>NW_027464699.1:0-661318 GCF_043290135.1 Rhipicephalus microplus | reverse complement strand
GCTCTGAAGAAATGTTCTGATGGTGGTGAGCGTGGAGCAGGACTGTCTCCGTGGCGCTATTGGCTAGCGCGATCGGCTGTTAACCGAAAGGTTGGAGGTTCGAGCCCACCCGGTGGCGGTGCGGCGCTTTTACTTTCTTTGGGGCGATAGCTCTGAAGAAATGTTCTGACGGTGGTGAGAGTGGAGCACGACTGTCTCTGTGGCGCAATTGGCTAGCGCGATCGGCTGTTAATCGAAAGGTTGGAGGTTCGAGCCCACCCGGTGGTGGTGCGGCGCTTTTTTTTCTTTGGGCTGATAGCTCTGAAGAAATGTTCTGACGGTGGTGAGAGTGGAGCAGGACTGTCCCCGTGGCGCCATTGGCTAGCGCGATCGGCTGTTAACCAAACAGTTGGAGGTTCGAGCCCTCCCGGGTGGGGTGTGTTGCTTTTTTCTTTGCGCTGATAGCTTCGAAGATATTTTCCGATGGTGGTGAGCGTGGAGCACGATTGTCTCCGTTGCGCAATTGGCTAGCGCGATCGGCCGTTAACCGAAAGGTTGGAGGTTCGAGCCCACCTGGTGGTGATGTGGCACTTTTTTTTCTTTGGGCTGATAGCTTGAAAGATATGTTCATATGGTGGTGAGAGTGGAGCAGGACTGTCTCCGTGGCGCAATTGGAAGCGCGATCGGCTGTTAACCGAAAAGTTGGAGGTTCGAGCCCTCCCGGGAGTGGTGTGTTGCTTTTTTCTTTGTGCTGATAGCTTTGAAGATATGTTCCGATGGTGGTAAGAGTGGAGCGCGACTGTCTCCGTGGCGCAATTGGCTAGTGTGATCGGCTGTTAACCAAAAGGTTGGAGGTTCGAGTCCACCCGGTGGTGGTGCGGCGCTTTTTTTTCTTTGGGCTGATAGCTTTGAAGATATGTTCTGATGGAGGTGAGAAGGGAGCAAGTTTGTCTCCGTGGCGCAATGGGCTAGCCCGATCGGCTGTTAACCGAAAGGTTGGAGTTTCGAGCCCGCCCGGGAGTGGTGTGTTGCTTTTTTCTTTGCGCTGATAGCTTTGAATATATGTTCTGATGGTGGTGAGAGCGGAGCGAGACTGTCTCCGTGGCGCAAAGGGCTAGCGCGATCGGCTGTTAACCGAAAGTTTGGAGGTTCGAGCCCAACCGGTGGTGGTGCGGCGCTTTTTTTTTCTTTGTGCTGATAGCTTTGAAGATATGTTCTGATGGTGGTGAGAGTGAAGCAAGACTGTCTCCGTGGCGCAATGGGCTAGCGCGATCGGCTGTTAACCGAAAGGTTGGAGTTTCGAGCCCTCCCGGTGGTGGTGCGGCGCTTTTTTTTCTTTGGGGTGATAGCTCTAAATAAATGTTTTGACGGTTGGTAGAGTGGAGCAGGACTGTCTCCGTGGCGCATTTGGCTTGCGCGATCGGCTGTTAACCGAAAAGTTGGAGGTTCGAGCCCACCCGGTGGTGGTGTGGCGCTTTTTTTTCTTTGCACTGATAGCTTTGAAGACATGTTCTGATGGTGGTGAGAGTGGAGCAAGACTGTCCCCGTGGCGCAATGGGCTACCGCGATCGGCTGTTAACCGAAAGGTTGGAGTTTCAAGCCCTCCCGGGAATGGTGTGTTGCTTTTTTCTTTGCACTGATAGCTTTGAAGATATGTTGTGATGGTGGCGAAAGTGGAGCAGGACTGTCTCCGTGGCGCAAATGGCTTGCGCGATCGGCTGTTAACCGAAAGGTTGGAGTTTCGAGCCCTTCCGGGAGTGCTGTGTTGCTTTTTTTCTTTGTGGTAATAGCTTTTAAGATATGTTCTGATGGTGGTGAGAGTATAGCAGGACTGTCTCAATGGCGCAATTGGCTAGCGCGATCGGCTGTTAACCGAAAGGTTGGAGTTTCGAGCCCACCCGGTGGTGGTGCGGCGCTTTTTTTTCTTTGGGCTGATAGCTTTGAAGATATGTTCTGATGGTGGTGAGAGCGGAGCAAGACTGTCTCCGTGGCGCAAAGGGCTAGCGCGATCGGCTGTTAACCGAAAGGTTCGAGTTTCGAGCCCTCCCGGGAGTGGTGTGTTGCTTTTTTCTTTGCGCTGATAGCTTTGAAGATATGTTCTGATGGTGGTGAGAGTGGAGCAGGACTGTCTCCGTGGCGCAATGGGCTAGCGCGATCGGCTGTTAACCGAAAGGTTGGAGTTTCGAGCCCTCCCGGTGGTGGTGCGGCGCTTTTTTTCTTTGGGGTGATAGCTCTGAATAAATGTTTTGACGGTGGTGAGAGTGGAGCAGGACTGTCTTCGTGGTGCAATTGGCTTACGCGTTCGGCTGTTAACCGAAAGGTTGGAGGTTCGAGCCCTCCCGGGAGTGGTGTGTTGCTTTTTTCTTTGCGCTGATAGCTTTGAAGATATGTTCTGATGGCGGTGAGAGTGGAGCAGGACTGTCTCCCTGGCGCAATTGGCTAGCGCGATCGGCTGTTAACCGAAAGGTTGGAGGTTCGAGCCCACCCGGTGGTGGTGTGTTGCTTTTTTCTTTGTGGTAATAGCTTTGAAGATATGTTCTGATGGTGGTGAGAGTGGAGCAGGACTGTCTCCATGGCGCAATTGGCTAGCGCGATCGGCTGTTATCCGAAAGGTTTGAGTTTCGAGCCCACCCGGTGGTGGTGCGGCGCTTTTTTTCTTTGTGCTGATAGCTTTGAAGATATGTTCGGATGGTGGTGAGAGTGGAGCAGGACTGTCTCCGTGGCGCAATTGGCTAGCGCGATTGGCTGTTAAACGAAAGGTTGGAGGTTCGAGCCCACCCGGTGGTGGTGCGGTGCTTTTTTTTCTTTGGGCTGATAGCTTTGAAGATATGTTCTGTTGGCGGTGAGAGTGGAGCAGGACTGTCTCCCTGGCGCAATTGGCTAGCGCAATCGGCTGTTAACCGAAAGGTTGGAGGTTCGAGCCCACCCGGTGGTTGTGCGGCGCTTTTTTTTCTTTGCGCTGATAGCTTTGAAGATATGTTCTGATGGTGGTGAGAGTGGAGCAAGACTGTCCACGTGGCGCAATGGGTTAGCGCGATCGGCTGTTAACCGAAAGGTTGGAGTTTCGAGCCCTCCCGGGAGTGGTGTGTTGCTGTTTTCTTTGCACTGATAGCTTTGAAGATATGTTCTGATGGTGGTGAGAGTGGAGCAGGACTGTCTCCATGGCGCAATTGGCTAGCGCGATCGGCTGTTAACCGAAAGGTTGGAGGTTCGAGCCCACCCGGTGGTGGTGCGGCGCTTTTTCTTTCTTTGGGGCGATAGCTCTGAAGAAATGGTCTGACGGTGGTGAGAGTGGAGCACGACTGTCCCAGTGGCGGAATGGGCTAGCGCGATTGGCTGTTAACCGAAAGGTTGGAGTTTCGAGCGCTCCCGGGAGTGGTGTGTTGCTTTTTTCTTTGCACTGATAGCTTTGAAGATATGTTCTGATGGTGGTGAGAGTGGAGCAGGACTGTCTCCGTGGCGCAATTGGCTTGCGCGATCGGCTGTTAACCGAAAGGTTGGAGGTTTGAGCCCTCCCAGGAGCGGTGTGTTGCTTTTTTCTTTGTGGTAATAGCTTTGAAGATATGTTCTGATTGTGGTGAGAGTGGAGCACGACTGTCTCCATGGCGCAATTGGCTAGCGCGATCGGCTGTTAACCGAAAGGTTGGAGTTTCGAGCCCACCCGATGGTGGTGCGGCGCTTTTTTTTCTTTGTGGTGATAGCTTTGATGATATGTTCTGATGGTGGTGAGAGTGGAGCAAGACAGTCTCCGTGGCGCCATTGGCTAGCGCGATTGGCTGTTAACCGAAAGGTTGGAGTTTCGAACCCTCCCGGGAGTGGTGTGTTGCTTTTTTTCTTTGCACTGATAGCTTTGAAGATATGTTCTGATGCTGGTGAGAGTGGAGCAGGACTGTCTTCGTGGCGCAATTGGCTTGCGTGATCGGCTGTTAACCGAAAGGTTGGAGGTTCGAGCCCACCCGGTGGTGGTGCGGCGCTTTTTTTTCTTTGGGCTGATAGCTTTGAAGATATGTTCTGATGGTGGTGAGAAGGGAGCAAGACTGTCTCCGTGGCGCAATTGGCTTGCGTGATCGGCTGTTAACCGAAAGGTTGGAGGTTCGAGCCCACCCGGTGGTGGTGCAGCGCTTTTTTTTCTTTGGGCTGATAGCTTTGAAGATATGTTCTGATGGTGGTGAGAAGGGAGCAAGACTGTCTCCGTGGCGCAATGGGCTAGCGCGATCGGCTGTTAACCGAAAGGTTGGAGTTTCGAGCCCTCCCGGGTGTGGTGTGTTGCTTTTTTTGTGGTAATAGCTTTGAAGATATGTTCTGAAGGTGGTGAGAGTGGAGCAGGACTGTCTCCATGGCGCAATTGGCTAGCGCGATCGGCTGTTAACCGAAAGGTTGGAGTTTCGAGCCCACCCGGTGGTGGTGCGGCGCTTTTTTTGGGCTGATAGCTCTGAAGAAATGTTCTGATGGTGGTGAGCGTGGAGCAGGACTGTCTCCGTGGCGCTATTGGCTAGCGCGATCGGCTGTTAACCGAAAGGTTGGAGGTTCGAGCCCACCCGGTGGCGGTGCGGCGCTTTTACTTTCTTTGGGGCGATAGCTCTGAAGAAATGTTCTGACGGTGGTGAGAGTGGAGCACGACTGTCCCCGTGGCGCCATTGGCTAGCGCGATCGGCTGTTAACCAAAAAGTTGGAGGTTCGAGCCCTCCCGGGTGGGGTGTGTTGCTTTTTTCTTTGCGCTGATAGCTTCGAAGATATTTTCCGATGGTGGTGAGCGTGGAGCACGATTGTCTCCGTTGCGCAATTGGCTAGCGCGATCGGCCGTTAACCGAAAGGTTGGAGGTTCGAGCCCACCTGGTGGTGATGCGGCGCTTTTTTTTCTTTGGGCTGATAGCTTGAAAGATATGTTCATATGGTGGTGAGAGTGGAGCAGGACTGTCTCCTTGGCGCAATTGGAAGCGCGATCGGCTGTTAACCGAAAAGTTGGAGGTTCGAGCCCTCCCGGGAGTGGTGTGTTGCTTTTTTCTTTGTGCTGATAGCTTTGAAGATATGTTCCGATGGTGGTAAGAGTGGAGCGCGACTGTCTCCGTGGCGCAATTGGCTAGTGTGATCGGCTGTTAACCAAAAGGTTGGAGGTTCGAGCCCACCCGGTGGTGGTGCGGCGCTTTTTTTTCTTTGGGCTGATAGCTTTGAAGATATGTTCTGATGGAGGTGAGAAGGGAGCAAGTTTGTCTCCGTGGCGCAATGGGCTAGCCCGATCGGCTGTTAACCGAAAGGTTGGAGTTTCGAGCCCGCCCGGGAGTGGTGTGTTGCTTTTTTCTTTGCGCTGATAGCTTTGAATATATGTTCTGATGGTGGTGAGAGCGGAGCGAGACCGTCTCCGTGGCGCAAAGGGCTAGCGCGATCGGCTGTTAACCGAAAGGTTCGAGTTTCGAGCCCTCCCGGGAGTGGTGTGTTGCTTTTTTCTTTGCGCTGATAGCTTTGAAGGTATGTTCTGATGGTGGTGAGAGTGGAGCTGGACTGTCTCCGTGGCGCAATTGGCTAGCGTGATCGGCTGTTAACCGAAAGTTTGGAGGTTCGAGCCCAACCGGTGGTGGTGCGGCGCTTTTTTTTTCTTTGTGCTGATAGCTTTGAAGATATGTTCTGATGGTGGTGAGAGTGAAGCAAGACTGTCTCCGTGGCGCAATGGGCTAGCGCGATCGGCTGTTAACCGAAAGGTTGGAGTTTCGAGCCCTCCCGGTGGTGGTGCGGCGCTTTTTTTTCTTTGGGGTGATAGCTCTAAATAAATGTTTTGACGGTTGGTAGAGTGGAGCAGCACTGTCTCCGTGGCGCATTTGGCTTGCGCGATCGGCTGTTAACCGAAAGGTTGGAGGTTCGAGCCCACCCGGTGGTGGTGTGGCGCTTTTTTTTCTTTGCACTGATAGCTTTGAAGATATGTTCTGATGGTGGTGAGAGTGGAGCAAGACTGTCCCTGTGGCGCAATGGGCTACCGCGATCGGCTGTTAACCGAAAGGTTGGAGTTTCAAGCCCTCCCGGGAATGGTGTGTTGCTTTTTTCTTTGCACTGATAGCTTTGAAGATATGTTGTGATGGTGGCGAAAGTGGAGCAGGACTGTCTCCGTGGCGCAAATGGCTTGCGCGATCGGCTGTTAACCGAAAAGTTGGAGTTTCGAGCCCTTCCGGGAGTGGTGTGTTGCTTTTTTTCTTTGTGGTAATAGCTTTTAAGATATGTTCTGATGGTGGTGAGAGTGGAGCACGACTGTCTCAATGGCGCAATTGGCTAGCGCGATCGGCTGTTAACCGAAAGTTTGGAGTTTCGAGCCCACCCGGTGGTGGTGCGGCGCTTTTTTTTCTTTGGGCTGATAGCTTTGAAGATATGTTCTGATGGTGGTGAGAGCGGAGCAAGACTGTCTCCGTGGCGTAAAGGGCTAGCGCGATCGGCTGTTAACCGAAAGGTTCGAGTTTCGAGCCCTCCCGGGAGTGGTGTGTTGCTTTTTTCTTTGCGCTGATAGCTTTGAAGATATGTTTTGATGGTGGTGAGAGTGGAGCACGACTGTCTCCGTGGCGCAATTGGCTAGCGCGATCGGCTGTTAACCGAAAGGTTGGAGTTTCGAGCCCACCCGGTGGTGGTGCGGCGCTTTTTTTTCTTTGGGCTGATAGCTTTGAAGATATGTTCTGATGGTGGTGAGAGCGGAGCAAGACTGTCTCCGTGGCGCAAAGGGCTAGCGCGATCGGCTGTTAACCGAAAGGTTCGAGTTTCGAGCCCTCCCGGGAGTGGTGTGTTGCTTTTTTCTTTGCGCTGATAGCTTTGAAGATATGTTCTGATGGTGGTGAGAGTGGAGCAGGACTGTCTCCGTGGCGCAATGGGCTAGCGCGATCGGCTGTTAACCGAAAGGTTGGAGTTTCGAGCCCTCCCGGTGGTGGTGCGGCGCTTTTTTTCTTTGGGGTGATAGCTCTGAATAAATGTTTTGACGGTGGTGAGAGTGGAGCAGGACTGTCTTCGTGGTGCAATTGGCTTACGCGTTCGGCTGTTAACCGAAAGGTTGGAGGTTCGAGCCCTCCCGGGAGTGGTGTGTTGCTTTTTTCTTTGCGCTGATAGCTTTGAAGATATGTTCTGATGGCGGTGAGAGTGGAGCAGGACTGTCTCCCTGGCGCAATTGGCTAGCGCGATCGGCTGTTAACCGAAAGGTTGGAGGTTCGAGCCCACCCGGTGGTGGTGTGTTGCTTTTTTCTTTGTGGTAATAGCTTTGAAGATATGTTCTGATGGTGGTGAGAGTGGAGCAGGACTGTCTCCATGGCGCAATTGGCTAGCGCGATCGGCTGTTATCCGAAAGGTTTGAGTTTCGAGCCCACCCGGTGGTGGTGCGGCGCTTTTTTTTCTTTGTGCTGATAGCTTTGAAGATATGTTCGGATGGTGGTGAGAGTGGAGCAGGACTGTCTCCGTGGCGCAATTGGCTAGCGCGATTGGCTGTTAAACGAAAGGTTGGAGGTTCGAGCCCACCCGGTGGTGGTGCGGTGCTTTTTTTTCTTTGGGCTGATAGCTTTGAAGATATGTTCTGATGGCGGTGAGAGTGGAGCAGGACTGTCTCCCTGGCGCAATTGGCTAGCGCAATCGGCTGTTAACCGAAAGGTTGGAGGTTCGAGCCCACCCGGTGGTTGTGCGGCGCTTTTTTTTCTTTGCGCTGATAGCTTTGAAGATATGTTCTGATGGTGGTGAGAGTGGAGCAAGACTGTCCACGTGGCGCAATGGGTTAGCGCGATCGGCTGTTAACCGAAAGGTTGGAGTTTCGAGCCCTCCCGGGAGTGGTGTGTTGCTTTTTTCTTTGCACTGATAGCTTTGAAGATATGTTCTGATGGTGGTGAGAGTGGAGCAGGACTGTCTCCATGGCGCAATTGGCTAGCGCGATCGGCTGTTAACCGAAAGGTTGGAGGTTCGAGCCCACCCGGTGGTGGTGCGGCGCTTTTTCTTTCTTTGGGGCGATAGCTCTGAAGAAATGGTCTGACGGTGGTGAGAGTGGAGCACGACTGTCCCAGTGGCGGAATGGGCTAGCGCGATTGGCTGTTAACCGAAAGGTTGGAGTTTCGAGCGCTCCCGGGAGTGGTGTGTTGCTTTTTTCTTTGCACTGATAGCTTTGAAGATATGTTCTGATGGTGGTGAGAGTGGAGCAGGACTGTCTCCGTGGCGCAATTGGCTTGCGCGATCGGCTGTTAACCGAAAGGTTGGAGGTTTGAGCCCTCCCAGGAGCGGTGTGTTGCTTTTTTCTTTGTGGTAATAGCTTTGAAGATATGTTCTGATTGTGGTGAGAGTGGAGCACGACTGTCTCCATGGCGCAATTGGCTAGCGCGATCGGCTGTTAACCGAAAGGTTGGAGTTTCGAGCCCACCCGATGGTGGTGCGGCGCTTTTTTTTCTTTGTGGTGATAGCTTTGATGATATGTTCTGATGGTGGTGAGAGTGGAGCAAGACAGTCTCCGTGGCGCCATTGGCTAGCGCGATTGGCTGTTAACCGAAAGGTTGGAGTTTCGAACCCTCCCGGGAGTGGTGTGTTGCTTTTTTTCTTTGCACTGATAGCTTTGAAGATATGTTCTGATGGTGGTGAGAGTGGAGCAGGACTGTCTTCGTGGCGCAATTGGCTTGCGTGATCGGCTGTTAACCGAAAGGTTGGAGGTTCGAGCCCACCCGGTGGTGGTGCGGCGCTTTTTTTTCTTTGGGCTGATAGCTTTGAAGATATGTTCTGATGGTGGTGAGAAGGGAGCAAGACTGTCTCCGTGGCGCAATTGGCTTGCGTGATCGGCTGTTAACCGAAAGGTTGGAGGTTCGAGCCCACCCGGTGGTGGTGCAGCGCTTTTTTTTCTTTGGGCTGATAGCTTTGAAGATATGTTCTGATGGTGGTGAGAAGGGAGCAAGACTGTCTCCGTGGCGCAATGGGCTAGCGCGATCGGCTGTTAACCGAAAGGTTGGAGTTTCGAGCCCTCCCGGGTGTGGTGTGTTGCTTTTTTTGTGGTAATAGCTTTGAAGATATGTTCTGAAGGTGGTGAGAGTGGAGCAGGACTGTCTCCATGGCGCAATTGGCTAGCGCGATCGGCTGTTAACCGAAAGGTTGGAGTTTCGAGCCCACCCGGTGGTGGTGCGGCGCTTTTTTTGGGCTGATAGCTCTGAAGAAATGTTCTGATGGTGGTGAGCGTGGAGCAGGACTGTCTCCGTGGCGCTATTGGCTAGCGCGATCGGCTGTTAACCGAAAGGTTGGAGGTTCGAGCCCACCCCGTGGCGGTGCGGCGCTTTTACTTTCTTTGGGGCGATAGCTCTGAAGAAATGTTCTGACGGTGGTGAGAGTGGAGCACGACTGTCCCCGTGGCGCCATTGGCTAGCGCGATCGGCTGTTAACCAAAAAGTTGGAGGTTCGAGCCCTCCCGGGTGGGGTGTGTTGCTTTTTTCTTTGCGCTGATAGCTTCGAAGATATTTTCCGATGGTGGTGAGCGTGGAGCACGATTGTCTCCGTTGCGCAATTGGCTAGCGCGATCGGCCGTTAACCGAAAGGTTGGAGGTTCGAGCCCACCTGGTGGTGATGCGGCGCTTTTTTTTCTTTGGGCTGATAGCTTGAAAGATATGTTCATATGGTGGTGAGAGTGGAGCAGGACTGTCTCCTTGGCGCAATTGGAAGCGCGATCGGCTGTTAACCGAAAAGTTGGAGGTTCGAGCCCTCCCGGGAGTGGTGTGTTGCTTTTTTCTTTGTGCTGATAGCTTTGAAGATATGTTCCGATGGTGGTAAGAGTGGAGCGCGACTGTCTCCGTGGCGCAATTGGCTAGTGTGATCGGCTGTTAACCAAAAGGTTGGAGGTTCGAGCCCACCCGGTGGTGGTGCGGCGCTTTTTTTTCTTTGGGCTGATAGCTTTGAAGATATGTTCTGATGGAGGTGAGAAGGGAGCAAGTTTGTCTCCGTGGCGCAATGGGCTAGCCCGATCGGCTGTTAACCAAAAGGTTGGAGTTTCGAGCCCGCCCGGGAGTGGTGTGTTGCTTTTTTCTTTGCGCTGATAGCTTTGAATATATGTTCTGATGGTGGTGAGAGCGGAGCGAGACCGTCTCCGTGGCGCAAAGGGCTAGCGCGATCGGCTGTTAACCGAAAGGTTCGAGTTTCGAGCCCTCCCGGGAGTGGTGTGTTGCTTTTTTCTTTGCGCTGATAGCTTTGAAGGTATGTTCTGATGGTGGTGAGAGTGGAGCTGGACTGTCTCCGTGGCGCAATTGGCTAGCGTGATCGGCTGTTAACCGAAAGTTTGGAGGTTCGAGCCCAACCGGTGGTGGTGCGGCGCTTTTTTTTCTTTGTGCTGATAGCTTTGAAGATATGTTCTGATGGTGGTGAGAGTGAAGCAAGACTGTCTCCGTGGCGCAATGGGCTAGCGCGATCGGCTGTTAACCGAAAGGTTGGAGTTTCGAGCCCTCCCGGTGGTGGTGCGGCGCTTTTTTTTCTTTGGGGTGATAGCTCTAAATAAATGTTTTGACGGTTGGTAGAGTGGAGCAGCACTGTCTCCGTGGCGCATTTGGCTTGCGCGATCGGCTGTTAACCGAAAGGTTGGAGGTTCGAGCCCACCCGGTGGTGGTGTGGCGCTTTTTTTTCTTTGCACTGATAGCTTTGAAGATATGTTCTGATGGTGGTGAGAGTGGAGCAAGACTGTCCCTGTGGCGCAATGGGCTACCGCGATCGGCTGTTAACCGAAAGGTTGGAGTTTCAAGCCCTCCCGGGAATGGTGTGTTGCTTTTTTCTTTGCACTGATAGCTTTGAAGATATGTTGTGATGGTGGCGAAAGTGGAGCAGGACTGTCTCCGTGGCGCAAATGGCTTGCGCGATCGGCTGTTAACCGAAAGGTTGGAGTTTCGAGCCCTTCCGGGAGTGGTGTGTTGCTTTTTTTCTTTGTGGTAATAGCTTTTAAGATATGTTCTGATGGTGGTGAGAGTGGAGCACGACTGTCTCAATGGCGCAATTGGCTAGCGCGATCGGCTGTTAACCGAAAGTTTGGAGTTTCGAGCCCACCCGGTGGTGGTGCGGCGCTTTTTTTTCTTTGGGCTGATAGCTTTGAAGATATGTTCTGATGGTGGTGAGAGCGGAGCAAGACTGTCTCCGTGGCGTAAAGGGCTAGCGCGATCGGCTGTTAACCGAAAGGTTCGAGTTTCGAGCCCTCCCGGGAGTGGTGTGTTGCTTTTTTCTTTGCGCTGATAGCTTTGAAGATATGTTTTGATGGTGGTGAGAGTGGAGCACGACTGTCTCCGTGGCGCAGTTGGCTAGCGCGATCGGCTTTTAACCGAAAGGTTGGAGGTTCGAGCCCACCCGGTGATGGTGTGGCGCTTTTTTTCTTTGTGCTGATAGCTTTGAAGATATGTTCTGATGGTGCTGAGAGTGGAGCAGGATTGTCTCCATGGCGCAATTGGCTAGCGCGATCGGCTGTTAACCGAAAGGTTGGAGGTTCGAGCCCACCCGGGGGTGGTGCGGCGCTTTTTTTTTCTTTGGGGCGATAGCTCTGAAGAAATGGTCTGACGGTGGTGAGAGTGGAGCACGACTGTCTCTGTGGCGCAATTGGCTAGCGCGATCGGCTGTTAACCGAAAGGTTGCAGGTTCGAGCCCACCCGGTGGTGGTGCGGCGCTTTTTCTTTCTTTGGGGCGATAGTTCTGAAGAAATGGTCTGACGGTGGTGAGAGTGGAGCACGACTGTCCCCGTGGCGGAATGGGCTAGCGCGATCGGCTGTTAACCGAAAGGTTGGAGTTTCGAGCGCTCCCGGGAGTGTTGTGTTGCTTTTTTCTTTGCACTGATAGCTTTGAAGATATGTTCTGATGGTGGTGAGAGTGGAGCAGGACTGTCTCCGTGGCGCAATTGGCTTGCGTGATCGGCTGTTAACCGAAAGGTTGGAGGTTCGAGCCCTCCCAGGAGCAGTGTGTTGCTTTTTTCTTTGTGGTAATAGCTTTGAAGATATGTTCTGATTGTGGTGAGAGTGGAGCACGACTGTCTCCATGGCGCAATTGGCTAGCGCGATCGGCTGTTAACCGAAAGGTTGGAGTTTCGAGCCCACCCGGTGGTGGTGCGGCGCTTTTTTTTCTTTGGGCTGATAGCTCTGAAGAAATGTTCTGACGGTGGTGAGAGTGGAGCAGGACTGTCCCCGTGGCGCCATTGGCTAGCGCGATCGGCTGTTAACCAAAAAGTTAGTTGGAGGTTCGAGCCCTCCCGGGTGGGGTGTGTTGCTTTGTTCTTTGCGCTGATAGCTTCGAAGATATTTTCCGATGGTGGTGAGCGTGGAGCACGATTGTCTCCGTTGCGCAATTGGCTAGCGCGATCGGCCGTTAACCGAAAGGTTGGAGGTTCGAGCCCACCTGGTGGTGATGCGGCGCTTTTTTTTTCTTTGGGCTGATAGCTTGAAAGATATGTTCATATGGTGGTGAGAGTGGAGCAGGACTGTCTCCGTGGCGCAATTGGCCAGCGCGATCGGCTGTTAACTGAAAAGTTGGAGGTTCGAGCCCTCCCGGGAGTGGTGTGTTGCTTTTTTCTTTGTGCTGATAGCTTTGAAGATATGTTCCGATGGTGGTAAGAGTGGAGCGCGACTGTCTCCGTGGCGCAATTGGCTAGTGTGATCGGCTGTTAACCAAAAGGTTGGAGGTTCGAGCCCACCCGGTGGTGGTGCGGCGCTTTTTTTTCTTTGGGCTGATAGCTTTGAAGATATGTTCTGATGGAGGTGAGAAGGGAGCAAGTTTGTCTCCGTGGCGCAATGGGCTAGCCCGATCGGCTGTTAACCGAAAGGTTGGAGTTTCGAGCCCGCCCGGGAGTGGTGTGTTGCTTTTTTCTTTGCGCTGATAGCTTTGAATATATGTTCTGATGGTGGTGAGAGCGGAGCAAGACTGTCTCCGTGGCGCAAAGGGCTAGCGCGATCGGCTGTTAACCGAAGGGTTCGAGTTTCGAGCCCTCCCGGGAGTGCTGTGTTGCTTTTTTCTTTGCGCTGATAGCTTTGAAGATATGTTCTGATGGTGGTGAGAGTGGAGCAGGACTGTCTCCGTGGCGCAATTGGCTAGCGCGATCGGCTGTTAACCGAAAGTTTGGAGGTTCGAGCCCACCCGGTGGTGGTGCGGCGCTTTTTGTTTCTTTGTGCTGATAGCTTTGAAGATATGTTCTGATGGTGGTGAGAGTGAAGCAAGACTGTCTCCGTGGCGCAATGGGCTAGCGCGATCGGCTGTTAACCGAAAGGTTGGAGTTTCGAGCCCTCCCGGTGGTGGTGCGGCGCTTTTTTTTCTTTGGGGTGATAGCTCTAAATAAATGTTTTGACGGTTGGTAGAGTGGAGCAGGACTGTCTCCGTGGCGCATTTGGCTTGCGCGATCGGCTGTTAACCGAAAAGTTGGAGGTTCGAGCCCACCCGGTGGTGGTGCGGCGCTTTTTTTTCTTTGCACTGATAGCTTTGAAGATATGTTCTGATGGTGGTGAGAGTGGAGCAAGACTGTCCCCGTGGCGCAATGGGCTACCGCGATCGGCTGTTAACCGAAAGGTTGGAGTTTCAAGCCCTCCCGGGAGTGGTGTGTTGCTTTTTTCTTTGCACTGATAGCTTTGAAGATATGTTGTGATGGTGGCGAAAGTGGAGCAGGACTGTCTCCGTGGCGCAAATGGCTTGCGCGATCGGCTGTTAACCGAAAGGTTGGAGTTTCGAGCCCTTCCGGGAGTGGTGTGTTGCTTTTTTTTTGTGGTAATAGCTTTTAAGATATGTTCTGATGGTGGTGAGAGTGGAGCACGACTGTCTTAATGGCGCAATTGGCTAGCGCGATCGGCTGTTAACCGAAAGGTTGGAGTTTCGAGCCCACCCGGTGGTGGTGCGGCGCTTTTTTTTCTTTGGGCTGATAGCTTTGAAGATATGTTCTGATGGTGGTGAGAGCGGAGCAAGACTGTCTCCGTGGCGCAAAGGGCTAGCGCGATCGGCTGTTAACCGAAAGGTTCGAGTTTCGAGCCCTCCCGGGAGTGGTGTGTTGCTTTTTTCTTTGCGCTGATAGCTTTGAAGATATGTTTTGATGGTGGTGAGAGTGGAGCACGACTGTCTCCGTGGCGCAGTTGGCTAGCGCGATCGGCTTTTAACCGAAAGGTTGGAGGTTCGAGCCCACCCGGTGATGGTGTGGCGCTTTTTTTCTTTGTGCTGATAGCTTTGAAGATATGTTCTGATGGTGCTGAGAGTGGAGCAGGATTGTCTCCATGGCGCAATTGGCTAGCGCGATCGGCTGTTAACCGAAAGGTTGGAGGTTCGAGCCCACCCGGGGGTGGTGCGGCGCTTTTTTTTTCTTTGGGGCGATAGCTCTGAAGAAATGGTCTGACGGTGGTGAGAGTGGAGCACGACTGTCTCTGTGGCGCAATTGGCTAGCGCGATCGGCTGTTAACCGAAAAGTTAGAGGTTCGAGCCCACCCGGTGGTGGTGCGGCGCTTTTTTTCTGGGGGCTGATAGCTTTGAAGATATGTTCTGGTGGTGGTGAGAGTAGAGCAGGACTGTCTCCGTGACGCAATTGGCCAGCGTGATCGGCTGTTAACAGAAAATTTGGAGGTTCGAGCCCACCCGGTGGTGGTGCGGCGCATTTTTTTCTTTGGGCTGATAGATTTGAAGATATGTTCTGATGGTGGTGAGAGTAGAGCTGGACTGTCTCCGTGGCGCAATTGGCTAGCGCGATCGGCTGTTAACCGAAAGATTGGAGTTTCGAGCCCTCCCGGGAGTAGTGTGTTCCTTTTTTCTTTGCGCTGATAGCTTTGAAGATATGTTCTGATGGTGGTGAGTGTGGAGCACGACTGTCCCCGTGGCGCCATTGGCTAGTGCGATCGGCTGTTAACCAAAAAATTGGAGGTTCGAGCCCTCCCGGGTGGGGTGTATCGCTTTTTTCTTTGCGCTGATAGCTTCGAAGATATTTTCCGATGGTGGTGAGCGTGGAGCACGATTGTCTCCGTTGCGCAATTGGCTAGCGCGATCGGCCGTTAACCGAAAGGTTGGAGGTTCGAGCCCACCTGGTAGTGGTGCGGCGCTTTTTTTTTCTTTGGGCTGATAGCTTGAAAGATATGTTCATATGGTGGCGAGAGTAAAGCAGGACTGTCTCCATGGCGCAATTGGCTAGCGCGATCGGCTGTTAACCGAAAGGTTGGAGTTTCGAGCCCACCCGATGGTGGTGCGGCGCTTTTTTTTCTTTGCACTGATAGCTTTGAAGATATGTTCTGATGGTGGTGAGAGTGGAGCAAGACTGTCCCCGTGGCGCAATGGGCTACCGCAATCGGCTGTTAACCGAAAGGTTGGAGTTTCAAGCCCTCCCGGGAGTGGTGTGTTGCTTTTTTCTTTGCACTGACAGCTTTGAAGATATGTTGTGATGGTGGTGAAAGTGGAGCAGGACTGTCTCCGTGGCGCAAATGGCTTGCGCGATCGGCTGTTAACCGAAAGGTTGGAGTTTCGAGCCCACCCGATGGTGGTGCGGCGCTTTTTTTCTTTTTGGTGATAGCTTTGATGATATGTTCTGATGGTGGTGAGGGTGGAGCAAGACAGTCTCCGTGGCGCAATTGGCTAGCGCGATTGGCTGTTAACCGAAAGGTTGGAGTTTCGAGCCCTCCCGGGAGTGGTGTGTTGCTTTTTTTCTTTGCACTGATAGCTTTGAAGATATGTTCTGATGGTGGTGAGAGTGGGGCAGGACTGTCTTCGTGGCGCAATTGGCTTGCGCGATCGGCTGTTAACCGAAAGGTTGGAGGTTCGAGCACCCCCCGGTGGTGGTGCGGCGCTTTTTTTTCTTTGGGCTGATAGCTTTGAAGATATGTTCTGATGGTGGTGAGAAGGGAGCAAGGCTGTCTCCGTGGCGCAATGGGCTAGCGCGATCGGCTGTTAACCGAAAGGTTGGAGTTTCGAGCCCACCCGGTGGTGGTGCGGCGCTTTTTTTTGGGCTGATAGCTCTGAAGAAATGTTCTGATGGTGGTGAGAGTGGAGCAGGACTGTCTCCGTGGCGCCATTGGCCAGCGCGATCGGCTGTTAACCGAAAAGTTGGAGGTTCGAGCCCTCCCGGGAGTGGTGTGTTGCTTTTTTCTTTGTGCTGATAGCTTTGAAAATATGTTCCGATGGTGGTAAGAGTGGAGCGCGACTGTCTCCGTGGCGCAATTGGCTAGTGTGATCGGCTGTTAACCAAAAGGTTGGAGGTTCGAGCCCACCCGGTGGTGGTGCGGCGCTTTTTTTCTTTGGGCTGATAGCTTTGAATATATGTTCTGATGGAGGTGAGAAGGGAGCAAGTTTGTCTCCGTGGCGCAATGGGCTAGCCCGATCGGCTGTTAACCGAAAGGTTGGAGTTTCGAGCCCGCCCGGGAGTGGTGTGTTGCTTTTTTTTTGCGCTGATAGCTTTGAATATATGTTCTGATGGTGGTGAGAGCGGAGCAAGACTGTCTCCGTGGCGCAAAGGGCTAGCGCGATCGGCTGTTAACCGAAAGGTTCGAGTTTCGAGCCCTCCCGGGAGTGGTGTGTTGCTTTTTTCTTTGCGCTGATAGCTTTGAAGATATGTTCTGATGGTGGTGAGAGCGGAGCAAGACTGTCTCCGTGGCGCAAAAGGCTAGCGCGATCGGCTGTTAACCGAAAGGTTCGAGTTTCGAGTCCTCCCGGGAGTGGTGTGTTGCTTTTTTCTTTGCGCTGATAGCTTTGAAGATATGTTCTGATGGTGGTGAGAGTGGAGCAGGACTGTCTCCGTGGCGCAATGGGCTAGCGCGATCGGCTGTTAACCGAAAGGTTTGAGTTTCGAGCCCTCCCGGTGGTGGTGCGGCGCTGTTTTTCTTTGGGGTGATAGCTCTGAATAAATGTTTTGACGGTGGTGAGAGTGGAGCAGGACTGTCTTCGTGGTGCAATTGGCTTACGCGTTCGGCTGTTAACCGAAAGGTTGGAGGTTCGAGCCCTCCCGGGAGTGGTGTGTTGCTTTTTTCTTTGCGCTGATAGCTTTGAAGATATGTTTTGATGGTGGTGAGAGTGGAGCACGACTGTCTCCGTGGCGCAATTGGCTAGCGCGATCGGCTGTTAACCAAAAGATTGGAGTTTCGAGCCCTCCCGGGAGTGGTGTGTTCCTTTTTTCTTTGCGCTGATAGCTTTGAAGATATGTTCTGATGGTGGTGAGTGTGGAGCACGACTGTCTCCGTGGCGCAGTTGGCTAGCGCGATCGGCTGTTAACCGAAAGGTTGGAGGTTCGAGCCCACCCGGTGATGATGTGGCGCTTTTTTTTCTTTGTGCTGATAGCTTAGGAGATATGTTCTGACGGTGGTGAGAGTGGAGCAGGACTGTCCCCGTGGCGCCATTGGCTAGTGCGATCGGCTGTTAACCAAAAAGTTGGAGGTTCGAGCCCTCCCGGGAGGGGTGTGTTGCTTTTTTCTTTGCGCTGATAGCTTCGAAGATATTTTCCGATGGTGGTGAGCGTGGAGCACGATTGTCTCCGTTGCGCAATTGGCTAGCGCGATCGGCCGTTATCCGAAAGGGTGGAGGTTCGAGCCCACCTGGTAGTGGTGCGGCGCTTTTTTTTCTTTGGGCTGATAGCTTGAAAGATATGTTCATATGGTGGTGAGAGTGGAGCAGGACTGTCTCCGTGGCGCAATTGGCCAGCGCGATCGGCTGTTAACCGAAATGTTGGAGGTTCGAGCCCTCCCGGGAGTGCTTTGTTGCTTTTTTTTGTGCTGATAGCTCTGAAGATATGTTCTGATGGTGGTGAGAGTGGAGCGCGACTGTCTCCGTGGCGCAATCGGCTAGTGGGATCGGCTGTTAACCGAAAGGTTGGAGGTTCGAGCCCACCCGGTGGTGGTGCGGCGCTTTTTTTTCTTTGGGCTGATAGCTTTGAAGATATGTTCTGATGGAGGTGAGAAGGGAGCAAGTTTGTCTCCGTGGCGCAATGGGCTAGCCCGATCGGCTGTTAACCGAAAGGTTGGAGTTTCGAGCCCGCCCGGGAGTGGTGTGTTGCTTTTTTCTTTGCGCTGATAGCTTTGAATATATGTTCTGATGGTGGTGAGAGCGGAGCAAGACTGTCTCCGTGGCGCAAAGGGCTAGCGCGATCGGCTGTTAACCGAGAGGTTCGAGTTTCGAGCCCTCCCGGGAGTGGTGTGTTGCTTTTTTCTTTGCGCTGATAGCTTTGAAGATATGTTCTGATGGTGGTGAGAGTGGAGCAGGACTGTCTCCGTGGCGCAATTGGCTAGCGCGATCGGCTGTTAACCGAAAGTTTGGAGGTTCGAGCCCACCCGGTGGTGGTGCGGCGCTTTTTTTTTCTTTGTGCTGATAGCTTTGAAGATATGTTCTGATGGTGGTGAGAGTGAAGCAAGACTGTCTCCCTAGCGCAATGGGCTAGCGCGATCGGCTGTTAACTGAAAGGTTGGAGTTTCGAGCCCTCCCGGTGGTGGTGCGGCCCTTTTTTTTCTTTGGGGTGATAGCTCTAAATAAATGTTTTGACGGTGGTGAGAGGGGAGCAGGACTGTCTCCGTGGCGCAATTGGCTTGCGCGATCGGCTGTTAACCGAAAGGTTGGAGGTTCGAGCCCACCCGGTGGTGGTGCGGCGCTTTTTTTTCTTTGCACTGATAGCTTTGAAGATATGTTCTGATGGTGGTGAGAGTGGAGCAAGACTGTCCCCGTGGCGCAATGGGCTACCGCAATCGGCTGTTAACCGAAAGGTTGGAGTTTCAAGCCCTCCCGGGAGTGGTGTGTTGCTTTTTTCTTTGCACTGATAGCTTTGAAGATATGTTGTGATGGTGGTGAAAGTGGAGCAGGACTGTCTCCGTGGCGCAAATGGCTTGCGCGATCGGCTGTTAACCGAAAGGTTGGAGTTTCGAGCCCTTCCGGGAGTGGTGTGTTGCTTTTTTTCTTTGTGGTGATAGCTCTGAATAAATGTTTTGACGGTGGTGAGAGTGGAGCAGGACTGTCTTCGTGGTGCAATTGGCTTACGCGTTCGGCTGTTAACCGAAAGGTTGGAGGTTCGAAACCACCCGGTGGTGGTGCGGTGCTTTTTTTTCTTTGGGCTGATAGCTTTGAAGATATGTTCTGATGGCGGTGAGAGTGGAGCAGGACTGTCTCCCTGGCGCAATTGGCTAGCGCGATTGGCTGTTAACCAAAAGGTTGGAGGTTTGAGCCCACCCGGTGGTGGTGCGGCGCTTGATTTTTCTTTGTGCTGACAGCTTTGAAGATATGTTCTGATGGAGGTGATAGTGGAGGAAGACTGTCCTCGTGGCGCAACGGGCTAGCGCGATCGGCTGTAAACCGAAGGGTTGGAGTTTCGAGCCCTCCCGGGAATGGTGTGTTGCTTTTTTCTTTGCACTAATAGCTTTGAAGATATGTTCTGATGGTGGTGAAAGTGGAGCAGGACTGTCTCCGTGGCGCGATTGGCTAGCGCGATCGGCTTTTAACCGAAAGGTTGGAGGTTCGAGCCCACGCGGTGGCGGTGCGGCGCTTTTTTTCTTTGCGCTAATAGCTTTGAAGATATGTTCTGATGGTGTTGAGAGTGGAGCAAGGCTATCTCCGTGGCTCAATGGGCTAGCGCGATCGGCTGTTAACCGAAAGGTTGGAGTTTCGAGCCCTCCCAGGAGTGGTGTGTTGCTTTTTTCTTTGTAGTAATAGCTTTGAATTATTTTCTGATGGTGGTGAGAGTGGAGCAGGACTGTCTCCATGGCGCAATTGGCTAGCGCGATCGGCTGTTAACCAAAAGGTTGGAGTTTCGAGCCCACCCGGGGGTGGTGCGGCGCTTTTTTTTCTTTGTGCTGATAGCTTTGAAGATATGTTCTGATGGCGGTGAGAGTGGAGCAGGACTGTCTCCCTGGCGCAATTGGCTAGCGCAATCGGCTGTTAACCGAAAGGTTGGAGGTTCGAGCCCACCCGGTGGTGGTGCGGCGCTTTTTTTTCTTTGCGCTGATAGCTTTGAAGATATGTTCTGATGGTGGTGAGAGTGGAGCAAGACTGTCCCCGTGGCGCAATGGGTTAGCCCGATCGGCTGTTAACCGAAAGGTTGGAGTTTCGAGCCATCCCGGGAGTGGTGGTTTGCACTTTTTCTTTGCACTGATAGCTTTGAAGATATGTTCTGATGGTGGTGAGAGTGGAGCAGGACTGTCTCCGTGGCGCAATTGGCTTGCGCGATCGGCTGTTAACCGAAAGGTTGGAGGTTCGAGCCCTCCCAGGATTGGTGTGTTGCTTTTTTCTTTGTGGTAATAGCTTTGAAGATATGTTCTGATGGTTGTGAGAGTGGAGCACGACTGTCTTCATGGCGCAATTGGCTTGCGCGGACGGCTGTTAACCGAAAGGTTGGAGGTTCGAGCACCACCCGGTGGTGGTGCGGCACTTTTTTTTTCTTTGCACTGATAGCTTTGAAGATATGTTCTGATAGTGGTGAGAGTGGAGCAGGACTGTCTCCGTGGCGCAATTGGCTTGCGTGATCGGCTGTTAACCGAAAGGTTGGAGGTTCGTGCCCACTCGGGGGTGGTGCGGCGCTTTTTTTTCCTTGGGGTGATAGCTCTGAAGAAATGGTCTGACGGTGGTTGAGAGAGGAGCACGACTGTCTCTGTGGCGCAATTGGCTAGCGCGATCGGCTGTTAATCGAAAAGTTAGAGGTTCGAGCCCACCAAGTGGTGGTGCGGCGCTTTTTTTCTGGGGGCTGATAGCTTTGAAGATATGTTCTGATGGTGGTGAGAGTAGAGCAGGACTGTCTCCGTGACGCAATTGGCTAGCGTGATCGGCTGTTAACAGAAAATTTGGAGGCTCGAGCCCACCCGGTGGTGGTGCGGCGCTTTTTTTTCTTTGGGCTAATAGCTTTGAAGATATGTTCTGATGGTGGTGAGAGTAGAGCAGGACTGTCTCCGTGACGCAATTGGCTAGTGTGATCGGCTGTTAACCAAAAGGTTGGAGGTTCGAGCCCACCCGGTGGTGGTGCGGCGCTTTTTTTCTTTGGGCTGATAGCTTTGAAGATATGTTCTGTTGGAGGTGAGAAGGGAGCAAGTTTGTCTCCGTGGCGCAATGGGCTAGCCCGATCGGCTGTTAACCGAAAGGTTGGAGTTTCGAGCCCGCCCGGGAGTGGTGTGTTGCTTTTTTTTTTGCGCTGATAGCTTTGAATATATGTTCTGATGGTGGTGAGAGCGGAGCAAGACTGTCTCCGTGGCGCAAAGGGCTAGCGCGATCGGCTGTTAACCGAAAGGTTCGAGTTTCGAGCCCTCCCGGGAGTGGTGTGTTGCTTTTTTTTTGCGCTGATAGCTTTGAAGATATGTTCTGATGGTGGTGAGAGTGGAGCAGGACTGTCTCCGTGGCGCAATTGGCTAGCGCGATCGGCTGTTAACCGAAAGTTTGGAGGTTCGAGCCCACCCGGTGGTGGTGTGGCGCTTTTTTTTTCTTTGTGCTGATAGCTTTGAAGATATGTTCTGATGGTGGTGAGAGTGAAGCAAGACTGTCTCCGTGGCGCAATGGGCTAGCGCGATCGGCTGTTAACCGAAAGGTTGGAGTTTCGAGCCCTCCCGGTGGTGGTGCGGTGCTTTTTTTTCTTTGGGGTGATAGCTCTAAATAAATGTTTTGACGGTTGGTAGAGTGGAGCAGGACTGTCTCCGTGGCGCATTTGGCTTGCGCGATCGGCTGTTAACCGAAAGGTTGGAGTTTCGAGCCCTTCCGGGAGTGGTGTGTTGCTTTTTTTCTTTGTGGTAATAGCTTTTAAGATATGTTCTGATGGTGGTGAGAGTGGAGCAGGACTGTCTCCGTGGCGCAATGGGCTAGCGCGATCGGCTGTTAACCGAAAGGTTGGAGTTTCGAGCCCGCCCGGGAGTGGTGTGTTGCTTTTTTCTTTGCGCTGATAGCTTTGAATATATGTTCTGATGGTGGTGAGAGCGGAGCAAGACTGTCTCCGTGGCGCAAAGGGCTAGCGCGATCGGCTGTTAACCGAGAGGTTCGAGTTTCGAGCCCTCCCGGGAGTGGTGTGTTGCTTTTTTCTTTGCGCTGATAGCTTTGAAGATATGTTCTGATGGTGGTGAGAGTGGAGCAGGACTGTCTCCGTGGCGCAATTGGCTAGCGCGATCGGCTGTTAACCGAAAGTTTGGAGGTTCGAGCCCACCCGGTGGTGGTGCGGCGCTTTTTTTTTCTTTGTGCTGATAGCTTTGAAGATATGTTCTGATGGTGGTGAGAGTGAAGCAAGACTGTCTCCCTAGCGCAATGGGCTAGCGCGATCGGCTGTTAACTGAAAGGTTGGAGTTTCGAGCCCTCCCGGTGGTGGTGCGGCCCTTTTTTTTCTTTGGGGTGATAGCTCTAAATAAATGTTTTGACGGTGGTGAGAGTGGAGCAGGACTGTCTCCGTGGCGCAATTGGCTTGCGCGATCGGCTGTTAACCGAAAGGTTGGAGGTTCGAGCCCACCCGGTGGTGGTGCGGCGCTTTTTTTTCTTTGCACTGATAGCTTTGAAGATATGTTCTGATGGTGGTGAGAGTGGAGCAAGACTGTCCCCGTGGCGCAATGGGCTACCGCAATCGGCTGTTAACCGAAAGGTTGGAGTTTCAAGCCCTCCCGGGAGTGGTGTGTTGCTTTTTTCTTTGCACTGATAGCTTTGAAGATATGTTGTGATGGTGGTGAAAGTGGAGCAGGACTGTCTCCGTGGCGCAAATGGCTTGCGCGATCGGCTGTTAACCGAAAGGTTGGAGTTTCGAGCCCTTCCGGGAGTGGTGTGTTGCTTTTTTTCTTTGTGGTGATAGCTCTGAATAAATGTTTTGACGGTGGTGAGAGTGGAGCAGGACTGTCTTCGTGGTGCAATTGGCTTACGCGTTCGGCTGTTAACCGAAAGGTTGGAGGTTCGAAACCACCCGGTGGTGGTGCGGTGCTTTTTTTTCTTTGGGCTGATAGCTTTGAAGATATGTTCTGATGGCGGTGAGAGTGGAGCAGGACTGTCTCCCTGGCGCAATTGGCTAGCGCGATTGGCTGTTAACCGAAAGGTTGGAGGTTTGAGCCCACCCGGTGGTGGTGCGGCGCTTGATTTTTCTTTGTGCTGACAGCTTTGAAGATATGTTCTGATGGAGGTGATAGTGGAGGAAGACTGTCCTCGTGGCGCAACGGGCTAGCGCGATCGGCTGTAAACCGAAGGGTTGGAGTTTCGAGCCCTCCCGGGAATGGTGTGTTGCTTTTTTCTTTGCACTAATAGCTTTGAAGATATGTTCTGATGGTGGTGAAAGTGGAGCAGGACTGTCTCCGTGGCGCGATTGGCTAGCGCGATCGGCTTTTAACCGAAAGGTTGGAGGTTCGAGCCCACGCGGTGGCGGTGCGGCGCTTTTTTTCTTTGCGCTAATAGCTTTGAAGGTATGTTCTGATGGTGTTGAGAGTGGAGCAAGGCTATCTCCGTGGCTCAATGGGCTAGCGCGATCGGCTGTTAACCGAAAGGTTGGAGTTTCGAGCCCTCCCAG
Organism: Rhipicephalus microplus; assembly: GCF_043290135.1. Lineage (NCBI taxonomy): Eukaryota > Metazoa > Arthropoda > Arachnida > Ixodida > Ixodidae > Rhipicephalus > Rhipicephalus microplus. The sequence goes on along the minus strand of NW_027464699.1, from coordinate 637,971 downwards.
GAGTGGTGTGTTGCTTTTTTCTTTGTAGTAATAGCTTTGAATTATTTTCTGATGGTGGTGAGAGTGGAGCAGGACTGTCTCCATGGCGCAATTGGCTAGCGCGATCGGCTGTTAACCAAAAGGTTGGAGTTTCGAGCCCACCCGGGGGTGGTGCGGCGCTTTTTTTTCTTTGTGCTGATAGCTTTGAAGATATGTTCTGATGGCGGTGAGAGTGGAGCAGGACTGTCTCCCTGGCGCAATTGGCTAGCGCAATCGGCTGTTAACCGAAAGGTTGGAGGTTCGAGCCCACCCGGTGGTGGTGCGGCGCTTTTTTTTCTTTGCGCTGATAGCTTTGAAGATATGTTCTGATGGTGGTGAGAGTGGAGCAAGACTGTCCCCGTGGCGCAATGGGTTAGCCCGATCGGCTGTTAACCGAAAGGTTGGAGTTTCGAGCCATCCCGGGAGTGGTGGTTTGCACTTTTTCTTTGCACTGATAGCTTTGAAGATATGTTCTGATGGTGGTGAGAGTGGAGCAGGACTGTCTCCGTGGCGCAATTGGCTTGCGCGATCGGCTGTTAACCGAAAGGTTGGAGGTTCGAGCCCTCCCAGGATTGGTGTGTTGCTTTTTTCTTTGTGGTAATAGCTTTGAAGATATGTTCTGATGGTTGTGAGAGTGGAGCACGACTGTCTTCATGGCGCAATTGGCTAGCGCGATCGGCTGTTAACCGAAAGGTTGGAGTTTCGAGCCCACCCGATGGTGGTGCGGCGCTTTTTTTTCTTTGTGGTGATAGCTTTGATGATATGTTCTGATGGTGGTGAGAGTGGAGCAGGACTGTCTCCGTGGCGCAATTGGCTAGCGCGATTGGCTGTTAACCGAAAGGTTGGAGTTTCGAACCCTCCCGGGAGTGGTGTGTTGCTTTTTTCTTTGCACTGATAGCTTTGAAGATATGTTCTGATTGTGGTGAGAGTGGAGCAGGACTGTCTTCGTGGCGCAATTGGCTTGCGCGGACGGCTGTTAACCGAAAGGTTGGAGGTTCGAGCACCACCCGGTGGTGGTGCGGCACTTTTTTTTTCTTTGCACTGATAGCTTTGAAGATATGTTCTGATAGTGGTGAGAGTGGAGCAGGACTGTCTCCGTGGCGCAATTGGCTTGCGTGATCGGCTGTTAACCGAAAGGTTGGAGGTTCGTGCCCACTCGGGGGTGGTGCGGCGCTTTTTTTTCCTTGGGGTGATAGCTCTGAAGAAATGGTCTGACGGTGGTTGAGAGAGGAGCACGACTGTCTCTGTGGCGCAATTGGCTAGCGCGATCGGCTGTTAACCGAAAAGTTAGAGGTTCGAGCCCACCAAGTGGTGGTGCGGCGCTTTTTTTCTGGGGGCTGATAGCTTTGAAGATATGTTCTGATGGTGGTGAGAGTAGAGCAGGACTGTCTCCGTGACGCAATTGGCTAGCGTGATCGGCTGTTAACAGAAAATTTGGAGGCTCGAGCCCACCCGGTGGTGGTGCGGCGCTTTTTTTTCTTTGGGCTAATAGCTTTGAAGATATGTTCTGATGGTGGTGAGAGTAGAGCAGGACTGTCTCCGTGACGCAATTGGCTAGTGTGATCGGCTGTTAACCAAAAGGTTGGAGGTTCGAGCCCACCCGGTGGTGGTGCGGCGCTTTTTTTCTTTGGGCTGATAGCTTTGAAGATATGTTCTGTTGGAGGTGAGAAGGGAGCAAGTTTGTCTCCGTGGCGCAATGGGCTAGCCCGATCGGCTGTTAACCGAAAGGTTGGAGTTTCGAGCCCGCCCGGGAGTGGTGTGTTGCTTTTTTTTTGCGCTGATAGCTTTGAATATATGTTCTGATGGTGGTGAGAGCGGAGCAAGACTGTCTCCGTGGCGCAAAGGGCTAGCGCGATCGGCTGTTAACCGAAAGTTTGGAGGTTCGAGCCCACCCGGTGGTGGTGTGGCGCTTTTTTTTTCTTTGTGCTGATAGCTTTAAAGATATGTTCTGATGGTGGTGAGAGTGAAGCAAGACTGTCTCCGTGGCGCAATGGGCTAGCGCGATCGGCTGTTAACCGAAAGGTTGGAGTTTCGAGCCCTCCCGGTGGTGGTGCGGTGCTTTTTTTTCTTTGGGGTGATAGCTCTAAATAAATGTTTTGACGGTTGGTAGAGTGGAGCAGGACTGTCTTCGTGGTGCAATTGGCTTACGCGTTCGGCTGTTAACCGAAAGGTTGGAGGTTCGAGCCCTCCCGGGAGTGGTGTGTTGCTTTTTTCTTTGCGCTGATAGCTTTGAAGATATGTTTTGATGGTGGTGAGAGTGGAGCACGACTGTCTCCGTGGCGCAGTTGGCTAGCGCGATAAGGCTTTTAACCGAAAGGTTGGAGGTTCGAGCCCACCCGGTGATGGTGTGGCGCTTTTTTTCTTTGTGCTGATAGCTTTGAAGATATGTTCTGATGGTGCTGAGAGTGGAGCAGGACTGTCTCCATGGCGCAATTGGCTAGCGCGATCGGCTGTTAACCGAAAGGTTGGAGGTTCGAGCCCACCCGGGGGTGGTGCGGCGCTTTTTTTTTCTTTGGGGCGATAGCTCTGAAGAAATGGTCTGACGGTGGTGAGAGTGGAGCACGACTGTCTCTGTGGCGCAATTGGCTAGCGCGATCGGCTTTTAACCGAGAAGTTAGAGGTTCGAGCCCACCCGGTGGTGGTGCGGCACTTTTTTTCTGGGGGCTGATAGCTTTGAAGATATGTTCTGGTGGTGGTGAGAGTAGAGCAGGACTGTCTCCGTGACGCAATTGGCTAGCGTGATCGGCTGTTAACAGAAAATTTGGAGGTTCGAGCCCACCCGGTGGTGGTGCGGCGCTTTTTTTTCTTTGGGCTGATAGATTTGAAGATATGTTCTGATGGTGGTGAGAGTAGAGCTGGACTGTCTCCGTGGCGCAATTGGCTAGCGCGATCGGCTGTTAACCGAAAGATTGGAGTTTCGAGCCCTCCCGGGAGTGGTGTGTTCCTTTAATCTTTGCGCTGATAGCTTTGAAGATATGTTCTGATGGTGGTGAGTGTGGAGCACGACTGTCTCCGTGGCGCAGATGGCTAGCGCGATCGGCTGTTAACCGAAAGGTTGGAGGTTCGAGCCCACCCGGTGATGATGTGGCGCTTTTTTTCTTTGTGCTGATAGCTTTGGAGATATGTTCTGACGGTGGTGAGAGTGGAGCAGGACTGTCCCCGTGGCGCCATTGGCTAGTGCGATCGGCTGTTAACCAAAAAGTTGGAGGTTCGAGCCCTCCCGGGAGGGGTGTGTTGCTTTTTTCTTTGCGCTGATAGCTTCGAAGATATTTTGCGATGGTGGTGAGCGTGGAGCACGATTGTCTCCGTTGCGCAATTGGCTAGCGCGATCGGCCGTTAACCGAAAGGTTGGAGGTTCGAGCCCACCTGGTAGTGGTGCGGCGCTTTTTTTTCTTTGGGCTGATAGCTTGAAAGATATGTTCATATGGTGGTGAGAGTGGAGCAGGACTGTCTCCGTGGCGCAATTGGCCAGCGCGATCGGCTGTTAACCGAATTGTTGGAGGTTCGAGCCCTCCCGGGAGTGCTTTGTTGCTTTTTTTTGTGCTGATAGCTCTGAAGATATGTTCTGATGGTGGTGAGAGTGGAGCGCGACTGTCTCCGTGGCGCAATCGGCTTGTGGGATCGGCTGTTAACCGAAAGGTTGGAGGTTCGAGCCCACCCGGTGGTGGTGCGGCGCTTTTTTTTTCTTTGGGCTGATAGCTTTGAAGATATGTTCTGATGGAGGTGAGAAGGGAGCAAGTTTGTCTCCGTGGCGCAATGGGCTAGCCCGATCGGCTGTTAACCGAAAGGTTGGAGTTTCGAGCCCGCCCGGGAGTGGTGTGTTGCTTTTTTCTTTGCGCTGATAGCTTTGAATATATGTTCTGATGGTGGTGAGAGCGGAGCAAGACTGTCTCCGTGGCGCAAAGGGCTAGCGCGATCGGCTGTTAACCGAGAGGTTCGAGTTTCGAGCCCTCCCGGGAGTGGTGTGTTGCTTTTTTCCTTGCGCTGATAGCTTTGAAGATATGTTCTGATGGTGGTGAGAGTGGAGCAGGACTGTCTCCGTGGCGCAATTGGCTAGCGCGATCGGCTGTTAACCGAAAGTTTGGAGGTTCGAGCCCACCCGGTGGTGGTGCGGCGCTTTTTTTTTTCTTTGTGCTGATAGCTTTGAAGATATGTTCTGATGGTGGTGAGAGTGAAGCAAGACTGTCTCCCTGGCGCAATGGGCTAGCGCGATCGGCTGTTAACTGAAAGGTTGGAGTTTCGAGCCCTCCCGGTGGTGGTGCGGCCCTTTTTTTTCTTTGGGGTGATAGCTCTAAATAAATGTTTTGACGGTGGTGAGAGTGGAGCAGGACTGTCTCCGTGGCGCAATTGGCTTGCGCGATCGGCTGTTAACCGAAAGGTTGGAGGTTCGAGCCCACCCGGTGGTGGTGCGGTGCTTTTTTTTCTTTGCACTGATAGCTTTGAAGATATGTTCTGATGGTGGTGAGAGTGGAGCAAGACTGTCCCCGTGGCGCAATGGGCTACCGCAATCGGCTGTTAACCGAAAGGTTGGAGTTTCAAGCCCTCCCGGGAGTGGTGTGTTGCTTTTTTCTTTGCACTGATAGCTTTGAAGATATGTTGTGATGGTGGTGAAAGTGGAGCAGGACTGTCTCCGTGGCGCAAATGGCTTGCGCGATCGGCTGTTAACCGAAAGGTTGGAGTTTCGAGCCCTTCCGGGAGTGGTGTGTTGCTTTTTTTCTTTGTGGTGATAGCTCTGAATAAATGTTTTGACGGTGGTGAGAGTGGAGCAGGACTGTCTTCGTGGTGCAATTGGCTTACGCGTTCGGCTGTTAACCGAAAGGTTGGAGGTTCGAGCCCTCCCGGGAGTGGTGTGTTGCTTTTTTCTTTGCGCTGATAGCTTTGAAGATATGTTTTGATGGTGGTGAGAGTGGAGCACGACTGTCTCCATGGCGCAGTTGGCTAGAGCGATCGGCTTTTAACCGAAAGGTTGGAGGTTCGAGCCCACCCGGTGATGGTGTGGCGCTTTTTTTCTTTGTGCTGATAGCTTTGAAGATATGTTCTGATGGTGCTGAGAGTGGAGCAGGACTGTCTTCATGGCGCAATTGGCTAGCGCGATCGGCTGTTAACCAAAAGGTAGGAGGTTCGAGCCCACCCGGGGGTGGTGCGGCGCTTTTTTTTTCTTTGGGGCGATAGCTCTGAAGAAATGGTCTGACGGTGGTGAGAGTGGAGCACGACTGTCTGTTCGGCGCAATTGGCTAGCGCGATCGGCTGTTAACCGAAAAGTTAGACGTTCGAGCCCACCCGGTGGTGGTGCGGCGCTTTTTTTCTGGGGGCTGATAGCTTTGAAGATATGTTCTGGTGGTGGTGAGAGTAGAGCAGGACTGTCTCCGTGACGCAATTGGCTAGCGTGATCGGCTGTTAACAGAAAATTTGGAGGTTCGAGCCCACCCGGTGGTGGTGCGGCGCTTTTTTTTCTTTGGGCTGATAGATTTGAAGATATGTTCTGATGGTGGTGAGAGTAGAGCTGGACTGTCTCCGTGTCGCAATTGGCTAGCGCGATCGGCTGTTAACCGAAAGATTGGAGTTTCGAGCCCTCCCGGGAGTGGTGTGTTCCTTTTTTCTTTGCGCTGATAGCTTTGAAGATATCTTCCGATGGTGGTGAGAGTGGAGCAAGACTGTCTCCGTGGCGCAATGGGCTAGCGCGATCGGCTGTTAACCGAAAGGTTGGAATTGCGAGCCCTCCCGGGAGTGGTGTGTTGCTTTTTTCCTTGCGCTGATAGCTTTGAAGATATGTTCTGATGGTGGTGAGAGTGGAGCAGGACTGTCTTCGTGGCGCAATTGGCTAGCGCGATCGGCTGTTAACCGAAAGTTTGGAGGTTCGAGCCCACCCGGTGGTGGTGCGGCGCTTTTTTTTTTCTTTGTGCTGACAGCTTTGAAGATATGTTCTGATGGAGGTGATAGTGGAGCAAGACTGTTCTCGTGGCGCAACGGGCTAGCGCGATCGGCTGTAAACCGAAGGGTTGGAGTTTCGAGCCCTCCCGGGAATGGTGTGTTGCTTTTTTCTTTGCACTAATAGCTTTGAATATATGTTCTGATGGTGGTGAAAGTGGAGCAAGACTGTCTCCGTGGCGCGATTGGCTAGCGCGATCGGCTTTTAACGGAAAGGTTGGAGGTTCGAGCCCACCCGGTGGTGGTGCGGCGCTTTTTTTCTTTGCGCTAATAGCTTTGAAGATATGTTCTGATGGTGTTTTTTTATTTTATTTTTATTTACAAATACTGCTGTCTCAGTTTTTGAGACATTGCAGGAGTGGAATACAAATGTTCAAACAGTAAAACAAATTATCAGAATACATGACTACGCAACTCTTTTTCGAATTGCAGAGCATCGAGTCTGCGCAGAGACCCATCAAGCTCATTCCATAGATCCACGGTCCACGGAAAAAAGGAAAACTTAAAGCAGTCGAGACTAGCTCTAAAGGGCGTAATGTTTAAGGGATCAAATCGTCGGGTACGGCGCGCAGAAGCTGCAACAAAAGAAATGGGCGCTAGAACACCCAAGCCTGTGTGAACAGTCTTATGCAGGAGGATGATACGATCGCAAGTGCGCCGATGTTCTAGAGACTGCAGTGATAAAACATGCGCATGCGAAGTAGGCGAGAACCGCTGGTCATAGCGACGAAAAATAAACCTTATTGCTTTCTTCTGAACAGATTCTAACATAGCTATGTCATGTTTATGGTGAGGCGACCAAACAACCGACGCATATTCAAGTATGGGCCTGACCAAGGTCTTGTACGCTGTCAATTTGCATTCTTTTGTCGAGTTGTTTAAAGTGCGTCGGAGATACCAAAGTTTTCGAAGAGCCTTGTTGCAGATTGTTTCGACGTGCGTGCGCCATTTTAAGTTTGTTGTCAGAGTTACACCTAGGTATTTAAACTCCGTGACACGAGCTAGACTGACACCATTATTAGTGTATGCAAAACTAAGAGGCTGTTTCTTATTTGAAAAGGTCATGGCTACAGTTTTTTTGAAATTAATTGACATTTGCCAGTTTTCACTCCAATTACAAAACAATGAAAAAACACTGTTCAGGGCTTCCTGATCTTCAACACTAGAGATGGTGTTATAGATAACGCAGTCATCTGCATACATTCTTAGTTTAATTTGTGTGTCACCGATAATTTCTGCTACGTCATTTATGTAGATAATAAACAAGAGCGGCCCAAGCACCAAACCTTGGGGCACCCCTGAAGTGATTTGTACTTCAGACGATTTCACATGGTTAAACGTAACAAATTGTGTGCGTGACCGCAAGTAATCTGCTATCTAGTCAACTAGCTTATTGTCACCAAAAAATGTGCGAAGTTTAACTAAAAGTTTAGCATGGCAAACCAAGTCAAAGGCCTTTGAATAATCAATAAATATGGCGTCAATCTGTCCTCGGTCGTTAAGAGAAGAAGCGACGTCGTGCGTAAATTCAAGCAACTGTGTAACAGTAGAATAGCAAGCACGAAAACCGTGCTGTGATCGGGAAAGTATATTGTGTGCATTTAGGTATTCTACAATATATTTATGAATGATATGCTCCAAAAGTTTAGAGCTGGTAGAAAGTAAAGATATTGGCCTGTAATTTGGTATTAATTGCTTGTTTCCAGACTTAAATACAGGCACGACGTTTGCTAATTTCCACAGCTGGGGAACTGTTGCAGAGATTAATGATTTTTTAAATATTACAGTAAGATAATTAGCACACCACTCTGAATATCTTTTTAGAAAGACATTGTGAATACCGTCTGGGCCAGAGCTTTTCGTTACATCAAGATTTAATATAAGGTTATGTACTCCAGAGGAGCTTACTTCAAGATCAGGAAGAGCAGACAGATTGCTGCATGCAGAAAACGAAGGCTTGATGCCGTTATCAGTGGAAAAAACAGATTTGAAATAATTATTAAAGGCATTTGCTATAGCTTCGGGATTTGAGCAGGATTGGTCATTAACAATAAATGATGAAGGTATAGACGATACAGGACTAATCGATCTCCAGAACCTGGATGGATTTTTTTTCATAAATCTAGCCAAAGTATTGCTGAAGTAGTAGTTTTTAGCCTCTTTCATTTTAGTGCCTAATTTACTTTTCAATGTATAAATGAAGAAACATTGTCGTTACACCGGGAATGACGATTCTTACGTAAACGCTTTACGCGACGAGTGAGTTGAATGATTTCTCTATTATACCATGGGTGTCTTGGGTTCCGTTTAATATACTTTTGAGGCACGTACTTTGATTGGCATTCACGCACAATGTCACAAAACTTAAGGAGCAGCGTATCTACATTGCAAAATTCACTGCAATATACAAATTCATCATAAGATGAAGCTAAAGTGTCCAATACGGAAGTATCATCAGCGTTAGAAAAGTTCAAAACAGTTTTTATCTCAGGTCTTTGAGGTGGACACACTAAGTTCAAGGCAACTTCGACAGCTTTATGGTCAGATAACCCATCGATGACTTCGCATTTTACACCGTGCGATAAGAGTTGCTGGTTTACAAATACAAGGTCCAATATTGCGTCCTTGCGTGTTTCGGTATCTACAACTTGAGTTAACCCAAAAGAAACCGCCAGATCGATCAGGGAAGCGCAAAGTGTCCTGTCACGCCCTGTTGGGATAAGTAAGTTCCAGTTAACGTGCGGGAGATTGAAATCTCCAGCCAAAAGTAACCTACAATCGTACAACTTGTTACTGACAAGGTAATCATTAATAGCAGGGACAATATCATCGGAGTTAGGAGGACGGTAGAGGACACCAATAACTATTACGATACCTTTAATGTATATTTTGCACCAAATGGTTTCTGTACCCGGAAGGTCAGGTAATAAAGAAAATTCAAGATTAGATTTAATTAAAACTGCCACACCGCCTCCACGTCCGGCACGCCTGTCTTTCCGAAGAAGCGCATAACCAGCAGGCGAAATTTCGCTGTCAATAACAGTATCATTTAGCCAGGTCTCAGTAAGGCAGACAATTGATGGGCTGTGGCATTCCACTAAACAGTTCAGAGCTTCAATTTTGTTTAGTATACTCCTCGCATTTAAGTTGAGGACAATTATATTCCGATCACAACGTCAATCAGCCTTCGCGAAAACAGAAGCGGATGAAGCTGAGTTTATACCAAGCGCTTGCGCAGAAGCCGATTTCGCAGAGTCGGACCCCGCTGAAAGCGAGTGCGTAGAAACCTTGATAATGGCTTTTTTATCAGTGTCCCACGTGTAACGAACACCGTCAATTGTGAGGGTGTCGTGTTTAAGCTTCACTTTCCTAGCATTCTTGCGCATATTTTGCGAATTCTGCCACAGCATTTTACGTGCCAGTCGAACCCGAGCAGAGTAGTCCTCATTTATATAAACTTTAGTTCCTTTAAGTTTTCGGGCGTTGCTCATGATGGCAATCTTTGACCTGAAGTCCATCAGTTCAATGATTACCGGCCGAGGTTTATCTCTTCTTACTGCTCCAAGCCTGTGGCAACGCTCTATGTCGTCACAATTTACACCGAGTTTAACTGATAGCAGATCCAATACAGACTCAAGCAAATGGTTAGTCGTCTCGGATGGTGTCTCATGCAAACCATGAATTATCAGGTTGTTTTTACGGAGTCTGTTTTCTAGCTCATCGTTCTGACGGTCAAGCTTACCAACTAGTTTTTGAAGCGTACCAACGGTCTGCTCCAGTTCACTTACACGTGGTATGATGTTTGACACAGACGCCGCCATTGCCTCAACATTCATTAGACGATTTTCAAACGATGCAACTGTTTCAGATAGGCTAGCTAATTCCTGGCTGATACGGGCTTGTCCAGACAGTAGTTGCGACAACATTTCATCAACTTTGGGACCAGGATTGGTCTCTATGTCGCCACAAAGTAACAGTAATGATACTCTTAAGCAATGCACCAGATGTGTCACAACGGCAGTAAAGTTCAGAGGGTCCGGTAGCAGCAGCAAACAGCGGTTATCACTTCTGCAGCATTTGTAATTGTATGTTACCTGCAAGATGAAACAGACGTGCTTGAAACGGCAGTTCGCCATGCCGCCACCCGACCCACTGAAGTGATGGTTCCACATTGCCGCTCTTATATCCTTGGGCATCCTCGCTGCCAGCGCCGCCACTGTACCATGCCGTGAACAGTACAGATGGTTGATCGAAATCACGTCAACAGGCGGAAAATCCTGCACACGATCAGCAGCAGCAGATTCCCGCCCCGTCGAAGATTGCACATGGCCGTCAGTATGATCGCCGCTGAATCGTGGTAGGAGCCTGCGCAGTGTGTCGCTTGAAGGGCCATGCATCAGAACATCCGGACAGCCGGCGATAACGGCAATCTGCAAGATGAAACAGACGTGCTTGAAACGGCAGTTCGCCATGCCGCCACCGGACCCACTGAAGTGATGGTTCCACATTGCCGCTCTTATATCCTTGGGCATCCTCGCTGCCAGCGCCGCCACTGTACCATGCCGTGAACAGTACAGATGGTTGATCGAAATCACGTCAACAGGCGGAAAATCCTGCACACGATCAGCAGCAGCAGATTCCCGCCCCGTCGAAGATTGCACATAGCCGTCAGTATGATCGCCGCTGAATCGTGGTAGGAGCCTGCGCAGTGTGTCGCTTGAAGGGCCATGCATCAGAACATCCGGACAGCCGGCGATAACGGCAATCTGCAAGATGAAACAGACGTGCTTGAAACGGCAGTTCGCCATGCCGCCACCGGACCCACTTGTTGAGAGTGGAGCAAGGCTATCTCCGTGGCTCAATGGGCTAGCGCGATCGGCTGTTAACCGAAAGGTTGGAGTTTCGAGCCCTCCCAGGAGTGGTGTGTTGCTTTTTTCTTTGTAGTAATAGCTTTGAATTATTTTCTGATGGTGGTGAGAGTGGAGCAGGACTGTCTCCATGGCGCAATTGGCTAGCGCGATCGGCTGTTAACCAAAAGGTTGGAGTTTCGAGCCCACCCGGGGGTGGTGCGGCGCTTTTTTTTCTTTGTGCTGATAGCTTTGAAGATATGTTCTGATGGTGGTGAGAGTGGAGCAGGACTGTCTCCGTGGCGCAATTGGCTTGCGCGATGGCTGTTAACCAAAAGGTTGGAGTTTCGAGCCCACCCTGTGGTGGTGCGGCGCTTTTTTTGTTGTGCTGATAGCTTTGAAGATATGTTCTGATGGTGGTGAGAGTGGAGCAGGACTGTCTCCTTGGCGCAATTGGCTTGCGCGATTGGCTGTTAAACGAAAGGTTGGAGGTTCGAGCCCACCCGGTGGTGGTGCGGTGCTTTTTTTTCTTTGGGCTGATAGCTTTGAAGATATGTTCTGATGGCGGTGAGAGTGGAGCAGGACTGTCTCCCTGGCGCAATTGGCTAGCGCAATCGGCTGTTAACCGAAAGGTTGGAGGTTCGAGCCCACCCGGTGGTGGTGCGGCGCTTTTTTTTCTTTGCGCTGATAGCTTTGAAGATATGTTCTGATGGTGGTGAGAGTGGAGCAAGACTGTCCCCGTGGCGCAATGGGTTAGCCCGATCGGCTGTTAACCGAAAGGTTGGAGTTTCGAGCCATCCCGGGAGTGGTGTGTTGCTTTTTTCTTTGCGCTGATAGCTTTGAAGATATGTTCTGATGGTGGTGAGAGTGGAGCAGGACTGTCTCCGTGGCGCAATTGGCTAGCGCGATCGGCTGTTAACCGAAAGGTTGGAAGTTCGAGCCCACCCGGTGGTGGTGCGGTGCTTTTCTTTCTTTGGGGCGATAGCTCTGAAGAAATGGTCTGACGGTGGTGAGAGTGGAGCACGACTGTCCCCGTGGCGGAATGGGCTAGCGCGATCGGCTGTTAACCGAAAGGTTGGAGTTTCCAGCCCTCCCGGGAGTGGTGTGTTGCTTTTTTCTTTGCACTGATAGCTTTGAAGATATGTTCTGATGGTGGTGAGAGTGGAGCAGGACTGTCTCCGTGGCGCAATTGGCTTGCGCGATCGGCTGTTAACCGAAAGCTTGGAGGTTCGAGCCCTCCCAGGATTGGTGTGTTGCTTTTTTCTTTGTGGTAATAGCTTTGAAGATATGTTCTGATGGTTGTGAGAGTGGAGCACGACTGTCTTCATGGCGCAATTGGCTAGCGCGATCGGCTGTTAACCGAAAGGTTGGAGTTTCGAGCCCACCCGATGGTGGTGCGGCGCTTTTTTTTCTTTGTGGTGATAGCTTTGATGATATGTTGTGATGGTGGTGAGAGTGGAGCAGGACTGTCTCCGTGGCGCAATTGGCTAGCGCGATTGGCTGTTAACCGAAAGGTTGGAGTTTCGAACCCTCCCGGGAGTGGTGTGTTGCTTTTTTCTTTGCACTGATAGCTTTGAAGATATGTTCTGATTGTGGTGAGAGTGGAGCAGGACTGTCTTCGTGGCGCAATTGGCTTGCGCGGACGGCTGTTAACCGAAAGGTTGGAGGTCAGAGCACCACCCGGTGGTGGTGCGGCACTTTTTTTTTCTTTGCACTGATAGCTTTGAAGATATGTTCTGATAGTGGTGAGAGTGGAGCAGGACTGTCTCCGTGGCGCAATTGGCTTGCGTGATCGGCTGTTAACCGAAAGGTTGGAGGTTCGTGCCCACTCGGGGGTGGTGCGGCGCTTTTTTTTCTTTGGGGTGATAGCTCTGAAGAAATGGTCTGACGGTGGTGAGAGTAGAGCAGGACTGTCTCCGTGGCGCAATTGGCTAGCGCGATCGGCTGTTAACCGAAAGATTGGAGTTTCGAGCCCTCCCGGGAGTGGTGTGTTCCTTTTTTCTTTGCGCTGATAGCTTTGAAGATATATTCTGATGGTGGTGAGTGTGGAGCAGGACTGTCTCCGTGGCGCAATTGGCTTGCGCGATCGGCTGTTAACCGAAAGAATGGAGGTTCGAGCCCACCCGGTGGTGGTGCGGCGCTTTTATTTCTTTGCGCTGATAGCTTTGAAGATATGTTCTGATGGTGGTGAGAGTGTAGCAAGACTGTCCCCGTGGCGCAATGGGCAAGCACGATCGGCTGTCAACCGAAATGTTGGAGTTTCGAGCCCACCCGGTGGTGGTGCGGCGTTTTTTTTTTCTCTGCGTTGATTGTTTGAAGATGTGTACCGATGGTGGTGAGAGTGGAGCAAGACTGTCTCCGTGGCGCAATGGGCTAGCGCGATCGGCTGTTAACCGAAAGGTTGGAATTGCGAGCCCTCCCGGGAGTGGTGTGTTGCTTTTTTCTTTGCGGTAATAGCTTTGAAGAAATGTTCTGATGGTGGTGAGAGTGCAGCAGGACTGTCTTCGTGGCGCAATTGGCTAGCGCGATCGTCTGTTAACCGAAAGGTTGGAGGTTCGAGCCCCCCCGGTGGTGGTGCGGTGCTTTTTTTTCTTTGGGCTGATAGCTTTGAAGATATGTTCTGATGGTGGTGAGAGTGGAGCAGGACTGTCTCCCTGGCGCAATTGGCTAGCGCGATCGGCTGTTAACCGAAAGGTTGGAGGTTCGAGCCCACCCGGTGGTGGTGCGGCGCTTGATTTTTCTTTGTGCTGATAGCTTTGAAGATATGTTCTGATGGTGGTGAGAGTGGAGCAAGACTGTCCTCGTGGCGCAATGGGCTAGCGCGATCGGCTGTAAACCGAAGGGTTGGAGTTTCGAGCCCTCCCGGGAATGGTGTGTTGCTTTTTTCTTTGCACTAATAGCTTTGAAGATATGTCCTAATGGTGGTGAAAGTGGAGCAGGACTGTCTCCGTGGCGCGATTGGCTAGCGCGATCGGCTTTTAACCGAAAGGTTGGAGGTTCGAGCCCACCCGGTGGTGGTGCGGTGCTTTTTTTCTTCTCGCTAACAGCTTTGAAGATATGTTCTGATGGTGTTGAGAGTGGAGCAAGGCTATCTCCGTGGCGCAATGGGCTAGCGCGATCGGCTGTTAACCGAAAGGTTGGAGTGACGAGCCCTCCCAGGAGTGGTGTGTTGCTTTTTTCTTTGTGGTAATAGCTTTGAATTATGTTCTGATGGTGGTGAGAGTGGAGCAGGACTGTCTCCATGGCCCAATTGGCTAGCGCGATCGGCTGTTAACCGAAAGGTTGGAGTTTCGAGCCCACCCGGGGGTGGTGCGGCGCTTTTTTTTCTTTGTGCTGATAGCTTTGAAGATATGTTCTGATGGTGGTGAGAGTGGAGCAGGACTGTCTCCGTGGCGCAATTGGCTAGCGCGATCGGCTGTTAACCGAAAGTTTGGAGTTTCGAGCCCACCCGATGGTGGTGCGGCGCTTTTTTTTCTTTGTGGTGATAGCTTTGATAATATGTTCTGATGGTGGTGAGAGTGGAGCAGGACTGTCTCCGTGGCGCAATTGGCTAGCGCGATTGGCTGTTAACCGAAAGGTTGGAGTTTCGAACCCTCCCGGGAGTGGTGTGTTGCTTTTTTCTTTGCACTGATAGCTTTGAAGATATGTTCTGATGGCGGTGAGAGTGGAGCAGGACTGTCTCCCTGGCGCAATTGGCTAGCGCGATCGGTTGTCAACCGAAAGGTTGGAGGTACGAGCCCACCCGGTGGTGGTGCGGCGCTTTTTTTTCTTTGCGCTGATAGCTTTGAAGATATGTTCTGATGGTGGTGAGAGTGGAGCAAGACTGTCCCCGTGGCGCAATGGGTCAGCGCGATCGGCTGTTAACCGGATGGTTGGAGTTTCGAGCCATCCCGGGAGTGGTGTGTTGCTTTTTTCTTTGCACTGATAGCTTTGAAGATATGTTCTGATGGTGTTGAGAGTGGAGCAGGACTGTCTCCGTGGCGCAATTGGCTAGCGCGATCGGCTGTTAACCGAAAGGTTGGAGGTTCGAGCCCACCCGGTGGTGGTGCGGCGCTTTTTCTTTCTTTGGGGCGATAGCTCTGAAGAAATGGTCTGACGGTGGTGAGAGTGGAGCACGACTGTCCCCGTGGCGGAAAGGGCTAGCGGGATCGGCTGTTAACCGAAAGGTTGGAGTTTCGAGCCCTCCCGGGAGTGGTGTGTTGCTTTTTTCTTTGCACTGATAGCTTTGAAGATATGTTCTGATGGTGGTGAGAGTGGAGCAGGACTGTCTCCGTGGCGCAATTGGCTTGCGCAATCGGCTGTTAACCGAAAGGTTGGAGGTTCGAGCCCTCCCAGGAGTGGTGTGTTGCTTTTTTCTTTGTGGTAATAGCTTTGAAGATATGTTCTGATGGTGGTGAGAGTGGAGCACGACTGTCTCCATGGCGCAATTGGCTAGCGCGATAGGCTGTTAACCGAAAGGTTGGAGTTTCGAGCCCACCCGATGGTAGTGTGGCGCTTTTTTTTCTTTGTGGTGATAGCTTTGATGATATGTTCTGATGGTGGTGAGAGTTGAGCAGGACTGTCTCCGTGGCGCAATTGGCTAGCGCGATTGGCTGTTAACCGAAAGGTTGGAGTTTCGAACCCTCCCGGGAGTGGTGTGTTGCTTTTTTCTTTGCACTGATAGCTTTGAAGATATGTTCTGATGGTGGTGAGAGTGGAGCATGACTGTCTTCGTGGCGCAATTGGCTTGCGCGATCGGCTGTTAACCGAAAGGTTGCAGGTTCGAGCACAACCCGGTGGTGGTGCGGCGCTTTTTTTTCTTTGCACTGATAGCTTTGAAGATATGTTCTGATAGTGGTGAGAGTGGAGCAGCACTGTCTCCGTGGCGCAATTGGTTTGCGTGATCAGCTGTTAACCGAAAGGTTGGAGGTTCGAGCCCACCCGGTGGTGGTGCGGCGCTTTTTTTTCTTTGGGCTGATAGCTTTGAAGATATGTTCCGATGGTGGTGAGAAGGGAGCAAGACTGTCTCCTTGGCGCAATGGGCTAGCGCGATCGGCTGTTAACTGAAAGGTTGGAGTTTCGAGCCCTCCCGGGAGCGGTGTGTTGCTTTTTTCTTTGTGGTAATAGCTTTCAAGTTATGTTCTGATGGTGGTGAGAGTGGAGCAGGACTGTCTCCATGGCGCAATTGGTTAGCGCGATCGGCTGTTAACCGAAAGGTTGGAGTTTCGAGCCCACCCGGTGGTGGTGCGGCGCTTTTTTTTCTTTGGGCTGATAGCTCTGAAGAAATGTTCTGACGGTGGTGAGAATGGAGCAGGACTGTCTCCGTGGCGCAATTGGCTAGCGCGATCGGCTGTTAACCGAAAGGTTGGAGGTTCGAGCCCTCCCGGTGGCGGTGCGGCGCTTTTTCTTTCTTTGGGGCGATAGCTCTGAAGAAATGGTCTGACGGTGGTGAGAGTGGAGCACGACTGTCTCTGTGGCGCAATTGGCTAGCGCGATCGGCTGTTAACCGAAAGGTTGGAGTTTCGAGCCCTCCCGGGAGTGGTGTGTTGCTTTTTTCTTTGCACTGATAGCTTTGAAGATATGTTCTGATGGTGGTGAGAGTGGAGCAGGACTGTCTCCGTGGGGCAATTGGCTTGCGCAATCGGCTGTTAACCGAAAGGTTGGAGGTTCGAGCCCTCCCAGGAGTGGTGTGTTGCTTTTTTCTTTGTGGTAATAGCTTTGAAGATATGTTCTGATGGTGGTGAGAGTGGAGCACGACTGTCTCCATGGCGCAATTGGCTAGCGCGATCGGCTGTTAACCGAAAGTTTGGAGTTTCGAGCCCACCCGATGGTGGTGCGGCGCTTTTTTTTCTTTGTGGTGATAGCTTTGATAATATGTTCTGATGGTGGTGAGAGTGGAGCAGGACTGTCTCCGTGGCGCAATTGGCTAGCGCGATTGGCTGTTAACCGAAAGGTTGGAGTTTCGAACCCTCCCGGGAGTGGTGTGTTGCTTTTTTCTTTGCACTGATAGCTTTGAAGATATGTTCTGATGGTGGTGAGAGTGGAGCATGACTGTCTTCGTGGCGCAATTGGCTTGCGCGATCGGCTGTTAACCGAAAGGTTGGAGGTTCGAGCACCACCCGGTGGTGGTGCGGCGCTTTTTTTTCTTTGCACTGATAGCTTTGAAGATATGTTCTGATAGTGGTGAGAGTGGAGCAGGACTGTCTCCGTGGCGCAATTGGCTTGCATGATCAGCTGTTAACCGAAAGGTTGGAGGTTCGAGCCCACCCGGTGGTGGTGCGGCGCTTTTTTTTCTTTGGGCTGATAGCTTTGAAGATATGTTCTGATGGTGGTGAGAAGGGAGCAAGACTGTCTCCGTGGCGCAATAAGCTAGCGCGGTCGGCTGTTAACCGAAAGGTTGGAGTTTCGAGCCCACCCGGTGGTGGTGCGGCGCTTTTTTTCTTTGGGCTGATAGCTCTGAAGAAATCTTCTGACGGTGGTGAGAGTGGAGCAGGACTGTCTCCGTGGCGCAATTGGCTAGCGCGATCGGCTGTTAACCGAAAGGTTGGAGGTTCGAGCCCACCCGGTGGTGGTGCGGCGCTTTTTTTTTTGTGCTGATAGCTTTGAAGATATGTTCTGATGGTGGTGAGAGTGGAGCAGGACTGTCTCCGTGGCGCAATTGGCTAGCGCGATTGGCTGTTAAACGAATGGTTGGAGGTTCGAGCCCACCCGGTGGTGGTGCGGTGCTTTTTTCCTTTGGGCTCATAGCTCTGAAGAAATGTTCTGACGGTGGTGAGAGTGGAGCAGGACTGTCCCCGTGGCGCCATTGGCTAGCGCGATCGGCTGTTAACCAAAAAGTTGGAGGTTCGAGCCCTCCCGGGAATGGTGTGTTGCTTTTTTCTTTGCACTAATAGCTTTGAAGATATGTTCTGATGGTGGTGAAAGTGGAGCAGGACTGTCTCCGTGGCGCGATTGGCTAGCGCGATCGGCTTTTAACCGAAAGGTTGGAGGTTCGAGCCCACCCGGTGGTGGTGCGGCGCTTTTTTTCTTTGCACTAATAGCTTTGAAGATGTGTTCTGATGGTATTGAGAGTTGAGCAAGGCTATATCCGTGGCGCAATGGGCTAGCGCGATCGGCTGTTAACCGAAAGGTTGGAGTGTCGAGCCCTCCCAGGAGTGGTGTGTTGCTTTTTTCTTTGTGGTAATAGCATTGAATTATGTTCTGATGGTGGTGAGAGTGGAGCAGGACTGTCTCCGTGGCGCAATTGGCTTGCGCGATCGGCTGTTAACCAAAAGGTTGGAGGTTCGAGCCCTCCCAGGAGTGGTGTGTTGCTTTTTTCTTTGTGGTAATCGCTTTGAAGATATCTTCTGATGGTGGTGAGAGTGGAGCAGGACTATCTCCATGGCGCAATTGGCTAGCGCGATCGGCTGTTAACCGAAAGGTTGGAGTTTCGAGCCCACCCGGTGGTGGTGCGGCGCTTTTTTTTCTTTGTGCTGATAGCTTTGAAGATATGTTCTGATGGTGGTGAGAGTGGAGCAGGACTGTCTCCGTGGCGCAATTGGCTAGCGCGATTGGCTGTTAAACGAATGGTTGGAGGTTCGAGCCCACCCGGTGATGGTGCGGTGCTTTTTTTTCTTTGGGCTGATAGCTTTGAAGATATGTTTTGATGGCGGTGAGAGTGGAGCAGGACTGTCTCCCTGGCGCAATTGGCTTGCGCGATCGGCTGTTAACCGAAAGGTTGGAGGTTCGAGCCCACCCGGTGGTGGTGTGTTGCTTTTTTCTTTGTGGTAATAGCTTTGAAGATATGTTCTGATGGTGGTGAGAGTGGAGCAGGACTGTCTCCATGGCGCAATTGGCTAGCGCGATCGGCTGTTAACCGAAAGGTTTGAGTTTCGAGCCCACCCGGTGGTGGTGCGGCGCTTTTTTTTCTTTGTGCTGATAGCTTTGAAGATATGTTCGGATGGTGGTGAGAGTGGAGCAGGACTGTCTCCGTGGCGCAATTGGCTAGCGCGATTGGCTGTTTAACGAAAGGTTGGAGGTTCGAGCCCACCCCGTGGTGGTGCGGTAATTTTTTTTCTTTGGGCTGATAGCTTTGGAGATATGTTCTGATGGCGGTGAGAGTGGAGCAGGACTGTCTCCCTGGCGCAATTGGCTAGCGCAATCGGCTGTTAACCGAAAGGTTGGAGGTTCTAGCCCACCCGGTGGTGGTGCGGCGCTTTTTTTTCTTTGCGCTGATAGCTTTGAAGATATGTTCTGATGGTGGTGAGAGTGGAGCAAGACTGTCCCCGTGGCGCAATGGGTTAGCGCGATCGGTTGTTAACCGAAAGGTTGGAGTTTCGAGCGCTCCCGGGAGTGGTGTGTTGCTTTTTTCTTTGCACTGATAGCTTTGAAGATATGTTCTTATGGTGGTGAGAGTGGAGCAGGACTGTCTCCGTGGCGCAATTGGCTTGCGCGATCGGCTGTTAACCGAAAGGTTGGAGGTTCGAGCCCTCCCAGGAGCGGTGTGTTGCTTTTTTCTTTGTGGTAATAGCTTTGAAGATATGTTCTGATTGTGGTGAGAGTGGAGCACGACTGTCTCCATGGCGCAATTGGCTAGCGCGATCGGCTGTTAACCGAAAGGTTGGAGTTTCGAGCCCACCCGATGGTGGTGCGGCGCTTTTTTTTCTTTGTGGTGATAGCTTTGATGATATGTTCTGATGGTGGTGAGAGTGGAGCAAGACTGTCTCCGTGGCGCAATTGGCTAGCGCGATTGGCTGTTAACCGAAAGGTTGGAGTTTCGAACCCTCCCGGGAGTGGTGTGTTGCTTTTTTTCTTTGCACTGATAGCTTTGAAGATATGTTCTGATGGTGGTGAGAGTGGAGCAGGACTGTCTTCGTGGCGCAATTGGCTTGCGCGATCGGCTGTTAACCGAAAGGTTGGAGGTTCGAGCACCCCCCGGTGGTGGTGCGGCGCTTTTTTTTCTTTGCACTGATAGCTTTGAAGATATGTTCTGATAGTGGTGAGAGTGGAGCAGGACTGTCTCCGTGGCGCAGTTGGCTTGCGTGATCGGCTGTTAACCGAAAGGTTGGAGGTTCGAGCCCACCCGGTGGTGGTGCGGCGCTTTTTTTCTTTGGGCTGATAGCTTTGAAGATATGTTCTGATGGTGGTGAGAAGGGAGCAAGACTGTCTCCGTGGCGTAATGGGCTAGCGCGATCGGTTGTTAACCGAAAGGTTGGAGTTTCGAGCCCTCCCGGGTGTGGTGTGTTGCTTTTTTTGTGGTAATAGCTTTGAAGATATGTTCTGAAGGTGGTGAGAGTGGAGCAGGACTGTCTCCATGGCGCAATTGGCTAGCGCGATCGGCTGTTAACCGAAAGGTTGGAGTTTCGAGCCCACCCGGTGGTGGTGCGGCGCTTTTTTTTGGGCTGATAGCTCTGAAGAAATGTTCTGATGGTGGTGAGAGTGGAGCAGGACTGTCTCCGTGGCGCTATTGGCTAGCGCGATCGGCTGTTAACCGAAAGGTTGGAGGTTCGAGCCCACCCGGTGGCGGTGCGGCGCTTTTACTTTCTTTGGGGCGATAGCTCTGAAGAAATGGTCTGACGGTGGTGAGAGTGGAGCACGACTGTCTCTGTGGCGCAATTGGCTAGCGCGAGCGGCTGTTAATCGAAAGGTTGGAGGTTCGAGCCCACCCGGTGGTGGTGCGGCGCTTTTTTTTCTTTGGGCTGATAGCTCTGAAGAAATGTTCTGACGGTGGTGAGAGTGGAGCAGGACTGTCCCCGTGGCGCCATTGGCTAGCGCGATCGGCTGTTAACCAAAAAGTTGGAGGTTCGAGCCCTCCCGGGTGGGGTGTGTTGCTTTTTTCTTTGGGCTGATAGCTTCGAAGATATTTTCCGATGGTGGTGAGCGTGGAGCACGATTGTCTCCGTTGCGCAATTGGCTAGCGCGATCGGCCGTTAACCGAAAGTTTGGAGGTTCGAGCCCACCTGGTGGTGATGCGGCGCTTTTTTTTCTTTGGGCTGATAGCTTGAAAGATATGTTCATATGGTGGTGAGAGTGGAGCAGGACTGTCTCCGTGGCGCAATTGGCCAGCGCGATCGGCTGTTAACCGAAAAGTTGGAGGTTCGAGCCCTCCCGGGAGTGGTGTGTTGCTTTTTTCTTTGTGCTGGTAGCTTTGAAGATATGTTCCGATGGTGGTAAGAGTGGAGCACGACTGTCTCCGTGGCGCAATTGGCTAGTGTGATCGGCTGTTAACCAAAAGGTTGGAGGTTCGAGCCCACCCGGTGGTGGTGCGGCGCTTTTTTTTCTTTGGGCTGATAGCTTTGAAGATATGTTCTGATGGAGGTGAGAAGGGAGCAAGTTTGTCTCCGTGGCGCAATGGGCTAGCCCGATCGGCTGTTAACCGAAAGGTTGGAGTTTCGAGCCCGCCCGGGAGTGGTGTGTTGCTTTTTTCTTTGCGCTGATAGCTTTGAATATATGTTCTGATGGTGGTGAGAGCGGAGCAAGACTGTCTCCGTGGCGCAAAGGGCTAGCGCGATCGGCTGTTAACCGAAAGGTTCGAGTTTCGAGCCCTCCCGGGAGTGGTGTGTTGCTTTTTTCTTTGCGCTGATAGCAGTGAAGATATGTTCTGATGGTGGTGAGAGTGGAGCAGGACTGTCTCCGTGGCGCAATTGGCTAGCGCGATCGGCTGTTAACCGAAAGTTTGGAGGTTCGAGCCCACCCGGTGGTGGTGCGGCGCTTTTTTTTTCTTTGTGCTGATAGCTTTGAAGATATGTTCTGATGGTGGTGAGAGTGAAGCAAGACTGTCTCCGTGGCGCAATGGGCTAGCGCGATCGGCTGTTAACCGAAAGGTTGGAGTTTCGAGCCCTCCCGGTGTTGGTGCGGCGCTTTTTTTTCTTTGGGGTGATAGCTCTAAATAAATGTTTTGACGGTTGGTAGAGTGGAGCAGGACTGTCTCCGTGGCGCATTTGGCTTGCGCGATCAGCTGTTAACCGAAAGGTTGGAGGTTCGAGCCCACCCGGTGGTGGTGCGGCGCTTTTTTTTTCTTTGTGCTGATAGCTTTGAAGATATGTTCTGATGGTGTTGAGAGTGGAGCAAGGCTATCTCCGTGGCGCAATGGGCTAGCGCGATCGGCTGTTAACCGAAAGGTTGGAGTGACGAGCCCTCCCAGGAGTGGTGTGTTGCTTTTTTCTTTGTGGTAATAGCTTTGAATTATGTTCTGATGGTGGTGAGAGTGGAGCAGGACTGTCTCCATGGCCCAATTGGCTAGCGCGATCGGCTGTTAACCGAAAGGTTGGAGTTTCGAGCCCACCCGGGGGTGGTGCGGCGCTTTTTTTTCTTTGTGCTGATAGCTTTGAAGATATGTTCTGATGGTGGTGAGAGTGGAGCAGGACTGTCTCCGTGGCGCAATTGGCTTGCGGGATCTGCTGTTAACCAAAAGGTTGGAGTTTCGAGCCCACCCTGTGGTGGTGCGGCGCTTTTTTTTCTTTGTGCTGATAGCTTTGAAGATATGTTCTGATGGTGGTGAGAGTGGAGCAGGACTGTCTCCTTGGCGCAATTGGCTAGCGCGATTGGCTGTTAAACGAAAGGTTGGAGGTTCGAGCCCACCCGGTGGTGGTGCGGTGCTTTTTTTTCTTTGGGCTGATAGCTTTGAAGATATGTTCTGATGGCGGTGAGAGTGGAGCAGGACTGTCTCCCTGGCGCAATTGGCTAGCGCGATCGGTTGTCAACCGAAAGGTTGGAGGTACGAGCCCACCCGGTGGTGGTGCGGCGCTTTTTTTTCTTTGCGCTGATAGCTTTGAAGATATGTTCTGATGGTGGTGAGAGTGGAGCAAGACTGTCCCCGTGGCGCAATGGGTCAGCGCGATCGGCTGTTAACCGGAAGGTTGGAGTTTCGAGCCATCCCGGGAGTGGTGTGTTGCTTTTTTCTTTGCACTGATAGCTTTGAAGATATGTTCTGATGGTGTTGAGAGTGGAGCAGGACTGTCTCCGTGGCGCAATTGGCTAGCGCGATCGGCTGTTAACCGAAAGGTTGGAGGTTCGAGCCCACCCGGTGGTGGTGCGGCGCTTTTTCTTTCTTTGGGGCGATAGCTCTGAAGAAATGGTCTGACGGTGGTGAGAGTGGAGCACGACTGTCCCCGTGGCGGAAAGGGCTAGCGGGATCGGCTGTTAACCGAAAGGTTGGAGTTTCGAGCCCTCCCGGGAGTGGTGTGTTGCTTTTTTCTTTGCACTGATAGCTTTGAAGATATGTTCTGATGGTGGTGAGAGTGGAGCAGGACTGTCTCCGTGGCGCAATTGGCTTGCGCAATCGGCTGTTAACCGAAAGGTTGGAGGTTCGAGCCCTCCCAGGAGTGGTGTGTTGCTTTTTTCTTTGTGGTAATAGCTTTGAAGATATGTTCTGATGGTGGTGAGAGTGGAGCACGACTGTCTCCATGGCGCAATTGGCTAGCGCGATAGGCTGTTAACCGAAAGGTTGGAGTTTCGAGCCCACCCGATGGTAGTGTGGCGCTTTTTTTTCTTTGTGGTGATAGCTTTGATGATATGTTCTGATGGTGGTGAAAGTTGAGCAGGACTGTCTCCGTGGCGCAATTGGCTAGCGCGATTGGCTGTTAACCGAAAGGTTGGAGTTTCGAACCCTCCCGGGAGTGGTGTGTTGCTTTTTTCTTTGCACTGATAGCTTTGAAGATATGTTCTGATGGTGGTGAGAGTGGAGCATGACTGTCTTCGTGGCGCAATTGGCTTGCGCGATCGGCTGTTAACCGAAAGGTTGCAGGTTCGAGCACAACCCGGTGGTGGTGCGGCGCTTTTTTTTCTTTGCACTGATAGCTTTGAAGATATGTTCTGATAGTGGTGAGAGTGGAGCAGCACTGTCTCCGTGGCGCAATTGGTTTGCGTGATCAGCTGTTAACCGAAAGGTTGGAGGTTCGAGCCCACCCGGTGGTGGTGCGGCGCTTTTTTTTCTTTGGGCTGATAGCTTTGAAGATATGTTCTGATGGTGGTGAGAAGGGAGCAAGACTGTCTCCTTGGCGCAATGGGCTAGCGCGATCGGCTGTTAACTGAAAGGTTGGAGTTTCGAGCCCTCCCGGGAGCGGTGTGTTGCTTTTTTCTTTGTGGTAATAGCTTTCAAGTTATGTTCTGATGGTGGTGAGAGTGGAGCAGGACTGTCTCCATGGCGCAATTGGTTAGCGCGATCGGCTGTTAACCGAAAGGTTGGAGTTTCGAGCCCACCCGGTGGTGGTGCGGCGCTTTTTTTTCTTTGGGCTGATAGCTCTGAAGAAATGTTCTGACGGTGGTGAGAATGGAGCAGGACTGTCTCCGTGGCGCAATTGGCTAGCGCGATCGGCTGTTAACCGAAAGGTTGGAGGTTCGAGCCCTCCCGGTGGCGGTGCGGCGCTTTTTCTTTCTTTGGGGCGATAGCTCTGAAGAAATGGTCTGACGGTGGTGAGAGTGGAGCACGACTGTCTCTGTGGCGCAATTGGCTAGCGCGATCGGCTGTTAACCGAAAGGTTGGAGTTTCGAGCCCTCCCGGGAGTGGTGTGTTGCTTTTTTCTTTGCACTGATAGCTTTGAAGATATGTTCTGATGGTGGTGAGAGTGGAGCAGGACTGTCTCCGTGGGGCAATTGGCTTGCGCAATCGGCTGTTAACCGAAAGGTTGGAGGTTCGAGCCCTCCCAGGAGTGGTGTGTTGCTTTTTTCTTTGTGGTAATAGCTTTGAAGATATGTTCTGATGGTGGTGAGAGTGGAGCACGACTGTCTCCATGGCGCAATTGGCTAGCGCGATCGGCTGTTAACCGAAAGTTTGGAGTTTCGAGCCCACCCGATGGTGGTGCGGCGCTTTTTTTTCTTTGTGGTGATAGCTTTGGTAATATGTTCTGATGGTGGTGAGAGTGGAGCAGGACTGTCTCCGTGGCGCAATTGGCTAGCGCGATTGGCTGTTAACCGAAAGGTTGGAGTTTCGAACCCTCCCGGGAGTGGTGTGTTGCTTTTTTCTTTGCACTGATAGCTTTGAAGATATGTTCTGATGGTGGTGAGAGTGGAGCATGACTGTCTTCGTGGCGCAATTGGCTTGCGCGATCGGCTGTTAACCGAAAGGTTGGAGGTTCGAGCACCACCCGGTGGTGGTGCGGCGCTTTTTTTTCTTTGCACTGATAGCTTTGAAGATATGTTCTGATAGTGGTGAGAGTGGAGCAGGACTGTCTCCGTGGCGCAATTGGCTTGCGTGATCAGCTGTTAACCGAAAGGTTGGAGGTTCGAGCCCACCCGGTGGTGGTGCGGCGCTTTTTTTTCTTTGGGCTGATAGCTTTGAAGATATGTTCTGATGGTGGTGAGAAGGGAGCAAGACTGTCTCCGTGGCGCAATAAGCTAGCGCGGTCGGCTGTTAACCGAAAGGTTGGAGTTTCGAGCCCACCCGGTGGTGGTGCGGCGCTTTTTTTCTTTGGGCTGATAGCTCTGAAGAAATCTTCTGACGGTGGTGAGAGTGGAGCAGGACTGTCTCCGTGGCGCAATTGGCTAGCGCGATCGGCTGTTAACCGAAAGGTTGGAGGTTCGAGCCCACCCGGTGGTGGTGCGGCGCTTTTTTTTTTGTGCTGATAGCTTTGAAGATATGTTCTGATGGTGGTGAGAGTGGAGCAGGACTGTCTCCGTGGCGCAATTGGCTAGCGCGATTGGCTGTTAAACGAATGGTTGGAGGTTCGAGCCCACCCGGTGGTGGTGCGGTGCTTTTTTCCTTTGGGCTCATAGCTCTGAAGAAATGTTCTGACGGTGGTGAGAGTGGAGCAGGACTGTCCCCGTGGCGCCATTGGCTAGCGCGATCGGCTGTTAACCAAAAAGTTGGAGGTTCGAGCCCTCCCGGGAATGGTGTGTTGCTTTTTTCTTTGCACTAATAGCTTTGAAGATATGTTCTGATGGTGGTGAAAGTGGAGCAGGACTGTCTCCGTGGCGCGATTGGCTAGCGCGATCGGCTTTTAACCGAAAGGTTGGAGGTTCGAGCCCACCCGGTGGTGGTGCGGCGCTTTTTTTCTTTGCACTAATAGCTTTGAAGATGTGTTCTGATGGTATTGAGAGTTGAGCAAGGCTATATCCGTGGCGCAATGGGCTAGCGCGATCGGCTGTTAACCGAAAGGTTGGAGTGTCGAGCCCTCCCAGGAGTGGTGTGTTGCTTTTTTCTTTGTGGTAATAGCATTGAATTATGTTCTGATGGTGGTGAGAGTGGAGCAGGACTGTCACCGTGGCACAATTGGCTTGCGCGATCGGCTATTAACCAAAAGGTTGGAGGTTCGAGCCCTCCCAGGAGTGGTGTGTTGCTTTTTTCTTTGTGGTAATCGCTTTGAAGATATCTTCTGATGGTGGTGAGAGTGGAGCAGGACTATCTCCATGGCGCAATTGGCTAGCGCGATCGGCTGTTAACCGAAAGGTTGGAGTTTCGAGCCCACCCGGTGGTGGTGCGGCGCTTTTTTTTCTTTGTGCTGATAGCTTTGAAGATATGTTCTGATGGTGGTGAGAGTGGAGCAGGACTGTCTCCGTGGCGCAATTGGCTAGCGCGATTGGCTGTTAAACGAATGGTTGGAGGTTCGAGCCCACCCGGTGATGGTGCGGTGCTTTTTTTTCTTTGGGCTGATAGCTTTGAAGATATGTTTTGATGGCGGTGAGAGTGGAGCAGGACTGTCTCCCTGGCGCAATTGGCTTGCGCGATCGGCTGTTAACCGAAAGGTTGGAGGTTCGAGCCCACCCGGTGGTGGTGTGTTGCTTTTTTCTTTGTGGTAATAGCTTTGAAGATATGTTCTGATGGTGGTGAGAGTGGAGCAGGACTGTCTCCATGGCGCAATTGGCTAGCGCGATCGGCTGTTAACCGAAAGGTTTGAGTTTCGAGCCCACCCGGTGGTGGTGCGGCGCTTTTTTTTCTTTGTGCTGATAGCTTTGAAGATATGTTCGGATGGTGGTGAGAGTGGAGCAGGACTGTCTCCGTGGCGCAATTGGCTAGCGCGATTGGCTGTTTAACGAAAGGTTGGAGGTTCGAGCCCACCCCGTGGTGGTGCGGTAATTTTTTTTCTTTGGGCTGATAGCTTTGGAGATATGTTCTGATGGCGGTGAGAGTGGAGCAGGACTGTCTCCCTGGCGCAATTGGCTAGCGCAATCGGCTGTTAACCGAAAGGTTGGAGGTTCTAGCCCACCCGGTGGTGGTGCGGCGCTTTTTTTTCTTTGCGCTGATAGCTTTGAAGATATGTTCTGATGGTGGTGAGAGTGGAGCAAGACTGTCCCCGTGGCGCAATGGGTTAGCGCGATCGGTTGTTAACCGAAAGGTTGGAGTTTCGAGCGCTCCCGGGAGTGGTGTGTTGCTTTTTTCTTTGCACTGATAGCTTTGAAGATATGTTCTTATGGTGGTGAGAGTGGAGCAGGACTGTCTCCGTGGCGCAATTGGCTTGCGCGATCGGCTGTTAACCGAAAGGTTGGAGGTTCGAGCCCTCCCAGGAGCGGTGTGTTGCTTTTTTCTTTGTGGTAATAGCTTTGAAGATATGTTCTGATTGTGGTGAGAGTGGAGCACGACTGTCTCCATGGCGCAATTGGCTAGCGCGATCGGCTGTTAACCGAAAGGTTGGAGTTTCGAGCCCACCCGATGGTGGTGCGGCGCTTTTTTTTCTTTGTGGTGATAGCTTTGATGATATGTTCTGATGGTGGTGAGAGTGGAGCAAGACTGTCTCCGTGGCGCAATTGGCTAGCGCGATTGGCTGTTAACCGAAAGGTTGGAGTTTCGAACCCTCCCGGGAGTGGTGTGTTGCTTTTTTTCTTTGCACTGATAGCTTTGAAGATATGTTCTGATGGTGGTGAGAGTGGAGCAGGACTGTCTTCGTGGCGCAATTGGCTTGCGCGATCGGCTGTTAACCGAAAGGTTGGAGGTTCGAGCACCCCCCGGTGGTGGTGCGGCGCTTTTTTTTCTTTGCACTGATAGCTTTGAAGATATGTTCTGATAGTGGTGAGAGTGGAGCAGGACTGTCTCCGTGGCGCAGTTGGCTTGCGTGATCGGCTGTTAACCGAAAGGTTGGAGGTTCGAGCCCACCCGGTGGTGGTGCGGCGCTTTTTTTCTTTGGGCTGATAGCTTTGAAGATATGTTCTGATGGTGGTGAGAAGGGAGCAAGACTGTCTCCGTGGCGTAATGGGCTAGCGCGATCGGTTGTTAACCGAAAGGTTGGAGTTTCGAGCCCTCCCGGGTGTGGTGTGTTGCTTTTTTTGTGGTAATAGCTTTGAAGATATGTTCTGAAGGTGGTGAGAGTGGAGCAGGACTGTCTCCATGGCGCAATTGGCTAGCGCGATCGGCTGTTAACCGAAAGGTTGGAGTTTCGAGCCCACCCGGTGGTGGTGCGGCGCTTTTTTTTGGGCTGATAGCTCTGAAGAAATGTTCTGATGGTGGTGAGAGTGGAGCAGGACTGTCTCCGTGGCGCTATTGGCTAGCGCGATCGGCTGTTAACCGAAAGGTTGGAGGTTCGAGCCCACCCGGTGGCGGTGCGGCGCTTTTACTTTCTTTGGGGCGATAGCTCTGAAGAAATGGTCTGACGGTGGTGAGAGTGGAGCACGACTGTCTCTGTGGCGCAATTGGCTAGCGCGAGCGGCTGTTAATCGAAAGGTTGGAGGTTCGAGCCCACCCGGTGGTGGTGCGGCGCTTTTTTTTCTTTGGGCTGATAGCTCTGAAGAAATGTTCTGACGGTGGTGAGAGTGGAGCAGGACTGTCCCCGTGGCGCCATTGGCTAGCGCGATCGGCTGTTAACCAAAAAGTTGGAGGTTCGAGCCCTCCCGGGTGGGGTGTGTTGCTTTTTTCTTTGGGCTGATAGCTTCGAAGATATTTTCCGATGGTGGTGAGCGTGGAGCACGATTGTCTCCGTTGCGCAATTGGCTAGCGCGATCGGCCGTTAACCGAAAGTTTGGAGGTTCGAGCCCACCTGGTGGTGATGCGGCGCTTTTTTTTCTTTGGGCTGATAGCTTGAAAGATATGTTCATATGGTGGTGAGAGTGGAGCAGGACTGTCTCCGTGGCGCAATTGGCCAGCGCGATCGGCTGTTAACCGAAAAGTTGGAGGTTCGAGCCCTCCCGGGAGTGGTGTGTTGCTTTTTTCTTTGTGCTGGTAGCTTTGAAGATACGTTCCGATGGTGGTAAGAGTGGAGCACGACTGTCTCCGTGGCGCAATTGGCTAGTGTGATCGGCTGTTAACCAAAAGGTTGGAGGTTCGAGCCCACCCGGTGGTGGTGCGGCGCTTTTTTTTCTTTGGGCTGATAGCTTTGAAGATATGTTCTGATGGAGGTGAGAAGGGAGCAAGTTTGTCTCCGTGGCGCAATGGGCTAGCCCGATCGGCTGTTAACCGAAAGGTTGGAGTTTCGAGCCCGCCCGGGAGTGGTGTGTTGCTTTTTTCTTTGCGCTGATAGCTTTGAATATATGTTCTGATGGTGGTGAGAGCGGAGCAAGACTGTCTCCGTGGCGCAAAGGGCTAGCGCGATCGGCTGTTAACCGAAAGGTTCGAGTTTCGAGCCCTCCCGGGAGTGGTGTGTTGCTTTTTTCTTTGCGCTGATAGCAGTGAAGATATGTTCTGATGGTGGTGAGAGTGGAGCAGGACTGTCTCCGTGGCGCAATTGGCTAGCGCGATCGGCTGTTAACCGAAAGTTTGGAGGTTCGAGCCCACCCGGTGGTGGTGCGGCGCTTTTTTTTTCTTTGTGCTGATAGCTTTGAAGATATGTTCTGATGGTGGTGAGAGTGAAGCAAGACTGTCTCCGTGGCGCAATGGGCTAGCGCGATCGGCTGTTAACCGAAAGGTTGGAGTTTCGAGCCCTCCCGGTGTTGGTGCGGCGCTTTTTTTTCTTTGGGGTGATAGCTCTAAATAAATGTTTTGACGGTTGGTAGAGTGGAGCAGGACTGTCTCCGTGGCGCATTTGGCTTGCGCGATCAGCTGTTAACCGAAAGGTTGGAGGTTCGAGCCCACCCGGTGGTGGTGCGGCGCTTTTTTTTCTTTGCACTGATAGCTTTGAAGATATGTTCTGATGGTGGTGAGAGTGGAGCAAGACTGTCCCCGTGGCGCAATGGGCTACCGCGATTGGCTGTTAACCGAAATGTTGGAGTTTCAAGCCCTCCCGGGAGTGGTGTGTTGCTTTTTTCTTTGCACTGATAGCTTTGAAGATATGTTGTGATGGTGGCGAAAGTGGAGCAGGACTGTCTCCGTGGCGCAAATGGCTTGCGCGATCGGCTGTTAACCGAAAGGTTGGAGTTTCGAGCCCTTCCGGGAGTGGTGTGTTGCTTTTTTTCTTTGTGGTAATAGCTTTTAAGATATGTTCTGATGGTGGTGAGAGTGGAGCAGGACTGTCTCAATGGCGCAATTGGCTAGCGCGATCGGCTGTTAACCGAAAGGTTGGAGTTTCGAGCCCACCCGGTGGTGGTCCGGCGCTTTTTTTTCTTTGGGCTGATAGCTTTGAAGATATGTTCTGATGGTGGTGAGAGCGGAGCAAGACTGTCTCCGTGGCGCAAAGGGCTAGCGCGATCGGCTGTTAACCGAAAGGTTCGAGTTTCGAGCCCTCCCGGGAGTGGTGTGTTGCTTTTTTCTTTGCGCTGATAGCTTTGAAGATATGTTCTGATGGTGGTGAGAGTGGAGCAGGACTGTCTCCGTGGCGCAATGGGCTAGCGCGATCGGCTGTTAACCGAAAGGTTGGAGTTTCGAGCCCTCCCGGTGGTGGTGCGGCGCTTTTTTTCTTTCGGGTGATAGCTCTGAATAAATGTTTTGGCGGTGGTGAGAGTGGAGCAGGACTGTCTTCGTGGTGCAATTGGCTTACGCGTTCGGCTGTTAACCGAAAGGTTGGAGGTTCGAGCCCTCCCGGGAGTGGTGTGTTGCTTTTTTCTTTGCGCTGATAGCTTTGAAGATATGTTTTGATGGTGGTGAGAATGGAGCACGACTGTCTCCGTGGCGCAGTTGGCTAGCGCGATCGGCTTTTAACCGAAAGGTTGGAGGTTCGAGCCCACCCGGTGATGGTGTGGCGCTTTTTTTCTTTGTGCTGATAGCTTTGAAGATATGTTCTGATGGTGCTGAGAGTGGAGCAGGACGGTCTCCATGGCGCAATTGGCTAGCGCGATCGGCTGTTAACCGAAAGGTTGGAGGTTCGAGCCCACCCGGGGGTGGTGCGGCGCTTTTTTTTTCTTTGGGGTGATAGCTCTGAAGAAATCGTCTGACGGTGGTGAGAGTGGAGCACGACTGTCTCTGTGGCGCAATTGGCTAGCGCGATCGGCTGTTAACCGAAAAGTTAGAGGTTCGAGCCCACCCGGTGGTGGTGCGGCGCTTTTTTTCTGGGGGCTGATAGCTTTGAAGATATGTTCTGGTGGTGGTGAGAGTAGAGCAGGACTGTCTCCGTGACGCAATTGGCTAGCGTGATCGGCTGTTAACAGAAAATTTGGAGGTTCGAGCCCACCCGGTGGTGGTGCGGCGCTTTTTTTTCTTTGGGCTGATAGATTTGAAGATATGTTCTGATGGTGGTGAGAGTAGAGCTGGACTGTCTCCGTGGCGCAATTGGCTAGCGCGATCGACTGTTAACCGAAAGATTGGAGTTTCGAGCCCTCCCGGGAGTGGTGTGTTCCTTTTTTCTTTGCGCTGATAGCTTTGAAGATATGTTCTGATGGTGGTGAGTGTGGAGCACGACTGTCTCCGTGGCGCAGTTGGCTAGCGCGATCGGCTGTTAACCGAAAGGTTGGAGGTTCGAGCCCACCCGGTGATGATGTGGCGCTTTTTTTTTTGTGCTGATAGCTTTGGAGATATGTTCTGACGGTGGTGAGAGTGGAGCAGGACTGTCCCCGTGGCGCCATTGGCTAGTGCGATTGGCTGTTAACCAAAAAGTTGGAGGTTCGAGCCCTCCCGGGTGGGGTGTGTTGCTTTTTTCTTTGCGCTGATAGCTTCGAAGATATTTTCCGATGGTGGTGAGCGTGGAGCACGATTGTCTCCGTTGCGCAATTGGCTAGCGCGATCGGCCGTTAACCGAAAGGTTGGAGGTTCGAGCCCACCTGGTAGTGGTGCGGCGCTTTTTTTTTCTTTGGGCTGATAGCTTGAAAGATATGTTCATATGGTGGTGAGAGTGGAGCAGGACTGTCTCCGTGGCGCAATTGGCCAGCGCGATCGGCTGTTAACCGAAATGTTGGAGGTTCGAGCCCTCCCGGGAGTGGTTTGTTGCTTTTTCTTTGTGCTGATAGCTCTGAAGATATGTTCTGATGGTGGTGAGAGTGGAGCGCGACTGTCTCCGTGGCGCAATCGGCTAGTGGGATCGGCTGTTAACCGAAAGGTTGGAGGTTCGAGCCCACCCGGTGGTGGTGCGGCGCTTTTTTTTCTTTGGGCTGATAGCTTTGGAGATATGTTCTGATGGAGGTGAGAAGGGAGCAAGTTTGTCTCCGTGGCGCAATGGGCTAGCCCGATCGGCTGTTAACCGAAAGGTTGGAGTTTCGAGCCCACCCGGGAGTGGTGTGTTGCTTTTTTCTTTGCGCTGATAACTTTGAATATATGTTCTGATGGTGGTGAGAGCGGAGCAAGACTGTCTCCATGGCGCAAAGGGCTAGCGCGATCGGCTGTTAACCGAGAGGTTCGAGTTTCGAGCCCTCCCGGGAGTGGTGTGTTGCTTTTTTCTTTGCGCTGATAGCTTTGAAGATATGTTCTGATGGTGGTGAGAGTGGAGCAGGACTGTCTCCGTGGCGCAATTGGCTAGCGCGATCGGCTGTTAACCGAAAGTTTGGAGGTTCGAGCCCACCCAGTGGTGGTGCGGCGCTTTTTTTTCTTTGTGCTGATAGCTTTGAAGATATGTTCTGATGGTGGTGAGAGTGAAGCAAGACTGTCTCCCTGGCGCAATGGGCTAGCGCGATCGGCTGTTAACCGAAAGGTTGGAGTTTCGAGCCCTCCCGGTGGTGGTGCGGCGCTTTTTTTTCTTTGGGGTGATAGCTCTAAATAAATGTTTTGACGGTGGTGAGAGTGGAGCAAGACTGTCCCCGTGGCGCAATGGGCTACCGCGATCGGCTGTTAACCGAAAGGTTGGAGTTTCAAGCCCTCCCGGGAGTGGTGTGTTGCTTTTTTCTTTGAACTGATAGCTTTGAAGATATGGTGTGATGGTGGCGAAAGTGGAGCAGGACTGTCTCCGTGGCGCAAATGGCTTGCGCGATCGGCTGTTAACCGAAAGGTTGGAGTTTCGAGCCCTTCCGGGAGTGGTGTGTTGCTTTTTTTCTTTGTGGTAATAGCTTTTAAGATATGTTCTGATGGTGGTGAGAGTGGAGCAGGACTGTCTCAATGGCGCAATTGGCTAGCGCGATCGGCTGTTAACCGAAAGGTTGGAGTTTCGAGCCCACCCGGTGGTGGTGCGGCGCTTTTTTTTCTATGGGCTGATAGCTTTGAAGATATGTTCTGAAGGTGGTGAGAGCGGAGCAAGACTGTCTCCGTGGCGCAAAGGGCTAGCGCGATCGGCTGTTAACCGAAAGGTTCGAGTTTCGAGCCCTCCCGGGAGTGGTGTGTTGCTTTTTTCTTTGCGCTGATAGCTTTGAAGATATGTTCTGATGGTGGTGAGAGTGGAGCAGGACTGTCTCCGTGGCGCAATGGGCTAGCGCGATCGGCTGTTAACCGAAAGGTTGGAGTTTCGAGCCCTCCCGGTGGTGGTGCGGCGCTTTTTTTCTTTGGGGTGATAGCTCTGAATAAATGTTTTGACGGTGGTGAGAGTGGAGCAGGACTGTCTTCGTGGTGCAATTGGCTTACGCGTTCGGCTGTTCACCGAAAGGTTGGAGGTTCGAGCCTTCCCGGGAGTGGTGCGTTGCTTTTTTCTTTGCGCTGATAGCTTTGAAGATATGTTTTGATGGTGGTGAGAGTGGAGCACGACTGTCTCCGTGGCGCAGTTGGCTAGCGCGATCGGCTTTTAACCGAAAGGTTGGAGGTTCGAGCCCACCCGGTGATGGTGTGGCGCTTTTTTTCTTTGTGCTGATAGCTTTGAAGATATGCTCTGATGGTGCTGAGAGTGGAGCAGGACTGTCTCCATGGCGCAATTGGCTAGCGCGATCGGCTGTGAACCGAAAGGTTGGAGGTTCGAGGCCACCCGGGGGTGGTGCGGCGCTTTTTTTTTCTTTGGGGCGATAGCTCTGAAGAAATGGTCTGACGGTGGTGAGAGTGGAGCACGACTGTCTCTGTGGCGCAATTGGCTAGCGCGATCGGCTGTTAACCGAAAAGTTAGAGGTTCGAGCCCACCCGGTGGTGGTGCGGCGCTTTTTTTCTGGGGGCTGATAGCTTTGAAGATATGTTCTGGTGGTGGTGAGAGTAGAGCAGGACTGTCTCCGTGACGCAATTGGCTAGCGTGATCGGCTGTTAACAGAAAATTTGGAGGTTCGAGCCCACCCGGTGGTGGTGCGGCGCTTTTTTTTCTTTGGGCTGATAGATTTGAAGATATGTTCTGATGGTGGTGAGAGTAGAGCTGGACTGTCTCCGTGGCGCAATTGGCTAGCGCGATCGGCTGTTAACCGAAAGATTGGAGTTTCGAGCCCTCCCGGGAGTGGTGTGTTCCTTTTTTCTTTGCGCTGATAGCTTTGAAGATATGTTCTGATGGTGGTGAGTGTGGAGCACGACTGTCTCCGTGGCGCAGTTGGCTAGCGCGATCGGCTGTTAACCGAAAGGTTGGAGGTTCGAGCCCACCCGGTGATGATGTGGCGCTTTTTTTGGTGCTGATAGCTTTGGAGATATGTTCTAACGGTGGTGAGAGTGGAGCAGGACTGTCCCCGTGGCGCCATTGGCTAGTGCGATCGGCTGTTAACCAAAAAGTTGGAGGTTCGAGCCCTCCCGGGTGGGGTGTGTTGCTTTTTTCTTTGCGCTGATAGCTTCGAAGATATTTTCCGATGGTGGTGAGCGTGGAGCACGATTGTCTCCGTTGCGCAATTGGCTAGCGCGATCGGCCGTTAACCGAAAGGTTGGAGGTTCGAGCCCACCTGGTAGTGGTGCGGCGCTTTTTTTTTCTTTGGGCTGATAGCTTGAAAGATATGTTCATATGGTGGTGAGAGTGGAGCAGGACTGTCTCCGTGGCGCAATTGGCCAGCGCGATCGGCTGTTAACCGAAATGTTGGAGGTTCGAGCCCTCCCGGGAGTGGTTTGTTGCTTTTTCTTTGTGCTGATAGCTCTGAAGATATGTTCTGATGGTGGTGAGAGTGGAGCGCGACTGTCTCCGTGGCGCAATCGGCTAGTGGGATCGGCTGTTAACCGAAAGGTTGGAGGTTCGAGCCCACCCGGTGGAGGTGCGGCGCTTTTTTTTCTTTGGGCTGATAGCTTTGAAGATATGTTCTGATGGAGGTGAGAAGGGAGCAAGTTTGTCTCCGTGGCGCAATGGGCTAGCCCGATCGGCTGTTAACCGAAAGGTTGGAGTTTCGAGCCCACCCGGGAGTGGTGTGTTGCTTTTTTCTTTGCGCTGATAGCTTTGAATATATGTTCTGATGGTGGTGAGAGCGGAGCAAGACTGTCTCCATGGCGCAAAGGGCTAGCGCGATCGGCTGTTAACCGAGAGGTTCGAGTTTCGAGCCCTCCCGGGAGTGGTGTGTTGCTTTTTTCTTTGCGCTGATAGCTTTGAAGATATGTTCTGATGGTGGTGAGAGTGGAGCAGGACTGTCTCCGTGGCGCAATTGGCTAGCGCGATCGGCTGTTAACCGAAAGTTTGGAGGTTCGAGCCCACCCGGTGGTGGTGCGGCGCTTTTTTTTCTTTGTGCTGATAGCTTTGAAGATATGTTCTGATGGTGGTGAGAGTGAAGCAAGACTGTCTCCCTGGCGCAATGGGTTAGCGCGATCGGCTGTTAACCGAAAGGTTGGAGTTTCGAGCCCTCCCGGTGGTGGTGCGGCGCTTTTTTTTCTTTGGGGTGATAGCTCTAAATAAATGTTTTGACGGTGGTGAGAGTGGAGCAAGACTGTCCCCGTGGCGCAATGGGCTACCGCGATCGGCTGTTAACCGAAAGGTTGGAGTTTCAAGCCCTCCCGGGAGTGGTGTGTTGCTTTTTTCTTTGCACTGATAGCTTTGAAGATATGTTGTGATGGTGGCGAAAGTGGAGCAGGACTGTCTCCGTGGTGCAAATGGCTTGCGCGATCGGCTGTTAACCGAAAGGTTGGAGTTTCGAGCCCTTCCGGGAGTGGTGTGTTGCTTTTTTTCTTTGTGGTAATAGCTTTTAAGATATGTTCTGATGGTGGTGAGAGTGGAGCAGGACTGTCTCAATGGCGCAATTGGCTAGCGCGATCGGCTGTTAACCGAAAGGTTGGAGTTTCGAGCCCACCCGGTGGTGGTGCGGCGCTTTTTTTTCTATGGGCTGATAGCTTTGAAGATATGTTCTGATGGTGGTGAGAGCGGAGCAAGACTGTCTCCGTGGCGCAAAGGGCTAGCGCGATCGGCTGTTAACCGAAAGGTTCGAGTTTCGAGCCCTCCCGGGAGTGGTGTGTTGCTTTTTTCTTTGCGCTGATAGCTTTGAAGATATGTTCTGATGGTGGTGAGAGTGGAGCAGGACTGTCTCCGTGGCGCAATGGGCTAGCGCGATCGGCTGTTAACCGAAAGGTTGGAGTTTCGAGCCCTCCCGGTGGTGGTGCGGCGCTTTTTTTCTTTGGGGTGATAGCTCTGAATAAATGTTTTGACGGTGGTGAGAGTGGAGCAGGACTGTCTTCGTGGTGCAATTGGCTTACGCGTTCGGCTGTTCACCGAAAGGTTGGAGGTTCGAGCCCTCCCGGGAGTGGTGCGTTGCTTTTTTCTTTGCGCTGATAGCTTTGAAGATATGTTCTGATGGTGGTGAGAGCGGAGCACGACTGTCTCCGTGGCGCAGTTGGCTAGCGCGATCGGCTTTTAACCGAAAGGTTGGAGGTTCGAGCCCACCCGGTGATGGTGTGGCGCTTTTTTTCTTTGTGCTGATAGCTTTGAAGATATGTTCTGATGGTGCTGAGAGTGGAGCAGGACTGTCTCCATGGCGCAATTGGCTAGCGCGATCGGCTGTTAACCGAAAGGTTGGAGGTTCGAGCCCACCCGGGGGTGGTGCGGCGCTTTTTTTTTCTTTGGGGCGATAGCTCTGAACAAATGGTCTGACGGTGGTGAGAGTGGAGCACGACTGTCTCTGTGGCGCAATTGGCTAGCGCGATCGGCTGTTAACCGAAAAGTTAGAGGTTCGAGCCCACCCGGTGGTGGTGCGGCGCTTTTTTTCTGGGGGCTGATAGCTTTGAAGATATGTTCTGGTGGTGGTGAGAGTAGAGCAGGACTGTCTCCGTGACGCAATTGGCTAGCGTGATCGGCTGTTAACAGAAAATTTGGAGGTTCGAGCCCACCCGGTGGTGGTGCGGCGCTTTTTTTTCTTTGGGCTGATAGATTTGAAGATATGTTCTGATGGTGGTGAGAGTAGAGCTGGACTGTCTCCGTGGCGCAATTGGCTAGCGCGATCGGCTGTTAACCGAAAGATTGGAGTTTCGAGCCCTCCCGGGAGTGGTGTGTTCCTTTTTTCTTTGCGCTGATAGCTTTGAAAATATGTTCTGATGGTGGTGAGTGTGGAGCACGACTGTCTCTGTGGCGCAGTTGGCTAGCGCGATCGGCTGTTAACCAAAAGGTTGGAGGTTCGAGCCCACCCGGTGATGATGTGGCGCTTTTTTTTCTTTGTGCTGATAGCTTTGGAGATATGTTCTGACGGTGGTGAGAGTGGAGCAGGACTGTCCCCGTGGCGCCATTGGCTAGTGCGATCGGCTGTTAACCAAAAAGTTGGAGGTTCGAGCCCTCCCGGGTGGGGTGTGTTGCTTTTTTCTTTGCGCTGATAGCTTCGAAGAATAATATTTTCCGATGGTGGTGAGCGTGGAGCACGATTGTCTCCGTTGCGCAATTCGCTAGCGCGATCGGCCGTTAACCGAAAGGTTGGAGGTTCGAGCCCACCTGGTAGTGGTGCGGCGCTTTTTTTTTCTTTGGGCTGATAGCTTGAAAGATATGTTCATATGGTGGTGAGAGTGGAGCAGGACTGTCTCCGTGGCGCAATTGGCCAGCGCGATCGGCTGTTAACCGAAATGTTGGAGGTTCGAGCCCTCCCGGGAGTGGTTTGTTGCTTTTTTTTGTGCTGATAGCTCTGAAGATATGTTCTGATGGTGGTGAGAGTGGAGCGCGACTGTCTCCGTGGCGCAATCGGCTAGTGGGATCGGCTGTTAACCGAAAGGTTGGAGGTTCGAGCCCACCCGGTGGTGGTGCGGCGCTTTTTTTTCTTTGGGCTGATAGCTTTGAAGATATGTTCTGATGGAGGTGAGAAGGGAGCAAGTTTGTCTCCGTGGCGCAATGGGCTAGCCCGATCGGCTGTTAACCGAAAGGTTGGAGTTTCGAGCCCGCCCGGGAGTGGTGTGTTGCTTTTTTCTTTGCGCTGATAGCTTTGAATATATGTTCTGATGGTGGTGAGAGCGGAGCAAGACTGTCTCCGTGGCGCAAAGGGCTAGCGCGATCGGCTGTTAACCGAGAGGTTCGAGTTTCGAGCCCTCCCGGGAGTGGTGTGTTGCTTTTTTCTTTGCGCTGATAGCTTGGAAGATATGTTCTGATGGTGGTGAGAGTGGAGCAGGACTGTCTCCGTGGCGCAATTGGCTAGCGCGATCGGCTGTTAAC
Organism: Rhipicephalus microplus; assembly: GCF_043290135.1. NCBI lineage: Eukaryota > Metazoa > Arthropoda > Arachnida > Ixodida > Ixodidae > Rhipicephalus > Rhipicephalus microplus. The sequence goes on along the minus strand of NW_027464699.1, from coordinate 599,639 downwards.
CGAAAGTTTGGAGGTTCGAGCCCACCCGGTGGCGGTGCGGCGCTTTTTTTTTCTTTGTGCTGATAGCTTTGAAGATATGTTCTGATGGTGGTGAGAGTGAAGCAAGACTGTCTCTCTGGCGCAATGGGCTAGCGCGATCGGCTGTTAACCGAAAGGTTGAAGTTTCGAGCCCTCCCGGTGGTGGTGTGGCGCTTTTTTTTCTTTGGGGTGATAGCTCTAAATAAATGTTTTGACGGTGGTGAGAGTGGAGCAGGACTGTCTCCGTGGCGCAATTGGCTTGCGCGATCGGCTGTTAACCGAAAGGTTGGAGGTTCGAGCCCACCCGGTGGTGGTGCGACGCTTTTTTTTCTTTGCACTGATAGCTTTGAAGATATGTTCTGATGGTGGTGAGAGTGGAGCAAGACTGTCCCCGTGGCGCAATGGGCTACCGCAATCGGCTGTTAACCGAAAGGTTGGAGTTTCAAGCCCTCCCGGGAGTGGTGTGTTGCTTTTTTCTTTGCACTGATAGCTTTGAAGATATGTTGTGATGGTGGTGAAAGTGGAGCAGGACTGTCTCCGTGGCGCAAATGGCTTGCGCGATCGGCTGTTAACCGAAAGGTTGGAGTTTCGAGCCCTTCCGGGAGTGGTGTGTTGCTTTTTTTCTTTGTGGTAATAGCTTTGAAGATATGTTCTGATGGTGGTGAGAGCGGAGCAAGACTGTCTCCGTGGCGCAAAGGGCTAGCGCGATCGGCTGTTAACCGAAAGGTTCGAGTTTCGAGCCCTCCCGGGAGTGGTGCGTTGCTTTTTTCTTTGCGCTGATAGCTTTGAAGATATGTTTTGATGGTGGTGAGAGTGGAGCACGACTGTCTCCGTGGCGCAGTTGGCTAGCGCGATCGGCTTTTAACCGAAAGGTTGGAGGTTCGAGCCCACCCGGTGATGGTGTGGCGCTTTTTTTCTTTGTGCTGATAGCTTTGAAGATATGTTCTGATGGCGCTGAGAGTGGAGCAGGACTGTCTCCATGGCGCAATTGGCTAGCGCGATCGGCTGTTAACCGAAAGGTTGGAGGTTCGAGCCCACCCGGGGGTGATGCGGCGCTTTTTTTTTCTTTGGGGCGATAGCTCTGAAGAAATGGTCTGACGGTGGTGAGAGTGGAGCACGACTGTCTCTGTGGCGCAATTGGCTAGCGCGATCGGCTGTTAACCGAAAAGTTAGAGGTTCGAGCCCACCCGGTGGTGGTGCGGCGCTTTTTTTCTGGGGGCTGATAGCTTTGAAGATATGTTCTAGTGGTGGTGAGAGTAGAGCAGGACTGTCTCCGTGACGCAATTGGCTAGCGTGATCGGTTGTTAACAGAAAATTTGGAGGTTCGAGCCCACCCGGTGGTGGTGCGGCGCTTTTTTTTCTTTGGGCTGATAGATTTGAAGATATGTTCTGATGGTGGTGAGAGTAGAGCTGGAATGTCTCCGTGGCGCAATTGGCTAGCGCGATCGGCTGTTAACCGAAAGATTGGAGTTTCGAGCCCTCCCGGGAGTGGTGTGTTCCTTTTTTCTTTGCGCTGATAGCTTTGAAAATATGTTCTGATGGTGGTGAGTGTGGAGCACGACTGTCTCTGTGGCGCAGTTGGCTAGCGCGATCGGCTGTTAACCAAAAGGTTGGAGGTTCGAGCCCACCCGGTGATGATGTGGCGCTTTTTTTTCTTTGTGCTGATAGCTTTGGAGATATGTTCTGACGGTGGTGAGAGTGGAGCAGGACTGTCCCCGTGGCGCCATTGGCTAGTGCGATCGGCTGTTAACCAAAAAGTTGGAGGTTCGAGCCCTCCCGGGTGGGGTGTGTTGCTTTTTTCTTTGCGCTGATAGCTTCGAAGATATTTTCCGATGGTGGTGAGCGTGAGCATGATTGTCTCCGTTGCGCAATTGGCTAGCGCGATCGGCCGTTAACCGAAAGGTTGGAGGTTCGAGCCCACCTGGTAGTGGTGCGGCGCTTTTTTTTTCTTTGGGCTGATAGCTTGAAAGATATGTTCATATGGTGGTGAGAGTGGAGCAGGACTGTCTCCGTGGCGCAATTGGCCAGCGCGATCGGCTGTTAACCGAAATGTTGGAGGTTCGAGCCCTCCCGGGAGTGGTTTGTTGCTTTTTTTTGTGCTGATAGCTCTGAAGATATGTTCTGATGGTGGTGAGAGTGGAGCGCGACTGTCTCCGTGGCGCAATCGGCTAGTGGGATCGGCTGTTAACCGAAAGGTTGGAGGTTCGAGCCCACCCGGTGGTGGTGCGGCGCTTTTTTTTCTTTGGGATGATAGCTTTGAAGATATGTTCTGATGGAGGTGAGAAGGGAGCAAGTTTGTCTCCGTGGCGCAATGGGCTAGCCCGATCGGCTGTTAACCGAAAGGTTGGAGTTTCGAGCCCGCCCGGGAGTGGTGTGTTGCTTTTTTCTTTGCGCTGATAGCTTTGAATATATGTTCTGATGGTGGTGAGAGCGGAGCAAGACTGTCTCCGTGGCGCAAAGGGCTAGCGCGATCGGCTGTTAACCGAGAGGTTCGAGTTTCGAGCCCTCCCGGGAGTGGTGTGTTGCTTTTTTCTTTGCGCTGATAGCTTTGAAGATATGTTCTGATGGTGGTGAGAGTGAAGCAGGACTGTCTCCGTGGCGCAATTGGCTAGCGCGATCGGCTGTTAACCGAAAGTTTGGAGGTTCGAGCCCACCCGGTGGTGGTGCGGCGCTTTTTTTTTCTTTGTGCTGATAGCTTTGAAGATATGTTGTGATGGTGGTGAGAGTGAAGCAAGACTGTCTCCCTGGCGCAATGGGCTAGCGCGATCGGCTGTTAACCGAAAGGTTGAAGTTTCGAGCCCTCCCGGTGGTGGTGTGGCGCTTTTTTTTCTTTGGGGTGATAGCTCTAAATAAATGTTTTGACGGTGGTGAGAGTGGAGCAGGACTGTCTCCGTGGCGCAATTGGCTTGCGCGATCGGCTGTTAACCGAAAGGTTGGAGGTTCGAGCCCAACCGGTGGTGGTGCGGCGCTTTTTTTTCTTTGCACTGATAGCTTTCAAGATATGTTCTGATGGTGGTGAGAGTGGAGCAAGACTGTCCCCGTGGCGCAATGGGCTACCGCAATCGGCTGTTAACCGAAAGGTTGGAGTTTCAAGCCCTCCCGGGAGTGGTGTGTTGGTTTTTTCTTTGCACTGATAGCTTTGAAGATATGTTGTGATGGTGGTGAAAGTGGAGCAGGACTGTCTCCGTGGCGCAAAGGGCTAGCGCGATCGGCTGTTAACCGAAAGGTTCGAGTTTCGAGCCCTCCCGGGAGTGGTGTGTTGCTTTTTTCTTTGCGATGATAGCTTTGAAGATATGTTCTGATGGTGGTGAGAGTGGAGCAGGACTGTCTCCGTGGCGCAATGGGCTAGCGCGACCGGCTGTTAACCGAAAGGTTGGAGTTTCGAGCCCTCCCGGTGGTGGTGCGGCGCTTTTTTTCTTTGGGGTGATAGCTCTGAATAAATGTTTTGACGGTGGTGAGAGTGGAGCAGGACTGTCTTCGTGGTGCAATTGGCTTACGCGTTCGGCTGTTAACCGAAAGGTTGGAGGTTCGAGCCCTCCCGGGAGTGGTGTGTTGCTTTTTTCTTTGCGCTGATAGGTTTGAAGATATGTTTTGATGGTGGTGAGAGTGGAGCACGACTGTCTCCGTGGCGCAGTTGGCTAGCGCGATCGGCTTTTAACCGAAAGGTTGGAGGTTCGAGCCCACCCGGTGATGGTGTGGCGCTTTTTTTCTTTGTGCTGATAGCTTTGAAGATATGTTCTGATGGTGCTGAGAGTGGAGCAGGACTGTCTCCATGGCGCAATTGGCTAGCGTGATCGGCTGTTAACCGAAAGGTTGGAGGTTCGAGACCACCCGGGGGTGGTGCGGCGCTTTTTTTTTTCTTTGGGGCGATAGCTCTGAAGAAATGGTCTGACGGTGGTGAGAGTGGAGCACGACTGTATCTGTGGCGCAATTGGCTAGCGCGATCGGCTGTTAACCGAAAAGTTAGAGGTTCGAGCCCACCCGGTGGTGGTGCGGCGCTTTTTTTCTGGGGGCTGATAGCTTTGAAGATATGTTCTGGTGGTGGTGAGAGTAGAACAGGACTGTCTCCGTGACGCAATTGGCTAGCGTGATCGGCTGTTAACAGAAAATTTGGAGGTTCGAGCCCACCCGGTGGTGGTGCGGCGCTTTTTTTTCTTTGGGCTGATAGATTTGAAGATATGTTCTGATGGTGGTGAGAGTAGAGCTGGACTGTCTCCGTGGCGCAATTGGCTAGCGCAATCGGCTGTTAACCGAAAGATTGGAGTTTCGAGCCCTCCCGGGAGTGGTGTGTTCCTTTTTTCTTTGCGCTGATAGCTTTGAAGATATGTTCTGATGGTGGTGAGTGTGGAGCACGACTGTCTCCGTGGCGCAGTTGGCTAGCGCGATCGGCTGTTAACCGAAAGGTTGGAGGTTCGAGCCCACCCGGTGATGATGTGGCGCTTTTTTTTCTTTGTGCTGATAGCTTTGAAGATATGTTCTGATGGTGGTGAGAGTGGAGCAGGACTGTCTCCGTGGCGCAATTGGCTAGCCCGATCGGCTGTTAACCGAAAGGTTGGAGGATCGAGCCCACCTGGTAGTGGTGCGGCGCTTTTTTTTTCTTTGGGCTGATAGCTTGAAAGATATGTTCATATGGTGGTGAGAGTGGAGCAGGACTGTCTCCGTGGCGCAATTGGCCAGCGCGATCGGCTGTTAACGGAAATGTTGGAGGTTCGAGCCCTCCCGGGAGTGGTTTGTTGCTTTTTTTTTTGTGCTGATAGCTCTGAAGATATGTTCTGATGGTGGTGAGAGTGGAGCGCGACTGTCTCCGTGGCGCAATCGGCTAGTGGGATCGGCTGTTAACCGAAAGGTTGGAGGTTCGAGCCCACCCGGTGGTGGTGCGGCGCTTTTTTTTCTTTGGGCTGATAGCTTTGAAGATATGTTCTGATGGAGGTGAGAAGGGAGCAAGTTTGTCTCCGTGGCGCAATGGGCTAGCCCGATCGGCTGTTAACCGAAAGGTTGGTGTTTCGAGCCCGCCCGGGAGTGGTGTGTTGCTTTTTTCTTTGCGCTGATAGCTTTGAATATATGTTCTGATGGTGGTGAGAGCGGAGCAAGACTGTCTCCGTGGCGCAAAGGGCTAGCGCGATCGGCTGTTAACCGAGAGGTTCGAGTTTCGAGCCCTCCCGGGAGTGGTGTGTTGCTTTTTTCTTTGCGCTGATAGCTTTGAAGATATGTTCTGATGGTGCTGAGAGTGGAGCAGGACTGTCTCCATGGCGCAATTGGCTAGCGTGATCGGCTGTTAACCGAAAGGTTGGAGGTTCGAGCCCACCCGGGGGTGGTGCGGCGCTTTTTTTTTTCTTTGGGGCGATAGCTCTGAAGAAATGGTCTGACGGTGGTGAGAGTGGAGCACGACTGTATCTGTGGCGCAATTGGCTAGCGCGATCGGCTGTTAACCGAAAAGTTAGAGGTTCGAGCCCACCCGGTGGTGGTGCGGCGCTTTTTTTCTGGGGGCTGATAGCTTTGAAGATATGTTCTGGTGGTGGTGAGAGTAGAACAGGACTGTCTCCGTGACGCAATTGGCTAGCGTGATCGGCTGTTAACAGAAAATTTGGAGGTTCGAGCCCACCCGGTGGTGGTGCGGCGCTTTTTTTTCTTTGGGCTGATAGATTTGAAGATATGTTCTGATGGTGGTGAGAGTAGAGCTGGACTGTCTCCGTGGCGCAATTGGCTAGCGCAATCGGCTGTTAACCGAAAGATTGGAGTTTCGAGCCCTCCCGGGAGTGGTGTGTTCCTTTTTTCTTTGCGCTGATAGCTTTGAAGATATGTTCTGATGGTGGTGAGTGTGGAGCACGACTGTCTCCGTGGCGCAGTTGGCTAGCGCGATCGGCTGTTAACCGAAAGGTTGGAGGTTCGAGCCCACCCGGTGATGATGTGGCGCTTTTTTTTCTTTGTGCTGATAGCTTTGAAGATATGTTCTGATGGTGGTGAGAGTGGAGCAGGACTGTCTCCGTGGCGCAATTGGCTAGCGCGATCGGCTGTTAACCGAAAGGTTGGAGGATCGAGCCCACCTGGTAGTGGTGCGGCGCTTTTTTTTTCTTTGGGCTGATAGCTTGAAAGATATGTTCATATGGTGGTGAGAGTGGAGCAGGACTGTCTCCGTGGCGCAATTGGCCAGCGCGATCGGCTGTTAACGGAAATGTTGGAGGTTCGAGCCCTCCCGGGAGTGGTTTGTTGCTTTTTTTTTGTGCTGATAGCTCTGAAGATATGTTCTGATGGTGGTGAGAGTGGAGCGCGACTGTCTCCGTGGCGCAATCGGCTAGTGGGATCGGCTGTTAACCGAAAGGTTGGAGGTTCGAGCCCACCCGGTGGTGGTGCGGCGCTTTTTTTTCTTTGGGCTGATAGCTTTGAAGATATGTTCTGATGGAGGTGAGAAGGGAGCAAGTTTGTCTCCGTGGCGCAATGGGCTAGCCCGATCGGCTGTTAACCGAAAGGTTGGAGTTTCGAGCCCGCCCGGGAGTGGTGTGTTGCTTTTTTCTTTGCGCTGATAGCTTTGAATATATGTTCTGATGGTGGTGAGAGCGGAGCAAGACTGTCTCCGTGGCGCAAAGGGCTAGCGCGATCGGCTGTTAACCGAGAGGTTCGAGTTTCGAGCCCTCCCGGGAGTGGTGTGTTGCTTTTTTCTTTGCGCTGATAGCTTTGAAGATATGTTCTTATGGTGGTGAGAGTGGAGCAGGACTGTCTCCGTGGCGCAATTGGCTAGCGCGATCGGCTGTTAACCGAAAGTTTGGAGGTTCGAGCCCACCCGGTGGTGGTGCGGCGCTTTTTTTTTCTTTGTGCTGATAGCTTTGAAGATATGTTCTGATGGTGGTGAGAGTGAAGCAAGACTGTCTCCTTGGCGCAATGGGCTAGCGCGATCGGCTGTTAACCGAAAGGTTGAAGTTTCGAGCCCTCCCGGTGGTGGTGTGGCGCTTTTTTTTCTTTGGGGTGATAGCTCTAAATAAATGTTTTGACGGTGGTGAGAGTGGAGCAGGACTGTCTCCGTGGCGCAATTGGCTTGCGCGATCGGCTGTTAACCGAAAGGTTGAAGTTTCGAGCCCTCCCGGTGGTGGTGCGGCGCTTTTTTTTCTTTGCACTGATAGCTTTGAAGATATGTTCTGATGGTGGTGAGAGTGGAGCAAGACTGTCCCCGTGGCGCAATGGGCTACCGCAATCGGCTGTTAACCGAAAGGTTGGAGTTTCAAGCCCTCCCGGGAGTGGTGTGTTGCTTTTTTCTTTGCACTGATAGCTTTGAAGATATGTTGTGATGGTGGTGAAAGTGGAGCAGGACTGTCTCCGTGGCGCAAATGGCTTGCGCGATCGGCTGTTAACCGAAAGGTTGGAGTTTCGAGCCCTTCCGGGAGTGGTGTGTTGCTTTTTTTTTTGTGGTAATAGCTTTTAAGATATGTTCTGATGGTGGTGAGAGTGGAGCAGGACTGTCTCCATGGCGCAATTGGCTAGCGCGATCGGCTGTTAACCGAAAGGTTGGAGTTTCGAGCCCACCCGGTGGTGGTGGGGCGCTTTTTTTTCTTTGGGCTGATAGCTTTGAAGATATGTGTTGATGGTGGTGAGAGCGGAGCAAGACTGTCTCCGTGGCGCTAAGGGCTAGCGCGATCGGCTGTTAACCGAAAGGTTCGAGTTTCGAGCCCTCCCGGGAGTGGTGTGTTGCTTTTTTCTTTGCGCTGATAGCTTTGAAGATATGTTCTGATGGTGGTGAGAGTGGAGCAGGACTGTCTCCGTGGCGCAATGGGCTAGCGCGATCGGCTGTTAACCGAAAGGTTGGAGTTTCGAGCCCTTCCGGGAGTGGTGTGTTGCTTTTTTTCTTTGTGGTAATAGCTTTGAAGATATGTTCTGATGGTGGTGAGAGCGGAGCAAGACTGTCTCCGTGGCGCAAAGGGCTAGCGCGATCGGCTGTTAACCGAAAGGTTCGAGTTTCGAGCCCTCCCGGGAGTGGTGCGTTGCTTTTTTCTTTGCGCTGATAGCTTTGAAGATATGTTTTGATGGTGGTGAGAGTGGAGCACGACTGTCTCCGTGGCGCAGTTGGCTAGCGCGATCGGCTTTTAACCGAAAGGTTGGAGGTTCGAGCCCACCCGGTGATGGTGTGGCGCTTTTTTTCTTTGTGCTGATAGCTTTGAAGATATGTTCTGATGGCGCTGAGAGTGGAGCAGGACTGTCTCCATGGCGCAATTGGCTAGCGCGATCGGCTGTTAACCGAAAGGTTGGAGGTTCGAGCCCACCCGGGGGTGATGCGGCGCTTTTTTTTTCTTTGGGGCGATAGCTCTGAAGAAATGGTCAGACGGTGGTGAGAGTGGAGCACGACTGTCTCTGTGGCGCAATTGGCTAGCGCGATCGGCTGTTAACCGAAAAGTTAGAGGTTCGAGCCCACCCGGTGGTGGTGCGGCGCTTTTTTTCTGGGGGCTGATAGCTTTGAAGATATGTTCTGGTGGTGGTGAGAGTAGAGCAGGACTGTCTCCGTGACGCAATTGGCTAGCGTGATCGGTTGTTAACAGAAAATTATGAGGTTCGAGCCCACCCGGTGGTGGTGCGGCGCTTTTTTTTCTTTGGGCTGATAGATTTGAAGATATGTTCTGATGGTGGTGAGAGTAGAGCTGGACTGTCTCCGTGGCGCAATTGGCTAGCGCGATCGGCTGTTAACCGAAAGATTGGAGTTTCGAGCCCTCCCGGGAGTGGTGTGTTCCTTTTTTCTTTGCGCTGATAGCTTTGAAAATATGTTCTGATGGTGGTGAGTGTGGAGCACGACTGTCTCTGTGGCGCAGTTGGCTAGCGCGATCGGCTGTTAACCAAAAGGTTGGAGGTTCGAGCCCACCCGGTGATGATGTGGCGCTTTTTTTTCTTTGTGCTGATAGCTTTGGAGATATGTTCTGACGGTGGTGAGAGTGGAGCAGGACTGTCCCCGTGGCGCCATTGGCTAGTGCGATCGGCTGTTAACCAAAAAGTTGGAGGTTCGAGCCCTCCCGGGTGGGGTGTGTTGCTTTTTTCTTTGCGCTGATAGCTTCGAAGATATTTTCCGATGGTGGTGAGCGTGGAGCATGATTGTCTCCGTTGCGCAATTGGCTAGCGCGATCGGCCGTTAACCGAAAGGTTGGAGGTTCGAGCCCACCTGGTAGTGGTGCGGCGCTTTTTTTTTCTTTGGGCTGATAGCTTGAAAGATATGTTCATATGGTGGTGAGAGTGGAGCAGGACTGTCTCCGTGGCGCAATTGGCCAGCGCGATCGGCTGTTAACCGAAATGTTGGAGGTTCGAGCCCTCCCGGGAGTGGTTTGTTGCTTTTTTTTGTGCTGATAGCTCTGAAGATATGTTCTGATGGTGGTGAGAGTGGAGCGCGACTGTCTCCGTGGCGCAATCGGCTAGTGGGATCGGCTGTTAACCGAAAGGTTGGAGGTTCGAGCCCACCCGGTGGTGGTGCGGCGCTTTTTTTTCTTTGGGATGATAGCTTTGAAGATATTTTCTGATGGAGGTGAGAAGGGAGCAAGTTTGTCTCCGTGGCGCAATGGGCTAGCCCGATCGGCTGTTAACCGAAAGGTTGGAGTTTCGAGCCCGCCCGGGAGTGGTGTGTTGCTTTTTTCTTTGCGCTGATAGCTTTGAATATATGTTCTGATGGTGGTGAGAGCGGAGCAAGACTGTCTCCGTGGCGCAAAGGGCTAGCGCGATCGGCTGTTAACCGAGAGGTTCGAGTTTCGAGCCCTCCCGGGAGTGGTGTGTTGCTTTTTTCTTTGCGCTGATAGCTTTGAAGATATGTTCTGATGGTGGTGAGAGTGAAGCAGGACTGTCTCCGTGGCGCAATTGGCTAGCGCGATCGGCTGTTAACCGAAAGTTTGGAGGTTCGAGCCCACCCGGTGGTGGTGCGGCGCTTTTTTTTTCTTTGTGCTGATAGCTTTGAAGATATGTTGTGATGGTGGTGAGAGTGAAGCAAGACTGTCTCCCTGGCGCAATGGGCTAGCGCGATCGGCTGTTAACCGAAAGGTTGAAGTTTCGAGCCCTCCCGGTGGTGGTGTGGCGCTTTTTTTTCTTTGGGGTGATAGCTCTAAATAAATGTTTTGACGGTGGTGAGAGTGGAGCAGGACTGTCTCCGTGGCGCAATTGGCTTGCGCGATCGGCTGTTAACCGAAAGGTTGGAGGTTCGAGCCCACCCGGTGGTGGTGCGGCGCTTTTTTTTCTTTGCACTGATAGCTTTGAAGATATGTTCTGATGGTGGTGAGAGTGGAGCAAGACTGTCCCCGTGGCGCAATGGGCTACCGCAATCGGCTGTTAACCGAAAGGTTGGAGTTTCAAGCCCTCCCGGGAGTGGTGTGTTGGTTTTTTCTTTGCACTGATAGCTTTGAAGATATGTTGTGATGGTGGTGAAAGTGGAGCAGGACTGTCTCCGTGGCGCAAAGGGCTAGCGCGATCGGCTGTTAACCGAAAGGTTCGAGTTTCGAGCCCTCCCGGGAGTGGTGTGTTGCTTTTTTCTTTGCGATGATAGCTTTGAAGATATGTTCTGATGGTGGTGAGAGTGGAGCAGGACTGTCTCCGTGGCGCAATGGGCTAGCGCGACCGGCTGTTAACCGAAAGGTTGGAGTTTCGAGCCCTCCCGGTGGTGGTGCGGCGCTTTTTTTCTTTGGGGTGATAGCTCTGAATAAATGTTTTGACGGTGGTGAGAGTGGAGCAGGACTGTCTTCGTGGTGCAATTGGCTTACGCGTTCGGCTGTTAACCGAAAGGTTGGAGGTTCGAGCCCTCCCGGGAGTGGTGTGTTGCTTTTTTCTTTGCGCTGATAGGTTTGAAGATATGTTTTGATGGTGGTGAGAGTGGAGCACGACTGTCTCCGTGGCGCAGTTGGCTAGCGCGATCGGCTTTTAACCGAAAGGTTGGAGGTTCGAGCCCACCCGGTGATGGTGTGGCGCTTTTTTTCTTTGTGCTGATAGCTTTGAAGATATGTTCTGATGGTGCTGAGAGTGGAGCAGGACTGTCTCCATGGCGCAATTGGCTAGCGTGATCGGCTGTTAACCGAAAGGTTGCAGGTTCGAGCCCACCCGGGGGTGGTGCGGCGCTTTTTTTTTCTTTGGGGCGATAGCTCTGAAGAAATGGTCTGACGGTGGTGAGAGTGGAGCACGCCTGTATCTGTGGCGCAATTGGCTAGCGCGATCGGCTGTTAACCGAAAAGTTAGAGGTTCGAGCCCACCCGGTGGTGGTGCGGCGCTTTTTTTCTGGGGGCTGATAGCTTTGAAGATATGTTCTGGTGGTGGTGAGAGTAGAACAGGACTGTCTCCGTGACGCAATTGGCTAGCGTGATCGGCTGTTAACAGAAAATTTGGAGGTTCGAGCCCACCCGGTGGTGGTGCGGCGCTTTTTTTTCTTTGGGCTGATAGATTTGAAGATATGTTCTGATGGTGGTGAGAGTAGAGCTGGACTGTCTCCGTGGCGCAATTGGCTAGCGCAATCGGCTGTTAACCGAAAGATTGGAGTTTCGAGCCCTCCCGGGAGTGGTGTGTTCCTTTTTTCTTTGCGCTGATAGCTTTGAAGATATGTTCTGATGGTGGTGAGTGTGGAGCACGACTGTCTCCGTGGCGCAGTTGGCTAGCGCGATCGGCTGTTAACCGAAAGGTTGGAGGTTCGAGCCCACCCGGTGATGATGTGGCGCTTTTTTTTCTTTGTGCTGATAGCTTTGAAGATATGTTCTGATGGTGGTGAGAGTGGAGCAGGACTGTCTCCGTGGCGCAATTGGCTAGCGCGATCGGCTGTTAACCGAAAGGTTGGAGGTTCGAGCCCTCCCGGGAGTGGTTTGTTGCTTTTTTTTTGTGCTGATAGCTCTGAAGATATGTTCTGATGGTGGTGAGAGTGGAGCGCGACTGTCTCCGTGGCGCAATCGGCTAGTGGGATCGGCTGTTAACCGAAAGGTTGGAGGTTCGAGCCCACCCGGTGGTGGTGCGGCGCTTTTTTTTCTTTGGGCTGATAGCTTTGAAGATATGTTCTGATGGAGGTGAGAAGGGAGCAAGTTTGTCTCCGTGGCGCAATGGGCTAGCCCGATCGGCTGTTAACCGAAAGGTTGGAGTTTCGAGCCCGCCCGGGAGTGGTGTGTTGCTTTTTTCTTTGCGCTGATAGCTTTGAATATATGTTCTGATGGTGGTGAGAGCGGAGCAAGACTGTCTCCGTGGCGCAAAGGGCTAGCGCGATCGGCTGTTAACCGAGAGGTTCGAGTTTCGAGCCCTCCCGGGAGTGGTGTGTTGCTTTTTTCTTTGCGCTGATAGCTTTGAAGATATGTTCTGATGGTGGTGAGAGTGGAGCAGGACTGTCTCCGTGGCGCAATTGGCTAGCGCGATCGGCTGTTAACCGAAAGTTTGGAGGTTCGAGCCCACCCGGTGGTGGTGCGGCGCTTTTTTTTTCTTTGTGCTGATAGCTTTGAAGATATGTTCTGATGGTGGTGAGAGTGAAGCAAGACTGTCTCCCTGGCGCAATGGGCTAGCGCGATCGGCTGTTAACCGAAAGGTTGAAGTTTCGAGCCCTCCCGGTGGTGGTGTGGCGCTTTTTTTTCTTTGGGGTGATAGCTCTAAATAAATGTTTTGACGGTGGTGAGAGTGGAGCAGGACTGTCTCCGTGGCGCAATTGGCTTGCGCGATCGGCTGTTAACCGAAAGGTTGGAGGTTCGAGCCCACCCGGTGGTGGTGCGGCGCTTTTTTTTCTTTGCACTGATAGCTTTGAAGATATGTTCTGATGGTGGTGAGAGTGGAGCAAGACTGTCCCCGTGGCGCAATGGGCTACCGCAATCGGCTGTTAACCGAAAGGTTGGAGTTTCAAGCCCTCCCGGGAGTGGTGTGTTGCTTTTTTCTTTGCACTGATAGCTTTGAAGATATGTTGTGATGGTGGTGAAAGTGGAGCAGGACTGTCTCCGTGGCGCAAATGGCTTGCGCGATCGGCTGTTAACCGAAAGGTTGGAGTTTCGAGCCCTTCCGGGAGTGGTGTGTTGATTTTTTTCTTTGTGGTAATAGCTTTTAAGATATGTTCTGATGGTGGTGAGAGTGGAGCAGGACTGTCTTCATGGCGCAATTGGCTAGCGCGATCGGCTGTTAACCGAAAGGTTGGAGTTTCGAGCCCACCCGGTGGTGGTGGGGCGCTTTTTTTTCTTTGGGCTGATAGCTTTGAAGATATGTGTTGATGGTGGTGAGAGCGGAGCAAGACTGTCTCCGTGGCGCAAAGGGCTAGCGCGATCGGCTGTTAACCGAAAGGTTCGAGTTTCGAGCCCTCCCGGGAGTGGTGTGTTGCTTTTTTCTTTGCGCTGATAGCTTTGAAGATATGTTCTGATGGTGGTGAGAGTGGAGCAGGACTGTCTCCGTGGCGCAATGGGCTAGCGCGATCGGCTGTTAACCGAAAGGTTGGAGTTTCGAGCCCTCCCGGTGGTGGTGCGGCGCTTTTTTTCTTTGGGGTGATAGCTCTGAATAAATGTTTTGACGGTGGTGAGAGTGGAGCAGGACTGTCTTCGTGGTGCAATTGGCTTACGCGTTCGGCTGTTAACCGAAAGGTTGGAGGTTCGAGCCCTCCCGGGAGTGGTGTGTTGCTTTTTTCTTTGCGCTGATAGGTTTGAAGATATGTTTTGATGGTGGTGAGAGTGGAGCACGACTGTCTCCGTGGCGCAGTTGGCTAGCGCGATCGGCTTTTAACCGAAAGGTTGGAGGTTCGAGCCCACCCGGTGATGGTGTGGCGCTTTTTTTCTTTGTGCTGATAGCTTTGAAGATATGTTCTGATGGTGCTGAGAGTGGAGCAGGACTGTCTCCATGGCGCAATTGGCTAGCGCGATCGGCTGTTAACCGAAAGGTTGGAGGTTCGAGCCCACCCGGGGGTGGTGCGGCGCTTTTTTTTTCTTTGGGGCGATAGCTTTGAAGATATGTTCTGGTGGTGGTGAGAGTAGAGCAGGACTGTCTCCGTGACGCAATTGGCTAGCGTGATCGGCTGTTAACAGAAAATTTGGAGGTTCGAGCCCACCCGGTGGTGGTGCGGCGCTTTTTTTTCTTTGGGCTGATAGATTTGAAGATATGTTCTGATGGTGGTGAGAGTAGAGCTGGACTGTCTCCGTGGCGCAAGTGGCTAGCGCGATGGGCTGTTAACCGAAAGATTGGAGTTTCGAGCCCTCCCGGGAGTCGTGTGTTCCTTTTTTCTTTGCGCTGATAGCTTTGAAGATATGTTCTGATGGTGGTGAGTGTGGAGCACGACTGTCTCCGTGGCGCAGTTGGCTAGCGCGATCGGCTGTTAACCGAACGGTTGGAGGTTCGAGCCCACCCGTTGATGATGTGGCGCTTTTTTTTCTTTGTGCTGATAGCTTTGAAGATATGTTCTGATGGTGGTGAGAGTGGAGCAGGACTGTCTCCGTGGCGCAATTGGCTTGCGCGATCGGCTGTTAACCGAAAGAATGGAGGTTCGAGCCCACCCGGTGGTGGTGCGGCGCTTTTTTTTCTTTGCGCTGATAGCTTTGAAGATATGTTCTGATGGTGGTGAGAGTGTAGCAAGACTGTCCCCGTGGCGCAATGGGCAAGCACGATCGGCTGTCAACCGAAATGTTGGAGTTTCGAGCCCACCCGGTGGTGGTGCGGCGTTTTTTTTCTTTGCGTTGATTGTTTGAAGATGTGTTCCGATGGTGGTGAGAGTGGAGCAAGACTGTCTCCGTGGCGCAATGGGCTAGCGCGATCGGCTGTTAACCGAAAGGTTGGAATTGCGAGCCCTCCCGGGAGTGGTGTGTTGCTTTTTTCTTTGCGGTAATAGCTTTGAAGATATGTTCTAATGGTGGTGAGAGTGCAGCAGGACTGTATTCGTGGCGCAATTGGCTAGCGCGATCGGCTGTTATCCGAAAGGTTGGAGGTTCGAGCCCACCCGGTGTTGGTGCGGTGCTTTTTTTTCTTTGGGCTGATAGCTTTGAAGATATGTTCTGATGGCGGTGAGAGTGGAGCAGGACTGTCTCCCTGGCGCAATTGGCTAGCGCGATCGGCTGTTAACCGAAAGGTTGGAGGTTCGAGCCCACCCGGTGGTGGTGCGGCGCTTTTTTTTCTTTGCACTGATAGCTTTGAAGATATGTTCTGATAGTGGTGAGAGTGGAGCAGGACTGTCTCCGTGGCGCAATTGGCTTGCGTGATCGGCTGTTAACCGAAAGGTTGGAGGTTCGTGCCCACTCGGGGGTGGTGCGGCGCTTTTTTTTCTTTGGGGTGATAGCTCTGAAGAAATGGTCTGACGGTGGTTGAGAGTGGAGCACGACTGTCTCTGTGGCGCAATTGGCTAGCGCGATCGGCTGTTAACCGAAAAGTTAGAGGTTCGAGCCCACCCGGTGGTGGTGCGGCGCTTTTTTTCTGGGGGCTGATAGCTTTGAAGATATGTTCTGATGGTGGTGAGAGTAGAGCAGGACTGTCTCCGTGGCGCAATTGGCTAGCGCGATCGGCTGTTAACCGAAAGATTGGAGTTTCGAGCCCTCCCGGGAGTGGTGTGTTCCTTTTTTCTTTGCGCTGATAGCTTTGAAGATATGTTCTGATGGTGGTGAGTGTGGAGCACGACTGTCTCCGTGGCGCAGTTGGCTAGCGCGATCGGCTGTCAACCGAAAGATTGGAGTTTCGAGCCCTCCCGGGAGTGGTGTGTTGCTTTTTTCTTTGCGGTAATAGCTTTGAAGATATGTTCTAATGGTGGTGAGAGTGCAGCAGGACTGTATTCGTGGCGCAATTGGCTAGCGCAATCGGCTGTTAACCGATAGGTTGGAGGTTCGAGCCCACCCGGTGGTGGTGCGGTGCTTTTTTTTCTTTGGGCTGATAGCTTTGAAGATATGTTCTGATGGCGGTGAGAGTGGAGCAGGACTGTCTCCCTGGCGCAATTGGCTAGCGCGATCGGCTGTTAACCGAAAGGTTGGAGGTTCGAGCCCACCCGGTGGTGGTGCGGCGCTTTTTTTTCTTTGCACTGATAGCTTTGAAGATATGTTCTGATAGTGGTGAGAGTGGAGCAGGACTGTCTCCGTGGCGCAATTGGCTCGCGTGATCGGCTGTTAACCGAAAGGTTGGAGGTTCGTGCCCACTCGGGGGTGGTGCGGCGCTTTTTTTCTTTGGGGTGATAGCTCTGAAGAAATGGTCTGACGGTGGTTGAGAGTGAAGCACGACTGTCTCTGTGGCGCAATTGGCTAGCGCGATCGGCTGTTAACCGAAAAGTTAGAGGTTCGAGCCCACCCGGTGGTGGTGCGGCGCTTTTTTTCTGGGGGCTGATAGCTTTGAAGATATGTTCTGATGGTGGTGAGAGTAGAGCAGGACTGTCTCCGTGGCGCAATTGGCTAGCGCGATCGGCTGTTAACCGAAAGATTGGAGTTTCGAGCCCTCCCGGGAGTGGTGTGTTCCTTTTTTCTTTGCGCTGATAGCTTTGAAGATATGTTCTGATGGTGGTGAGTGTGGAGCACGACTGTCTCCGTGGCGCAGTTGGCTAGCGCGATCGGCTGTCAACCGAAATGTTGGAGTTTCGAGCCCACCCGGTGGTGGTGCGGCGTTTTTTTTTCTCTGCGTTGATTGTTCCGATGGTGGTGAGAGTGGAGCAAGACTGTCTCCGTGGCGCAATGGGCTAGCGCGATCGGCTGTTAACCGAAAGGTTGGAGGTACGAGCCCACCCGGTGGTGGTGCGGCGCTTTTTTTTCTTTGCGCTGATAGCTTTGAAGATATGTTCTGATGGTGGTGAGAGTGGAGCAGGACTGTCTCCGTGGCGCAATTGGCTTGCGCAATCGGCTGTTAACCGAAAGGTTGGAGGTTCGAGCCCTCCCAGGAGTGGTGTGTTGCTTTTTTCTTTGTGGTAATAGCTTTGAAGATATGTTCTGATGGTGGTGAGAGTGGAGCAGGACTGTCTCCGTGGCGCAATTGGCTTGCGCAATCGGCTGTTAACCGAAAGGTTGGAGGTTCGAGCCCTCCCAGGAGTGGTGTGTTGCTTTTTTCTTTGTGGTAATAGCTTTGAAGATATGTTCTGATGGTGGTGAGAGTGGAGCAGGACTGTCTCCCTGGCGCAATTGGCTAGCGCGATCGGCTGTTAACCGAAAGGTTGGAGGTTCGTGCCCACTCGGGGGTGGTGCGGCGCTTTTTTTTCTTTGGGGTGATAGCTCTGAAGAAATGGTCTGACGGTGGTTGAGAGTGGAGCACGACTGTCTCTGTGGCGCAATTGGCTAGCGCGATCGGCTGTTAACCGAAAAGTTAGAGGTTCGAGCCCACCCGGTGGTGGTGCGGCGCTTTTTTTCTGGGGGCTGATAGCTTTGAAGATATGTTCTGATGGTGGTGAGAGTAGAGCAGGACTGTCTCCGTGGCGCAATTGGCTAGCGCGATCGGCTGTTAACCGAAAGATTGGAGTTTCGAGCCCTCCCGGGAGTGGTGTGTTCCTTTTTTCTTTGCGCTGATAGCTTTGAAGATATGTTCTGATGGTGGTGAGTGTGGAGCACGACTGTCTCCGTGGCGCAGTTGGCTAGCGCGATCGGCTGTCAACCGAAATGTTGGAGTTTCGAGCCCACCCGGTGGTGGTGCGGCGTTTTTTTTTCTCTGCGTTGATTGTTCCGATGGTGGTGAGAGTGGAGCAAGACTGTCTCCGTGGCGCAATGGGCTAGCGCGATCGGCTGTTAACCGAAAGGTTGGAGGTACGAGCCCACCCGGTGGTGGTGCGGCGCTTTTTTTTCTTTGCGCTGATAGCTTTGAAGATATGTTCTGATGGTGGTGAGAGTGGAGCAGGACTGTCTCCGTGGCGCAATTGGCTTGCGCAATCGGCTGTTAACCGAAAGGTTGGAGGTTCGAGCCCTCCCAGGAGTGGTGTGTTGCTTTTTTCTTTGTGGTAATAGCTTTGAAGATATGTTCTGATGGTGGTGAGAGTGGAGCAGGACTGTCTCCCTGGCGCAATTGGCTAGCGCGATCGGCTGTTAACCGAAAGGTTGGAGGTTCGAGCCCAACCGGTGGTGGTGCGGCGCTTGATTTTTCTTTGTGCTGATAGCTTCGAAGATATGTTCTGATGGTGGTGAGAGTGGAGCAAGACTGTCCTCGTGGCGCAATGGGCTAGCGCGATCGGCTGTAAACCGAAGGGTTGGAGTTTCGAGCCCTCCCGGGAATGGTGTGTTGCTTTTTTCTTTGCACTAATAGCTTTGAAGATATGTCCTAATGGTGGTGAAAGTGGAGCAGGACTGTCTCCGTGGCGCAATTGGCTTGCGCGATCGGCTGTTAACCAAAAGGTTGGAGTTTCGAGCCCACCCTGTGGTGGTGCGGCGCTTTTTTTTCTTTGTGCTGATAGCTTTGAAGATATGTTGTGATGGTGGTGAGAGTGGAGCAGGACTGTCTCCTTGGCGCAATTGGCTAGCGCGATTGGCTGTTAAACGAAAGGTTGGAGGTTCGAGCCCACCCGGTGGTGGTGCGGTGCTTTTTTTTCTTTGGGCTGATAGCTTTGAAGATATGTTCTGATGGTGGTGAGAGTGGAGCAGGACTGTCTCCCTGGCGCAATTGGCTAGCGCGATCGGCTGTTAACCGAAAGGTTGGAGGTACGAGCCCACCCGGTGGTGGTGCGGCGCTTTTTTTTCTTTGCGCTGATAGCTTTGAAGATATATTCTGATGGTGGTGAGAGTGGAGCAGGACTGTCTCCATGGCGCAATTGGCTAGCGCGATCGGCTGTTAACCGAAAGGTTGGAGGTACGAGCCCACCCGGTGGTGGTGCGGCGCTTTTTTTTCTTTGCGCTGATAGCTTTGAAGATATGTTCTGATGGTGGTGAGAGTGGAGCAGGACTGTCTCCGTGGCGCAATTGGCTTGCGCAATCGGCTGTTAACCGAAAGGTTGGAGGTTCGAGCCCTCACGGGTGGGGTGTGTTGCTTTTTTCTTTGCGCTGATAGCTTTGAAGATATGTTCTGATGGTGGTGAGAGTGGAGCACGACTGTCTCCATGGCGCAAGTGGCTAGCGCGATAGGCTGTTAACCGAAAGGTTGGAGGTTCGAGCACAACCCGGTGGTGGTGCGGCGCTTTTTTTCTTTGCACTGATAGCTTTGAAGATATGTTCTGATAGTGGTGAGAGTGGAGCAGCACTGTCTCCGTGGCGCAATTGGCTTGCGTGATCAGCTGTTAACCGAAAGGTTGGAGGTTCGAGCCCACCCGGTGGTGGTGGGGCGCTTTTTTTTCTTTGGGCTGATAGCTTTGAAGATATGTTCTGATGGTGGTGAGAAGGGAGCAAGACTGTCTCCGTGGCGCAATGGGCTAGCGCGATCGGCTGTTAACCGAAAGGTTGGAGTTTCGAGCCCTCCCGGGAGTGGTGTGTTGCTTTTTTCTTTGTGGTAATAGCTTTCAAGTTATGTTCTGATGGTGGTGAGAGTGGAGCAGGACTGTCTCCATGGCGCAATTGGCTAGCGCGGTCGGCTGTTAACCGAAAGGTTGGAGTTTCAAGCCCACCCTGTGGTGGTGCGGCGCTTTTTTTTCTTTGGGCTGATAGCTCTGAAGAAATGTTCTGACGGTGGTGAGAGTGGAGCAGGACTGTCTCCGTGGCGCAATTGGCTAGCGCGATCGGCTGTTAACCGAAAGGTTGGAGGTTTGAGCCCTCCCGGTGGCGGTGCGGCGCTTTTTCTTTCTTTGGGGCGATAGCTCTGAAGAAATGGTCTGACGTTGTTGAGAGTGGAGCACGACTGTCTCTGTGGCGCAATTGGCTAGCGCGATCGGCTGTTAACCGAAAGGTTGGAGTTTCGAGCCCTCCCGGGAGTGGTGTGTTGCTTTTTTCTTTGCACTGATAGCTTTGAAGATATGTTCTGATGGTGGTGAGAGTGGAGCAGGACTGTCTCCGTGGCGCAATTGGCTTGCGCAATCGGCTGTTAACCGAAAGGTTGGAGGTTCGAGCCCTCCCAGGAGTGGTGTGTTGCTTTTTTCTTTGTGGTAATAGCTTTGAAGATATGTTCTGATGGTGGTGAGAGTGGAGCACGACTGTCTCCATGGCGCAATTGGCTAGCGCGATCGGCTGTTAACCGAAAGGTTGGAGTTTCGAGCCCACCCGGTGGTGGTGGGGCGCTTTTTTTTCTTTGGGCTGATAGCTTTGAAGATATGTTGTGATGGTGGTGAGAGCGGAGCAAGACTGTCTCCGTGGCGCAAAGGGCTAGCGCGATCGGCTGTTAACCGAAAGGTTCGAGTTTCGAGCCCTCCCGGGAGTGGTGTGTTGCTTTTTTCTTTGCGCTGATAGCTTTGAAGATATGTTCTGATGGTGGTGAGAGTGGAGCAGGACTGTCTCCGTGGCGCAATGGGCTAGCGCGATCGGCTGTTAACCGAAAGGTTGGAGTTTCGAGCCCTCCCGGTGGTGGTGCGGCGCTTTTTTTCTTTGGGGTGATAGCTCTGAATAAATGTTTTGACGGTGGTGAGAGTGGAGCAGGACTGTCTTCGTGGTGCAATTGGCTAGCGTGATCGGCTGTTAACAGAAAATTTGGAGGTTCGAGCCCACCCGGTGGTGGTGCGGCGCTTTTTTTTCTTTGGGCTGATAGATTTGAAGATATGTTCTGATGGTGGTGAGAGTAGAGCTGGACTGTCTCCGTGGCGCAATTGGCTAGCGCGATGGGCTGTTAACCGAAAGATTGGAGTTTCGAGCCCTCCCGGGAGTCGTGTGTTCCTTTTTTCTTTGCGCTGATAGCTTTGAAGATATGTTCTGATGGTGGTGAGTGTGGAGCACGACTGTCTCCGTGGCGCAGTTGGCTAGCGCGATCGGCTGTTAACCGAAAGGTTGGAGGTTCGAGCCCACCCGTTGATGATGTGGCGCTTTTTTTTCTTTGTGCTGATAGCTTTGAAGATATGTTCTGATGGTGGTGAGAGTGGAGCAGGACTGTCTCCGTGGCGCAATTGGCTTGCGCGATCGGCTGTTAACCGAAAGAATGGAGGTTCGAGCCCACCCGGTGGTGGTGCGGCGCTTTTTTTTCTTTGCGCTGATAGCTTTGAAGATATGTTCTGATGGTGGTGAGAGTGTAGCAAGACTGTCCCCGTGGCGCAATGGGCAAGCACGATCGGCTGTCAACCGAAATGTTGGAGTTTCGAGCCCACCCGGTGGTGGTGCGGCGTTTTTTTTCTTTGCGTTGATTGTTTGAAGATGTGTTCCGATGGTGGTGAGAGTGGAGCAAGACTGTCTCCGTGGCGCAATGGGCTAGCGCGATCGGCTGTTAACCGAAAGGTTGGAATTGCGAGCCCTCCCGGGAGTGGTGTGTTGCTTTTTTCTTTGCGGTAATAGCTTTGAAGATATGTTCTAATGGTGGTGAGAGTGCAGCAGGACTGTATTCGTGGCGCAATTGGCTAGCGCAATCGGCTGTTAACCGATAGGTTGGAGGTTCGAGCCCACCCGGTGGTGGTGCGGTGCTTTTTTTTCTTTGGGCTGATAGCTTTGAAGATATGTTCTGATGGCGGTGAGAGTGGAGCAGGACTGTCTCCCTGGCGCAATTGGCTAGCGCGATCGGCTGTTAACCGAAAGGTTGGAGGTTCGAGCCCACCCGGTGGTGGTGCGGCGCTTTTTTTTCTTTGCACTGATAGCTTTGAAGATATGTTCTGATAGTGGTGAGAGTGGAGCAGGACTGTCTCCGTGGCGCAATTGGCTTGCGTGATCGGCTGTTAACCGAAAGGTTGGAGGTTCGTGCCCACTCGGGGGTGGTGCGGCGCTTTTTTTTCTTTGGGGTGATAGCTCTGAAGAAATGGTCTGACGGTGGTTGAGAGTGGAGCACGACTGTCTCTGTGGCGCAATTGGCTAGCGCGATCGGCTGTTAACCGAAAAGTTAGAGGTTCGAGCCCACCCGGTGGTGGTGCGGCGCTTTTTTTCTGGGGGCTGATAGCTTTGAAGATATGTTCTGATGGTGGTGAGAGTAGAGCAGGACTGTCTCCGTGGCGCAATTGGCTAGCGCGATCGGCTGTTAACCGAAAGATTGGAGTTTCGAGCCCTCCCGGGAGTGGTGTGTTCCTTTTTTCTTTGCGCTGATAGCTTTGAAGATATGTTCTGATGGTGGTGAGTGTGGAGCACGACTGTCTCCGTGGCGCAGTTGGCTAGCGCGATCGGCTGTCAACCGAAAGATTGGAGTTTCGAGCCCTCCCGGGAGTCGTGTGTTCCTTTTTTCTTTGCGCTGATAGCTTTGAAGATATGTTCTGATGGTGGTGAGTGTGGAGCACGACTGTCTCCGTGGCGCAGTTGGCTAGCGCGATCGGCTGTTAACCGAAAGGTTGGAGGTTCGAGCCCACCCGGTGATGATGTGGCGCTTTTTTTTCTTTGTGCTGATAGCTTTGAAGATATGTTCTGATGGTGGTGAGAGTGGAGCAGGACTGTCTCCGTGGCGCAATTGGCTTGCGCGATCGGCTGTTAACCGAAAGAATGGAGGTTCGAGCCCACCCGGTGGTGGTGCGGCGCTTTTTTTTCTTTGCGCTGATAGCTTTGAAGATATGTTCTGATGGTGGTGAGAGTGTAGCAAGACTGTCCCCATGGCGCAATGGGCAAGCACGATCGGCTGTCAACCGAAATGTTGGAGTTTCGAGCCCACCCGGTGGTGGTGCGGCGTTTTTTTTCTTTGCGTTGATTGTTTGAAGATGTGTTCCGATGGTGGTGAGAGTGGAGCAAGACTGTCTCCGTGGCGCAATGGGCTAGCGCGATCGGCTGTTAACCGAAAGGTTGGAATTGCGAGCCCTCCCGGGAGTGGTGTGTTGCTTTTTTCTTTGCGGTAATAGCTTTGAAGATATGTTCTAATGGTGGTGAGAGTGCAGCAGGACTGTATTCGTGGCGCAATTGGCTAGCGCAATCGGCTGTTAACCGATAGGTTGGAGTTTCGAGCCCACCCGGTGGTGGTGCGGCGTTTTTTTTCTTTGCGTTGATTGTTTGAAGATGTGTTCCGATGGTGGTGAGAGTGGAGCAAGACTGTCTCCGTGGCGCAATGGGCTAGCGCGATCGGCTGTTAACCGAAAGGTTGGAATTGCGAGCCCTCCCGGGAGTGGTGTGTTGCTTTTTTCTTTGCGGTAATAGCTTTGAAGATATGTTCTAATGGTGGTGAGAGTGCAGCAGGACTGTATTCGTGGCGCAATTGGCTAGCGCAATCGGCTGTTAACCGATAGGTTGGAGGTTCGAGCCCACCCGGTGGTGGTGCGGTGCTTTTTTTTCTTTGGGCTGATAGCTTTGAAGATATGTTCTGATGGCGGTGAGAGTGGAGCAGGACTGTCTCCCTGGCGCAATTGGCTAGCGCGATCGGCTGTTAACCGAAAGGTTGGAGGTTCGAGCCCACCCGGTGGTGGTGCGGCGCTTTTTTTTCTTTGCACTGATAGCTTTGAAGATATGTTCTGATAGTGGTGAGAGTGGAGCAGGACTGTCTCCGTGGCGCAATTGGCTTGCGTGATCGGCTGTTAACCGAAAGGTTGGAGGTTCGTGCCCACTCGGGAGTGGTGCGGCGCTTTTTTTTCTTTGGGGTGATAGCTCTGAAGAAATGGTCTGACGGTGGTTGAGAGTGGAGCACGACTGTCTCTGTGGCGCAATTGGCTAGCGCGATCGGCTGTTAACCGAAAAGTTAGAGGTTCGAGCCCACCCGGTGGTGGTGCGGCGCTTTTTTTCTGGGGGCTGATAGCTTTGAAGATATGTTCTGATGGTGGTGAGAGTAGAGCAGGACTGTCTCCGTGGCGCAATTGGCTAGCGCGATCGGCTGTTAACCGAAAGATTGGAGTTTCGAGCCCTCCCGGGGTGGTGTGTTCCTTTTTTCTTTGCGCTGATAGCTTTGAAGATATGTTTTGATGGTGGTGAGTGTGGAGCACGACTGTCTCCGTGGCGCAGTTGGCTAGCGCGATCGGCTGTCAACCGAAAGATTGGAGTTTCGAGCCCTCCCGGGAGTCGTGTGTTCCTTTTTTCTTTGCGCTGATAGCTTTGAAGATATGTTCTGATGGTGGTGAGTGTGGAGCACGACTGTCTCCGTGGCGCAGTTGGCTAGCGCGATCGGCTGTTAACCGAAAGGTTGGAGGTTCGAGCCCACCCGGTGATGATGTGGCGCTTTTTTTTCTTTGTGCTGATAGCTTTGAAGATATGTTCTGATGGTGGTGAGAGTGGAGCAGGACTGTCTCCGTGGCGCAATTGGCTTGCGCGATCGGCTGTTAACCGAAAGAATGGAGGTTCGAGCCCACCCGGTGGTGGTGCGGCGCTTTTTTTTCTTTGCGCTGATAGCTTTGAAGATATGTTCTGATGGTGGTGAGAGTGTAGCAAGACTGTCCCCGTGGCGCAATGGGCAAGCACGATCGGCTGTCAACCGAAATGTTGGAGTTTCGAGCCCACCCGGTGGTGGTGCGGCGTTTTTTTTCTTTGCGTTGATTGTTTGAAGATGTGTTCCGATGGTGGTGAGAGTGGAGCAAGACTGTCTCCGTGGCGCAATGGGCTAGCGCGATCGGCTGTTAACCGAAAGGTTGGAATTGCGAGCCCTCCCGGGAGTGGTGTGTTGCTTTTTTCTTTGCGGTAATAGCTTTGAAGATATGTTCTAATGGTGGTGAGAGTGCAGCAGGACTGTATTCGTGGCGCAATTGGCTAGCGCAATCGGCTGTTAACCGATAGGTTGGAGGTTCGAGCCCACCCGGTGGTGGTGCGGTGCTTTTTTTTCTTTGGGCTGATAGCTTTGAAGATATGTTCTGATGGCGGTGAGAGTGGAGCAGGACTGTCTCCCTGGCGCAATTGGCTAGCGCGATCGGCTGTTAACCGAAAGGTTGGAGGTTCGAGCCCACCCGGTGGTGGTGCGGCGCTTTTTTTTCTTTGCACTGATAGCTTTGAAGATATGTTCTGATAGTGGTGAGAGTGGAGCAGGACTGTCTCCGTGGCGCAATTGGCTCGCGTGATCGGCTGTTAACCGAAAGGTTGGAGGTTCGAGCCCACCCGGTGGTGGTGCGGCGCTTTTTTTCTGGGGGCTGATAGCTTTGAAGATATGTTCTGATGGTGGTGAGAGTAGAGCAGGACTGTCTCCGTGGCGCAATTGGCTAGCGCGATCGGCTGTTAACCGAAAGATTGGAGTTTCGAGCCCTCCCGGGAGTGGTGTGTTCCTTTTTTCTTTGCGCTGATAGCTTTGAAGATATGTTCTGATGGTGGTGAGTGTGGAGCACGACTGTCTCCGTGGCGCAGTTGGCTAGCGCGATCGGCTGTCAACCGAAATGTTGGAGTTTCGAGCCCACCCGGTGGTGGTGCGGCGTTTTTTTTTCTCTGCGTTGATTGTTCCGATGGTGGTGAGAGTGGAGCAAGACTGTCTCCGTGGCGCAATGGGCTAGCGCGATCGGCTGTTAACCGAAAGGTTGGAGGTACGAGCCCACCCGGTGGTGGTGCGGCGCTTTTTTTTCTTTGCGCTGATAGCTTTGAAGATATGTTCTGATGGTGGTGAGAGTGGAGCAGGACTGTCTCCGTGGCGCAATTGGCTTGCGCAATCGGCTGTTAACCGAAAGGTTGGAGGTTCGAGCCCTCCCAGGAGTGGTGTGTTGCTTTTTTCTTTGTGGTAATAGCTTTGAAGATATGTTCTGATGGTGGTGAGAGTGGAGCAGGACTGTCTCCCTGGCGCAATTGGCTAGCGCGATCGGCTGTTAACCGAAAGGTTGGAGGTTCGAGCCCAACCGGTGGTGGTGCGGCGCTTGATTTTTCTTTGTGCTGATAGCTTCGAAGATATGTTCTGATGGTGGTGAGAGTGGAGCAAGACTGTCCTCGTGGCGCAATGGGCTAGCGCGATCGGCTGTAAACCGAAGGGTTGGAGTTTCGAGCCCTCCCGGGAATGGTGTGTTGCTTTTTTCTTTGCACTAATAGCTTTGAAGATATGTCCTAATGGTGGTGAAAGTGGAGCAGGACTGTCTCCGTGGCGCAATTGGCTTGCGCGATCGGCTGTTAACCAAAAGGTTGGAGTTTCGAGCCCACCCTGTGGTGGTGCGGCGCTTTTTTTTCTTTGTGCTGATAGCTTTGAAGATATGTTCTGATGGTGGTGAGAGTGGAGCAGGACTGTCTCCTTGGCGCAATTGGCTAGCGCGATTGGCTGTTAAACGAAAGGTTGGAGGTTCGAGCCCACCCGGTGGTAGTGCGGTGCTTTTTTTTCTTTGGGCTGATAGCTTTGAAGATATGTTCTGATGGTGGTGAGAGTGGAGCAGGACTGTCTCCCTGGCGCAATTGGCTAGCGCGATCGGCTGTTAACCGAAAGGTTGGAGGTACGAGCCCACCCGGTGGTGGTGCGGCGCTTTTTTTTCTTTGCGCTGATAGCTTTGAAGATATATTCTGATGGTGGTGAGAGTGGAGCAGGACTGTCTCCATGGCGCAATTGGCTAGCGCGATCGGCTGTTAACCGAAAGGTTGGAGGTACGAGCCCACCCGGTGGTGGTGCGGCGCTTTTTTTTCTTTGCGCTGATAGCTTTGAAGATATGTTCTGATGGTGGTGAGAGTGGAGCAGGACTGTCTCCGTGGCGCAATTGGCTTGCGCAATCGGCTGTTAACCGAAAGGTTGGAGGTTCGAGCCCTCACGGGTGGGGTGTGTTGCTTTTTTCTTTGCGCTGATAGCTTTGAAGATATGTTCTGATGGTGGTGAGAGTGGAGCACGACTGTCTCCATGGCGCAAGTGGCTAGCGCGATAGGCTGTTAACCGAAAGGTTCGAGTTTCGAGCCCACCCGATGGTAGTGCGGCGCTTTTTTTTGTTTGTGGTGATAGCTTTGATGATATGTTCTGATGGTGGTGAGAGTGGAGCAGGACTGTCTCCGTGGCGCAATTGGCTAGCGCGATTGGCTGTTAACCGAAAGGTTGGAGTTTCGAACCCTCCCGGGAGTGGTGTGTTGCTTTTTTCTTTGCACTGATAGCTTTGAAGATATGTTCTGATGGTGGTGAGAGTGGAGCATGACTGTCTTCGTGGCGCAATTGGCTTGCGCGATCGGCTGTTAACCGAAAGGTTGGAGGTTCGAGCACAACCCGGTGGTGGTGCGGCGCTTTTTTTTCTTTGCACTGATAGCTTTGAAGATATGTTCTGATAGTGGTGAGAGTGGAGCAGGACTGTCTCCGTGGCGCAATTGGCTTGCGTGATCAGCTGTTAACCGAAAGGTTGGAGGTTCGAGCCCACGCGGTTGTGGTGCGGCGCTTTTTTTTCTTTGGGCTGATAGCTTTGAAGATATGTTCTGATGGTGGTGAGAAGGGAGCAAGACTGTCTCCGTGGCGCAATTGGCTAGCGCGATCGGCTGTTAACCGAAAGGTTGGAGTTTCGAGCCCACCCGGTGGTGGTGCGGCGCTTTTTTTCTTTGGGGCGATAGCTCTGAAGAAATGGTCTGATTGTGGTGACAGTGGAGCACGACCGTCTCTGTGGCGCAATTGGCTAGCGCGATCGGCTGTTAACCGAAAGGATGGAGGTTCGAGCCCACCCGGTGGTGGTGCGGCGCTTTTTTTCTTTGGGCTCATAGCTCTGAAGAAATGTTCTGACGGTTTTGAGAGTGGAGCAGGACTGTCCCCGTGGCGCCATTGGCTAGCGCGATCGGCTGTTAACCAAAAAGTTGGAGGTTCGAGCCCTCACGGGTGGGGTGTGTTGCTTTTTTCTTTGCGCTGATAGCTTTGAAGATATTTTCTGATGGTGGTGAGCGTGGAGCACGATTGTCTCCGTTGCGCAATTGGCTAGTGCGATCGGCCGTTAACCGAAAGTTTGGAGGTTCGAGCCCACCTGGTGGTGGTGCGGCGCTTTTTTTTCTTTGGGCTGATAGCTTGAAAGATATGTTCTAATGGTGGTGAGTGTGGAGCAGGACTGTCTCCGTGGCGCAATTGGCCAGCGCGATTGGCTGTTAACCGAAAAGTTGGAGGTTCGAGACCTCCTGGGAGTGGTGTGTTGCTTTTTTCTTTGTGCTGATAGCTTTGAAGATATGTTCCGATGGTGGTAAGAGTGGAGCGCGACTGTCTCCGTTGCGCAATTGGCTAGTGCGATCGGCTGTTAACCGAAAGGTTGGAGGTTCGAGCCCACCCGGTGGTGGTGCGGCGCTTTTTTTTCTTTGGGCTGATAGCTTTGAAGGTATGTTCTGATGGAGGTGAGAAGGGAGCAAGTTTGTCTCCGTGGCGCAATGGGCTAGCCCGATCGGCTGTTAACCGAAAGGTTGGAGTTTCTAGCCCGCCCGGGAGTGGTGTGTTGCTTTTTTCTTTGCGCTGATAGCTTTGAATATATGTTCTGATGGTGGTGAGAGCGAAGCAAGACTGTCTCCGTGGCGCAAAGGGCTAGCGCGATCGGCTGTTAACCGAAAGGTTCGAGTTTCGAGACCTCCCGGGAGTGGTGTGTTGCTTTTTTCTTTGCGCTGATAGCTTTGAAGATATGTTCTGATGGTGGTGAGAGTGGAGCAGGACTGTCTCCGTGGCGCAATTGGCTAGCGCGATTGGCTGTTAACCGAAAGTTTGGAGGTTCGAGCCCACCCGTTGGTGGTGCGGCGCTTTTTTTTCTTTGTTCTGATAGCTTTGAAGATATGTTCTGATGGTGGTGAGAGTGGAGCAAGACTGTCCCCGTGGCGCAATGGGCTACCGCGATCGCCTGTTAACCGAAATGTTGGAGTTTCAAGCCCCCCCGGGAGTGGTGTGTTGCTTTTTTCTTTGCGCTGATAGCTTTGAAGATATTGTCACGTTAAAGAGACAGGAGACGTTTTTAAGGCGTCCTCACAAAAGTCCGAAGAGCGGTCGGCTCAGCACAGCCAAAAACAGAACAATGGCACGAGGGGAACTGCCACTTCGTCTGCCTCTTTTGCGCTGGCAGATCAAGCGCGCGGCACTGCCCCTCCTCCCTGAAGAGCATCGCCTCGATGCTAAACGAAGCGTGTATCGTAAAAAAAAAACATTGTCACAGTGTGTGGTACGGTTTTAACCGCACCACGTGCACAATCTCGGGTCGTAGCTGTCGGCGTCGGGGTGGTTGGCTTCCGTCCGGAAGGACTTCGTAATTGACGTCGCTCACTTGTCGTAGCACTTTGTACGGGCCAAAATACCGACTGAGAAGCTTCTCAGAGAGACCTTTGCAGCGCACAGGGGTCCAAACCAACACCTGGTCACCTGGTTTATAATCGACTTGTCTGTGGCAGCGGTTGTAGCGCTGTGCATCGACGCCTTGTTGTTTCTTGATGTTTACGCGGGCTAGTTGACGTGCTTCCTCGGCTCGTTGCACGAAACACTCAGCATCTTCGTCGAGATTCTCGATGTTGTCAATGTCGCATGGGAGCATTGCGTCCAACATCGTCTGAACGTCCCGACCGTATAGAAGACGAAACGGAGTGAATCGTGTGGTCTCTTGCGTAGCGGTATTATACGCGAATGTTACGTAAGGCAGTATTTCATCCCACGTCTTGTGCTGTACGTCTATGTACATAGACAGCATATCAGTCATCGTTTTGTTAAGCCGCTCGGTCAGTCCATTTGTCTGAGGGTGATACGCTGTTGTCTTGCGATGCGTGGAGTAACTTAACTGAAAAACTTGTTCAAGGAGCCTTGCTGTAAACGCTGTTCCTCGGTCTGTGATGACACAGGATGGAGCACCGTGGCGTAATACAATTCTCTCGATGAAAAACTGAGCAACTTCACAAGCCGTGCTTTTAGGAAGCGCCTTAGTTTCAGCATAGCGGGTTAGATAATCTGTAGCGACGATTATCCACTTGTTGCCGGAAGATGACAAGGGAAACGGACCCAGGAGGTCCATGCCGACTTGATCGAAGGGTGTTCTGGGTGGCTCGATAGGGTGAAGTAATCCCGCAGGCTTAACAGATGGGGATTTTCGGCGCTGGCATTCGCGGCAGGCTTGAACGTACTGTTTAACGCAAGCGGCAAGTTTCGGCCAGTAGTAAGACTTTCGTACCCTAGCGATGGTTCGGGTGATGCCCAGATGGCCCGATGGAGGCTCGTTGTGGCAGGCAAATAGAATTTCCTCACGCAGCTCTGCGGGGACGACCAACAGGTAAGTTTTGTTGCTGGCGGCTGCGTTCTTCTTGTACAACACGCCCTGTCGTAAGCAGAAGGATGACAATCCGCGAGTTATATGCTGGGGCAGTGATACGTTGCGGCCCTCTAGATGTTCAATGATAGGTCGCAATTGAGCATCTGCTCGCTGCCGTAAAGCCAAGTCTGTTACGCTTACGGAGCCAAGGAAAGGGCAGTCCTCTTCGAAGCTCTGAGCGGCAGGCTCAACTGGCGCGCGTGACAACGTGTCCGCATCTTCGTGTGCACGACCGGACTTGTACACGATAGTGACGTCGTACTCCTGCAGACGTAGGCTCCACCTTGCCAGTCGTCCGGAGGGGTCTCTGAGGTTCGCAAGCCAGCACAGCGAGTGATGATCCGTCACTACTCTGAATGGACGGCCGTAAAGGTAAGGTCGAAACTTAGCAATTGCCCACACGACAGCAAGGCACTCCTTCTCCGTGGTACTGTAGTTTGACTCCGGGCGTGTTAGGGTTCGGCTTGCGTAGGCGATAACCTTTTCAATTCCCTCCTGCCGTTGGACGAGTACCGCGCCCAGACCGACGTTACTGGCGTCGGTATGAATTTCTGTTTCGGCTTCCTCGTCGAAATGTCCAAGAACAGGTGGTGATGCCAGGCGAAGCCGAAGCTCTGTGAATGCTGATTCTTGTTCAGCACTCCAAACGAACGGCGTATCGTCTCTAGTGAGTCTAGTTAATGGTTCGGCAATTTTCGAAAAATTGCCTATAAAGCGCCGGTAGTACGCGCATAGACCAAGAAACCGCCGCACACTTTTCTTATCGGCAGGAGTCGGGAAGGCTGCGACAGCGGCGGTTTTCTCAGGGTCAGGACGGACGCCTTCTGCGCTTACGACATGTCCAAGGAACTTTAGTTCTTCGTAACCGAAATGGCATTTTTGCGGCTTTAACGTAAGGTTAGCCGTCCGAATCGCCTCAAGTACTTGTCGTAGTCGCTTCAGATGTTCGGAGAAGCTGGTTGAAAACACGACCACATCATCCAAGTACACAAGGCAGCTTTGCCATTTTAAGTCAGTCAACACAGTGTCCATCATGCGTTGGAAGGTAGCTGGCGCAGAGCAGAGTCCGAACGGTAGCACCCGAAATTCGTAGAGGCCATCCGGCGTGACAAAGGCGGTTTTTTCGCGGTCGCGCTCATCAACCTCAATTTGCCAGTAGCCACTCTTTAAATCCAGGGAAGAAAAATACTTCGCTCGTCGTAGTCGGTCAAGCGAGTCATCAATACGCGGCAGCGGATAAACATCTTTTTTTGTGACGTTGTTGAGCTTTCTGTAATCTACACAGAAGCGAAGCGTACCGTCCTTCTTCTTAACCAGAACGACCGGTGAGGACCAGGGACTGTTCGAAGGCTGGATAACGCCGTCGTCGATCATTTCTTTCACTTGCTGCTTGATAGCTGCGCGTTCTGTCGGCGAGACGCGGTATGGCTGTTGGTGAATAGGTCTTGCGTCGTCGTAAGTGATTATCCTGTGCTGTGTAATTGGCGTCTGACTCACTTTAGACGACTGAGCAAAGCACGCCCTGAATTCAAACAATAGCTCTCGCAAGGCCCTCTGGTTCTCTTCTGGCAGTGCACTGTTCATGTCAACATCTATTACGGTTTGTCCATTGCGGCTACTGTCTTCACAGGCAAAACACTCAATGACGTCCTCCAAGGCTTCAGCGTAGGCGACCGCAGTGCCCCGGAAAAGGTGACGATGCTCATTGGTGAAATTTGTAATCATGACCTCGGCTGTACCGTTCCGAATGTCAATGATGCCTCGTGCCACAGAAATTCCAAGCGCCAGCAGCAGGGAGACGTTGCACTCTGCCACTGTTTCACCGTCACTGGTTCCTTCGGAAGTCACCTGAATTAGGATACTTGCACGAGGTGGTATTGTGACACTGTCGTCGGAAACACGGAGGGCGGTTGTACGGCGGTTGGAGTCCCTTGACGTAGCGTTGACTGTCGAAAAGGAAATGCAGCGTCGCCGTAGATCGATTACGGCGCCATATTCCCGAAGAAAATCGAGGCCGAGAATTAATTCGCGGGAGCAGTCACGTAGCACGATGGAGCTGACCAAAAACGTGCAGCCTCGTATTTGTAGCCTGGACGTGCACAAACCAACCGGCGTTACAACATGTCCGCCAGCTGTACGTACATGCGATCCTGTCCAAGGCATTATCACTTTCTTCAAGGTACGTGCCAATTGTCCGCTAATAATCGAGTAGTCAGCACCAGTGTCTATTAAGGCAGTTAAATTGCGACCGTCGAGCAGCACAGGTATGTCCATTGAAAAGTCGCTCAGCTGGGATACAGGCGCCGGCGTAGTCGAATTTCCGTTGGTCCGATGTCGCGTCGATTGGAGGGCGAGGTCTTCATCACGTCGAGAATCAGCGGCCTCGCCTCGAAAGGTCGCTGGCGTTAGTTTTCCAGGCGAGGGCTCGGAGACCGTCCTTGCGGCCTTCGATTTCCGTTGCCTGAATAAGATGACGACCGCGGTGACGGTGAGCGCGACTGACGCCTGAGTGGGACGTTCTGCCGAGCGATAAAATCTTCAATTTCTGGTGGTCTCTGTCCAAACCGGGGGCGGGGTGAATTGGCAGGAAAACCCTGCAGCCCAAGTCGGCGGTACTGGCAGTCTCGGTAGAGGTGACCCGCTTCACCGCAGTGGTAGCAAAGCGGTCGTCGGTCGGGCATGCGCCATATGTCGGATTTACGCATGACGGGTCGAGTGTCTGCAAAATAAGGGACCACCTGTGCGGACTGCAGTGTGGCGTACGGGGTTGCGGCTGGTAGTGGGACTGGTGCAGGTGCGTTGTGTTCGAACGTGTCGGTATAAGTGGTGCGCTGGAAACCACTCACTGGGGATGGTGTCGTGGACGACGGAACGGTGCGTCTCAATACGTCTGCGTAGGTCACCCCTAGAGGTTCACTTGAAGTTGCGAACGCCTGAAGTGGTGCAGCAACCTGCGTTGGTGTCTCGCGGCGAGGTGTGCCGAGCGCATGCTGAACTTCGTCACGTATGATGGTGGCGATGCAATTCGTGGAAGGCTGCTGCTGCGCCTGGTTCAGCTGTTGCAGCTGTTGTAGCTCGTCGCGAACAACCGAACGTATCAGCTCGCGAAGCGCTCCCACGTCGGTCGGGAACGAGCCTAGCCCGGTGGTATAGGTAGCATTCACTTGCCGATCGTACTGGTTCCGCTGCTGCAGCGCCTTTTCCATGGCGACGGCTTCAGTGAGGAACTCCGCGACCGTTCTAGGCGGACTACGAATGAGTCCAGCGAAGAGCTGCTCTTTCACACCTCGCATCAAGTGTCGCAGCTTCTTGTCTTCCGGCATGGTTGGACCGGCGCGAGTGAACAGATGAACCATATCCTCCACGTATGTAGCCACACCTTCATTAGGCATCTGCATGCGGGACTGGAGGGCCCTTTCAGCGCGCTCTCGACGATCGAGACTCGAGTACGTTTCGCGGAGCCTGTGACAGAACTCATGCCACGACGTTAGGAGGCCCTTGCGGTTCTGGAACCATGTGCGAGCACCATCCAGAAGACTAAAGTACACATTCTTGAGCTTCGCTACTTCGTCCCACCCGTTGAAATCCGCTACGTACTCGTACTCAGCCAGCCAATCTTCCACATCTTCATAGAGGCCACCACGAAAGGGACTCGGAACACGTGGTTTTTGTAGCGTGTAATGAGTGGGTGCAGCTGCGGGTGCAGCGGTTGGAGCAGCGGCGGCTTCAGCGGTAGGGGAAGCGGTGACAGTAACAGTATTCTCCATACCAGTCGACGTACTTGTACTGTGAGGCACAAACTCGGGGGACAGTCCTCGAATCCTCCGACTGAAACGGTGTACCGGCGTAAGCTCTGGGTTTTGGGTCACGTTCCGGCTGCTAGAAGGAGTCTGTTGCATAGGTGAGGTTACCCAGCACCTCCACCATTAAAATGTCACGTTAAAGAGACAGGAGACGTTTTTAAGGCGTCCTCACAAAAGTCCGAAGAGCGGTCGGCTCAGCACAGCCAAAAACAGAACAATGGCACGAGGGGAACTGCCACTTCGTCTGCCTCTTTTGCGCTGGCAGATCAAGCGCGCGGCAATATGTTCTGATGGTGGTGAGAGTGAAGCAAGACTGTCTCCGTGCGCAATAGGCTAGCGCGATCGGCTGTTAACCGAAAAGTTGGAGTTTCGAGCCCTCCCGGTGGTGGTGCGGCGCTTTTTTTTCTTTGGGGTGATAGCTCTGAATAAATGTTTTGACGGTGGTGAGAGTGGAGCAGGACTGTCTCCATGGCGCAATTGGCTTGCGCAATCGGCTGTTAACCGAAAGGTTGGAGGTTAGAGCCCACCCGGTGGTGGTGCGGCGCTTTTTTTTCTTTGCACTGATAGCTTTGAAGATATGTTCTGATGGTGGTGAGAGTGGAGCAAGACTGTCCCCGTGGCGCAATGGGCTACCGCGATCGGCTGTTAACCGAAAGGTTGGAGTTTCAAGCCCTCCCGGGAGTGGTGTGTTGCTTTTTTCTTTGCGCTGATAGCTTTGAAGATATGTTCTGATGGTGGTGAGAGTGGAGCAGGACTGTCTCTGTGGCGCAATTGGCTTGCGCGATCGGCTGTTAACCGAAAGGTTGGAGTTTCGAGCCCTCCCGGGAGTGGTGTGTTGCTTTTTTTCTTTGTGGTAATAGCTTTTAAGATATGTACTGATGGTGGTGAGAGTGGAGCAGGACTGTCTCCATGGCGCAATTGGCTAGCGCGATCGGCTGTTAACCAAAAGGTTGGAGTTTCGAGCCCACCCGGTGGTGGTGCGGCGCTTTTTTTTCTTTGGGCTGATAGCTTTGAAGATATGCTCTGATGGTGGTGAGAGCGGAGCAAGACTGTCTCCGTGGCGCAAAGGGCTAGCGCGATCGGCTGTTAACCGAAAGGTTCGAGTTTCGAGCCCTCCCGGGAGTGGTGTGTTGCTTTTTTCTTTGCGCAGATAGCTTTGAAGATATGTTCTGATGGTGGTGAGAGTGGAGCAGGACTGTCTCCGTGGCGCAATGGGCTAGCGCGATCGGCTGTTAACCGAAAGGTTGGAGTTTCGAGCCCTCCCGGTGGTGGTGCGGCGCTTTTTTTCTTTGGGGTGATAGATCTGAATAAATGTTTTGACGGTGGTGAGAGTGGAGCAGGACTGTCTCCGTGGCGCAATTGGCTTGCGCGATCGGCTGTTAACCAAAATGTTGGAGTTTCGAGCCCACCCTGTGGTGGTGCGGCGCTTTTTTTTCTTTGTGCTGATAGCTTTGAAGATATGTTCTGATGGTGGTGAGAGTGGAGCAGGACTGTCTCCTTGGCGCAATTGGCTAGCGCGATTGGCTGTTAAACGAAAGGTTGGAGGTTCGAGCCCACCCGGTGGTGGTGCGGTGCTTTTTTTTCTTTGGGCTGATAGCTTTGAAGATATGTTCTGATGGCGGTGACAGTGGAGCAGGACTGTCTCCCTGGCGCAATTGGCTAGCCCGATCGGCTGTTAACCGAAAGGTTGGAGGTACGAGCCCACCCGGTGGTGGTGCGGCGCTTTTTTTTCTTTGCGCTGATAGCTTTGAAGATATGTTCTGATGGTGGTGAGAGTGGAGCAAGACTGTCCCCGTGGCGCAATGGGTTAGCGCGATCGGCTGTTAACCGAAAGGTTGGAGTTTCGAGCCATCCCGGGAGTGGTGTGTTGCTTTTTTCTTTGCACTGATAGCTCTGAAGATATGTTCTGATGGTGTTGAGAGTGGAGCAGGACTGTCTCCGTGGCGCAATTGGCTAGCGCGATCGGCTGTTAACCGAAAGGTTGGAGTTTCGAGCCCACCCGATGGTAGTGCGGCGCTTTTTTTTCTTTGTGGTGATAGCTTTGATGATATGTTCTGATGGTGGTGAGAGTGGAGCAGGACTGCCTCCGTGGCGCAATTGGCTAGCGCGATTGGCTGTTAACCGAAAGGTTGGAGTTTCGAACCCTCCCGGGAGTGGTGTGTTGCTTTTTTCTTTGCACTGATAGCTTTGAAGATATGTTCTGATGGTGGTGAGAGTGGAGCATGACTGTCTTCGTGGCGCAATTGGCTTGCGCGATCGGCTGTTAACCGAAAGGTTGGAGGTTCGAGCACCACCCGGTGGTGGTGCGGCGCTTTTTTTCTTTGCACTGATAGCTTTGAAGATATGTTCTGATAGTGGTGAGAGTGGAGCAGGACTGTCTCCGTGGCGCAATTGGCTTGCGTGATCAGCTGTTAACCGAAAGGTTGGAGGTTCGAGCCCACCCGGTGGTGGTGCGGCGCTTTTTTTTCTTTGGGCTGATAGCTTTGAAGATATGTTCTGATGGTGGTGAGAAGGGAGCAAGACTGTCTCCGTGGCGCAATGGGCTAGCGCGATCGGCTGTTAACCGAAAGGTTGGAGTTTCGAGCCCTCCCGGGAGTGGTGTGTTGCTTTTTTCTTTGTGGTAATAGCTTTCAAGTTATGTTCTGATGGTGGTGAGAGTGGAGCAGGACTGTCTCCATGGCGCAATTGGCTAGCGCGATCGGCTGTTAACCGAAAGGTTGGAGTTTCGAGCCCACCCGGTGGTGGTGCGGCGCTTTTTTTTCTTTGGGCTGATAGCTCTGAAGAAATGTTCTGACGGTGGTGAGAGTAGAGCAGGACTGTCTCCGTGGCGCAATTGGCTAGCGCGATCGGCTGTTAACCGAAAGGTTGGATGTTCGAGCCCTCCCGGTGGCGGTGCGGCGCTTTTTCTTTCTTTGGGGCGATAGCTCTGAAGAAATGGTCTGACGGTGGTGAGAGTGGAGCACGACTGTCTCTGTGGCGCAATTGGCTAGCGCGATCGGCTGTTAACTGAAAGGTTGGAGGTTCGAGCCCACCCGGTGGTGTTGCGGCGCTTTTTTCTTTGGGCTCATAGCTCTGAAGAAATGTTCTGACGGTGGTGAGAGTGGAGCAGGACTGTCTCCGTGGCGCAATTGGCCAGCGCGATTGGCTGTTAACCGAAAAGTTGGAGGTTCGAGCCCTCCCGGGAGTGGTGTGTTGCTTTTTTCTTTGTGCTGATAGCTTTGAAGATATGTTCCGATGGTGGTAAGAGTGGAGCGCGACTGTCTCCGTGGCGCAATTGGCTAGTGCGATCGGCTGTTAACCGAAAGGTTGGAGGTTCGAGCCCACCCGGTGGTGGTGCGGCGCATTTTTCTTTGGGCTGATAGCATTGAAGATATGTTCTGATGGAGGTGAGAAGGGAGCAACTTTGTCTCCGTGGCGCAATGGGCTACCGCGATCGGCTGTTAACCGAAAGGTTGGAGTTTCAAGCCCTCCCGGGAGTGGTGTGTTGCTTTTTTCTTTGCGCTGATAGCTTTGAAGATATGTTCTGATGGTGGTGAGAGTGGAGCAGGACTGTCTCCGTGGCGCAATTGGCTTGCGCGATCGGCTGTTAACCGAAAGGTTGGAGTTTCGAGCCCTCCCGGGAGTGGTGTGTTGCTTTTTTTCTTTGTGGTAATAGCTTTTAAGATATGTACTGATGGTGGTGACAGTGGAGCAGGACTGTCTCCATGGCGCAATTGGCTAGCGCGATCGGCTGTTAACCGAAAGGTTGGAGTTTCGAGCCCACCCGGTGGTGGTGCGGCGCTTTTTTTTCTTTGGGCTGATAGCTTTGAAGATATGTTCTGATGGTGGTGAGAGCGGAGCAAGACTGTCTCCGTGGCGCAAAGGGCTAGCGCGATCGGCTGTTAACCAAAAGTTCGAGTTTCGAGCCCTCCCGGGAGTGGTGTGTTGCTTTTTTCTTTGCGCTGATAGCTTTGAAGATATGTTCTGATGGTGGTGAGAGTGGAGCAGGACTGTCTCCGTGGCGCAATGGGCTAGCGCGATCGGCTGTTAACCGAAAGGTTGGAGTTTCGAGCCCTCCCGGTGGTGGTGCGGCGCTTTTTTTCTTTGGGGTGATAGCTCTGAATAAA
The DNA here is from genome assembly GCF_043290135.1 of Rhipicephalus microplus. Classification (NCBI taxonomy): domain Eukaryota; kingdom Metazoa; phylum Arthropoda; class Arachnida; order Ixodida; family Ixodidae; genus Rhipicephalus; species Rhipicephalus microplus. The sequence goes on along the minus strand of NW_027464699.1, from coordinate 561,777 downwards.
TGTTTTGACGGTGGTGAGAGTGGAGCAGGACTGTCTCCGTGGCGCAATTGGCTTGCGCGATCGGCTCTTAACCAAAAGGTTGGAGTTTCGAGCCGACCCTGTGGTGGTGCGGCGCTTTTTTTTCTTTGTGCTGATAGCTTTGAAGATATGTTCTGATGGTGGTGAGAGTGGAGCAGGACTGTCTCCTTGGCGCAATTGGCTAGCGCGATTGGCTGTTAAACGAAAGGTTGGAGGTTCGAGCCCACCCGGTGGTGGTGCGGTGCTTTTTTTTCTTTGGGCTGATAGCTTTGAAGATATGTTCTGATGGCGGTGAGAGTGGAGCAGGACTGTCTCCCTGGCGCAATTGGCTAGCGCGATCGGCTGTTAACCGAAAGGTTGGAGGTACGAGCCCACCCGGTGGTGGTGCGGCGCTTTTTTTCTTTGCGCTGATAGCTTTGAAGATATGTTCTGATGGTGGTGAGAGTAGAGCAAGACTGTCCCCGTGGCGCAATGGGTTAGCGCGATCGGCTGTTAACCGAAAGGTTGGAGGTACGAGCCCACCCCGTGGCGGCGCGGCGCTTTTTTTTCTTTGCGCTGATAGCTTTGAAGATATGTTCTGATGGTGGTGAGAGTGGAGCAAGACTGTCCCCGTGGCGCAATGGGTTAGCGCGATCGGCTGTTAACCGAAAGGTTGGAGTTTCGAGCCATCCCGGGAGTGGTGTGTTGCTTTTTTCTTTGCACTGATAGCTTTGAAGATATGTTCTGATGGTGTTGAGAGTGGAGCAGGACTGTCTCCGTGGCGCAATTGGCTAGCGCGATCGGCTGTTAACCGAAAGGTTGGAGGTTCGAGCCCACTAGGTGGTGGTGCGGCGCTTTTTCTTTCTTTGGGGCGATAGCTCTGAAGAAATGGTCTGACGGTGGTGAGAGTGGAGCACGACTGTCCCCGTGGCGGAAAGGGCTAGCGCGATCGGCTGTTAACCGAAATGTTGGAGTTTCGAGCCCTCCCGGGAGTGGTGTGTTGCTTTTTTCTTTGCACTGATAGCTTTGAAGATATGTTCTGATGGTGGTGAGAGTGGAGCAGGACTGTCTCCGTGGCGCAATTGGCTAGCGCGATAGGCTGTTAACCGAAAGGTTGGAGTTTCGAGCCCACCCGATGGTAGTGCGGCGCTTTTTTTTCTTTGTGGTGATAGGTTTGATGATATGTTCTGATGGTGGTGAGAGTGGAGCAGGACTGTCTCCGTGGCGCAATTGGCTAGCGCGATTGGCTGTTAACCGAAAGGTTGGAGTTTCGAACCCTCCCGGGAGTGGTGTGTTGCTTTTTTCTTTGCACTGATAGCTTTGAAGATATGTTCTGATGGTGGTGAGAGTGGAGCACGATTGTCTCCGTTGCGCAATTGGCTAGTGCGATCGGCCGTTAACCGAAAGTTTGGAGGTTCGAGCCCACCTGGTGGTGGTGCGGCGCTTTTTTTCTTTGGGCTGATAGCTTGAAAGATATGTTCTAATGGTGGTGAGAGTGGAGCAGCACTGTCTCCGTGGCGCAATTGGCCAGCGCGATTGGCTGTTAACCGAAAAGTTGGAGGTTCGAGCCCTCCCGGGAGTGGTGTGTTGCTTTTTTCTTTGTGCTAATAGCTTTGAAGATATGTTCCGATGGTGGTAAGAGTGGAGCGCGACTGTCTCCGTGGCGCAATTGGCTAGTGCGATCGGCTGTTAACCGAAAGGTTGGAGGTTCGAGCCCACCCGGTGGTGGTGCGGCGCTTTTTTTTCTTTGGGCTGATAGCTTTGAAGATATGTTCTGATGGAGGTGAGAATGGAGCAAGTTTGTCTCCGTGGCGCAATGGGCTACCGCGATCGGCTGTTAACCGAAAGGTTGGAGTTTCAAGCCCTCCCGGGAGTGGTGTGTTGCTTTTTTCTTTGCGCTGATAGCTTTGGAGATATGTTCTGATGGTGGTGAGAGTGGAGCAGGACTGTCTCCGTGGCGCAATTGGCTTGGGCGATCGTCTGTTAACCGAAAGGTTGGAGTTTCGAGCCCTCCCGGGAGTGGTGTGTTGCTTTTTTTCTTTGTGGTAATAGCTTTTAAGATATGTACTGATGGTGGTGAGAGTGAAGCAGGACTGTCTCCATGGCGCAATTGGCTAGCGCGATCGGCTGTTATCCGAAAGGTTGGAGTTTCGAGCCCACCCGGTGGAGGTGCGGCGCTTTTTTTTCTTTGGGCTGATAGCTTTGAAGATATGTTCTGATGGTGGTGAGAGCGGAGCAAGACTGTCTCCGTGGCACAAAGGGCTAGCGCGATCGGCTGTTAACCGAAAGGTTCGAGTTTCGAGCCCTCCCGGGAGTGGTGTGTTGCTTTTTTCTTTGCGCTGATAGCTTTGAAGATATGTTCTGATGGTGGTGAGAGTGGAGCAGGACTGTCTCCGTGGCGCAATGGGCTAGCGCGATCGGCTGTTAACCGAAAGGTTGGAGTTTCGAGCCCTCCCGGTGGTGGTGCGGCGCTTTTTTTCTTTGGGGTGATAGCTCTGAATAAATGTTTTGACGGTGGTGAGAGTGGAGCAGGACTGTCTCCGTGGTGCAATTGGCTTGCGCGATCGGCTGTTAACCAAAAGGTTGGAGTTTCGAGCCCACCCTGTGGTGGTGCGGCGCTTTTTTTTCTTTGTGCTGATAGCTTTGAAGATATGTTCTTATGGTGGTGAGAGTGGAGCAGGACTGTCTCCTTGGCGCAATTGGCTAGCGCGATTGGCTGTTAAACGAAAGGTTGGAGGTTCGAGCCCACCCGGTGGTGGTGCGGTGCTTTTTTTTCTTTGGGCTGATAGCTTTGAAGATATGTTCTGATGGCGGTGAGAGTGGAGCAGGACTGTCTCCCTGGCGCAATTGGCTAGCGCGATCGGCTGTTAACCGAAAGGTTGGAGGTACGAGCCCACCCGGTGGTGGTGCGGCGCTTTTTTTTCTTTGCGCTGATAGCTTTGAAGATATGTTCTGATGGTGGTGAGAGTGGAGCAAGACTGTCCCCGTGGCGCAATGGGTTAGCCCGATCGGCTATTAACCGAAAGGTTGGAGTTTCGAGCCCGCCCGGGAGTGGTGTGTTGCTTTTTTCTTTGCGCTGATAGCTTTGAATATATGTTCTGATGGTGGTGAGAGCGAAGCAAGACTGTCTCCGTGGCGCAAAGGGCTAGCGCGATCGGCTGTTAACTGAAAGGTTCAAGTTTCGAGACCTCCCGGGAGTGGTGTGTTGCTTTTTTCTTTGCGCTGATAGCTTTGAAGATATGTTCTGATGGTGGTGAGAGTGGAGCAGGATTGGCTAGCGCGATTGGCTGTTAACCGAAAGTTTGGAGCACAAAAAAGAAGTTAACTTCTTTGGCGCAAACAATACGGAAAAAAGGAAAAAAGAAGGCGAGGAAAGAAACAGATTGACGCCAAACTAACAACTACTTTATTCTTCACACAGCAACGCATATATATGCCGAAACCACATACATTGCATGCGCACGCACAGCTTCGTATCGTATACGTAAAAACGAAAAATTCCTAAACCTTAACACATCACACCACACACCTGAATGTACACGCGTGTTGTCATATTACACTTGTAGAACACGATATCTTAACCAAGATGTGTACGCAAAAATTCATATTCGATGGCATGCAAAGAAACGGAAGTATCACTGATACAGTCAGCTCCGCTTTTCTTAATATGATAAGCCTCCAAAGCAAGTCTTGCATCTTCATTCCTGCTCCTGCCCAGAATCATCGTATCATGAAACCGTGGCGAACATCCAATGCAGGATTGCAAGTGAGCAACAAGATGTGCCCCTTTGTCTACCTTGTTAACTATTTTTTGCGCATGTTCCCTAAGACGCTCGTTTATGCAACGTCCCGTTTGCCCGATGTAGATCCTGCCACATACTAGAGGTATGCCATATACCACACAGGTGATGCAAGAAATAAAGCAGACACCGTGTTTTATTTTGCACCCAGTTTTGCTACTACCGCAGGTGCGGGAGCACAACTTCAAGAGTTTGTTGGGCGCAGAGAATACCAAGGAGACCCCATGCCTGTTAGCAACTCTCTTGAGTTGATGTGTGACCTTATGTAAATAAGGTATCACAACAGGCCTGAACGTATCACGTTCACATGTCGCCTTCTTTCTTGTTTTCCTTTTCTGAAGCAGGGCTTCAGCTACGGCTGTAAGGAGCGTCATAGGGTAACCTGCAGCCAAAATACGGCGTACCTGATTTTCAAAACTCTCCTGCATTTTATGAGCGCACGACTTTCTGAGAGCTGAATCTATGCAGGTTGAGACTATTCCTCTTTTAACCACTTTCGAGTGGGCCGACTTAAAATGTAACAGCTCCTTCTGTACACGGGGACTGTAAGCCCAACACACATGCCGGTAACATACCTCTAGACTAAGGTCAAGAGCTTGTAAGACATTTTCCTGGGGCAGCTCATGCGTGAAAGTGAGCCCTTGTCCGTGTTGCTTAAAAGCATTTAAAACATCAGTCACCGTATCACTGTAGTCAGAGCCAATATTTAAAAACACAATAAAATCATCTACATATCTAAAAACTCTTAAAACCTTAAAAACTTTAAAAACATTTTGTAGAGACCTATCGACATGGGCTAAAAAAATGTTGACAAGTACAGGAGCAACACAGGATCCGATGCAAATGCCATCACGCTGAATAAAATGCTGGTCATTAAAAACTATAAATGTGACCTTAAGATAGAATTCTAACAAACTCATAAAATTCGCCACGTTCAACCCGACCTCGTTCTGAAACGAGATAGCACCGTTTTCTTCAATGCATTCATGCACAGATAACAATAACCCTTGCTGCGGTACAGAGTAAAATAAATCCTGGACATCAACCGAGAAAACATAGCCCACTTTTTGGTTAAGATATCGTGTTCTACAAGTGTAATATGACAACACGCGTGTACATTCAGGTGTGTGGTGTGATGTGTTAAGGTTTAGGAATTTTTCGTTTTTACGTATACGATACGAAGCTGTGCGTGCGCATGCAATGTATGTGGTTTCGGCATATATATGCGTTGCTGTGTGAAGAATAAAGTAGTTGTTAGTTTGGCGTCAATCTGTTTCTTTCCTCGCCTTCTTTTTTCCTTTTTTCCGTATTGTTTGCGCCAAAGAAGTTAACTTCTTTTTTGTGCTATGTACCAACTAGACCCAACGCAAGTTTTACGAAAGTTTGGAGGTTCGAGCCCACCCGTTGGTGGTGCGGCGCTTTTTTTTCTTTGTTCTGATAGCTTTGAAGATATGTTCTGATGGTGGTGAGAGTGGAGCAAGACTGTCCCCGTGGCGCAATGGGCTACCGCGATCGGCTGTTAACCGAAAGGTTGGAGTTTCAAGCCCTCCCGGGAGTGGTGTGTTGCTTTTTTCTTTGCGCTGATAGCTTTGAAGATATGTTCTGATGGTGGTGAGAGTGAAGCAATACTGTCTCCGTGCGCAATGGGCTAGCGCGATCGGCTGTTAACCGAAAAGTTGGAGTTTCGAGCCCCCCCGGTGGTGGTGCGGCGCTTTTTTTTCTTTGGGGTGATAGCTCTGAATAAATGTTTTGACGGTGGTGAGAGTGGAGCAGGACTGTCTCCGTGGCGCAATTGGCTTGCGCAATCGGCTGTTAACCGAAAGGTTGGAGGTTCGAGCCCACACGGTGGTGGTGCGGCGCTTTTTTTTGCACGGATAGCTTTGAAGATATGTTCTGATGGTGGTGAGAGTGGAGCAAGACTGTCCCCGTGGCGCAATGGGTTACCGCGATCGGCTGTTAACCGAAAGGTTGGAGTTTCAAGCCCTCCCGGGAGTGGTGTGTTGCTTTTTTCTTTGCGCTGATAGCTTTGAAGATATGTTCTGATGGTGGTGAGAGTGGAGCAGGACTGTCTCCGTGGCGCAATTGGCTTGCGCGATCGGCTGTTAACCGAAAGGTTGGAGTTTCGAGCCCTCCCGGGAGTGGTGTGTTGCTTTTTTCCTTTGTGGTAATAGCTTTTAAGATATGTACTGATGGTGGTGAGAGTGGAGCAGGACTGTCTCCATGGCGCAATTGGCTAGCGCGATCGGCTGTTAACCGAAAGGTTGGAGTTTCGAGCCCACCCGGTGGTGGTGCGGCGCTTTTTTTTCTTTGGGCTGATAGCTTTGAAGATATGTTCTGATGGTGGTGAGAGCGGAGCAAGACTGTCTCCGTGGCGCAAAGGGCTAGCGCGATCGGCTGTTAACCGAAAGGTTCGAGTTTCGAGCCCTCCCGGGAGTGGTGTGTTGCTTTTTTCTTTGCGCTGATAGCTTTGAAGATATGTTCGGATGGTGGTGAGAGTGGAGCAGGACTGTCTCCGTGGCGCAATGGGCTTGCGCGATCGGCTGTTAACCGAAAGGTTGGAGTTTCGAGCCCTCCCGGTGGTGGTGCGGCGCTTTTTTTCTTTGGGGTGATAGCTCTGAATAAATGTTTTGACGGTGGTGAGAGTGGAGCAGGACTGTCTTCGTGGCGCAATTGGCTTACGCGATCGGCTGTTAACCGAAAGGTTGGAGGTTCGAGCCCTCCCGGGAGTGGTGTGTTGCTTTTTTCTTTGCACTGATAGCTCTGAAGAAATGGTCTGACGGTGGTGAGAGTGGAGCACGACTGTCCCCGTGGCGAAATGGGCTAACGCAATCGGCTGTTAACCGAAAGGTTGGAGTTTTGAGCCTTCCCGGGAGTGGTGTGTTGCTTTTTTCTTTGCACTGATAGCTTTGAAGATATGTTCTGATGGTGGTGAGAGTGGAGCAGGACTGTCTCCGTGGCGCAATTGGCTTGCGCGATCGGCTATTAACCGAAAGGTTGGAGGTTCGTGCCCTCCCAGGAGTGGTGTGTTGCTTTTTTCTTTGTGGTAATAGCTTTGAAGATATGTTCTGATGGTGGTGAGAGTGGAGCACGACTGTCTCCATGGCGCAATTGGCTAGCGCGATCGGCTGTTAACCAAAGGTTGGAGTTTCGAGCCCACCCGATGGTGGTGCGGCGCTTTTTTTTCTTTGTGGTGATAGCTTTGATGATATGTTCTGATGGTGGTGAGAGTGGAGCAGTACTGTCTCCGTGGCGCAATTGGCTACCGCGATTGGCTGTTAACCGAAAGCTTGGAGTTTCGAACCCTCCCGGGAGTGGTGTGTTGCTTTTTTCTTTGCACTGATAGCTTTGAAGATATGTTCTGATGGTGGTGAGAGTGGAGCAGGACTGTCTTCGTGGCGCAATTGGCTTGCGCGATCGGCTGTTAACCGAAAGGTTGGAGGTTCGAGCACCACCCGGTGGTGGTGCGGCGCTTTTTTTTCTTTGCACTGATAGCTTTGAAGATATGTTCTGATAGTGGTGAGAGTGGAGGAGGACTGTCTCCGTGGCGCAATTGGCTTGCGTGATCGGCTGTTAACCGAAAGGTTGGAGGTTCGAGCCCACCCGGTGGTGGTGCGGCGCTTTTTTTTCTTTGGGCTGATAGCTTTGAAGATATGTTCTGATGGTGGTGAGAAGGGAGCAAGACTGTCTCCGTGGCGCAATTGGCTAGAGCGATCGGCTGTTAACCGAAAGGTTGGAGTTTCGAGCCCTCCCGGGAGTGGTGTGCTGCTTTTTTCTTTGCACTAATAGCTTTGAAGATATGTTCTGATGGTGGTGAGAGTGGTGCAGGACTGTCTCCGTGGCGCAATTGGCTAGCGCGATCGGCTGTTAACCGAAAGGTTGGAGTTTCGAGCCCACCCGGTGGTGGTGCGGCGCTTTTTTTTCTTTGGGCTGATAGCTTTGAAGATATGTTATGATGGTGGTGTGAGTGAAGCAGGACTGTCTCCGTGGCGCAATTGGCTAGCGTGATCGGCTGTTAACCGAAAAGTTGGAGGTTCCAGCCCACCCGGTGGTGGTGCGGCGCTTTTTTTCTTTGCACTGATAGCTTTGAAGATATGTTCTGATAGTGGTGAGAGTGAAGCAGGACTGTCTCCGTGGCGCAATTGGCTAGCGCGATAGGCTGTTAACCGAAAGGTTGGAGTTTCGAGCCCACCCGATGGTAGTGCGGCGCTTTTTTTTCTTTGTGGTGATAGCTTTGATGATATGTTCTGATGGTGGTGAGAGTGGAGCAGGACTGTCTCCGTGGCGCAATTGGCTAGCGCGATTGGCTGTTAACCGAAAGGTTGGAGTTTCGAACCCTCCCGGGAGTGGTGTGTTGCTTTTTTCTTTGCACTGATAGCTTTGAAGATATGTTCTGATGGTGGTGAGAGTGGAGCATGACTGTCTTCGTGGCGCAATTGGCTTGCGAGATCGGCTGTTAACCGAAAGGTTGGAGGTTCGAGCACAACCCGGTGGTGGTGCGGCGCTTTTTTTTCTTTGCACTGATAGCTTTGAAGATATGTTCTGATAGTGGTGAGAGTGGAGCAGCACTGTCTCCGTTGCGCAATTGGCTTGCGTGATCAGCTGTTAACCGAAAGGTTGGAGGTTCGAGCCCACCCGGTGGTGGTGCGGCGCTTTTTTTTTCTTTGGGCTGATAGCTTTGAAGATATGTTCTGATGGTGGTGAGAAGGGAGCAAGACTGTCTCCGTGGCGCAATGGGCTAGCGCGATCGGCTGTTAACCGAAAGGATGGAGTTTCGAGCCCTCCCGGGAGTGGTGTGTTGCTTTTTTCTTTGTGGTAATAGCTTTCAAGTTATGTTCTGATGGTGGTGAGAGTGGAGCAGGACTGTCTCCATGGCGCAATTGGCTAGCGCGATCGGCTGTTAACCGAAAGCTTGGAGTTTCGAGCCCACCCGGTGGTGGTGCGGCGCTTTTTTTTCTTTGGGCTGATAGCTCTGAAGAATGTTCTGACGGTGGTGAGAGTGGAGCAGGACTGTCTCCGTGGCGCAATTGGCTAGCGCGATCGGCTGTTAACCGAAAGGTTGGAGGTTCGAGCCCTCCCGGTGGCGGTGCGGCGCTTTTTTTTTCTTTGGGGCGATAGCTCTGAAGAAATGGTCTGACGGTGGTGAGAGTGGAGCACGACTGTCTCTGGCGCAATTGGCTAGCGCGATCGGCTGTTAACCGAAAGGTTGGAGTTTCGAGCCCTCCCGGGAGTGGTGTGTTGCTTTTTTCTTTGCACTGATAGCTTTGAAGATATGTTCTGATGGTGGTGAGAGTGGAGCAGGACTGTCTCCGTGGCGCAATTGGCTTGCGCAATCGGCCTTTAACCGAAAGGTTGGAGGTTCGAGCCCTCCCAGGAGTGGTGTGTTGCTTTTTTCTTTGTGGTAATAGCTTTGAAGATATGTTCTGATGGTGGTGAGAGTGGAGCACGACTGTCTCCATGGCGCAATTGGCTAGCGCGATCGGCTGTTAACCGAAAGGTTGGAGTTTCGAGCCCACCCGATGGTGGTGCGGCGCTTTTTTTTCTTTGTGGTGATAGCTTTGATGATATATTCTGATGGTGGTGAGAGTGGAGCAGGACTGTCTCCGTGGCGCAATTGGCTAGCGCGATTGGCTGTTAACCGAAAGGTTGGAGTTTCGAACCCTCCCGGGAGTGGTGTGTTGCTTTTTTCTTTGCACTGATAGCTTTGAAGATATGTTCTGATGGTGGTGAGAGTGGAGCAGGACTGTCTCCGTGGCGCAATTGGCTTGCGCGATCGGCTATTAACCGAAAGGTTGGAGGTTCGTGCCCTCCCAGGAGTGGTGTGTTGCTTTTTTCTTTGTGGTAATAGCTTTGAAGATATGTTCTGATGGTGGTGAGAGTGGAGCACGACTGTCTCCATGGCGCAATTGGCTAGCGCGATCGGCTGTTAACCAAAGGTTGGAGTTTCGAGCCCACCCGATGGTGGTGCGGCGCTTTTTTTTCTTTGTGGTGATAGCTTTGATGATATGTTCTGATGGTGGTGAGAGTGGAGCAGTACTGTCTCCGTGGCGCAATTGGCTACCGCGATTGGCTGTTAACCGAAAGCTTGGAGTTTCGAACCCTCCCGGGAGTGGTGTGTTGCTTTTTTCTTTGCACTGATAGCTTTGAAGATATGTTCTGATGGTGGTGAGAGTGGAGCAGGACTGTCTTCGTGGCGCAATTGGCTTGCGCGATCGGCTGTTAACCGAAAGGTTGGAGGTTCGAGCACCACCCGGTGGTGGTGCGGCGCTTTTTTTTCTTTGCACTGATAGCTTTGAAGATATGTTCTGATAGTGGTGAGAGTGGAGGAGGACTGTCTCCGTGGCGCAATTGGCTTGCGTGATCGGCTGTTAACCGAAAGGTTGGAGGTTCGAGCCCACCCGGTGGTGGTGCGGCGCTTTTTTTTCTTTGGGCTGATAGCTTTGAAGATATGTTCTTATGGTGGTGAGAAGGGAGCAAGACTGTCTCCGTGGCGCAATTGGCTAGAGCGATCGGCTGTTAACCGAAAGGTTGGAGTTTCGAGCCCTCCCGGGAGTGGTGTGCTGCTTTTTTCTTTGCACTAATAGCTTTGAAGATATGTTCTGATGGTGGTGAGAGTGGTGCAGGACTGTCTCCGTGGCGCAATTGGCTAGCGCGATCGGCTGTTAACCGAAAGGTTGGAGTTTCGAGCCCACCCGGTGGTGGTGCGGCGCTTTTTTTTCTTCGGGCTGATAGCTTTGAAGATATGTTATGATGGTGGTGTGAGTGAAGCAGGACTGTCTCCGTGGCGCAATTGGCTAGCGTGATCGGCTGTTAACCGAAAAGTTGGAGGTTCCAGCCCACCCGGTGGTGGTGCGGCGCTTTTTTTCTTTGCACTGATAGCTTTGAAGATATGTTCTGATAGTGGTGAGAGTGAAGCAGGACTGTCTCCGTGGCGCAATTGGCTAGCGCGATAGGCTGTTAACCGAAAGGTTGGAGTTTCGAGCCCACCCGATGGTAGTGCGGCGCTTTTTTTTCTTTGTGGTGATAGCTTTGATGATATGTTCTGATGGTGGTGAGAGTGGAGCAGGACTGTCTCCGTGGCGCAATTGGCTAGCGCGATTGGCTGTTAACCGAAAGGTTGGAGTTTCGAACCCTCCCGGGAGTGGTGTGTTGCTTTTTTCTTTGCACTGATAGCTTTGAAGATATGTTCTGATGGTGGTGAGAGTGGAGCATGACTGTCTTCGTGGCGCAATTGGCTTGCGAGATCGGCTGTTAACCGAAAGGTTGGAGGTTCGAGCACAACCCGGTGGTGGTGCGGCGCTTTTTTTTCTTTGCACTGATAGCTTTGAAGATATGTTCTGATAGTGGTGAGAGTGGAGCAGCACTGTCTCCGTTGCGCAATTGGCTTGCGTGATCAGCTGTTAACCGAAAGGTTGGAGGTTCGAGCCCACCCGGTGGTGGTGCGGCGCTTTTTTTTTCTTTGGGCTGATAGCTTTGAAGATATGTTCTGATGGTGGTGAGAAGGGAGCAAGACTGTCTCCGTGGCGCAATGGGCTAGCGCGATCGGCTGTTAACCGAAAGGATGGAGTTTCGAGCCCTCCCGGGAGTGGTGTGTTGCTTTTTTCTTTGTGGTAATAGCTTTCAAGTTATGTTCTGATGGTGGTGAGAGTGGAGCAGGACTGTCTCCATGGCGCAATTGGCTAGCGCGATCGGCTGTTAACCGAAAGCTTGGAGTTTCGAGCCCACCCGGTGGTGGTGCGGCGCTTTTTTTTCTTTGGGCTGATAGCTCTGAAGAATGTTCTGACGGTGGTGAGAGTGGAGCAGGACTGTCTCCGTGGCGCAATTGGCTAGCGCGATCGGCTGTTAACCGAAAGGTTGGAGGTTCGAGCCCTCCCGGTGGCGGTGCGGCGCTTTTTTTTTCTTTGGGGCGATAGCTCTGAAGAAATGGTCTGACGGTGGTGAGAGTGGAGCACGACTGTCTCTGGCGCAATTGGCTAGCGCGATCGGCTGTTAACCGAAAGGTTGGAGTTTCGAGCCCTCCCGGGAGTGGTGTGTTGCTTTTTTCTTTGCACTGATAGCTTTGAAGATATGTTCTGATGGTGGTGAGAGTGGAGCAGGACTGTCTCCGTGGCGCAATTGGCTTGCGCAATCGGCCTTTAACCGAAAGGTTGGAGGTTCGAGCCCTCCCAGGAGTGGTGTGTTGCTTTTTTCTTTGTGGTAATAGCTTTGAAGATATGTTCTGATGGTGGTGAGAGTGGAGCACGACTGTCTCCATGGCGCAATTGGCTAGCGCGATCGGCTGTTAACCGAAAGGTTGGAGTTTCGAGCCCACCCGATGGTGGTGCGGCGCTTTTTTTTCTTTGTGGTGATAGCTTTGATGATATATTCTGATGGTGGTGAGAGTGGAGCAGGACTGTCTCCGTGGCGCAATTGGCTAGCGCGATTGGCTGTTAACCGAAAGGTTGGAGTTTCGAACCCTCCCGGGAGTGGTGTGTTGCTTTTTTCTTTGCACTGATAGCTTTGAAGATATGTTCTGATGGTGGTGAGAGTGGAGCATGACTGTCTTCGTGGCGCAATTGGCTTGCGCGATCGGCTGTTAACCGAAAGAATGGAGGTTCGAGCACCACCCGGTGGTGGTGCGGCGCTTTTTTTTCTTTGCACTGATAGCTTTGAAGATATGTTCTGATAGTGGTGAGAGTGGAGCAGGACTGTCTCCGTGGCGCAATTGGCTTGCGTGATCAGCTGTTAACCGAAAGGTTCGAGGTTCGAGCCCACCCGGTGGTGGTGCGGCGCTTTTTTTTCTTTGGGCTGATAGCTTTGAAGATATGTTCTGATGGTGGTGAGAAGGGAGCAAGACTGTCTCCGTGGCGCAATGGGCTAGCGCGATCGGCTGTTAACCGAAAGGTTGGAGTTTCGAGCCCTCCCGGGAGTGGTGTGTTGCTTTTTTCTTTGTGGTAATAGCTTTCAAGTTATGTTCTGATGGTGGTGAGAGTGGAGCAGGACTGTCTCCATGGCGCAATTGGCTAGCGCGATCGGCTGTTAACCGAAAGGTTGGAGTTTCGAGCCCACCCGGTGGTGGTGCGGCGCTTTTTTTTCTTTGGGCTGATAGCTCTGAAGAAATGTTCTGACGGTGGTGAGAGTGGAGCAGGACTGTGTCCGTGGCGCAATTGGCTAGCGCGATCGGCTGTTAACCGAAAGGTTGGAGGTTCGAGCCCTCCCGGTGGCGGTGCGGCGCTTTTTCTCTCTTTGGGGCGATAGCTCTGAAGAAATGGTCTGACACTGGTGAGAGTGGAGCACGACTGTCTCTTTGGCGCAATTGGCTAGCGCGATCGGCTGTTAACCGAAAGGTTGGAGGTTCGAGCCCACCCGGTGGTGGTGCGGCGCTTTTTTTCTTTGCGCTCATAGCTCTGAAGAAATGTTCTGACGGTGGTGAGAGTGGAGCAGGACTGTCCCCGTGGCGCCATTGGCTAGCGCGATCGGCTGTTAACCAAAAAGATGGATGTTCGAGCCCTCCCGGGTGGGGTGTGTTGCTTTTTTTTTTGCGCTGATAGCTTTAAAGATATTTTCTGATGGTGGTGAGCGTGGAGCACGATTGTCTCCGTTGCGCAATTGGCTAGTGCGATCGGCCGTTAACCGAAAGTTTGGAGGTTCGAGCCCACCTGGTGGTGGTGCGGCGCTTTTTTTTCTTTGGGCTGATAGCTTGAAAGATATGTTCTAATGGTGGTGAGAGTGGAGCAGGACTGTCTCCGTGGCGCAATTGGCCAGCGCGATTGGCTGTTAACCGAAAAGTTGGAGGTTCGAGCCCTCCCGTGAGTGGTGTGTTGCTTTTTTCTTTGTGCTGATAGCTTTGAAGATATGTTCCGATGGTGGTAAGAGTGGAGCGCGACTGTCTCCGTGGCGCAATCGGCTAGTGCGGTCGGCTGTTAACCGAAAGGTTGGAGGTTCGAGCCCACCCGGTGGTGGTGCGGCGCTTTTTTTTCTTTGGGCTGATAGCTTTGAAGATATGTTCTGATGGAGGTGAGAAGGGAGCAAGTTTGTCTCCGTGGCGCAATGGGCTAGCCCGATCGGCTATTAACCGAAAGGTTGGAGTTTCGAGCCCGCCCGGGAGTGGTGTGTTGCTTTTTTCTTTGCGCTGATAGCTTTGAATATATGTTCTGATGGTGGTGAGAGCGAAGCAAGACTGTCTCCGTGGCGCAAAGGGCTAGCGCGATCGGCTGTTAACTGAAAGGTTCAAGTTTCGAGACCTCCCGGGAGTGGTGTGTTGCTTTTTTCTTTGCGCTGATAGCTTTGAAGATATGTTCTGATGGTGGTGAGAGTGGAGCAGGACTGTCTCCGTGGCGCAATTGGCTAGCGCGATTGGCTGTTAACCGAAAGTTTGGAGGTTCGAGCCCACCCGTTGGTGGTGCGGCGCTTTTTTTTCTTTGTTCTGTTAGCTTTGAAGATATGTTCTGATGGTGGTGAGAGTGGAGCAAGACTGTCCCCTTGGCGCAATGGGCTACCGCGATCGGCTGTTAACCGAAAGGTTGGAGTTTCAAGCCCTCCCGGGAGTGGTGTGTTGCTTTTTTCTTTGCGCTGATAGCTTTGAAGATATGTTCTGATGGTGGTGAGAGTGAAGCAAGACTGTCTCCGTGCGCAATGGGCTAGCGCGATCGGCTGTTAACCGAAAAGTTGGAGTTTCGAGCCCCCCCGGTGGTGGTGCGGCGCTTTTTTTTCTTTGGGGTGATAGCTCTGAATAAATGTTTTGACGGTGGTGAGAGTGGAGCAGGACTGTCTCCGTGGCGCAATTGGCTTGCGCAATCGGCTGTTAACCGAAAGGTTGGAGGTTCGAGCCCACACGGTGGTGGTGCGGCGCTTTTTTTTTGCACTGATAGCTTTGAAGATATGTTCTGATGGTGGTGAGAGTGGAGCAAGACTGTCCCCGTGGCGCAATGGGTTACCGCGATCGGATGTTAACCGAAAGGTTGGAGTTTCAAGCCCTCCCGGGAGTGGTGTGTTGCTTTTTTCTTTGCGCTGATAGCTTTGAAGATATGTTCTGATGGTGGTGAGAGTGGAGCAGGACTGTCTCCGTGGCGCAATTGGCTTGCGCGATCGGCTGTTAACCGAAAGGTTGGAGTTTCGAGCCCTCCCGGGAGTGGTGTGTTGCTTTTTTCCTTTGTGGTAATAGCTTTTAAGATATGTACTGATTGTGGTGAGAGTGGAGCAGGACTGTCTCCATGGCGCAATTGGCTAGCGCGATCGGCTGTTAACCGAAAGGTTGGAGTTTCGAGCCCACCCGGTGGTGGTGCGGCGCTTTTTTTTCTTTGGGCTGATAGCTTTGAAGATATGTTCTGATGGTGGTGAGAGCGGAGCAAGACTGTCTCCGTGGCGCAAAGGGCTAGCGCGATCGGCTGTTAACCGAAAGGTTCGAGTTTCGAGCCCTCCCGGGAGTGGTGTGTTGCTTTTTTCTTTGCGCTGATAGCTTTGAAGATATGTTCGGATGGTGGTGAGAGTGGAGCAGGACTGTCTCCGTGGCGCAATGGGCTAGCGCGATCGGCTGTTAACCGAAAGGTTGGAGTTTCGAGCCCTCCCGGTGGTGGTGCGGCGCTTTTTTTCTTTGGGGTGATAGCTCTGAATAAATGTTTTGACGGTGGTGAGAGTGGAGCAGGACTGTCTTCGTGGCGCAATTGGCTTACGCGATCGGCTGTTAACCGAAAGGTTGGAGGTTCGAGCCCTCCCGGGAGTGGTGTGTTGCTTTTTTCTTTGCACTGATAGCTCTGAAGAAATGGTCTGACGGTGGTGAGGGTGGAGCACGACTGTCCCCGTGGCGAATTGGGCTAACGCAATCGGCTGTTAACCGAAAGGTTGGAGTTTTGAGCCCTCCCGGGAGTGGTGTGTTGCTTTTTTCTTTGCACTGATAGCTTTGAAGATATGTTCTGATGGTGGTGAGAGTGGAGCAGGACTGTCTTCGTGGCGCAATTGGCTTGCGCGATCGGCTGTTAACCGAAAGGTTGGAGGTTCGAGCACCACCCGGTGGTGGTGCGGCGCTTTTTTTTCTTTGCACTGATAGCTTTGAAGATATGTTCTGATAGTGGTGAGAGTGGAGGAGGACTGTCTCCGTGGCGCAATTGGCTTGCGTGATCGGCTGTTAACCGAAAGGTTGGAGGTTCGAGCCCACCCGGTGGTGGTGCGGCGCTTTTTTTTCTTTGGGCTGATAGCTTTGAAGATATGTTCTGATGGTGGTGAGAAGGGAGCAAGACTGTCTCCGTGGCGCAATTGGCTAGAGCGATCGGCTGTTAACCGAAAGGTTGGAGTTTCGAGCCCTCCCGGGAGTGGTGTGCTGCTTTTTTCTTTGCACTAATAGCTTTGAAGATATGTTCTGATGGTGGTGAGAGTGGAGCAGGACTGTCTCCGTGGCGCAATTGGCTAGCGCGATCGGCTGTTAACCGAAAGGTTGGAGTTTCGAGCCCACCCGGTGGTGGTGCGGCGCTTTTTTTTCTTTGGGCTGATAGCTTTGAAGATATGTTATGATGGTGGTGTGAGTGAAGCAGGACTGTCTCCGTGGCGCAATTGGCTAGCGTGATCGGCTGTTAACCGAAAAGTTGGAGGTTCGAGCCCACCCGGTGGTTGTGCGGCGCTTTTTTTTCTTTGGGCTGATAGCTTTGAAGATATGTTCTGATGGTGGTGAGAGTGGAGCAGGACTGTCTCCGTGGCGCAATTGGCTAGCGTGATCGGCTGTTAACCGAAAAGTTGGTAGTTCAAGCCCACCCGGTGGTGGTGCGGCGCTTTTTTTCTTTGGGCTGATAGCTTTGAAGATATGTTCTGATGGTGGTGAGAGTGGAGCAGGACTGTCTCCGTGGCGCAATTGGCTAGCGTGATCGGCTGTTAACCGAAAAGGTGGTAGTTTGAGCCCACCCGGTGGTGCGGCGCTTTTTTTTCTTTGGGCTGATAGCTTTGAAGATATGTTCTGATGGTTGTGAGAGTGGAGCAGGACTGTCTTCATGGCGCAATCGGCTAGCGCGATCAGCTGTTAACCAAAAGGTCGGAGGTTAGATCCCACCCGGTGGTGGTATGGCGCTTTTTTTTCTTTGGGCTGATAGCTTTGAAGATATGTTCTGATGGTTGTGAGAGTAGAGCAGGACTGTCTCCGTGGCGCAATGGGCTAGCGCGATCGGCTGTTAACAGAAAGGTTGGAGTTTCGAGCCCTCCCTGGAGTGGTGTCTTGCTTTTTTCTTTGGGCTGATAGCTTTGAAGATATGTTCTGATGGTGGTGAGAGTGGAGCACGACTGTTTCCGTGGCGCAGTTAGCTAGCGCAATCGGCTGTTAACCGAAAGGTAGGAAGTTCGAGCCCACCCGGTGATGGTGAAGCGCTTTTTTTTCTTTGTGCTGATAGCTTTGAAGATATGTTCTGATGGTGGTGAGAGTGGGGCAGGACTGTCTCCGTGGCGCAATTGGCTGGCGCGATTGGCTGTTAACTGAAAGGTTGGAGTTTCGAGCCCTCCCTGGAGTGGTGTCTTGCTTTTTTCTTTGCGCTGATAGCTTTGAAGATATGTTCTGATGGTGGTGAGAGTGGAGCACGACTGTTTCCGTGGCGCAGTTAGCTAGCGCGATCGGCTGTTAACCGAAAGGTAGGAAGTTCGAGCCCACCCGGTGATGGTGGGGCGCTTTTTTTTCTTTTTGCTGATAGCTTTGAAGATATGTTCTGATGGTGGTGAGAGTGGGGCAGGACTGTCTCCGTGGCGCAATTGGCTGGCGCGATTGATTGTTAACTGAAAGGTTGGAGTTTCGAGCCCTCCCGGGAGTGATGTGTTGCTTTTTTCTTTACGCTGATAGCTTTGAAGATATGTTCTGATGGTGGTGAGAGTGGAGCAGGACTGTCTCCGTGGCGCAATTGGCTAGCGCGATCGGCTGTCTACCGAAAGGTTGGAGGTTCGAGCCCACCCGGTGGTGGTGCGGCGCTTTTTTTTCTTTGCGCTGATAGCTTTGAAGATATGTTCTGATGATGCTGAGAGTGGAGCAAGACTGCCTCCGTGGCGCAATGGGCTAGCGCCATCGGCTGTTAACCGAAAGCTTGGAGTTTCGAGCCCTCCCGGGAGTGGTGTGTTGCTTATTTCTTTGCGGTAATAGCTTTGAAGATATGTTCTGATGGTGGTGAGAGTGGAGCATGACTGTCTTCGTGGCGCAATTGGCTTGCGAGATCGGCTGTTAACCGAAAGGTTGGAGGTTCGAGCACAACCCGGTGGTGGTGCGGCGCTTTTTTTTCTTTGCACTGATAGCTTTGAAGATATGTTCTGATAGTGGTGAGAGTGGAGCAGCACTGTCTCCGTGGCGCAATTGGCTTGCGTGATCAGCTGTTAACCGAAAGGTTGGAGGTTCGAGCCCACCCGGTGGTGGTGCGGCGCTTTTTTTTTCTTTGGGGCGATAGCTCTGAAGTAAAGTTCTGATGGTGGTGAGAGTGGAGCATGACTGTCTTCGTGGCGCAATTGGCTTGCGCGATCGGCTGTTAACCGAAAGGTTGGAGGTTCGAGCACCACCCGGTGGTGGTGCGGCGCCTTTTTTTCTTTGCACTGATAGCTTTGAAGATATGTTCTGATAGTGGTGAGAGTGGAGCAGGACTGTCTCCGTGGCGCAATTGGCTTGCGTGATCAGCTGTTAACCGAAAGGTTGGAGGTTCGAGCCCACCCGGTGGTGGTGCGGCGCTTTTTTTTCTTTGGGCTGATAGCTTTGAAGATATGTTCTGATGGTGGTGAGAAGGGAGCAAGACTGTCTCCGTGGCGCAATGGGCTAGCGCGATCGGCTGTTAACCGAAAGGTTGGAGTTTCGAGCCCTCCCGGGAGTGGTGTGTTGCTTTTTTCTTTGTGGTAATAGCTTTCAAGTTATGTTCTGATGGTGGTGAGAGTGGAGCAGGACTGTCTCCATGGCGCAATTGGCTAGCGCGATCGGCTGTTAACCGAAAGGTTGGAGTTTCGAGCCCACCCGGTGGTGGTGCGGCGTTTTTTTTTTCTTTGGGCTGATAGCTCTGAAGAAATGTTCTGACGGTGGTGAGAGTGGAGCAGGACTGTCTCCGTGGCGCAATTGGCTAGCGCGATCGGCTGTTAACCGAAAGGTTGGAGGTTCGAGCCCTCCCGGTGGCGGTGCGGCGCTTTTTCTTTCTTTGGGGCGATAGCTCTGAAGAAATGGTCTGACGGTGGTGAGAGTGGAGCACGACTCTCTCTGTGGCGCAATTGGCTAGCGCGATCGGCTGTTAACCGAAAGGTTGGAGGTTCGAGCCCTCCCGGGAGTGGTGTGTTGCTTTTTTCTTTGCACTGATAGCTCTGAAGAAATGGTCTGACGGTGGTGAGAGTGGAGCACGACTGTCCCCGTGGCGAAATGGGCTAACGCAATCGGCTGTTAACCGAAAGGTTGGAGTTTTGAGCCCTCCCGGGAGTGGTGTGTTGCTTCTTTCTTTGCACTGATAGCTTTGAAGATATGTTCTGATGGTGGTGAGAGTAGAGCAGGACTGTCTCCGTGGCGCAATTGGCTTGCGCGATCGGCTATTAACCGAAAGGTTGGAGGTTCGTGCCCTCCCAGGAGTGGTGTGTTGCTTTTTTCTTTGTGGTAATAGCTTTGAAGATATGTTCTGATGGTGGTGAGAGTGGAGCACGACTGTCTCCATGGCGCAATTGGCTAGCGCGATCGGCTGTTAACCGAAAGGTTGGAGTTTCGAGCCCACCCGATGGTGGTGCGGCGCTTTTTCTTTCTTTGGGGCGATAGCTCTGAAGAAATGGTCTGACGGTGGTGAGAGTGGAGCACGATTCTCTCTGTGGCGCAATTGGCTAGCGCGATCGGCTGTTAACCGAAAGGTTGGAGGTTCGAGCCCACCCGGTGGTGGTGCGGCGCTTTTTTTCTTTGGGCTCATAGCTCTGAAGAAATGTTCTGACGGTGGTGAGAGTGGAGCAGGACTGTCCCCGTGGCACCATTGGCTCGCGCGATCGGCTGTTAACCGAAAGGTTCGAGTTTCGAGACCTCCCGGGAGTGGTGTGTTGCTTTTTTCTTTGCGCTGATAGCTTTGAAGATATGTTCTGATGGTGGTGAGAGTGGAGCAGGACTGTCTCCGTGGCGCAATTGGCTAGCGCGATTGGCTGTTAACCGAAAGTTTGGAGGTTCGAGCCCACCCGGTGGTGGTGCGGCGGCTTTTTTTCTTTGTTCTGATAGCTTTGAAGATATGTTCTGATGGTGGTGAGAGGGGAGCAGGACTGTCCCCGTGGCGCCATTGGCTAGCGCGATCGGCTGTTAACCAAAAAGTTGGAGGTTCGAGCCCTCCCGGGTGGGGTGTGTTGCTTTTTTCTTTGCGCTGATAGCTTTGAAGATATTTTCTGGTGGTGGTGAGCGTGGAGCACGATTGTCTCCGTTGCTCAATTGGCTAGCGCGATCGGCCGTTAACCGAAAGGTTGGAGGTTCGAGCCCACCCGGTGGTGGTGCGGCGCTTTTTTTTCTTTGGGCTGATAGCTTTGAAGATATGTTCTGATGGAGGTGAGAAGGGAGCAAGTTTGTCTCCGTGGCGCAATGGGCTAGCCTGATCGGCTGTTAACCGAAAGGTTGGAGTTTCAAGCCCTCCCGGGAGTGGTGTGTTGCTTTTTTCTTTGCGCTGATAGCTTTGAAGATATGTTCTGATGGTTGTGAGAGTGAAGCAAGACTGTCTCCGTGCGCAATGGGCTAGCGCGATCGGCTGTTAACCGAAAAGTTGGAGTTTCGAGCCCTCCCGGTGGTGGTGCGGCGCTTTTTTTTCTTTGGGGTGATAGCTCTGAATAAATGTTTTGACGGTGGTGAGAGTGGAGCAGGACTGTCTCCGTGGCGCAATTGGCTTGCGCAATCGGCTGTTAACCGAAAGGTTGGAGGTTCGAGCCCACCCGGTGGTGGTGCGGCGCTTTTTTTTCTTTGCACTGATAGCTTTGAAGATATGTTCTGATGGTGGTGAGAGTGGAGCAAGACTGTCTCCGTGGCGCAGTTGGCTAGCGCGATCGGCTTTTAACCGAAAGGTTGGAGGTTCGAGCCCTCCCGGGAGTGGTGTGTTGCTTTTTTCTTTGCACTGATAGCTCTGAAGAAATGGTCTGACGGTGGTGAGAGTGGAGCACGACTGTCCCCGTGGCGAAATGGGCTAACGCAATCGGCTGTTAACCGAAAGGTTGGAGTTTTGAGCCCTCCCGGGAGTGGTGTGTTGCTTCTTTCTTTGCACTGATAGCTTTGAAGATATGTTCTGATGGTGGTGAGAGTAGAGCAGGACTGTCTCCGTGGCGCAATTGGCTTGCGCGATCGGCTATTAACCGAAAGGTTGGAGGTTCGTGCCCTCCCAGGAGTGGTGTGTTGCTTTTTTCTTTATGGTAATAGCTTTGAAGATATGTTCTGATGGTGGTGAGAGTGGAGCACGACTGTCTCCATGGCGCAATTGGCTAGCGCGATCGGCTGTTAACCGAAAGGTTGGAGTTTCGAGCCCACCCGATGGTGGTGCGGCGCTTTTTCTTTCTTTGGGGCGATAGCTCTGAAGAAATGGTCTGACGGTGGTGAGAGTGAAGCACGACTCTCTCTGTGGCGCAATTGGCTAGCGCGATCGGCTGTTAACCGAAAGGTTGGAGGTTCGAGCCCACCCGGTGGTGGTGCGGCGCTTTTTTTCTTTGGGCTCATAGCTCTGAAGAAATGTTCTGACGGTGGTGAGAGTGGAGCAGGACTGTCCCCGTGGCACCATTGGCTAGCGCGATCGGCTGTTAACCGAAAGGTTCGAGTTTCGAGACCTCCCGGGAGTGGTGTGTTGCTTTTTTCTTTGCGCTGATAGCTTTGAAGATATGTTCTGATGGTGGTGAGAGTGGAGCAGGACTGTCTCCGTGGCGCAATTGGCTAGCGCGATTGGCTGTTAACCGAAAGTTTGGAGGTTCGAGCCCACCCGGTGGTGGTGCGGCAGCTTTTTTTCTTTGTTCTGATAGCTTTGAAGATATGTTCTGATGGTGGTGAGAGGGGAGCAGGACTGTCCCCGTGGCGCCATTGGCTAGCGCGATCGGCTGTTAACCAAAAAGTTGGAGGTTCGAGCCCTCCCGGGTGGGGTGTGTTGCTTTTTTCTTTGCGCTGATAGCTTTGAAGATATTTTCTGGTGGTGGTGAGCGTGGAGCACGATTGTCTCCGTTGCGCAATCGGCTAGCGCGATCGGCCGTTAACCGAAAGGTTGGAGGTTCGAGCCCACCCGGTGGTGGTGCGGCGCTTTTTTTTCTTTGGGCTGATAGCTTTGAAGATATGTTCTGATGGAGGTGAGAAGGGAGCAAGTTTGTCTCCGTGGCGCAATGGGCTAGCCTGATCGGCTGTTAACCGAAAGGTTGGAGTTTCAAGCCCTCCCGGGAGTGGTGTGTTGCTTTTTTCTTTGCGCTGATAGCTTTGAAGATATGTTCTGATGGTTGTGAGAGTGAAGCAAGACTGTCTCAGTGCGCAATGGGCTAGCGCGATCGGCTGTTAACCGAAAAGTTGGAGTTTCGAGCCCTCCCGGTGGTGGTGCGGCGCTTTTTTTTCTTTGGGGTGATAGCTCTGAATAAATGTTTTGACGGTGGTGAGAGTGGAGCAGGACTGTCTCCGTGGCGCAATTGGCTTGCGCAATCGGCTGTTAACCGAAAGGTTGGAGGTTCGAGCCCACCCGGTGGTGGTGCGGCGCTTTTTTTTCTTTGCACTGATAGCTTTGAAGATATGTTCTGATGGTGGTGAGAGTGGAGCAAGACTGTCCCCGTGGCGCAATGGGCTACCGCGATCGGCTGTTAACCGAAAGGTTGGAGTTTCAAGCCCTCCCGGGAGTGGTGTGTTGCTTTTTTCTTTGCGCTGATAGCTCTGATGATATGTTCTGATGGTGGTGAGAGTGGAGCAGGACTGTCTCCGTGGCGCAATTGGCTTGCGCGATCGGCTGTTAACCGAAATGTTGGAGTTTCGAGCCCTCCCGGGAGTGGTGTGTTGCTTTTTTTCTTTGTGGTAATAGCTTTTAAGATATGTACTGATGGTGGTGAGAGTGGAGCAGGACTGTCTCCATGGCGCAATTGGCCAGCGCGATCGGCTGTTAACCGAAAGGTTGGAGTTTCGAGCCCACCCGGTGGTGGTGCGGCGCTTTTTTTTCTTTGGGCTGATAGCTTTGAAGATATGTTCTGATGGTGGTGAGAAGGGAGCAAGACTGTCTCCGTGGCGCAATTGGCTAGAGCGATCGGCTGCTAACCGAAAGGTTGGAGTTTCGAGCCCTCCCGGGAGTGGTGTGCTGCTTTTTTCTTTGCACTAATAGCTTTGAAGATATGTTCTGATGGTGGTGAGAGTGGAGCAGGACTGTCTCCGTGGCGCAATTGGCTAGCGCGATTGGCTGTTAACCGAAAGTTTGGAGGTTCGAGCCCACCCGGTGGTGGTGCGGCGCCTTTTTTTCTTTGTTCTGATAGCTTTGAAGATATGTTCTGATGGTGGTGAGAGGGGAGCAGGACTGTCCCCGTGGCGCCATTGGCTAGCGCGATCGGCTGTTAACCGAAAGGTTGGAGTTTCGAGCCCACCCGGTGGTGGTGCGGCGCTTTTTTTTCTTTGGGCTGATAGCTTTGAAGATATGTTCTGATGGTGGTGAGAGTGGAGCAAGACTGTCCCCGTGGCGCAATGGGCTACCGCGATCGGCTGTTAACCGAAAGGTTGGAGTTTCAAGCCCTCCCGGGAGTGGTGTGTTGCTTTTTTCTTTGCGCTGATAGCTTTGATGATATTTTCTTGTGGTGGTGAGCGTGGAGCACGATTGTCTCCGTTGCGCAATTGGCTAGCGCGATCGGCCGTTAACCGAAAGGTTGGAGGTTCGAGCCCACCCGGTGGTGGTGCGGCGCTTTTTTTTCTTTGGGCTGATAGCTTTGAAGATATGTTCTGATGGAGGTGAGAAGGGAGCAAGTTTGTCTCCGTGGCGCAATGGGCTAGCCTGATCGGCTGTTAACCGAAAGGTTGGAGTTTCAAGCCCTCCCGGGAGTGGTGTGTTGCTTTTTTCTTCGCGCTGATAGCTTTGAAGATATGTTCTGATGGTTGTGAGAGTGAAGCAAGACTGTCTCCGTGCGCAATGGGCTAGCGCGATCGGCTGTTAACCGAAAAGTTGGAGTTTCGAGCCCTCCCGGTGGTGGTGCGGCGCTTTTTTTTCTTTGGGGTGATAGCTCTGAATAAATGTTTTGACGGTGGTGAGAGTGGAGCAGGACTGTCTCCGTGGCGCAATTGGCTTGCGCAATCGGCTGTTAACCGAAAGGTTGGAGGTTCGAGCCCACCCGGTGGTGGTGCGGCGCTTTTTTTTCTTTGCACTGATAGCTTTGAAGATATGTTCTGATGGTGGTGAGAGTGGAGCACGACTGTTTCCGTGGCGCAGTTAGCTAGCGCAATCGGCTGTTAACCGAAAGGTAGGAAGTTCGAGCCCACCCGGTGATGGTGGGGCGCTTTTTTTTCTTTGTGCTGATAGCTTTGAAGATATGTTCTGATGGTGGTGAGAGTGGGGCAGGACTGTCTCCGTGGCGCAATTGGCTGGCGCGATTGATTGTTAACTGAAAGGTTGGAGTTTCGAGCCCTCCCGGGAGTGATGTGTTGCTTTTTTCTTTACGCTGATAGCTTTGAAGATATGTTCTGATGGTGGTGAGAGTGGAGCAGGACTGTCTCCGTGGCGCAATTGGCTAGCGCGATCGGCTGTCTACCGAAAGGTTGGAGGTTCGAGCCCACCCGGTGGTGGTGCGGCGCTTTTTTTTCTTTGCGCTGATAGCTTTGAAGATATGTTCTGATGATGCTGAGAGTGGAGCAAGACTGCCTCCGTGGCGCAATGGGCTAGCGCCATCGGCTGTTAACCGAAAGCTTGGAGTTTCGAGCCCTCCCGGGAGTGGTGTGTTGCTTTTTTCTTTGAGGTAATAGCTTTGAAGATATGTTCTGATGGTGGTGAGAGTGGAGCATGACTGTCTTCGTGGCGCAATTGGCTTGCGAGATCGGCTGTTAACCGAAAGGTTGGAGGTTCGAGCACAACCCGGTGGTGGTGCGGCGCTTTTTTTTCTTTGCACTGATAGCTTTGAAGATATGTTCTGATAGTGGTGAGAGTGGAGCAGCACTGTCTCCGTGGCGCAATTGGCTTGCGTGATCAGCTGTTAACCGAAAGGTTGGAGGTTCGAGCCCACCCGGTGGTGGTGCGGCGCTTTTTTTTTCTTTGGGGCGATAGCTCTGAAGAAATGTTCTGATGGTGGTGAGAGTGGAGCATGACTGTCTTCGTGGCGCAATTGGCTTGCGCGATCGGCTGTTAACCGAAAGGTTGGAGGTTCGAGCACCACCCGGTGGTGGTGCGGCGCCTTTTTTTCTTTGCACTGATAGCTTTGAAGATATGTTCTGATAGTGGTGAGAGTGGAGCAGGACTGTCTCCGTGGCGCAATTGGCTTGCGTGATCAGCTGTTAACCGAAAGGTTGGAGGTTCGAGCCCACCCGGTGGTGGTGCGGCGCTTTTTTTTCTTTGGGCTGATAGCTTTGAAGATATGTTCTGATGGTGGTGAGAAGGGAGCAAGACTGTCTCCGTGGCGCAATGGGCTAGCGCGATCGGCTGTTAACCGAAAGGTTGGAGTTTCGAGCCCTCCCGGGAGTGGTGTGTTGCTTTTTTCTTTGTGGTAATAGCTTTCAAGTTATGTTCTGATGGTGGTGAGAGTGGAGCAGGACTGTCTCCTAGGCGCAATTGGCTAGCGCGATCGGCTGTTAACCGAAAGGTTGGAGTTTCGAGCCCACCCGGTGGTGGTGCGGCGTTTTTTTTTTCTTTGGGCTGATAGCTCTGAAGAAATGTTCTGACGGTGGTGAGAGTGGAGCAGGACTGTCTCCGTGGCGCAATTGGCTAGCGCGATCGGCTGTTAACCGAAAGGTTGGAGGTTCGAGCCCTCCCGGTGGCGGTGCGGCGCTTTTTCTTTCTTTGGGGCGATAGCTCTGAAGAAATGGTCTGACGGTGGTGAGAGTGGAGCACGACTCTCTCTGTGGCGCAATTGGCTAACGCGATCGGCTGTTAACCGAAAGGTTGGAGGTTCGAGCCCTCCCGGGAGTGGTGTGTTGCTTTTTTCTTTGCACTGATAGCTCTGAAGAAATGGTCTGACGGTGGTGAGAGTGGAGCACGACTGTCCCCGTGGCGAAATGGGCTAACGCAATCGGCTGTTAACCGAAAGGTTGGAGTTTTGAGCCCTCCCGGGAGTGGTGTGTTGCTTCTTTCTTTGCACTGATAGCTTTGAAGATATGTTCTGATGGTGGTGAGAGTGGAGCAGGACTGTCTCCGTGGCGCAATTGGCTTGCGCGATCGGCTATTAACCGAAAGGTTGGAGGTTCGTGCCCTCCCAGGAGTGGTGTGTTGCTTTTTTCTTTGTGGTAATAGCTTTGAAGATATGTTCTGATGGTGGTGAGAGTGGAGCACGACTGTCTCCATGGCGCAATTGGCTAGCGCGATCGGCTGTTAACCGAAAGGTTGGAGTTTCGAGCCCACCCGATGGTGGTGCGGCGCTTTTTCTTTCTTTGGGGCGATAGCTCTGAAGAAATGGTCTGACGGTGGTGAGAGTGGAGCACGACTCTCTCTGTGGCGCAATTGGCTAGCGCGATCGGCTGTTAACCGAAAGGTTGGAGGTTCGAGCCCACCCGGTGGTGGTGCGGCGCTTTTTTTCTTTGGGCTCATAGCTCTGAAGAAATGTTCTGACGGTGGTGAGAGTGGAGCAGGACTGTCCCCGTGGCACCATTGGCTAGCGCGATCGGCTGTTAACCGAAAGGTTCGAGTTTCGAGACCTCCCGGGAGTGGTGTGTTGCTTTTTTCTTTGCGCTGATAGCTTTGAAGATATGTTCTGATGGTGGTGAGAGTGGAGCAGGACTGTCTCCGTGGCGCAATTGGCTAGCGCGATTGGCTGTTAACCGAAAGTTTGGAGGTTCGAGCCCACCCGGTGGTGGTGCGGCGCCTTTTTTTCTTTGTTCTGATAGCTTTGAAGATATGTTCTGATGGTGGTGAGAGGGGAGCAGGACTGTCCCCGTGGCGCCATTGGCTAGCGCGATCGGCTGTTAACCAAAAAGTTGGAGGTTCGAGCCCTCCCGGGTGGGGTGTGTTGCTTTTTTCTTTGCGCTGATAGCTTTGAAGATATTTTCTGGTGGTGGTGAGCGTGGAGCACGATTGTCTCCGTTGCGCAATTGGCTAGCGCGATCGGCCGTTAACCGAAAGGTTGGAGGTTCGAGCCCACCCGGTGGTGGTGCGGCGCTTTTTTTTCTTTGGGCTGATAGCTTTGAAGATATGTTCTGATGGAGGTGAGAAGGGAGCAAGTTTGTCTCCGTGGCGCAATGGGCTAGCCTGATCGGCTGTTAACCGAAAGGTTGGAGTTTCAAGCCCTCCCGGGAGTGGTGTGTTGCTTTTTTCTTTGCGCTGATAGCTTTGAAGATATGTTCTGATGGTTGTGAGAGTGAAGCAAGACTGTCTCCGTGCGCAATGGGCTAGCGCGATCGGCTGTTAACCGAAAAGTTGGAGTTTCGAGCCCTCCCGGTGGTGGTGCGGCGCTTTTTTTTCTTTGGGGTGATAGCTCTGAATAAATGTTTTGACGGTGGTGAGAGTGGAGCAGGACTGTCTCCGTGGCGCAATTGGCTTGCGCAATCGGCTGTTAACCGAAAGGTTGGAGGTTCGAGCCCACCCGGTGGTGGTGCGGCGCTTTTTTTTTCTTTGCACTGATAGCTTTGAAGATATGTTCTGATGGTGGTGAGAGTGGAGCAAGACTGTCCCCGTGGCGCAATGGGCTACCGCGATCGGCTGTTAACCGAAAGGTTGGAGTTTCAAGCCCTCCCGGGAGTGGTGTGTTGCTTTTTTCTTTGCGCTGATAGCTTTGATGATATGTTCTGATGGTGGTGAGAGTGGAGCAGGACTGTCTCCGTGGCGCAATTGGCTTGCGCGATCGGCTGTTAACCGAAATGTTGGAGTTTCGAGCCCTCCCGGGAGTGGTGTGTTGCTTTTTTTCTTTGTGGTAATAGCTTTTAAGATATGTACTGATGGTGGTGAGAGTGGAGCAGGACTGTCTCCATGGCGCAATTGGCCAGCGCGATCGGCTGTTAACCGAAAGGTTGGAGTTTCGAGCCCACCCGGTGGTGGTGCGGCGCTTTTTTTTCTTTGGGCTGATAGCTTTGAAGATATGTTCTGATGGTGGTGAGAAGGGAGCAAGACTGTCTCCGTGGCGCAATTGGCTAGAGCGATCGGCTGTTAACCGAAAGGTTGGAGTTTCGAGCCCTCCCGGGAGTGGTGTGCTGCTTTTTTCTTTGCACTAATAGCTTTGAAGATATGTTCTGATGGTGGTGAGAGTGGAGCAGGACTGTCTCCGTGGCGCAATTGGCTAGCGCGATCGGCTGTTAACCGAAAGGTTGGAGTTTCGAGCCCACCCGGTGGTGGTGCGGCGCTTTTTTTTCTTTGGGCTGATAGCTTTGAAGATATGTTATGATGGTGGTGTGAGTGAAGCAGGACTGTCTCCGTGGCGCAATTGGCTAGCGTGATCGGCTGTTAACCGAAAAGTTGGAGGTTCGAGCCCACCCGGTGGTTGTGCGGCGCTTTTTTTTCTTTGGGCTGATAGCTTTGAAGATATGTTCTGATGGTGGTGAGAGTGGAGCAGGACTGTCTCCGTGGCGCAATTGGCTAGCGTGATCGGCTGTTAACCGAAAAGTTGGTAGTTCAAGCCCACCCGGTGGTGGTGCGGCGCTTTTTTTCTTTGGGCTGATAGCTTTGAAGATATGTTCTGATGGTGGTGAGAGTGGAGCAGGACTGTCTCCGTGGCGCAATTGGCTAGCGTGATCGGCTGTTAACCGAAAAGGTGGTAGTTTGAGCCCACCCGGTGGTGCGGCGCTTTTTTTTCTTTGGGCTGATAGCTTTGAAGATATGTTCTGATGGTTGTGAGAGTGGAGCAGGACTGTCTTCATGGCGCAATCGGCTAGCGCGATCAGCTGTTAACCAAAAGGTCGGAGGTTAGATCCCACCCGGTGGTGGTATGGCGCTTTTTTTTCTTTGGGCTGATAGCTTTGAAGATATGTTCTGATGGTTGTGAGAGTAGAGCAGGACTGTCTCCGTGGCGCAATGGGCTAGCGCGATCGGCTGTTAACAGAAAGGTTGGAGTTTCGAGCCCTCCCTGGAGTGGTGTCTTGCTTTTTTCTTTGGGCTGATAGCTTTGAAGATATGTTCTGATGGTGGTGAGAGTGGAGCACGACTGTTTCCGTGGCGCAGTTAGCTAGCGCAATCGGCTGTTAACCGAAAGGTAGGAAGTTCGAGCCCACCCGGTGATGGTGAAGCGCTTTTTTTTCTTTGTGCTGATAGCTTTGAAGATATGTTCTGATGGTGGTGAGAGTGGGGCAGGACTGTCTCCGTGGCGCAATTGGCTGGCGCGATTGGCTGTTAACTGAAAGGTTGGAGTTTCGAGCCCTCCCTGGAGTGGTGTCTTGCTTTTTTCTTTGCGCTGATAGCTTTGAAGATATGTTCTGATGGTGGTGAGAGTGGAGCACGACTGTTTCCGTGGCGCAGTTAGCTAGCGCAATCGGCTGTTAACCGAAAGGTAGGAAGTTCGAGCCCACCCGGTGATGGTGGGGCGCTTTTTTTTCTTTGTGCTGATAGCTTTGAAGATATGTTCTGATGGTGGTGAGAGTGGGGCAGGACTGTCTCCGTGGCGCAATTGGCTGGCGCGATTGATTGTTAACTGAAAGGTTGGAGTTTCGAGCCCTCCCGGGAGTGATGTGTTGCTTTTTTCTTTACGCTGATAGCTTTGAAGATATGTTCTGATGGTGGTGAGAGTGGAGCAGGACTGTCTCCGTGGCGCAATTGGCTAGCGCGATCGGCTGTCTACCGAAAGGTTGGAGGTTCGAGCCCACCCGGTGGTGGTGCGGCGCTTTTTTTTCTTTGCGCTGATAGCTTTGAAGATATGTTCTGATGATGCTGAGAGTGGAGCAAGACTGCCTCCGTGGCGCAATGGGCTAGCGCCATCGGCTGTTAACCGAAAGCTTGGAGTTTCGAGCCCTCCCGGGAGTGGTGTGTTGCTTTTTTCTTTGCGGTAATAGCTTTGAAGATATGTTCTGATGGTGGTGAGAGTGGAGCATGACTGTCTTCGTGGCGCAATTGGCTTGCGAGATCGGCTGTTAACCGAAAGGTTGGAGGTTCGAGCACAACCCGGTGGTGGTGCGGCGCTTTTTTTTCTTTGCACTGATAGCTTTGAAGATATGTTCTGATAGTGGTGAGAGTGGAGCAGCACTGTCTCCGTGGCGCAATTGGCTTGCGTGATCAGCTGTTAACCGAAAGGTTGGAGGTTCGAGCCCACCCGGTGGTGGTGCGGCGCTTTTTTTTTCTTTGGGGCGATAGCTCTGAAGAAATGTTCTGATGGTGGTGAGAGTGGAGCATGACTGTCTTCGTGGCGCAATTGGCTTGCGCGATCGGCTGTTAACCGAAAGGTTGGAGGTTCGAGCACCACCCGGTGGTGGTGCGGCGCCTTTTTTTCTTTGCACTGATAGCTTTGAAGATATGTTCTGATAGTGGTGAGAGTGGAGCAGGACTGTCTCCGTGGCGCAATTGGCTTGCGTGATCAGCTGTTAACCGAAAGGTTGGAGGTTCGAGCCCACCCGGTGGTGGTGCGGCGCTTTTTTTTCTTTGGGCTGATAGCTTTGAAGATATGTTCTGATGGTGGTGAGAAGGGAGCAAGACTGTCTCCGTGGCGCAATGGGCTAGCGCGATCGGCTGTTAACCGAAAGGTTGGAGTTTCGAGCCCTCCCGGGAGTGGTGTGTTGCTTTTTTCTTTGTGGTAATAGCTTTCAAGTTATGTTCTGATGGTGGTGAGAGTGGAGCAGGACTGTCTCCATGGCGCAATTGGCTAGCGCGATCGGCTGTTAACCGAAAGGTTGGAGTTTCGAGCCCACCCGGTGGTGGTGCGGCGTTTTTTTTTCTTTGGGCTGATAGCTCTGAAGAAATGTTCTGACGGTGGTGAGAGTGGAGCAGGACTGTCTCCGTGGCGCAATTGGCTAGCGCGATCGGCTGTTAACCGAAAGGTTGGAGGTTCGAGCCCTCCCGGTGGCGGTGCGGCGCTTTTTCTTTCTTTGGGGCGATAGCTCTGAAGAAATGGTCTGACGGTGGTGAGAGTGGAGCACGACTCTCTCTGTGGCGCAATTGGCTAGCGCGATCGGCTGTTAACCGAAAGGTTGGAGGTTCGAGCCCTCCCGGGAGTGGTGTGTTGCTTTTTTCTTTGCACTGATAGCTCTGAAGAAATGGTCTGACGGTGGTGAGAGTGGAGCACGACTGTCCCCGTGGCGAAATGGGCTAACGCAATCGGCTGTTAACCGAAAGGTTGGAGTTTTGAGCCCTCCCGGGAGTGGTGTGTTGCTTCTTTCTTTGCACTGATAGCTTTGAAGATATGTTCTGATGGTGGTGAGAGTGGAGCAGGACTGTCTCCGTGGCGCAATTGGCTTGCGCGATCGGCTATTAACCGAAAGGTTGGAGGTTCGTGCCCTCCCAGGAGTGGTGTGTTGCTTTTTTCTTTGTGGTAATAGCTTTGAAGATATGTTCTGATGGTGGTGAGAGTGGAGCACGACTGTCTCCATGGCGCAATTGGCTAGCGCGATCGGCTGTTAACCGAAAGGTTGCAGTTTCGAGCCCACCCGATGGTGGTGCGGCGCTTTTTCTTTCTTTGGGGCGATAGCTCTGAAGAAATGGTCTGACGGTGGTGAGAGTGGAGCACGACTCTCTCTGTGGCGCAATTGGCTAGCGCGATCGGCTGTTAACCGAAAGGTTGGAGGTTCGAGCCCACCCGGTGGTGGTGCGGCGCTTTTTTTCTTTGGGCTCATAGCTTTGAAGAAATGTTCTGACGGTGGTGAGAGTGGAGCAGGACTGTCCCCGTGGCACCATTGGCTAGCGCGATCGGCTGTTAACCGAAAGGTTCGAGTTTCGAGACCTCCCGGGAGTGGTGTGTTGCTTTTTTCTTTGCGCTGATAGCTTTGAAGATATGTTCTGATGGTGGTGAGAGTGGAGCAGGACTGTCTCCGTGGCGCAATTGGCTAGCGCGATTGGCTGTTAACCGAAAGTTTGGAGGTTCGAGCCCACCCGGTGGTGGTGCGGCGCCTTTTTTTCTTTGTTCTGATAGCTTTGAAGATATGTTCTGATGGTGGTGAGAGGGGAGCAGGACTGTCCCCGTGGCGCCATTGGCTAGCGCGATCGGCTGTTAACCGAAAGGTTGGAGTTTCGAGCCCACCCGGTGGTGGTGCGGCGCTTTTTTTTCTTTGGGCTGATAGCTTTGAAGATATGTTCTGATGGTGGTGAGAGTGGAGCAAGACTGTCCCCGTGGCGCAATGGGCTACCGCGATCGGCTGTTAACCGAAAGGTTGGAGTTTCAAGCCCTCCCGGGAGTGGTGTGTTGCTTTTTTCTTTGCGCTGATAGCTTTGATGATATTTTCTGGTGGTGGTGAGCGTGGAGCACGATTGTCTCCGTTGCGCAATTGGCTAGCGCGATCGGCCGTTAACCGAAAGGTTGGAGGTTCGAGCCCACCCGGTGGTGGTGCGGCGCTTTTTTTTCTTTGGGCTGATAGCTTTGAAGATATGTTCTGATGGAGGTGAGAAGGGAGCAAGTTTGTCTCCGTGGCGCAATGGGCTAGCCTGATCGGCTGTTAACCGAAAGGTTGGAGTTTCAAGCCCTCCCGGGAGTGGTGTGTTGCTTTTTTCTTTGCGCTGATAGCTTTGAAGATATGTTCTGATGGTTGTGAGAGTGAAGCAAGACTGTCTCCGTGCGCAATGGGCTAGCGCGATCGGCTGTTAACCGAAAAGTTGGAGTTTCGAGCCCTCCCGGTGGTGGTGCGGCGCTTTTTTTTCTTTGGGGTGATAGCTCTGAATAAATGTTTTGACGGTGGTGAGAGTGGAGCAGGACTGTCTCCGTGGCGCAATTGGCTTGCGCAATCGGCTGTTAACCGAAAGGTTGGAGGTTCGAGCCCACCCGGTGGTGGTGCGGCGCTTTTTTTTCTTTGCACTGATAGCTTTGAAGATATGTTCTGATGGTGGTGAGAGTGGAGCAAGACTGTCCCCGTGGCGCAATGGGCTACCGCGATCGGCTGTTAACCGAAAGGTTGGAGTTTCAAGCCCTCCCGGGAGTGGTGTGTTGCTTTTTTCTTTGCGCTGATAGCTTTGATGATATGTTCTGATGGTGGTGAGAGTGGAGCAGGACTGTCTCCGTGGCGCAATTGGCTTGCGCGATCGGCTGTTAACCGAAATGTTGGAGTTTCGAGCCCTCCCGGGAGTGGTGTGTTGCTTTTTTTCTTTGTGGTAATAGCTTTTAACATATGTACTGATGGTGGTGAGAGTG
The DNA here is from genome assembly GCF_043290135.1 of Rhipicephalus microplus. Taxonomy (NCBI): domain Eukaryota; kingdom Metazoa; phylum Arthropoda; class Arachnida; order Ixodida; family Ixodidae; genus Rhipicephalus; species Rhipicephalus microplus. Next base: position 528,700 of record NW_027464699.1, on the reverse strand, counting down.
GAGCAGGACTGTCTCCATGGCGCAATTGGCCAGCGCGATCGGCTGTTAACCGAAAGGTTGGAGTTTCGAGCCCACCCGGTGGTGGTGCGGCGCTTTTTTTTCTTTGGGCTGATAGCTTTGAAGATATGTTCTGATGGTGGTGAGAGCGGAGCAAGACTGTCTCCGTGGCGCAAAGGGCTAGCGCGATCGGCTGTTAACCGAAAGGTTCGAGTTTCGAGCCCTCCCGGGAGTGGTGTGTTGCTTTTTTCTTTGCGCTGATAGCTTTGAAGATATGTTCTGATGGTGGTGAGAGTGGAGCAGGACTGTCTCCGTGGCGCAATGGGCTAGCGCGATCGGCTGTTAACCGAAAGGTTGGAGTTTCGAGCCCTCCCGGTGGTGGTGCGGCGCTTTTTTTCTTTGGGGTGATAGCTCTGAATAAATGTTTTGACGGTGGTGAGAGTGGAGCAGGACTGTCTTCGTGGCGCAATTGGCTTACGCGATCGGCTGTTAACCGAAAGGTTGGAGGTTCGAGCCCTCCCGGGAGTGGTGTGTTGCTTTTTTCTTTGCACTGATAGCTCTGAAGAAATGGTCTGACGGTGGTAGATTGGAGCACGACTGTCCCCGTGGCGAAATGGGCTAACGCAATCGGCTGTTAACCGAAAGGTTGGAGTTTCGAGCCCTCCCGGGAGTGGTGTGTTGCTTTTTTCTTTGCACTGATAGCTTTGAAGATATGTTCTGATGGTGGTGAGAGTGGAGCAGGACTGTCTTCGTGGCGCAATTGGCTTGCACGATCGGCTGTTAACCGAAAGGTTGGAGGTTCGAGCCCTCCCAGGAGTGGTGTGTTGCTTTTTTCTTTGTGGTAATAGCTTTGAAGATATGTTCTGATGGTGTTGAGAGTGGAGCACGACTGTCTCCATGGCGCAATTGGCTAGCGCGATCGGCTGTTAACCAAAGGTTGGAGTTTCGAGCCCACCCGATGGTGGTGCGGCGCTTTTTTTTCTTTGTGGTGATAGCTTTGATGATATGTTCTGATGGTGGTGAGAGTGGAGCAGGACTGTCTCCGTGGCGCAATTGGCTACCGCGATTGGCTGTTAACCGAAAGCTTGGAGTTTCGAACCCTCCCGGGAGTGGTGTGTTGCTTTTTTCTTTGCACTGATAGCTTTGAAGATATGTTCTGATGGTGGTGAGAGTGGAGCAGGACTGTCTTCGTGGCGCAATTGGCTTGCGCGATCGGCTGTTAACCGAAAGGTTGGAGGTTCGAGCACCACCCGGTGGTGGTGCGGCGCTTTTTTTCTTTGCACTGATAGCTTTGAAGATATGTTCTGATAGTGGTGAGAGTAGAGGAGGACTGTCTCCGTGGCGAAATTGGCTTGCGTGATCGGCTGTTAACCGAAAGGTTGGAGGTTCGAGCCCACCGGGTGGTGGTGCGGCACTTTTTTTTCTTTGGGCTGATAGCTTTGAAGATATGTTCTGGTGGTGGTGAGAAGGGAGCAAGACTGTCTCCGTGGCGCAATTGGCTAGCGCGATCGGCTGTTAACCGAAAGGTTGGAGTTTCGAGCCCTCCCGGGAGTGGTGTGTTGCTTTTTTCTTTGTGGTAATAGCTTTCAAGATATGTTCTGATGGTGGTGAGAGTGGAGCAGGACTGTCTCCATGGCGCAATTGGCCAGCGCGATCGGCTGTTAACCGAAAGGTTGGAGTTTCGAGCCCACCCGGTGGTGGTGCGGCGCTTTTTTTCTTTGGGTTGATAGCTCTGAAGAAATGTTCTGACGGTGGTGAGAGTGGAGCAGGACTGTCTCCGTGGCGCAATTGGCTAGCGCGATCGGCTGTTAACCGAAAGGTTGGAGGTTCGAGCCCACCCGGTGGCGGTGCGGCGCTTTTTCTTTCTTTGGGGCGATAGCTCTGAAGAAATGGTCTGACGGTGGTGAGAGTGGAGCACGACTGTCTCTGTGGCGCAATTGGCTAGCGCGATCGGCTGTTAACCGAAAGGTTGGAGGTTCGAGCCCACCCGGTGGTGGTGCGGCGCTTTTTTTTCTTTGGGCTGATAGCTCTGAAGAAATGTTCTGACGGTGGTGAGATTGGAGCAGGACTGTCCCCGTGGCGCCATTGGCTAGCGCGATCGGCTGTTAACCAAAAAGTTTGAGGTTCGAGCCCTCCCGGTTGGGGTGTGTTGCTTTTTTCTTTCCGCTGATAGCTTTGAAGATATTTTCTGATGGTGGTGAGCGTGGAGCACGATTGTCTCCGTTGCGCAATGGGCTAGCGCCATTGGCCGTTAACCGAAAGGTTGGAGGTTCGAGCCCACCTTGTGGTGGTGCTGCGCTTTTTTTCTTTGGATGATAGCTTGAAAGATATGTTCTAATAGTGGTGACAGTGGAGCAGGACGGTCTCCGTGGCGCAATTGGCCAGCGCGATCGGCTGTTAACCGAAAAGTTGGAGGTTCGAGCCCTCCCGGGAGTGGTGTGTTGCTTTTTTCTTTGTGCTGATAGCTTTGAAGATATGTTCCGATGGTGGTAAGAGTGGAGCGCGACTGTCTCCGTGGCGCAATTGGCTAGTGCGATCGGCTGTTAACCGAAAGGCAGTAGGTTCGAGCCCACCCGGTGGTGGTGCGGCGCTTTTTTTTCTTTGGGCTGATAGCTTTGAAGATATGTTCTGATGGAGGTGAGAAGAGAGCAAGTTTGTCTCCGTGGCGCAATGGGCTAGCCCGATCAGCTGTTAACCGAAAGGTTGGAGTTTCGAGCCCGCCCGGGAGTGATGTGTTGCTTTTTTCTTTGCGCTATAACTTTGAATATATGTTCTGATGGTGGTGAGAGTGGAGCAAGACTGTCTCCGTGGCGCAAAGGGCTAACGCGATCGGCTGTTAACCGAAAGGTTCGAGTTTCGAGCCCTCCCGGGAGTGGTGTGTTGCTTTTTTCTTTGAGCTAATAGCTTTGAAGATATGTTCTGATGGTGGTGAGAGTGGAGCAGGACTGTCTCCGTGGCGCAATTGGCTAGCGCGATCGGCTGTTAACCGAACGTTTAGAGGTTCGAGCCCACCCGGTGGTGGTGCGGTGCTTTTTTTTCTTTGTGCTGATAGCTTTGAAGATATGTTCTGATGGTGGTGAGAGTGAAGCAAGACTGTCTCCGTGGCGCAATGGGCTAGCGCGATCGGCTGTTAACCGAAAGGTTGGAGTTTCGAGCCCTCCCGGTGGTGGTGCGGCGCTTTTTTTTCTTTGGGGTGATAGCTCTGAATAAATGTTTTGACGGTGGTGAGAGTGAAGCAAGACTGTCTCCGTGCGCAATGGGCTAGCGCGATCGGCTGTTAACCGAAAAGTTGGAGTTTCGAACCCTCCCGGTGGTGGTGCGGCGATTTTTTTTCTTTGGGGTGATAGCTCTGAATAAATGTTTTGACGGTGGTGAGAGTGGAGCAGGACTGTCTCTGTGGCGCAATTGGCTTGCGCAATCGGCTGTTAACCGAAAGGTTGGAGGTTCGAGCCCACCCGGTGGTGGTGCGGCGCTTTTTTTTCTTTGCACTGATAGCTTTGAAGATATGTTCTGATGGTGGTGAGAGTGGAGCAAGACTGTCCCCGTGGCGCAATGGGCTACCGCGATCGGCTGTTAACCGAAAGGTTGGAGTTTCAAGCCCTCCCGGGAGTGGTGTGTTGATTTTTTCTTTGCGCTTATAGCTTTGAAGATATGTTCTGATGGTGGTGAGAGTGGAGCAGGACTGTCTCCGTGGCGCAATTGGCTTGCGCGATCGGCTGTTAACCGAAAGGTTGGAGTTTCGAGCCCTCCCGGGAGTGGTGTGTTGCTTTTTTTCTTTGTGGTAATAGCTTTTAAGATATGTACTGATGGTGGTGAGAGTGGAGCAGGACTGTCTCCATGGCGCAATTGGCTAGCGCGATCGGCTGTTAACCGAAAGTTTGGAGTTTCGAGCCCACCCGGTGGTGGTGCGGCGCTTTTTTTTCTTTGGGCTGATAGCTTTGAAGATATGTTCTGATGGTTGTGAGAGCGGAGCAAGACTGTCTCCGTGGCGCAAAGGGCTAGCGCGATCGGCTGTTAACCGAAAGGTTCGAGTTTCGAGCCCTCCCGGGAGTGGTGTGTTGCTTTTTTCTTTGCGCTGATAGCTTTGAAGATATGTTCTGATGGTGGTGAGAGTGGAGCAGGACTGTCTCCGTGGCGCAATGGGCTAACGCGATCGGCTGTTAACCGAAAGGTTGGAGTTTCGAGCCCTCCCGGTGGTGGTGCGGCGCTTTTTTTCTTTGGGGTGATAGCTCTGAATAAATGTTTTGACGGTGGTGAGAGTGGAGCAGGACTGTCTCCGTGGCGCAATTGGCTTGCGCGATCTGCTGTTAACCAAAATGTTGGAGATTCGAGCCCACCCTGTGGTGGTGCGGCGCTTTTTTTTCTTTGTGCTGATAGCTTTGAAGATATGTTCTGATGGTGGTGAGAGTGGAGCAGGACTGTCTCCTTGGCGTAATTGGCTAGCGCGATTGGCTGTTAAACGAAAGGTTGGAGGTTCGAGCCCACCCGGTGGTGGTGCGGTGCTTTTTTTTATTTGGGCTGATAGCTTTGAAGATATGTTCTGATGGCGGTGAGAGTGGAGCAGGACTGTCTCCCTGGCGCAATTGGCTAGCGCGATCGGCTGTTAACCGAAAGGTTGGAGGTACGAGCCCACCCGGTGGTGGTGCGGCGCTTTTTTTTCTTTGCGCTGATAGCTTTGAAGATATGTTCTGATGGTGGTGAGAGTGGAGCAAGACTGTCCCCGTGGCGCAATGGGTTAGCGCGATCGGCTGTTAACCGAAAGGTTGGAGTTTCGAGCCATCCCGGGAGTGGTGTGTTGCTTTTTTCTTTGCACTGATAGCTTTGAAGATATGTTCTGATGGTGTTGAGAGTGGAGCAGGACTGTCTCCGTGGCGCAATTGGCTAGCGCGATCGGCTGTTAACCGAAAGGTTGGAGGTTCGAGCCCACCCGGTGGTGGTGCGGCGCTTTTTCTTTCTTTGGGGCGATAGCTCTGAAGAAATGGTCTGACGGTGGTGAGAGTGGAGCACGACTGTCCCCGTGGCGAAAAGGGCTAGCGCGATCGGCTGTTAACCGAAAGGTTGGAGTTTCGAGCCCTCCCGGGAGTGGTGTGTTGCTTTTTTCTTTGCACTGATAGCTTTGAAGATATGTTCTGATGGTGGTGAGAGTGGAGCAGGACTGTCTTCGTGGCGCAATTGGCTTGCGCGATCGGCTGTTAACCGAAAGGTTGGAGGTTCGAGCACCACCCGGTGGTGGTGCGGCGCTTTTTTTCTTTGCACTGATAGCTTTGAAGATATGTTCTGATAGTGGTGAGAGTGGAGGAGGACTGTCTCCGTGGCGCAATTGGCTTGCGTGATCGGCTGTTAACCGAAAGGTTGGAGGTTCGAGCCCACCCGGTGGTGGTGCGGCGCTTTTTTTTCTTTGGGCTGATAGCTTTGAAGATATGTTCTGATGGTGGTGAGAAGGGAGCAAGACTGTCTCCGTGGCGCAATTGGCTAGCGCGATCGGCTGTTAACCGAAAGGTTGGAGTTTCGAGCCCTCCCGGGAGTGGTGTGTTGCTTTTTTTTCTTTGCACTGATAGCTTTGAAGATATGTTCTGATGGTGGTGAGAGTGGAGCAAGACTGTCCCCGTGGCGCAATGGGCTACCGCGATCGGCTGTTAACCGAAAGGTTGGAGTTTCAAGCCCTCCCGGGAGTGGTGTGTTGCTTTTTTCTTTGCGCTGATAGCTTTGAAGATATGTTCTGATGGTGGTGAGAGTGGAGCAGGACTGTCTCCGTGGCGCAATTGGCTTGCGCGATCGGCTGTTAACCGAAAGGTTGGAGTTTCGAGCCCTCCCGGGAGTGGTGTGTTGCTTTTTTTCTTTGTGGTAATAGCTTTTAAGATATGTACTGATGGTGGTGAGAGTGGAGCAGGACTGTCTCCATGGCGCAATTGGGTAGCGCGATCGGCTGTTAACCGAAAGTTTGGAGTTTCGAGCCCACCCGGTGGTGGTGCGGCGCTTTTTTTTCTTTGGGCTGATAGCTTTGAAGATATGTTCTGATGGTGGTGAGAGCGGAGCAAGACTGTCTCCGTGGCGCAAAGGGCTAGCGCGATCGGCTGTTAACCGAAAGGTTCGAGTCTCGAGCCCTCCCGGGAGTGGTGTGTTGCTTTTTTCTTTGCGCTGATAGCTTTGAAGATATGTTCTGATGGTGGTGAGAGTGGAGCAGGACTGTCTCCGCGGCGCAATGGGCTAGCGCGATCGGCTGTTAACCGAAAGGTTGGAGTTTCGAGCCCTCCCGGTGGTGGTGCGGCGCTTTTTTTCTTTGGGGTGATAGCTCTGAATAAATGTTTTGACGGTGGTGAGAGTGGAGCAGGACTGTCTCCGTGGCGCAATTGGCTTGCGCGATCTGCTGTTAACCAAAATGTTGGAGATTCGAGCCCACCCTGTGGTGGTGCGGCGCTTTTTTTTCTTTGTGCTGATAGCTTTGAAGATATGTTCTGATGGTGGTGAGAGTGGAGCAGGACTGTCTCCTTGGCGTAATTGGCTAGCGCGATTGGCTGTTAACCGAAAGTTTGGAGTTTCGAGCCCACCCGGTGGTGGTGCGGCGCTTTTTTTTCTTTGGGCTGATAGCTTTGAAGATATGTTCTGATGGTGGTGAGAGCGGAGCAAGACTGTCTCCGTGGCGCAAAGGGCTAGCGCGATCGGCTGTTAACCGAAAGGTTCGAGTCTCGAGCCCTCCCGGGAGTGGTGTGTTGCTTTTTTCTTTGCGCTGATAGCTTTGAAGATATGTTCTGATGGTGGTGAGAGTGGAGCAGGACTGTCTCCGCGGCGCAATGGGCTAGCGCGATCGGCTGTTAACCGAAAGGTTGGAGTTTCGAGCCCTCCCGGTGGTGGTGCGGCGCTTTTTTTCTTTGGGGTGATAGCTCTGAATAAATGTTTTGACGGTGGTGAGAGTGGAGCAGGACTGTCTCCGTGGCGCAATTGGCTTGCGCGATCTGCTGTTAACCAAAATGTTGGAGATTCGAGCCCACCCTGTGGTGGTGCGGCGCTTTTTTTTCTTTGTGCTGATAGCTTTGAAGATATGTTCTGATGGTGGTGAGAGTGGAGCAGGACTGTCTCCTTGGCGTAATTGGCTAGCGCGATTGGCTGTTAAACGAAAGATTGGAGGTTCGAGCCCACCCGGTGGTGGTGCGGCGCTTTTTTTTCTTTGCGCTGATAGCTTTGAAGATATGTTCTGATGGTGGTGAGAGTGGAGCAAGACTGTCCCCGTGGCGCAATGGGTTAGCGCGATCGGCTGTTAACCGAAAGGTTGGAGTTTCGAGCCATCCCGGGAGTGGTGTGTTGCTTTTTTCTTTGCACTGATAGCTTTGAAAATATGTTCTGATGGTGTTGAGAGTGGAGCAGGACTGTCTCCGTGGCGCAATTGGCTAGCGCGATCGGCTGTTAACCGAAAGGTTGGAGGTTCGAGCCCACCCGGTGGTGGTGCGGCGCTTTTTCTTTCTTTGGGGCGATAGCTCTGAAGAAATGGTCTGACGGTGGTGAGAGTGGAGCACGACTGTCCCCGTGGCGAAAAGGGCTAGCGCGATCGGCTGTTAACCGAAAGGTTGGAGTTTCGAGCCCTCCCGGGAGTGGTGTGTTGCTTTTTTCTTTGCACTGATAGCTTTGAAGATATGTTCTGATGGTGGTGAGAGTGGAGCAGGACTGTCTTCGTGGCGCAATTGGCTTGCGCGATCGGCTGTTAACCGAAAGGTTGGAGGTTCGAGCACCACCCGGTGGTGGTGCGGCGCTTTTTTTCTTTGCACTGATAGCTTTGAAGATATGTTCTGATAGTGGTGGGAGTGGAGGAGGACTGTCTCCGTGGCGCAATTGGCTAGCCCGATCAGCTGTTAACCGACAGGTTGGAGTTTCGAGCCCGCCCGGGAGTGATGTGTTGCTTTTTTCTTTGCGCTGATAGCTTTGAATATATGTTCTGATGGTGGTGAGAGCGGAGCAAGACTGTCTCCGTGGCGCAAAGGGCTAACGCGATCGGCTATTAACCGAAAGGTTCGAGTTTCGAGCCCTCCCGGGAGTGGTGTGTTGCTTTTTTCTTTGAGCTAATAGCTTTGAAGATATGTTCTGATGGTGGTGAGAGTGGAGCAGGACTGTCTCCGTGGCGCAATTGGCTAGCGCGATCGGCTGTTAACCGAACGTTTAGAGGTTCGAGCCCACCCGGTGGTGGTGCGGTGCTTTTTTTTCTTTGTGCTGATAGCTTTGAAGATATGTTCTGATGGTGGTGAGAGTGAAGCAAGACTGTCTCCGTGGCGCAATGGGCTAGCGCGATCGGCTGTTAACCGAAAAGTTGGAGTTTCGAGCCCTCCCGGTGGTGGTGCGGCGATTTTTTTTCTTTGGGGTGATAGCTCTGAATAAATGTTTTGACGGTGGTGAGAGTGGAGCAGGACTGTCTCTGTGGCGCAATTGGCTTGCGCAATCGGCTGTTAACCGAAAGGTTGGAGGTTCGAGCCCACCCGGTGGTGGTGCGGCGCTTTTTTTTCTTTGCACTGATAGCTTTGAAGATATGTTCTGATGGTGGTGAGAGTGGAGCAAGACTGTCCCCGTGGCGCAATGGGCTACCGCGATCGGCTGTTAACCGAAAGGTTGGAGTTTCAAGCCCTCCCGGGAGTGGTGTGTTGATTTTTTCTTTGCGCTTATAGCTTTGAAGATATGTTCTGATGGTGGTGAGAGTGGAGCAGGACTGTCTCCGTGGCGCAATTGGCTTGCGCGATCTGCTGTTAACCAAAATGTTGGAGATTCGAGCCCACCCTGTGGTGGTGCGGCGCTTTTTTTTCTTTGTGCTGATAGCTTTGAAGATATGTTCTGATGGTGGTGAGAGTGGAGCAGGACTGTCTCCTTGGCGTAATTGGCTAGCGCGATTGGCTGTTAAACGAAAGGTTGGAGGTTCGAGCCCACCCGGTGGTGGTGCGGTGCTTTTTTTTATTTGGGCTGATAGCTTTGAAGATATGTTCTGATGGCGGTGAGAGTGGAGCAGGACTGTCTCCCTGGCGCAATTGGCTAGCGCGATCGGCTGTTAACCGAAAGGTTGGAGGTACGAGCCCACCCGGTGGTGGTGCGGCGCTTTTTTTTCTTTGCGCTGATAGCTTTGAAGATATGTTCTGATGGTGGTGAGAGTGGAGCAAGACTGTCCCCGTGGCGCAATGGGTTAGCGCGATCGGCTGTTAACCGAAAGGTTGGAGTTTCGAGCCATCCCGGGAGTGGTGTGTTGCTTTTTTCTTTGCACTGATAGCTTTGAAGATATGTTCTGATGGTGTTGAGAGTGGAGCAGGACTGTCTCCGTGGCGCAATTGGCTAGCGCGATCGGCTGTTAACCGAAAGGTTGGAGGTTCGAGCCCACCCGGTGGTGGTGCGGCGCTTTTTCTTTCTTTGGGGCGATAGCTCTGAAGAAATGGTCTGACGGTGGTGAGAGTGGAGCACGACTGTCCCCGTGGCGAAAAGGGCTAGCGCGATCGGCTGTTAACCGAAAGGTTGGAGTTTCGAGCCCTCCCGGGAGTGGTGTGTTGCTTTTTTCTTTGCACTGATAGCTTTGAAGATATGTTCTGATGGTGGTGAGAGTGGAGCAGGACTGTCTTCGTGGCGCAATTGGCTTGCGCGATCGGCTGTTAACCGAAAGGTTGGAGGTTCGAGCACCACCCGGTGGTGGTGCGGCGCTTTTTTTCTTTGCACTGATAGCTTTGAAGATATGTTCTGATAGTGGTGAGAGTGGAGGAGGACTGTCTCCGTGGCGCAATTGGCTTGCGTGATCGGCTGTTAACCGAAAGGTTGGAGGTTCGAGCCCACCCGGTGGTGGTGCGGCGCTTTTTTTTCTTTGGGCTGATAGCTTTGAAGATATGTTCTGATGGTGGTGAGAAGGGAGCAAGACTGTCTCCGTGGCGCAATTGGCTAGCGCGATCGGCTGTTAACCGAAAGGTTGGAGTTTCGAGCCCTCCCGGGAGTGGTGTGTTGCTTTTTTTTCTTTGCACTGATAGCTTTGAAGATATGTTCTGATGGTGGTGAGAGTGGAGCAAGACTGTCCCCGTGGCGCAATGGGCTACCGCGATCGGCTGTTAACCGAAAGGTTGGAGTTTCAAGCCCTCCCGGGAGTGGTGTGTTGCTTTTTTCTTTGCGCTGATAGCTTTGAAGATATGTTCTGATGGTGGTGAGAGTGGAGCAGGACTGTCTCCGTGGCGCAATTGGCTTGCGCGATCGGCTGTTAACCGAAAGGTTGGAGTTTCGAGCCCTCCCGGGAGTGGTGTGTTGCTTTTTTTCTTTGTGGTAATAGCTTTTAAGATATGTACTGATGGTGGTGAGAGTGGAGCAGGACTGTCTCCATGGCGCAATTGGGTAGCGCGATCGGCTGTTAACCGAAAGTTTGGAGTTTCGAGCCCACCCGGTGGTGGTGCGGCGCTTTTTTTTCTTTGGGCTGATAGCTTTGAAGATATGTTCTGATGGTGGTGAGAGCGGAGCAAGACTGTCTCCGTGGCGCAAAGGGCTAGCGCGATCGGCTGTTAACCGAAAGGTTGGAGTTTCGAGCCCTCCCGGGAGTGGTGTGTTGCTTTTTTTCTTTGTGGTAATAGCTTTTAAGATATGTACTGATGGTGGTGAGAGTGGAGCAGGACTGTCTCCATGGCGCAATTGGGTAGCGCGATCGGCTGTTAACCGAAAGTTTGGAGTTTCGAGCCCACCCGGTGGTGGTGCGGCGCTTTTTTTTCTTTGGGCTGATAGCTTTGAAGATATGTTCTGATGGTGGTGAGAGCGGAGCAAGACTGTCTCCGTGGCGCAAAGGGCTAGCGCGATCGGCTGTTAACCGAAAGGTTCGAGTCTCGAGCCCTCCCGGGAGTGGTGTGTTGCTTTTTTCTTTGCGCTGATAGCTTTGAAGATATGTTCTGATGGTGGTGAGAGTGGAGCAGGACTGTCTCCGCGGCGCAATGGGCTAGCGCGATCGGCTGTTAACCGAAAGGTTGGAGTTTCGAGCCCTCCCGGTGGTGGTGCGGCGCTTTTTTTCTTTGGGGTGATAGCTCTGAATAAATGTTTTGACGGTGGTGAGAGTGGAGCAGGGCTGTCTCCGTGGCGCAATTGGCTTGCGCGATCTGCTGTTAACCAAAATGTTGGAGATTCGAGCCCACCCTGTGGTGGTGCGGCGCTTTTTTTTCTTTGTGCTGATAGCTTTGAAGATATGTTCTGATGGTGGTGAGAGTGGAGCAGGACTGTCTCCTTGGCGTAATTGGCTAGCGCGATTGGCTGTTAACCGAAAGTTTGGAGTTTCGAGCCCACCCGGTGGTGGTGCGGCGCTTTTTTTTCTTTGGGCTGATAGCTTTGAAGATATGTTCTGATGGTGGTGAGAGCGGAGCAAGACTGTCTCCGTGGCGCAAAGGGCTAGCGCGATCGGCTGTTAACCGAAAGGTTCGAGTCTCGAGCCCTCCCGGGAGTGGTGTGTTGCTTTTTTCTTTGCGCTGATAGCTTTGAAGATATGTTCTGATGGTGGTGAGAGTGGAGCAGGACTGTCTCCGCGGCGCAATGGGCTAGCGCGATCGGCTGTTAACCGAAAGGTTGGAGTTTCGAGCCCTCCCGGTGGTGGTGCGGCGCTTTTTTTCTTTGGGGTGATAGCTCTGAATAAATGTTTTGACGGTGGTGAGAGTGGAGCAGGACTGTCTCCGTGGCGCAATTGGCTTGCGCGATCTGCTGTTAACCAAAATGTTGGAGATTCGAGCCCACCCTGTGGTGGTGCGGCGCTTTTTTTTCTTTGTGCTGATAGCTTTGAAGATATGTTCTGATGGTGGTGAGAGTGGAGCAGGACTGTCTCCTTGGCGTAATTGGCTAGCGCGATTGGCTGTTAAACGAAAGATTGGAGGTTCGAGCCCACCCGGTGGTGGTGCGGCGCTTTTTTTTCTTTGCGCTGATAGCTTTGAAGATATGTTCTGATGGTGGTGAGAGTGGAGCAAGACTGTCCCCGTGGCGCAATGGGTTAGCGCGATCGGCTGTTAACCGAAAGGTTGGAGTTTCGAGCCATCCCGGGAGTGGTGTGTTGCTTTTTTCTTTGCACTGATAGCTTTGAAAATATGTTCTGATGGTGTTGAGAGTGGAGCAGGACTGTCTCCGTGGCGCAATTGGCTAGCGCGATCGGCTGTTAACCGAAAGGTTGGAGGTTCGAGCCCACCCGGTGGTGGTGCGGCGCTTTTTCTTTCTTTGGGGCGATAGCTCTGAAGAAATGGTCTGACGGTGGTGAGAGTGGAGCACGACTGTCCCCGTGGCGAAAAGGGCTAGCGCGATCGGCTGTTAACCGAAAGGTTGGAGTTTCGAGCCCTCCCGGGAGTGGTGTGTTGCTTTTTTCTTTGCACTGATAGCTTTGAAGATATGTTCTGATGGTGGTGAGAGTGGAGCAGGACTGTCTTCGTGGCGCAATTGGCTTGCGCGATCGGCTGTTAACCGAAAGGTTGGAGGTTCGAGCACCACCCGGTGGTGGTGCGGCGCTTTTTTTCTTTGCACTGATAGCTTTGAAGATATGTTCTGATAGTGGTGGGAGTGGAGGAGGACTGTCTCCGTGGCGCAATTGGCTAGCCCGATCAGCTGTTAACCGACAGGTTGGAGTTTCGAGCCCGCCCGGGAGTGATGTGTTGCTTTTTTCTTTGCGCTGATAGCTTTGAATATATGTTCTGATGGTGGTGAGAGCGGAGCAAGACTGTCTCCGTGGCGCAAAGGGCTAACGCGATCGGCTATTAACCGAAAGGTTCGAGTTTCGAGCCCTCCCGGGAGTGGTGTGTTGCTTTTTTCTTTGAGCTAATAGCTTTGAAGATATGTTCTGATGGTGGTGAGAGTGGAGCAGGACTGTCTCCGTGGCGCAATTGGCTAGCGCGATCGGCTGTTAACCGAACGTTTAGAGGTTCGAGCCCACCCGGTGGTGGTGCGGTGCTTTTTTTCTTTGTGCTGATAGCTTTGAAGATATGTTCTGATGGTGGTGAGAGTGAAGCAAGACTGTCTCCGTGGCGCAATGGGCTAGCGCGATCGGCTGTTAACCGAAAGGTTGGAGTTTCGAGCCCTCCCGGTGGTGGTGCGGCGCTTTTTTTTCTTTGGGGTGATAGCTCTGAATAAATGTTTTGACGGTGGTGAGAGTGAAGCAAGACTGTCTCCGTGCGCAATGGGCTTGTGCAATCGGCTGTTAACCGAAAGGTTGGAGGTTCGAGCCCACCCGGTGGTGGTGCGGCGCTTTTTTTTCTTTGCACTGATAGCTTTGAAGATATGTTCTGATGGTGGTGAGAGTGGAGCAAGACTGTCCCCGTGGCGCAATGGGCTACCGCGATCGGCTGTTAACCGAAAGGTTGGAGTTTCAAGCCCTCCCGGGAGTGGTGTGTTGCTTTTTTCTTTGCGCTGATAGCTTTGAAGATATGTTCTGATGGTGGTGAGAGTGGAGCAGGACTGTCTCCGTGGCGCAATTGGCTTGCGCGATCGGCTGTTAACCGAAAGGTTGGAGGTTCGAGCCCACCCGGTGGTGGTGCGGCGCTTTTTCTTTCTTTGGGGCGATAGCTCTGAAGAAATGGTCTGACGGTGGTGAGAGTGGAGCACGACTGTCCCCGTGGCGAAAAGGGCTAGCGCGATCGGCTGTTAACCGAAAGGTTGGAGTTTCGAGCCCTCCCGGGAGTGGTGTGTTGCTTTTTTCTTTGCACTGATAGCTTTGAAGATATGTTCTGATGGTGGTGAGAGTGGAGCAGGACTGTCTTCGTGGCGCAATTGGCTTGCGCGATCGGCTGTTAACCGAAAGGTTGGAGGTTCGAGCACCACCCGGTGGTGGTGCGGCGCTTTTTTTCTTTGCACTGATAGCTTTGAAGATATGTTCTGATAGTGGTGGGAGTGGAGGAGGACTGTCTCCGTGGCGCAATTGGCTAGCCCGATCAGCTGTTAACCGACAGGTTGGAGTTTCGAGCCCGCCCGGGAGTGATGTGTTGCTTTTTTCTTTGCGCTGATAGCTTTGAATATATGTTCTGATGGTGGTGAGAGCGGAGCAAGACTGTCTCCGTGGCGCAAAGGGCTAACGCGATCGGCTATTAACCGAAAGGTTCGAGTTTCGAGCCCTCCCGGGAGTGGTGTGTTGCTTTTTTCTTTGAGCTAATAGCTTTGAAGATATGTTCTGATGGTGGTGAGAGTGGAGCAGGACTGTCTCCGTGGCGCAATTGGCTAGCGCGATCGGCTGTTAACCGAACGTTTAGAGGTTCGAGCCCACCCGGTGGTGGTGCGGTGCTTTTTTTTCTTTGTGCTGATAGCTTTGAAGATATGTTCTGATGGTGGTGAGAGTGAAGCAAGACTGTCTCCGTGGCGCAATGGGCTAGCGCGATCGGCTGTTAACCGAAAGGTTGGAGTTTCGAGCCCTCCCGGTGGTGGTGCGGCGCTTTTTTTTCTTTGGGGTGATAGCTCTGAATAAATGTTTTGACGGTGGTGAGAGTGAAGCAAGACTGTCTCCGTGCGCAATGGGCTTGTGCAATCGGCTGTTAACCGAAAGGTTGGAGGTTCGAGCCCACCCGGTGGTGGTGCGGCGCTTTTTTTCTTTGCACTGATAGCTTTGAAGATATGTTCTGATGGTGGTGAGAGTGGAGCAAGACTGTCCCCGTGGCGCAATGGGCTACCGCGATCGGCTGTTAACCGAAAGGTTGGAGTTTCAAGCCCTCCCGGGAGTGGTGTGTTGCTTTTTTCTTTGCGCTGATAGCTTTGAAGATATGTTCTGATGGTGGTGAGAGTGGAGCAGGACTGTCTCCGTGGCGCAATTGGCTTGCGCGATCGGCTGTTAACCGAAAGGTTGGAGTTTCGAGCCCTCCCGGGAGTGGTGTGTTGCTTTTTTTCTTTGTGGTAATAGCTTTTAAGATATGTACTGATGGTGGTGAGAGTGGAGCAGGACTGTCTCCATGGCGCAATTGGCTAGCGCGATCGGCTGTTAACCGAAAGTTTGGAGTTTCGAGCCCACCCGGTGGTGGTGCGGCGCTTTTTTTTCTTTGGGCTGATAGCTTTGAAGATATGTTCTGATGGTGGTGAGAGCGGAGCAAGACTGTCTCCGTGGCGCAAAGGGCTAGCGCGATCGGCTGTTAACCGAAAGGTTCGAGTTTCGAGCCCTCCCGGGAGTGGTGTGTTGCTTTTTTCTTTGCGCTGATAGCTTTGGAGATATGTTCTGATGGTGGTGAGAGTGGAGCAGGACTGTCTCCGTGGCGCAATGGGCTAGCGCGATCGGCTGTTAACCGAAAGGTTGGAGTTTCGAGCCCTCCCGGTGGTGGTGCGGCGCTTTTTTTCTTTGGGGTGATAGCTCTGAATAAATGTTTTGACGGTGGTGAGAGTGGAGCAGGACTGTCTCCGTGGCGCAATTGGCTTGCGCGATCTGCTGTTAACCAAAATGTTGGAGATTCGAGCCCACCCTGTGGTGGTGCGGCGCTTTTTTTTCTTTGTGCTGATAGCTTTGAAGATATGTTCTGATGGTGGTGAGAGTGGAGCAGGACTGTCTCCTTGGCGTAATTGGCTAGCGCGATTGGCTGTTAAACGAAAGGTTGGAGGTTCGAGCCCACCCGGTGGTGGTGCGGTGCTTTTTTTTCTTTGGGCTGATAGCTTTGAAGATATGTTCTGATGGCGGTGAGAGTGGAGCAGGACTGTCTCCCTGGCGCAATTGGCTAGCGCGATCGGCTGTTAACCGAAAGGTTGGAGGTACGAGCCCACCCGGTGGTGGTGCGGCGCTTTTTTTTCTTTGCGCTGATAGCTTTGAAGATATGTTCTGATGGTGGTGAGAGTGGAGCAAGACTGTCCCCGTGGCGCAATGGGTTAGCGCGATCGGCTGTTAACCGAAAGGTTGGAGTTTCGAGCCATCCCGGGAGTGGTGTGTTGCTTTTTTCTTTGCACTGATAGCTTTGAAGATATGTTCTGATGGTGTTGAGAGTGGAGCAGGACTGTCTCCGTGGCGCAATTGGCTAGCGCGATCGGCTGTTAACCGAAAGGTTGGAGGTTCGAGCCCACCCGGTGGTGGTGCGGCGCTTTTTCTTTCTTTGGGGCGATAGCTCTGAAGAAATGGTCTGACGGTGGTGAGAGTGGAGCACGACTGTCCCCGTGGCGAAAAGGGCTAGCGCGATCGGCTGTTAACCGAAAGGTTGGAGTTTCGAGCCCTCCCGGGAGTGGTGTGTTGCTTTTTTCTTTGCACTGATAGCTTTGAAGATATGTTCTGATGGTGGTGAGAGTGGAGCAGGACTGTCTCCGTGGCGCAATTGGCTTGCGCAATCGGCTGTTAACCGAAAGGTTGGAGGTTCGAGCCCTCCCAGGAGTGGTGTGTTGCTTTTTTCTTTGCGGTAATAGCTTTGAAGATATGTTCTGATGGTGGTGAGAGTGGAGCACGACTGTCTCCATGGCGCAATTGGCTAGCGCGATAGGCTGTTAACCGAAAGGTTGGAGTTTCGAGCCCACCCGATGGTAGTGCGGCGCTTTTTTTTCTTTGTGGTGATAGCTTTGATGATATGTTCTGATGGTGGTGAGAGTGGAGCAGGACTGTCTCCTTGGCGCAATTGGCTAGCGCGATTGGCTGTTAACCGAAAGGTTGGAGTTTCGAACCCTCCCGGGAGTGGTGTGTTGCTTTTTTCTTTGCACTGATAGCTTTGAAGATATGTTCTGATGATGGTGAGAGTGGAGCATGACTGTCTTCGTGGCGCAATTGGCTTGCGCGATCGGCTGTTAACCGAAAGGTTGGAGGTTCGAGCACAACCCGGTGGTGGTGCGGCGCTTTTTTTTCTTTGCACTGATAACTTTGAAGATATGTTCTGATAGTGGTGAGAGTGGAGCAGCACTGTCTCCGTGGCGCAATTGGCTTGCGTGATCAGCTGTTAACCGAAAGGTTGGAGTTTCGAGCCCACCCGGTGGTGGTGCGGCGCTTTTTTTTCTTTGGGCTGATAGCTTTGAAGATATGTTCTGATGGTGGTGAGAAGGGAGCAAGACTGTCTCCGTGGCGCAATGGGCTAGCGCGATCGGCTGTTAACCGAAATGTTGGAGTTTCGAGCCCTCCCGGGAGTGGTGTGTTGCTTTTTTCTTTGTGGTAATAGCTTTCAAGTTATGTTCTGATGGTGGTGAGAGTGGAGCAGGACTGTCTCCATGGCGCAATTGGCTAGCGCGATCGGCTGTTAACCGAAAGGTTGGAGTTTCGAGCCCACCCGGTGGTGGTGCGGCGCTTTTTTTTCTTTGGGCTGATAGCTCTGAAGAAATGTTCTGACGGTGGTGAGAGTGGAGCAGGACTGTCTCCGTGGCGCAATTGGCTAGCGCGATCGGCTGTTAACCGAAAGGTTGGAGGTTCGAGCCCTCCCGGTGGCGGTGCGGCGCTTTTTCTTTCTTTGGGGCGATAGCTCTGAAGAAATGGTCTGACGGTGGTGAGAGTGGAGCACGACTGTCTCTGGCGCAATTGGCTAGCGCGATCGGCTGTTAACCGAAAGGTTGGAGTTTCGAGCCCTCCCGGGAGTGGTGTGTTGCTTTTTTCTTTGCACTGATAGCTTTGAAGATATGTTTTGATGGTGGTGAGAGTGGAGCAGGACTGTCTCCGTGGCGCAATTGGCTTGCGCAATCGGCTGTTAACCGAAAGGTTGGAGGTTCGAGCCCTCCCAGGAGTGGTGTGTTGCTTTTTTCTTTGTGGTAATAGCTTTGAAGATATTGTCACGATGAGTCACAAGTACTGGGGGATTTATTAAACCACCAGGTAGCTAGCACTAGGACGATGCGTCAGTCGTGGCTGGCTCTCGAGCAAAGAAGAACGCGATCTTCTTTTTTCCTCTAGATTTTGAGCCGCTCTTGCTGTCAACCCACTACGTGCTGGCGGCATTATCCCCCCTTCCGAAAAGAAAAAAAACAAGTACCAAAAAGAGGAAAGGAAAGTGCATAGCAGCACCACGATGCTACTACATAGGCACGTGAAAAAAAAATGGAAATTCGGATGAAGTGAAAGTAAAAATTAAAGAGCGTGTCAACATAGGAAACGTCAATGAACGAGAAAGTAAGTTCACAAAATGAACAAAAAACACAAAGAACGCTGTACGGTAAAGGAAAAGTTACGAACAACGCGCAATAAATGGCTTCATGCGCAACACATGAACGACGTCCGGCCTCAGCCGTGTCCTGATCCGTGCATGGGGTGTTGAGTCCGGAACCACTTCGTAGTTCACGTCACTGACGCGGCGTAACACTTTATATGGGCCAAAGTACCGGCTCAGCAACTTTTCATTAAGGCCACGGCGGCGGACGGGCGTCCACACCCAAACTTGATCTCCGGGGCTGTAAAACACTTCTCTGTGGCGGGTATTATAGCGTCGTGCGTCTGCCTGCTGTTGCTGGCCGATGTGCAGTCGCGCGAGCTGCCGGGCATCCTCGGCACGCTCTGCGAATTCTTCGGCGTCTGTTGCCAACTCGTTTTCGTCCTGACACGGTAGCATTGAATCTAGCATGGTCTGCACTTCGCGGCCGTAGAGAAGCCGAAATGGCGTGAATCGCGTGGTCTCTTGCACGGCGGTATTATACGCGAAGGTCACGTAAGGCAAGATCCGGTCCCATGTTTTGTGCTGTACGTCGATGTACATTGAGATCATGTCTGCGAGGGTCTTATTCAGTCGTTCAGTAAGTCCGTTGGTTTGCGGGTGGTACGCAGTTGTCTTTCGGTGTCTGGTGTTGCTCAGTTTGAAAACTTCGTCCGTAAGCTGTGCCGTGAATGCCGTCCCTCTGTCCGTTATTACACTGGAAGGAGCACCGTGTCGTAACACGATGTGGCGCACGAAAAATTGTGCTACCTCAGAAGCCGTGGCTCGTGGGATCGCCTGGGTTTCAGCGTAGCGTGTCAAATAGTCGGTCGTGACGATCACCCATTTGTTGCTGTCCGCAGACATAGGAAATGGCCCGAGAATGTCCATGCCGACTTGGTCGAATGGCGTGCAGGGTGCTTTAATGGGCTGAAGCAAACCAGCTGGCTTAACAGATGGTTGCTTTCGGCGCTGACATTCCCGACAGCTCTTTACGTACTTCTTTACGCTTGCTGAAAGTCCTGGCCAATAGTACCTCTCGCTCACTCTGGCAAGTGTCCTTGAGTAGCCCAGATGACCGGATGTGGGTTCGTTATGGCAAGCGAAGAGGACGTCGTCTCGCATGTCTCGAGGAACCACCAGGAGGTAAGCACGATTGTTCGAACGAGCGTTCCTCTTGTACAGCACATCGTCTCGTAGGCAGAACGACGTCAACGAGCGGGATAAATGACGTGGTATAATTGCGCCCTGGCCCTCTAAATGATCAATGATTGGACGAATCTCTGCATCATCTCGCTGTCGTTTGCTCAAGTCTGATGTACTAACAGCGCCCAGAAAGCCTTCGTCTTCCTCTGCTTCCTGACTGACGACATGAAGGGGTGCGCGTGACAGTGTGTCAGCGTCCTCATGCTTACGGCCGGACTTATGGACGATGGTGACATCAAATTCCTGCAGCCGCAGACTCCACCGTGCTAGCTGACCTGAAGGGTCACGCAGGCTTGCCAACCAACAGAGCGCGTGATGGTCCGTCACTATCTTGAAGGGACGACCATAAAGGTACGGGCGGAACTTGGTGATTGCCCACACGACTGCGAGGCACTCTTTCTCCGTAGTGGAATAATTCGCCTCGGCACGGGATAGAGAGCGGCTGGCGTAGGCTATCACTCTTTCGATGTCCTCTTGACGCTGAACGAGCACTGCACCGAGCCCAATGTTACTAGCGTCAGTATGGACCTCCGTGTCAGCATCATCGTCGAAATGAGCGAGAATGGGCGCTGATTGCATGCGCTGTCGCAGCTCATCAAAAGCTGCTTGTTGCTCGTTTTCCCAGACAAACGGCGTGTCGTGCCTTGTGAGACGAGTCAGAGGTTCTGCTATCTGTGAAAAGCCATGAATGAATCGGCGATAGTAGGCGCACAAACCAAGGAAGCGCCGGACGGCTTTCTTATCGACAGGAGTTGGTAATTCGGCAACAGCGGCAAGCTTGTCCGGATCGGGACGGATTCCTTCGGCGCTAACTACATGTCCAAGAAATTTTAGTTCTTTATAGCCGAAGTGGCACTTCTGTGGCTTTAGTGTGAGGTCCGCCGATCGGATAGCCTCCAGCACGCTGCGCAGGCGGTGAAGGTGCTGCTCAAACGTGGTAGAGAAGACCACCACATCATCAAGGTAGACAAGACAAGTCTGCCACTTGAGCCCTGTGAGGACAGTGTCCATCATTCGCTGGAAAGTTGCCGGTGCTGAACACAAGCCAAAAGGGAGCACTCGAAATTGGTATAGGCCGTCTGGAGTCACAAAGGCTGTTTTCTCACGGTCTCGCTGATCTACTTCGATTTGCCAATATCCGCTTTTGAGATCGAGAGAAGTGAAATAATGGGCACGACGAAGTCTATCCAGCGAATCGTCGATACGTGGCAGCGGATACACATCCTTTTTCGTCACGTTGTTAAGCTTCCGGTAGTCGACGCAGAAGCGTAGCGACCCGTCCTTCTTTTTGACAAGTACGACTGGAGATGACCACGGGCTGTTCGATGGTTCAATAACGCCATCGTCAAGCATCTCGGTGACTTGCGTACGTATTGCTTCACGTTCTTTGGCCGACACGCGGTAGGGGTTCTGGTGTATCGGACGTGCGTCTTCGTACGTGATGATCCTGTGTTGAGTGATGGACGTCTGGCGGATCTTTGAGCAAGTTGCGAAGCAAGACCTGAACTCGAACAAAAGCGCTCGTAGTGCAGTCTGGTTAACGGTGGGCAGATCAGGATTGATGTCAATATTACTCATTGACGTGTCGGCGGTATCCACTATTTCGGACGTGAAACAGTTGGTGACGTTTGCTACTTCGTGTGCAAACGCTATCGAAGTGCCACGGAAAAGATGTCGATGCTCGTTGCTAAAGTTGGTTACGAGCAA
The DNA here is from genome assembly GCF_043290135.1 of Rhipicephalus microplus. Taxonomy (NCBI): domain Eukaryota; kingdom Metazoa; phylum Arthropoda; class Arachnida; order Ixodida; family Ixodidae; genus Rhipicephalus; species Rhipicephalus microplus. The sequence goes on along the minus strand of NW_027464699.1, from coordinate 507,797 downwards.
TTCAGATCGACCATCACGAAGGTGTATTACACTTCTAGCTACACAAATGCCTTGCTGCAGGAGGTGTTCAAAATTTGTCTCAGCCACCACATCGCCATCGCCCAAACCACAGCATGTTACGTCGACTAGAACACTTGTTCGTGGAGGAAGCGTCACACTCTGTTCAGAAATACGGAGTACGTCGACACGCCTTCCACCATCTTGCACGTTAATTGCTCGCTGGGCTGAGAACGTGACGCGGCGCTCTTTCAGATCAATGATAGCTCCATTTTCTTGTAGAAAGTCAATTCCCAGAATGACGTCACGGGAACATTCGCGTAGAACAAGGCAGCTTGCTACGAATGTGTACCCTTGAATCTGTACTCTAGTTGTGCAGGCACCCAGTGGGGTAACGACGTGGCCACCAGCTGTCCGAATCTGCGAGTTATGCCACGGCGTGATGACTTTCTTCAGCTGCGTTGTCAGTTTCCCGCTTAGTATGGAATAGTCTGCGCCGGTGTCCACTAAGGCATTAACTGCACAACCATCAATTGTCACTGCTATGTCCAATGAAAGTCGGCCATCCTTTGCAGCAGTATGTGATGTCGGACCGGTTTCTGTACAGTTCTGCGTCAATGGGAGGTCTTCAGCGCTTCGACGTTCAGCGACCCCGCCCCCAGAGGTCGCTTGGTCTAGTTTTCCCGACGGGGGCTGGGAGACCGTGTGGTAGAATACCGCTGGGGCGTTGATGAAAATCGCCTCGGTGATGGCGAGTGCGACTGGCGCCCGGCAGATGGTGGTGCATGCTGCTGGGAGAGGTAGTTTTCGATGTCGCGCGGTCTCTGGCCGTAACGGGGTGGCGGTGAGTACGCAGAGAAGCCACGAAGCCCAAGACGGCGATATGGGCACTGGCGGTACAAGTGATCAGCTTCTCCACAGTGAAAGCACAGAGGCCGGCGATCAGGTGTGCGCCAAACATCAGACTTTCGAGGAGACGTGCGCCGATCGTCGATGTACTGAATTGGTTGCACTGAACGATGGGCGACAGAAGCACCAGGGACAAAGGGCAGGGGCGGTGGCGTGTACGTGCCTTCGTAGTATGGCATGTGCTGCGCTGACTGTAGTGAAACAGCAGGAACAGGATGGACGAATAATGGCGGCGATGCAGCAGGGCGTTTCAAAGCTTCTGCGTAGGTTGTCTCACGGCGGTATTCAGCAGGAGCTGGCACAGCTGTATCATGAGGCAAGGTGTCCCGGAGAGCCTGGTGCAGCTCATCCTTGATCACAGTTGTAATAGAGTTTACTGTAGGATGAGGTGTTACACCAGCCTTTTGTAACTCTTCACGTATTATACCACGGATGAGTTCACGTAGATAGTCGTTGTTGGTTCTAGTGGCGGTGAAAATGTCGGCAGTAGACATGCCATTGACTTGCCTGTTGTATTGGTTGGATCACTGCTGCAGCATTTTTTCCATTGTCACGGCCTCGGACAAGAACTCCGCGACCGTCTTCGGAGGGCTGCGCACGAGGCCGGCAAAAAGCTGGTCCTTGACACCGCGCATCAAATGACGCAACTTCTTGTCCTCCGTCATTCTTGAATCGGCCCGTCGGAAGAGGCGCGTCATGTCTTCGACGAACGTGGTCACAGTTTCGTTTGGCAGCTGGACGCGGGCCAGAATAGCTCTTTCAGCTCGTTCTTGGCGATCAGCACTGGCATACGTCTGCAGAAGTCTACGAGAGAATTCGGGCCACGTCGTCAGCTGTTCCTCTCGGTTTTGATACCACGTACGTGCCCCGTCTTCGAGATAGAAGTAGACACGACCCAGTTTCGCCGCGTCGTCCCACTGATTCAAGGCGGCTACGCGCTCGAAATCCGCCAACCAGTCCTCAACGTCTTCGTGCTCCGAGCCATGGAACGTCGCCGGTGCGCGTGGGCTTTCCAACGTGTAGCGTTTCGACGTCGTGCTTCCCGTGCCGGTCGCCGAGGTTTGCACCGAAGCGCTGGTCATGTTTGTCGACGTGGTGGGAGCAGTATCGTCGGCTTCCGGAGGCAATCCCCTGATTCGGCGGCTGGTCCGATGCACGGGAGTATTGACTGGCACTGACTGGACTCGTATCGCGGCTTCCTGGGGGGGTCTGCAGCATCCGTGAGACTACCCAGCACTTCCACCAGTTGTCACGATGAGTCACAAGTACTGGGGGATTTATTAAACCACCAGGTAGCTAGCACTAGGACGATGCGTCAGTCGTGGCTGGCTCTCGAGCAAACAAGAACGCGATCTTCTTTTTTCCTCTAGATTTTGAGCCGCTCTTGCTGTCAACCCACTACGTGCTGGCGGCAATATGTTCTGATGGTGGTGAGAGTGGAGCACGACTGTCTCCATGGCGCAATTGGCTAGCGCGATCGGCTGTTAACCGAAAGGTTGGAGTTTCGAGCCCACCCGATGGTGGTGCGGCGCTTTTTTTTCTTTGTGGTGATAGCTTTGATGATATGTTCTGATGGTGGTGAGAGTGGAGCAGGACTGTCTCCGTGGCGCAATTGGCTAGCGCGATTGGCTGTTAACCGAAAGGTTGGAGTTTCGAACCCTCCCGGGAGTGGTGTGTTGCTTTTTTCTTTGCACTGAGAGCTTTGAGGATATGTTCTGATGGTGGTGAGAGTGGAGCATGACTGTCTTCGTGGCGCAATTGGCTTGCGCGATCGGCTGTTAACCGAAAGGTTGGAGGTTCGAGCACCACCCGGTGGTAGTGCGGCGCTTTTTTTTCTTTGCACTGATAGCTTTGAAGATATGTTCTGATAGTGGTGAGAGTGGAGCAGGACTGTCTCCGTGGCGCAATTGGCTTGCGTGATCAGCTGTTAACCGAAAGGTTGGAGGTTCGAGCCCACCCGGTGGTGGTGCGGTGCTTTTTTTTCTTTGGGCTGATAGCTTTGAAGATATGTTCTGATGGTGGTGAGAAGGAAGCAAGACTGTCTCCGTGGCGCAATGGGCTAGCGCGATCGGCTGTTAACCGAAAGGTTGGAGTTTCGAGCCCTCCCGGGAGTGGTGTGTTGCTTTTTTCTTTGTGGTAATAGCTTTCAAGTTATGTTCTGATGGTGGTGAGAGTGGAGCAGGACTGTCTCCATGGCGCAATTGGCTAGCGCGATCGGCTGTTAACCGAAAGGTTGGAGTTTCGAGCCCACCCGGTGGTGGTGCGGCGCTTTTTTTTCTTTGGGCTGATAGCTCTGAAGAAATGTTCTGACGGTGGTGAGAGTGGAGCAGGACTGTCTCCGTGGCGCAATTGGCTAGCGCGATCGGCTGTTAACCGAAAGGTTGGAGGTTCGAGCCCTCCCGGTGGCGGTGCGGCGCTTTTTCTTTCTTTGGGGCGATAGCTCTGAAGAAATGGTCTGACGGTGGTGAGAGTGGAGCACGACTGTCTCTGTGGCGCAATTGGCTAGCGCGATCGGCTGTTAACCGAAAGGTTGGAGGTTCGAGCCCACCCGGTGGTGGTGCGGCGCTTTTTTTCTTTGGGCTCATAGCTCTGAAGAAATGTTCTGACGGTGGTGAGAGTGGAGCAGGACTGTCCCCGTGGCGCCATTGGCTAGCGCGATCGGCTGTTAACCAAAAAGTTGGATGTTCGAGCCCTCCCGGGTGGGGTGTGTTGCTTTTTTCTTTGCGCTGATAGCTTTGAAGATATTTTCTGATGGTGGTGAGCGTGGAGCACGATTGTCTCCGTGGCGCAATGGGCTACCGCGATCGGCTGTTAACCGAAAGGTTGGAGTTTCAAGCCCTCCCGGGAGTGGTGTGTTGCTTTTTTCTTTGCGCTGATAGCTTTGAAGATATGTTCTGATGGTGGTGAGAGTGGAGCAGGACTGTCTCCGTGGCGCAATTGGCTTGCGCGATCGGCTGTTAACCGAAAGGTTGGAGTTTCGAGCCCTCCCGGGAGTGGTGTGTTGCTTTTTTTCTTTGTGGTAATAGCTTTTAAGATATGTACTGATGGTGGTGAGAGCGGAGCAAGACTGTCTCCGTGGCGCAAAGGGCTAGCGCGATCGGCTGTTAACCGAAAGGTTGGAGTTTCGAGCCCGCCCGGGAGTGGTGTGTTGCTTTTTTCTTTGCGCTGATAGCTTTGAATATATGTTCTGATGGTGGTGAGAGCGAAGCAAGACTGTCTCCGTGGCGCAAAGGGCTAGCGCGATCGGCTGTTAACCGAAAGGTTCGAGTTTCGAGACCTCCCGGGAGTGGTGTGTTGCTTTTTTTATTTGTGGTAATAGCTTTGAAGATATGTTTTGATGGTGGTGAGAGTGGAGCAGGACTGTCTCCGTGGCGCAATTGGCTTGCGCAATCGGCTGTTAACCGAAAGTTTGGAGGTTCGAGCCCACCCGTTGGTGGTGCGGCGCTTTTTTTTCTTTGTTCTGATAGCTTTGAAGATATGTTCTGATGGTGGTGAGAGTGGAGCAAGACTGTCCCCGTGGCGCAATGGGCTACCGGGATCGGCTGTTAACCGAAAGGTTGGAGTTTCAAGCCCTCCCGGGAGTGGTGTGTTGCTTTTTTCTTTGCGCTGATAGCTTTGAAGATATGTTCTGATGGTGGTGAGAGTGAAGCAAGACTGTCTCCGTGCGCAACGGGCTAGCGCGATCGGCTGTTAACCGAAAAGTTGGAGTTTCGAGCCCTCCCGGTGGTGGTGCGGCGCTTTTTTTTCTTTGGGGTGATAGCTCTGAATAAATGTTTTGACGGTGGTGAGAGTGGAGCAGGACTGTCTCCGTGGCGCAATTGGCTTGCGCAATCGGCTGTTAACCGAAAGGTTGGAGGTTCGAGCCCACACGGTGGTGGTGCGGCGCTTTTTTTTTGCACTGATAGCTTTGAAGATATGTTCTGATGGTGGTGAGAGTGGAGCAAGACTGTCCCCGTGGCGCAATGGGTTACCGCGATCGGCTGTTAACCGAAAGGTTGGAGTTTCAAGCCCTCCCGGGAGTGGTGTGTTGCTTTTTTCTTTGCGCTGATAGCTTTGAAAATATGTTCTGATGGTGGTGAGAGTGGAGCAGGACTGTCTCCGTGGCGCAATTGGCTTGCGCGATCGGCTGTTAACCGAAAGGTTGGAGTTTCGAGCCCTCCCGGGAGTGGTGTGTTGCTTTTTTTCTTTGTGGTAATAGCTTTTAAGATATGTACTGATGGTGGTGAGAGTGGAGCAGGACTGTCTCCGTGGCGCAATTGGCTAGCGCGATCGGCTGTTAACCGAAAGGTTGGAGTTTCGAGCCCACCCGGTGGTGGTGCGGCGCTTTTTTTTCTTTGGGCTGATAGCTTTGAGGATATGTTCTGATGGTGGTGAGAGCGGAGCAAGACTGTCTCCGTGGCGCAAAGGGCTAGCGCGATCGGCTGTTAACCGAAAGGTTTGAGTTTCGAGCCCTCCCGGGAGTGGTGTGTTGCTTTTTTCTTTGCGCTGATAGCTTTGAAGATATGTTCTGATGGTGGTGAGAGTGGAGCAGGACTGTCTCCGTGGCGCAATGGGCTAGCGCGATCGGCTGTTAACCGAAAGGTTGGAGTTTCGAGCCCTCCCGGTGGTGGTGCGGCGCTTTTTTTCTTTGGGGTGATAGCTCTGAACAAATGTTTTGACGGTGGTGAGAGTGGAGCAGGACTGTCTTCGTGGCGCAATTGGCTTACGCGATCGGCTGTTAACCGAAAGGTTGGAGGTTCGAGCCCTCCCGGGAGTGGTGTGTTGCTTTTTTCTTTGCACTGATAGCTCTGAAGAAAGGGTCTGACGGTGGTGAGAGTGGAGCACGACTGTCCCCGTGGCGAAATGGGCTAACGCAATCGGCTGTTAACCGAAAGGTTAGAGTTTTGAGACCTCCCGGGAGTGGTTTGTTGCTTTTTTCTTTGCACTGATAGCTTTGAAGATATGTTCTGATGGTGGTGAGAGTGGAGCAGGACTGTTTCCGTGGCGCAATTGGCTAGCGCGATCGGCTGTTAACCGAAAGGTTGGAGTTTCGAGCCCACCCGATGGTGGTGCGGCGCTTTTTCTTTCTTTGGGGCGATAGCTCTGAAGAAATGGTCTGACGGTGGTGAGAGTGGAGCACGACTGTCTCTGTGGCGCAATTGGCTAGCGCGATCGGCTGTTAACCGAAAGGTTGGAGGTTCGAGCACACCCGGTGGTGGTGCGGCGCTTTTTTTCTTTGGGCTCATAGCTCTGAAGAAATGTTCTGACGGTGGTGAGAGTGGAGCAGTACTGTCCCCGTGGCGCCATTGGCTAGTGCGATCGGCTGTTAACCAAAAAGTTGGAGGTTCGAGCCCTCCCGGGTGGGGTGTGTTGCTTTTTTCTTTGCGCTGATAGCTTTGAAGATATTTTCTGATGGTGGTGAGCGTGGAGCACGATTGTCTCTGTTGCGCAATTGGCTAGTGCGATCGGCCGTTAACCGAAAGTTCGGAGGTTCGAGCCCACCTGGTGGTGGTGCGGCGCTTTTTTTTCTTTGGGCTGATAGCTTGAAAGATATGTTCTAATGGTGGTGAGAGTGGAGCAGGACTGTCTCCGTGGCGCAATTGGCCAGCGCGATTGGCTGTTAACCGAAAAGTTGGAGGTTCGAGCCCTCCCGGGAGTGGTGTGTTGCTTTTTTCTTTGTGCTGATAGGTTTGAAGATATGTTCCGATGGTGGTAAGAGTGGAGCGCGACTGTCTCCGTGGCGCAATTGGCTAGTGCGATCGGCTGTTAACCGAAAGGTTGGAGGTTCGAGCCCACCCGGTGGTGGTGCGGCGCTTTTTTTTCTTTGGGCTGATAGCTTTGAAGATATGTTCTGATGGAGGTGAGAAGGGAGCAAGTTTGTCTCCGTGGCGCAATGGGCTAGCCTGATCGGCTGTTAACCGAAAGGTTGGAGTTTCGAGCCCGCCCGGGAGTGGTGTGTTGCTTTTTTCTTTGCGCTGATAGCTTTGAATATATGTTCTGATGGTGGTGAGAGCGAAGCAAGACTGTCTCCGTGGCGCAAAGGGCTAGCGCGATCGGCTGTTAACCGAAAGGTTCGAGTTTCGAGACGTCCCGGGAGTGGTGTGTTGCCTTTTTTCTTTGCGCTGATAGCTTTGAAGATATGTTCTGATGGTGGTGAGAGTGGAGCAGGACTGTCCCCGTGGCGCCATTGGCTAGCGCGATCGGCTGTTAACCAAAAAGTTGGAGGTTCGAGCCCTCCCGGGTAGGGTGTGTTGCTTTTTTCTTTGCGCTGATAGCTTTGAAGATATTTTCTGATGGTGGTGAGCGTGGAGCACGATTGTCTCCGTTGCGCAATTGGCTAGCGCGATCGGCCGTTAACCGAAAGGTTGGAGGTTCGAGCCCACCTGGTGGTGGTGCGGCGCTTTTTTTTTTCTTTGGGCTGATAGCTTGAAATATATGTTCTAATGGTGGTGAGAGTGGAGCAGGACTGTCTCCGTGGCGCAATTGGCCAGCGCGATCGGCTGTTAACCAAAAAGTTGGAGGTTCGAGCCCTTCCGGGAGTGGTGTGTTGCTTTTTTCTTTGTGCTGATAGCTTTGAAGATATGTTCCGATGGTGGTAAGAGTGGAGCGTGACTGTCGCCGTGGCGCAATTGGCTAGTGCGATCGGCTGTTAACCGAAAGGTTGGAGGTTCGAGCCCACCCGGTGGTGGTGCGGCGCTTTTTTTTCTTTGGGCTGATAGCTTTGAAGATATGTTCTGATGGTGGTGAGAGTGGAGCAGGACTGTCTCCGTGGCGCAATTGGCTAGCGCGATTGGCTGTTAACCGAAAGTTTGGAGGTTCGAGCCCACCCGTTGGTGGTGCGGCGCTTTTTTTTCTTTGTTCTGATAGCTTTGAAGATATGTTCTGATGGTGGTGAGAGTGGAGCAAGACTGTCCCCGTGGCGCAATGGGCTACCGCGATCGGCTGTTAACCGAAAGGTTGGAGTTTCAAGCCCTCCCGGGAGTGGTGTGTTGCTTTTTTCTTTGCGCTGATAGCTTTGAAGATATGTTCTGATGGTTGTGAGAGTGAAGCAAGACTGTCTCCGTGCGCAATGGGCTAGCGCGATCGGCTGTTAACCGAAAAGTTGGAGTTTCGAGCCCTCCCGGTGGTGGTGCGGCGCTTTTTTTTCTTTGGGGTGATAGCTCTGAATAAATGTTTTGACGGTGGTGAGAGTCGAGCAGGACTGTCTCCGTGGAGAAATTGGCTTGCGCAATCGGCTGTTAACCGAAAGGTTGGAGGTTCGAGCCCACCCGGTGGTGGTGCGGCGCTTTTTTTTCTTTGCACTGATAGCTTTGAAGATATGTTCTGATGGTGGTGAGAGTGGAGCAAGACTGTCCCCGTGGCGCAATGGGCTACCGCGATCGGCTGTTAACCGAAAGGTTGGAGTTTCAAGCCCTCCCGGGAGTGGTGGGTTGCTTTTTTCTTTGCGCTGATAGCTTTGAAGATATGTTCTGATGGTGGTGAGAGTGGAGCAGGACTGTCTCCGTGGCGCAATTGGCTTGCGCGATCGGCTGTTAACCGAAAGGTTGGAGTTTCGAGCCCTCCCGGGAGTGGTGTGTTGCTTTTTTTCTTTGTGGTAATAGCTTTTAAGATATGTACTGATGGTGGTGAGAGTGGAGCAGGACTGTCTCCATGGCGCAATTGGCTAGCGCGATCGGCTGTTAACCGAAAGGTAGGAGTTTCGAGCCCACCCGGTGGTGGTGCGGCGCTTTTTTTTCTTTGGGCTGATAGCTTTGAAGATATGTTCTGATGGTGGTGAGAGCGGAGCAAGACTGTCTCCGTGGCGCAAAGGGCTAGCGCGATCGGCTGTTAACCGAAAGGTTCCAGTTTCGAGCCCTCCCGGGAGTGGTGTGTTGCTTTTTTCTTTGCGCTGATAGCTTTGAAGATATGTTCTGATGGTGGTGAGAGTGGAGCATGACTGTCTCCGTGGCGCAATTGGCTTGCGCGATCGGCTATTAACCGAAAGGTTGGAGTTTCGAGCCCTCCCGGTGGTGGTGCGGCGCTTTTTTTCTTTGGGGTGATAGCTCTGAATAAATGTTTTGACGGTGGTGAGAGTGGAGCAGGACTGTCTTCGTGGCGCAATTGGCTTACGCGATCGGCTGTTAACCGAAAGGTTGGAGGTTCGAGCCCTCCCGGGAGTGGTGTGTTGCTTTTTTCTTTGCACTGATAGCTCTGAAGAAAGGGTCTGACGGTGGTGAGAGTGGAGCACGACTGTCCCCGTGGCGAAATGGGCTAACGCAATCGGCTGTTAACCGAAAGGTTAGAGTTTTGAGACCTCCCGGGAGTGGTTTGTTGCTTTTTTCTTTGCACTGATAGCTTTGAAGATATGTTCTGATGGTGGTGAGAGTGGAGCAGGACTGTTTCCGTGGCGCAATTGGCTAGCGCGATCGGCTGTTAACCGAAAGGTTGGAGTTTCGAGCCCACCCGATGGTGGTGCGGCGCTTTTTCTTTCTTTGGGGCGATAGCTCTGAAGAAATGGTCTGACGGTGGTGAGAGTGGAGCACGACTGTCTCTGTGGCGCAATTGGCTAGCGCGATCGGCTGTTAACCGAAAGGTTGGAGGTTCGAGCACACCCGGTGGTGGTGCGGCGCTTTTTTTCTTTGGGCTCATAGCTCTGAAGAAATGTTCTGACGGTGGTGAGAGTGGAGCAGTACTGTCCCCGTGGCGCCATTGGCTAGTGCGATCGGCTGTTAACCAAAAAGTTGGAGGTTCGAGCCCTCCCGGGTGGGGTGTGTTGCTTTTTTCTTTGCGCTGATAGCTTTGAAGATATTTTCTGATGGTGGTGAGCGTGGAGCACGATTGTCTCTGTTGCGCAATTGGCTAGTGCGATCGGCCGTTAACCGAAAGTTCGGAGGTTCGAGCCCACCTGGTGGTGGTGCGGCGCTTTTTTTTCTTTGGGCTGATAGCTTGAAAGATATGTTCTAATGGTGGTGAGAGTGGAGCAGGACTGTCTCCGTGGCGCAATTGGCCAGCGCGATTGGCTGTTAACCGAAAAGTTGGAGGTTCGAGCCCTCCCGGGAGTGGTGTGTTGCTTTTTTCTTTGTGCTGATAGGTTTGAAGATATGTTCCGATGGTGGTAAGAGTGGAGCGCGACTGTCTCCGTGGCGCAATTGGCTAGTGCGATCGGCTGTTAACCGAAAGGTTGGAGGTTCGAGCCCACCCGGTGGTGGTGCGGCGCTTTTTTTTCTTTGGGCTGATAGCTTTGAAGATATGTTCTGATGGAGGTGAGAAGGGAGCAAGTTTGTCTCCGTGGCGCAATGGGCTAGCCTGATCGGCTGTTAACCGAAAGGTTGGAGTTTCGAGCCCGCCCGGGAGTGGTGTGTTGCTTTTTTCTTTGCGCTGATAGCTTTGAATATATGTTCTGATGGTGGTGAGAGCGAAACAAGACTGTCTCCGTGGCGCAAAGGGCTAGCGCGATCGGCTGTTAACCGAAAGGTTCGAGTTTCGAGACGTCCCGGGAGTGGTGTGTTGCCTTTTTTCTTTGCGCTGATAGCTTTGAAGATATGTTCTGATGGTGGTGAGAGTGGAGCAGGACTGTCCCCGTGGCGCCATTGGCTAGCGCGATCGGCTGTTAACCAAAAAGTTGGAGGTTCGAGCCCTCCCGGGTAGGGTGTGTTGCTTTTTTCTTTGCGCTGATAGCTTTGAAGATATTTTCTGATGGTGGTGAGCGTGGAGCACGATTGTCTCCGTTGCGCAATTGGCTAGCGCGATCGGCCGTTAACCGAAAGGTTGGAGGTTCGAGCCCACCTGGTGGTGGTGCGGCGCTTTTTTTTTCTTTGGGCTGATAGCTTGAAATATATGTTCTAATGGTGGTGAGAGTGGAGCAGGACTGTCTCCGTGGCGCAATTGGCCAGCGCGATCGGCTGTTAACCAAAAAGTTGGAGGTTCGAGCCCTTCCGGGAGTGGTGTGTTGCTTTTTTCTTTGTGCTGATAGCTTTGAAGATATGTTCCGATGGTGGTAAGAGTGGAGCGTGACTGTCGCCGTGGCGCAATTGGCTAGTGCGATCGGCTGTTAACCGAAAGGTTGGAGGTTCGAGCCCACCCGGTGGTGGTGCGGCGCTTTTTTTTCTTTGGGCTGATAGCTTTGAAGATATGTTCTGATGGTGGTGAGAGTGGAGCAGGACTGTCTCCGTGGCGCAATTGGCTAGCGCGATTGGCTGTTAACCGAAAGTTTGGAGGTTCGAGCCCACCCGTTGGTGGTGTGGCGCTTTTTTTTCTTTGTTCTGATAGCTTTGAAGATATGTTCTGATGGTGGTGAGAGTGGAGCAAGACTGTCCCCGTGGCGCAATGGGCTACCGCGATCGGCTGTTAACCGAAAGGTTGGAGTTTCAAGCCCTCCCGGGAGTGGTGTGTTGCTTTTTTCTTTGCGCTGATAGCTTTGAAGATATGTTCTGATGGTTGTGAGAGTGAAGCAAGACTGTCTCCGTGCGCAATGGGCTAGCGCGATCGGCTGTTAACCGAAAAGTTGGAGTTTCGAGCCCTCCCGGTGGTGGTGCGGCGCTTTTTTTTCTTTGGGGTGATAGCTCTGAATAAATGTTTTGACGGTGGTGAGAGTCGAGCAGGACTGTCTCCGTGGAGAAATTGGCTTGCGCAATCGGCTGTTAACCGAAAGGTTGGAGGTTCGAGCCCACCCGGTGGTGGTGCGGCGCTTTTTTTTCTTTGCACTGATAGCTTTGAAGATATGTTCTGATGGTGGTGAGAGTGGAGCAAGACTGTCCCCGTGGCGCAATGGGCTACCGCGATCGGCTGTTAACCGAAAGGTTGGAGTTTCAAGCCCTCCCGGGAGTGGTGGGTTGCTTTTTTCTTTGCGCTGATAGCTTTGAAGATATGTTCTGATGGTGGTGAGAGTGGAGCAGGACTGTCTCCGTGGCGCAATTGGCTTGCGCGATCGGCTGTTAACCGAAAGGTTGGAGTTTCGAGCCCTCCCGGGAGTGGTGTGTTGCTTTTTTTCTTTGTGGTAATAGCTTTTAAGATATGTACTGATGGTGGTGAGAGTGGAGCAGGACTGTCTCCATGGCGCAATTGGCTAGCGCGATCGGCTGTTAACCGAAAGGTTGGAGTTTCGAGCCCACCCGGTGGTGGTGCGGCGCTTTTTTTTCTTTGGGCTGATAGCTTTGAAGATATGTTCTGATGGTGGTGAGAGCGGAGCAAGACTGTCTCCGTGGCGCAAAGGGCTAGCGCGATCGGCTGTTAACCGAAAGGTTCCAGTTTCGAGCCCTCCCGGGAGTGGTGTGTTGCTTTTTTCTTTGCGCTGATAGCTTTGAAGATATGTTCTGATGGTGGTGAGAGTGGAGCAGGACTGTCTCCGTGGCGCAATGGGCTAGCGCGATCGGCTGTTAACCGAAAGGTTGGAGTTTCGAGCCCTCCCGGTGGTGGTGCGGCGCTTTTTTTCTTTGGGGTGATAGCTCTGAATAAATGTTTTGACGGTGGTGAGAGTGGAGCAGGACTGTCTTCGTGGCGCAATTGGCTTACGCGATCGGCTGTTAACCGAAAGGTTGGAGGTTCGAGCCCTCCCGGGAGTGGTGTGTTGCTTTTTTCTTTGCACTGATAGCTCTGAAGAAATGGTCTGACGGTGGTAGAGTGGAGCACGACTGTCCCCGTGGCGAAATGGGCTAACGCAATCGGCAGTTAACCGAAAGGTTGGAGTTTCGAGCCCTCCCGGGAGTGGTGTGTTGCTTTTTTTTTGCACTGATAGCTTTGAAGATATGTTCTGATGGTGGTGAGAGTGGAGCAGGACTGTCTCCGTGGCGCAATTGGCTTGCGCGATCGGCTGTTAACCGAAAGGTTGGAGGTTCGAGCCCTCCCAGGAGTGGTGTGTTGCTTTTTTCTTTGTGGTAATAGCTTTGAAGATATGTTCTGATGGTGGTGAGAGTGGAGCACGACTGTCTCCATGGCGCAATTGGCTAGCGCGATCGGCTGTTAACCAAAGGTTGGAGGTTCGAGCCCACCCGGTGGCGGTGCGGCGCTTTTTCTTTCTTTGGGGCGATAGCTCTGAAGAAATGGTCTGACGGTGGTGAGAGTGGAGCACGACTGTCTCTGTGGCGCAATTGGCTAGCGCGATCGGATGTTAACCGAAAGTTTGGAGGTTCGAGCCCACCCGGATGGAGGTGCGGCGCTTTTTTTCTTTGGGCTGATATCTCTGAAGAAATGTTCTGACGGTGGTGAGAGTGGAGCAGGACTGTCCCCGTGGCGCCATTGGCTAGCGCGATCGGCTGTTAACCAAAAAGTTTGAGGTTCGAGCCCTCGCGGTTGGGGTGTGTTGCTTTTTTCTTTCCGCTGATAGCTTTGAAGATATTTTCTGATGGTGGTGAGCGTGGAGCACGATTGTCTCCGTTGCGCAATGGGCTAGCGCGATTGGCCGTTAACCGAAAGGTTGGAGGTTCGAGCCCACCATGTGGTGGTGCTGCGCTTTTTTTCTTTGGATGATAGCTTGAAAGATATGTTCTAATGGTGGTGACAGTGGAGCAGGACTGTCTCCGTGGCGCAATTGGCCAGCGCGATCGGCTGTTAACCGAAAAGTTGGAGGTTCGAGCCCTCCCGGGAGTGGTGTGTTGCTTTTTTCTTTGTGCTGATAGCTTTGAAGATATGTTCCGATGGTGGTAAGAGTGGAGCGCGACTGTCTCCGTGGCGCAATTGGCTAGTGCGATCGGCTGTTAACCGAAAGGTTGTAGGTTCGAGCGCACCCGGTGGTGGTGCGGCGCTTTTTTTTCTTTGGGCTGATAGCTTTGAAGATATGTTCTGATGGAGGTGAGAAGAGAGCAAGTTTGTCTCCGTGGCGCAATGGGCTAGCCCGATCGGCTGTTAACCGAAAGGTTGGAGTTTCGAGCCCGCCCGGGAGTGATGTGTTGCTTTTTTCTTTGCGCTGATAGCTTTGAATATATGTTCTGATGGTGGTGAGAGCGGAGCAAGACTGTCTCCGTGGCACAAAGGACTAACGCGATCGGCTGTTAACCGAAAGGTTCGAGTTTCGAGCCCTCCCGGGAGTGGTGTGTTGCTTTTTTCTTTGAGCTAATAGCTTTGAAGATATGTTCTGATGGTGGTGAGAGTGGAGCAGGACTGTCTCCGTGGCGCAATTGGCTAGCGCGATCGGCTGTTAACCGAAAGGTTGGAGTTTCGAGCCCTCCCGGTGGTGGTGCGGCGCTTTGTTTTCTTTGGGGTGATAGCTCTGAATAAATGTTTTGACGGTGGTGAGAGTGGAGCAGGACTGTCTCCGTGGCGCAATCGGCTTGCGCGATCGGCTGTTAACCGAAAGGTTGGAGGTTCGAGCCCACCCGGTGGTGGTGCGGCGCTTTTTTTTCTTTGCACTGATAGCTTTGAAGATATATTCTGATGGTGGTGAGAGTGGAGCAAGACTGTCCCCGTGGCGCAATGGGCTACCGCGATCGGATGTTAACCGAAAGGTTAGAGTTTCAAGCCCTCCCGGGAGTGCTGTGTTGCTTTTTTCTTTGCACTGATAGCTTTGAAGATATGTTCTGATGGTGGTGAGAGTGGAGCAGGACTGTCTCCGTGGCGCAATTGGCTTGCGCGATCGGCTGTTAACCGAAAGGTTGGAGTTTCGAGCACTCCCGGGAGTGGTGTGTTGCTTTTTTTCTTTGTGGTAATAGCTTTTAGGATATGTTCTGATGATGGTGAGAGTGGAGCAGGACTGTCTCCGTGGCGCAATTGGCTTGCGCGATCGGCTGTTAACCGAAAGATTGGAGTTTTGAGCCCTCCCGGGAGTGGTGTCTTGCTTTTTTTCTTTGGGCTCATAGCTCTGAAGAAATGTTCTGACGGTGGTGAGAGTGGAGCAGGACTGTCCCCGTGGCGCCATTGGCTAGCGCGATCGGCTGTTAACCAAAAAGTTGGATGTTCGAGCCCTCCCGGGTGGGGTGTGTTGCTTTTTTCTTTGCGCTGATAGCTTTGAAGATATTTTCTGATGGTGGTGAGCGTGGAGCACGATTGTCTCCGTTGCGCAATTGGCTAGTGCGATCGGCCGTTAACCGAAAGTTTGGAGGTTCGACCCCACCTGGTGGTGGTGCGGCGCTTTTTTTTCTTTGGGCTGATAGCTTGAAAGATATGTTCTAATGGTGGTGAGAGTGGAGCAGGACTGTCTCCGTGGCGCAATTGGCCAGCGCGATTGGCTGTTAACCGAAAAGTTGGAGGTTCGAGCCCTCCCGGGAGTGGTGTGTTGCTTTTTTCTTTGTGCTGATAGCTTTGAAGATATGTTCCGATGGCGGTAAGAGTGGAGCGCGACTGTCTCCGTGGCGCAACTGGCTAGTGCGATCAGCTGTTAACCGAAAGGTTGGAGGTTCGAGCCCACCCGGTGGTGGTGCGGCGCTTTTTTTTCTTTGGGCTGATAGCTTTGAAGATATGTTCTGATGGAGGTGAGAAGGGAGCAAGTTTGTCTCCGTGGCGCAATGGGCTAGCCCGATCGGCTGTTAACCGAAAGGTTGGAGTTTCGAGCCCGCCCGGGAGTGGTGTGTTGCTTTTTTCTTTGCGCTGATAGCTTTGAATATATGTTCTGATGGTGGTGAGAGCGAAGCAAGACTGTCTCCGTGGCGCAAAGGGCTAGCGCGATGGGCTGTTAACCGAAAGGTTCGAGTTTCGAGACCTCCCGGGAGTGGTGTGTTGCTTTTTTTTTGCGCTGATAGCTTTGAAGATATGTTCTGATGGTGGTGAG
Source organism: Rhipicephalus microplus (assembly GCF_043290135.1). NCBI lineage: Eukaryota > Metazoa > Arthropoda > Arachnida > Ixodida > Ixodidae > Rhipicephalus > Rhipicephalus microplus. Next base: position 492,235 of record NW_027464699.1, on the reverse strand, counting down.
AGTGGAGCAGGACTGTCTCCGTGGCGCAGTTGGCTAGCGCGATTGGCTGTTAACCGAAAGTTTGGAGGTTGGAGCCCACCCGTTGGTGGTGCGGCGCTTTTTTTTCTTTGTTCTGATAGCTTTGAAGATATGTTCTGATGGTGGTGAGAGTGGAGCAAGACTGTCCCCGTGGCGCAATGGGCTACCGCGATCGGCTGTTAACCGAAAGGTTGGAGTTTCAAGCCCTCCCGGGAGTGGTGTGTTGCTTTTTTCTTTGCGCTGATAGCTTTGAAGATATGTTCCGATGGTGGTGAGAGTGAAGCAAGACTGTCTCCGTGCGCAATGGGCTAGCGCGATCGGCTGTTAACCGAAAAGTTGGAGTTTCGAGCCCTCCCGGTGGTGGTGCGGCGCTTTTTTTTCTTTGGGGTGATAGCTCTGAATAAATGTTTTGACGGTGGTGAGAGTGGAGCAGGACTGTCTCCGTGGCGCAATTGGCTTGCGCAATCGGCTGTTAACCGAAAGGTTGGAGGTTCGAGCCCACACGGTGGTGGTGCGGCGCTTTTTTTGCACTGATAGCTTTGAAGATATGTTCTGATGGTGGTGAGAGTGGAGCAAGACTGTCCCCGGGGCGCAATGGGTTACCGCGATCGGCTGTTAACCGAAAGGTTGGAGTTTCAAGCCCTCCCGGGAGTGGTGTGTTGCTTTTTTCTTTGCGCTGATAGCTTTGAAGATATGTTCTGATGGTGGTGAGAGTGGAGCAGGACTGTCTCCGTGGCGCCATTGGCTTGCGCGATCGGCTGTCAACCGAAAGGTTGGAGTTTCGAGCCCTCCCGGGAGTGGTGTGTTGCTTTTTTTCTTTGTGGTAATAGCTTTTAAGATATGTACTGATGGTGGTGAGAGTGGAGCAGGACTGTCTCCATGGCGCAATTGGCTAGCGCGATCGGCTGTTAACCGAAAGGTTGGAGTTTCGAGCCCACCCGGTGGTGGTGCGGCGCTTTTTTTTCTTTGGGCTGATAGCTTTGAAGATATGTTCTGATGGTGGTGAGAGCGGAGCAAGACTGTCTCCGTGGCGCAAAGGGCTAGCGCGATCGGCTGTTAACCGAAAGGTTCGAGTTTCGAGCCCTCCCGGGAGTGGTGTGTTGCTTTTTTCTTTGCGCTGATAGCTTTGAAGATATGTTCTGATGGTGGTGAGAGTGGAGCAGGACTGTCTCCGTGGCGCAATGGGCTAGCGCGATCGGCTGTTAACCGAAAGGTTGGAGTTTCGAGCCCTCCCGGTGGTGGTGCGGCGCTTTTTTTCTTTGGGGTGATAGCTCTGAATAAATGTTTTGACGGTGGTGAGAGTGGAGCAGGACTGTCTTCGTGGCGCAATTGGCTTACGCGATCGGCTGTTAACCGAAAGGTTGGAGGTTCGAGCCCTCCCGGGAGTGGTGTGTTGCTTTTTTCTTTGCACTGATAGCTCTGAAGAAATGGTCTGACGGTGGTGAGAGTGGAGCACGACTGTCCCCGTGGCGAAATGGGCTAACGCAATCGGCTGTTAACCGAAAGGTTGGAGTTTTGAGCCCTCCCGGGAGTGGTTTGTTGCTTTTTTCTTTGCACTGATAGCTTTGAAGATATGTTCTGATGGTGGTGAGAGTGGAGCAGGACTGTCTCCGTGGCGCAATTGGCTTGCGCGATCGGCTATTAACCGAAAGGTTGGAGGTTCGTGCCCTCCCAGGAGTGGTGTGTTGCTTTTTTCTTTGTGGTAATAGCTTTGAAGATATGTTCTGATGGTGGTGAGAGTGGAGCACGACTGTCTCCATGGCGCAATTGGCTAGCGCGATCGGCTGTTAACCAAAGGTTGGAGTTTCGAGCCCACCCGATGGTGGTGCGGCGCTTTTTTTTCTTTTTTCTTTGCACTGATAGCTTTGAAGATATGTTCTGATAGTGGTGAGAGTGGAGGAGGACTGTCTCCGTGGCGCAATCGGCTTGCGTGATCGGCTGTTAACCGAAAGGTTGGAGGTTCGAGCCCACCCGGTGGTGGTGCGGCGCTTTTTTTTCTTTGGGCTGATAGCTTTGAAGATATGTTATGATGGTGGTGAGAAGGGAGCAAGACTGTCTCCGTGGCGCAATTGGCTAGCGCGATCGGCTGTTAACCGAAAGGTTGGAGTTTCAAGCCCTCCCGGGAGTGGTGTGTTGCTTTTTTCTTTGCGCTGATAGCTTTGAAGATATGTTCTGATGGTCGTGAGAGTTGAGCAGGACTGTCTCCGTGGCGCCATTGGCTCTCGCGATCGGCTGTTAACCGAAAGGTTGGAGTTTCGAGCCCTCCCGGGAGTGGTGTGTTGCTTTTTTCTTTGCACTGATAGCTCTGAAGAAATGGTCTGACGGTGGTGAGAGTGGAGCACGACTGTCCCCGTGGCGAAATGGGCTAACGCAATCGGCTGTTAACCGAAAGGTTGGAGTTTTGAGCCCTCCCGGGAGTGGTTTGTTGCTTTTTTCTTTGCACTGATAGCTTTGAAGATATGTTCTGATGGTGGTGAGAGTGGAGCAGGACTGTCTCCGTGGCGCAATTGGCTTGCGCGATCGGCTATTAACCGAAAGGTTGGAGGTTCGTGCCCTCCCAGGAGTGGTGTGTTGCTTTTTTCTTTGTGGTAATAGCTTTGAAGATATGTTCTGATGGTGGTGAGAGTGGAGCACGACTGTCTCCATGGCGCAATTGGCTAGCGCGATCGGCTGTTAACCAAAGGTTGGAGTTTCGAGCCCACCCGATGGTGGTGCGGCGCTTTTTTTTCTTTTTTCTTTGCACTGATAGCTTTGAAGATATGTTCTGATAGTGGTGAGAGTGGAGGAGGACTGTCTCCGTGGCGCAATCGGCTTGCGTGATCGGCTGTTAACCGAAAGGTTGGAGGTTCGAGCCCACCCGGTGGTGGTGCGGCGCTTTTTTTTCTTTGGGCTGATAGCTTTGAAGATATGTTATGATGGTGGTGAGAAGGGAGCAAGACTGTCTCCGTGGCGCAATTGGCTAGCGCGATCGGCTGTTAACCGAAAGGTTGGAGTTTCAAGCCCTCCCGGGAGTGGTGTGTTGCTTTTTTCTTTGCGCTGATAGCTTTGAAGATATGTTCTGATGGTGGTGAGAGTGGAGCAGGACTGTCTCCGTGGCGCCATTGGCTTGCGCGATCGGCTGTTAACCGAAAGGTTGGAGTTTCGAGCCGTCCCGGGAGTGGTGTGTTGCTTTTTTTCTTTGTGGTAATAGCTTTTAAGATATGTACTGATGGTGGTGAGAGTGGAGCAGGACTGTCTCCATGGCGCAATTGGCTAGCGCGATCGGCTGTTAACCGAAAGGTTGGAGTTTCGAGCCCACCCGGTGGTGGTGCGGCGCTTTTTTTTCTTTGGGCTGATAGCTTTGAAGATATGTTCTGATGGTGGTGAGAGCGGAGCAAGACTGTCTCCGTGGCGCAAAGGGCTAGCGCGATCGGCTGTTAACCGAAAGGTTCGAGTTTCGAGCCCTCCCGGGAGTGGTGTGTTGCTTTTTTCTTTGCGCTGATAGCTTTGAAGATATGTTCTGATGGTGGTGAGAGTGGAGCAGGACTGTCTCCGTGGCGCAATGGGCTAGCGCGATCGGCTGTTAACCGAAAGGTTGGAGTTTCGAGCCCTCCCGGTGGTGGTGCGGCGCTTTTTTTCTTTGGGGTGATAGCTCTGAATAAATGTTTTGACGGTGGTGAGAGTGGAGCAGGACTGTCTTCGTGGCGCAATTGGCTTACGCGATCGGCTGTTAACCGAAAGGTTGGAGGTTCGAGCCCTCCCGGGAGTGGTGTGTTGCTTTTTTCTTTGCACTGATAGCTCTGAAGAAATGGTCTGACGGTGGTGAGAGTGGAGCACGACTGTCCCCGTGGCGAAATGGGCTAACGCAATCGGCTGTTAACCGAAAGGTTGGAGTTTTGAGCCCTCCCGGGAGTGGTTTGTTGCTTTTTTCTTTGCACTGATAGCTTTGAAGATATGTTCTGATGGTGGTGAGAGTGGAGCAGGACTGTCTCCGTGGCGCAATTGGCTTGCGCGATCGGCTATTAACCGAAAGGTTGGAGGTTCGTGCCCTCCCAGGAGTGGTGTGTTGCTTTTTTCTTTGTGGTAATAGCTTTGAAGATATGTTCTGATGGTGGTGAGAGTGGAGCACGACTGTCTCCGTGGCGCAATTGGCTAGTGCGATCGGCTGTTAACCGAAAGGTTGGAGTTTCGAGCCCTCCCGGGAGTGGTGTGTTGCTTTTTTTCTTTGTGGTAATAGCTTTTAAGATATGTACTGATGGTGGTGAGAGTGGAGCAGGACTGTCTCCATGGCGCAATTGGCTAGCGCGATCGGCTGTTAACCGAAAGGTTGGAGTTTCGAGCCCACCCGGTGGTGGTGCGGCGCTTTTTTTTCTTTGGGCTGATAGCTTTGAAGATATGTTCTGATGGTGGTGAGAGCGGAGCAAGACTGTCTCCGTGGCGCAAAGGGCTAGCGCGATCGGCTGTTAACCGAAAGGTTCGAGTTTCGAGCCCTCCCGGGAGTGGTGTGTTGCTTTTTTCTTTGCGCTGATAGCTTTGAAGATATGTTCTGATGGTGGTGAGAGTGGAGCAGGACTGTCTCCGTGGCGCAATGGGCTAGCGCGATCGGCTGTTAACCGAAAGGTTGGAGTTTCGAGCCCTCCCGGTGGTGGTGCGGCGCTTTTTTTCTTTGGGGTGATAGCTCTGAATAAATGTTTTGACGGTGGTGAGAGTGGAGCAGGACTGTCTTCGTGGCGCAATTGGCTTACGCGATCGGCTGTTAACCGAAAGGTTGGAGGTTCGAGCCCTCCCGGGAGTGGTGTGTTGCTTTTTTCTTTGCACTGATAGCTCTGAAGAAATGGTCTGACGGTGGTGAGAGTGGAGCACGACTGTCCCCGTGGCGAAATGGGCTAACGCAATCGGCTGTTAACCGAAAGGTTGGAGTTTTGAGCCCTCCCGGGAGTGGTTTGTTGCTTTTTTCTTTGCACTGATAGCTTTGAAGATATGTTCTGATGGTGGTGAGAGTGGAGCAGGACTGTCTCCGTGGCGCAATTGGCTTGCGCGATCGGCTATTAACCGAAAGGTTGGAGGTTCGTGCCCTCCCAGGAGTGGTGTGTTGCTTTTTTCTTTGTGGTAATAGCTTTGAAGATATGTTCTGATGGTGGTGAGAGTGGAGCACGACTGTCTCCGTGGCGCAATTGGCTAGTGCGATCGGCTGTTAACCGAAAGGTTGGAGGTTCGAGCCCACCCGGTGGTGGTGCGGCGCTTTTTTTTCTTTGGGCTGATAGCTTTGAAGATATGTTCTGATGGAGATGAGAAGGGAGCAAGTTTGTCTCCGTGGCGCAATGGGCTAGCCTGATCGGCTGTTAACCGAAAGGTTGGAGTTTCGAGCCCGCCCGGGAGTGGTGTGTTGCTTTTTTCTTTGCGCTGATAGCTTTGAATATATGTTCTGATGGTGGTGAGAGCGAAGCAAGACTGTCTCCGTGGCGCAAAGGGCTAGCGCGATCGGCTGTTAACCGAAAGGTTCGAGTTTCGAGACCTCCCGGGAGTGGTGTGTTGCTTTTTTCTTTGCGCTGATAGCTTTGAAGATATGTTCTGATGGGGGTGAGAGTGGAGCAGGACTGTCTCCGTGGCACATTTGGCTAGCGAGATTGGCTGTTAACCGAAAGTTTGGAGGTTCGAGCCCACCCGGTGGGGGTGCGGCGCTTTTTTTTCTTTGTTCTGATAGCTTTGAAGATATGTTCTGATGGTGGTGAGAGTGAAGCAAGACTGTCTCCGTGGCGCAATGGGCTAGCGCGATCGGCTGTTAACCGAATGGTTGGAGTTTCGAGCCCTCCCGGTGGTGGTGCGGCGATTTTTTTTCTTTGGGCTGATAGCTCTGAAGAAATGTTCTGACGGTGGTGAGAGTGGAGCAGGACTGTCCCCGTGGCGCCATTGGCTAGCGCGATCGGCTGTTAACCAAAAAGTTGGAGGTTCGAGCCCTCCCGGGTGGGGTGTGTTGCTTTTTTCTTTGCGCTGATAGCTTTGAAGATATTTTCTGATTGTGGTGAGCGTGGAGCACGATTGTCTCCGTTGCGCAATTGGCTAGCGCGATCGGCCGTTAACCGAAAGGTTGGAGGTTCGAGCCCACCTGGTGGTGGTGCGGCGCTTTTTTTTTCTTTGGGCTGATAGCTTGAAATATATGTTCTAATGGTGGTGAGAGTGGAGCAGGACTGTCTCCGTGGCGCAATTGGCCAGCGCGATCGGCTGTTAACCAAAAAGTTGGAGGTTCGAGCCCTTCCGGGAGTGGTGTGTTGCTTTTTTCTTTGTGCTGATAGCTTTGAAGATATGTTCCGATGGTGGTAAGAGTGGAGCGCGACTGTCTCCGTGGCGCAATTGGCTAGTGCGATCGGCTGTTAACCGAAAGGTTGGAGGTTCGAGCCCACCCGGTGGTGGTGCGGCGCTTTTTTTTCTTTGGGCTGATAGCTTTGAAGATATGTTCTGATGGTGGTGAGAGTGGAGCAGGACTGTCTCCGTGGCGCAATTGGCTAGCGCGATTGGCTGTTAACCGAAAGTTTGGAGGTTCGAGCCCACCCGTTGGTGGTGCGGCGCTTTTTTTTCTTTGTTCTGATAGCTTTGAAGATATGTTCTGATGGTGGTGAGAGTGGAGCAAGACTGTCCCCGTGGCGCAACGGGCTACCGCGATCGGCTGTTAACCGAAAGGTTGGAGTTTCAAGCCCTCCCGGGAGTGGTGTGTTGCTTTTTTCTTTGCGCTGATAGCTTTGAAGATATCTTCTGATGGTTGTGAGAGTGAAGCAAGACCGTCTCCGTGCGCAATGGGCTAGCGCGATCGGCTGTTAACCGAAAAGTTGGAGTTTCGAGCCCTCCCGGTGGTGGTGCGGCGCTTTTTTTTCTTTGGGGTGATAGCTCTGAGTAAATGTTTTGACGGTGGTGAGAGTGGAGCAGGACTGTCTCCGTGGCGCAATTGGCTTGCGCAATCGGCTGTTAACCGAAAGGTTGGAGGTTCGAGACCACCCGGTGGTGGTGCGGCGCTTTTTTTTCTTTGCACTGATAGCTTTGAAGATATGTTCTGATGGTGGTGAGAGTGGAGCAAGACTGTCCCCGTGGCGCAATGGGCTACCGCGATCGGCTGTTAACCGAAAGGTTGGAGTTTCAAGCCCTCCCGGGAGTGGTGTGTTGCTTTTTTCTTTGCGCTGATAGCTTTGAAGATATGTTCTGATGGTGGTGAGAGTGGAGCAGGACTGTCTCCGTGGCGCAATTGGCTTGCGCGATCGGCTGTTAACCGAAAGGTTGGAGTTTCGAGCCCTCCCGGGAGTGGTGTGTTGCTTTTTTTCTTTGTGGTAATAGCTTTTAAGATATGTACTGATGGTGGTGAGAGTGGAGCAGGACTGTCTCCATGGCGCAATTGGCTAGCGCGATCGGCTGTTAACCGAAAGGTTGGAGTTTCGAGCCCACCCGGTGGTGGTGCGGCGCTTTTTTTTCTTTGGGCTGATAGCTTTGAAGATATGTTCTGATGGTGGTGAGAGCGGAGCAAGACTGTCTCCGTGGCGCAAAGGGCTAGCGCGATCGGCTGTTAACCGAAAGGTTCGAGTTTCGAGCCCTCCCGGGAGTGGTGTGTTGCTTTTTCTTTGCGCTGATAGCTTTGAAGATATGTTCTAATGGTGGTGAGAGTGGAGCAGGACTGTCTTCGTGGCGCAATTGGCTTACGCGATCGGCTGTTAACCGAAAGGTTGGAGGTTCGAGCCCTCCCGGGAGTGGTGTGTTGCTTTTTTCTTTGCACTGATAGCTCTGAAGAAATGGTCTGACGGTGGTAGAGCGGAGCACGACTGTCCCCGTGGCGAAATGGGCTAACGCAATCGGCTGTTAACCGAAAGGTTGGAGTTTCGAGCCCTCCCGGGAGTGGTGTGTTGCTTTTTTCTTTGCACTGATAGCTTTGAAGATATGTTCTGACGGTGGTGAGAGTGGAGCAGGACTGTCTCCGTGGCGCAATTGGCTTGCGCGATCGGCTGTTAACCGAAAGGTTGGAGGTTCGAGCCCTCCCAGGAGTGGTGTGTTGCTTTTTTCTTTGTGGTAATAGCTTTGAAGATATGTTCTGATGGTGGTGAGAGTGGAGCACGACTGTCTCCATGGCGCAATTGGCTAGCGCGATCGGCTGTTAACCAAAGGTTGGAGTTTCGAGCCCACCCGCTGGTGGTGCGGCGCTTTTTTTTCTTTGTGGTGATAGCTTTGATGATATGTTCTGATGGTGGTGAGAGTGGAGCAGGACTGTCTCCGTGGCGCAATTGGCTACCGCGATTGGCTGTTAACCGAAAGCTTGGAGTTTCGAACCCTCCCGGGAGTGGTGTGTTGCTTTTTTCTTTGCACTGATAGCTTTGAAGATATGTTCTGATGGTGGTGAGAGTGGAGCAGGACTGTCTTCGTGGCGCAATTGGCTTGCGCGATCGGCTGTTAACCGAAAGGTTGGAGGTTCGAGCACCACCCGGTGGTGGTGCGGCGCTTTTTTTTCTTTGCACTGATAGCTTTGAAGATATGTTCTGATAGTGGTGAGAGTGGAGGAGGACTGTCTCCGGGGCGCAATTGGCTTGCGTGATCGGCTGTTAACCGAAAGGTTGGAGGTTCGAGCCCACCCGGTGGTGGTGCGGCGCTTTTTTTTCTTTGGGCTGATAGCTTTGAAGATATGTTCTGATGGTGGTGAGAAGGGAGCAAGGCTGTCTGCGTGGCGCAATTGGCTAGCGCGATCGGCTGTTAACCGAAAGGTTGGAGTTTCGAGCCCACCCGGTGGTGGTGCGGCGCTTTTTTTTTCTTTGGGCTGATAGCTCTGAAGAAATGTTCTGACGGTGGTGAGAGTGGAGCAGGACTGTCTCCGTGGCGCAATTGGCTAGCGCGATCGGCTGTTAACCGAAAGGTTGGAGGTTCGAGCCCACCCGGTGGCGGTGCGGCGCTTTTTCTTTCTTTGGGGCGATAGCTCTGAAGAAAGAAAAAATTTCGGGCAGCAGTGGCGGCAGACGGTTCAGCGGAGCACGGTCCTAACTGTCTTCTTGCCCATGCGCAGAAACCCCGCAAAGTGGACGTCATCCGCGCATCCATACCAGCCTGCATTGCCCCGGGAATGACCAACTGAAACCAAGGAAAGTTGGTACTATCCGCATATCCACCACAGCGCTGCGCGGGCACTTGACGGACCAGCTGGTGATACGCCCCCCGCCCTTTATATACTCGGTCGCATCGTGGGACTCAACCACATTTCGGGCAGCAGTGGCGGCAGACGGTTCAGCGGAGCACGGTCCTAACTGTCTTCTTGCCCCTGCGCAGAAACCCCGCAAAGTGGACGTCATCCGCGCATCCATACCAGCCTGCATTGCCCCGGGAATGACCAACTGAAACCAAGGAAAGTTGGTACTATCCGCATATCCACCACAGCGCTGCGCGGGCACTTGACTGACCAGCTGGTGATACGCCCCCCGCCCTTTATATACTCGGTCGCATCGTGGGACTCAACCACATTTCGGGCAGCAGTGGCGGCAGACGGTTCAGCGGAGCACGGTCCTAACTGTCTTCTTGCCCATGCGCAGGTTGGTTAGTTTTGGTACGTTATTTATCGCTTGAAACTGCTCCTGCCGCTACTGCTGTCCTCGAGTTTTGTATTTTGTGACTAGACAAGTGCTGCAATGAGTGACGTATGTGAATCCTGTAAACAATACTTTTCTGAAGATGAGGATGTCATAACATGTGCAGAATGCCGGCAATGCTATCACATCGGAGAATGTATCGGAATAAGTGAACGTACCTATAAAAAGAAAGGGAAAGAGGCAAAGAAAGCCTTAAAATGTCAGACTTGCCGTGTGCCTTCATCTAGGAACACTCAGATGAATAATAACGCTGATCAATCAGCTTTAACGGAAGCCTTGAGCCAGCAACTTGCGGAAATTAACAAATGCTTGGCGCACTTGACAGCTAAGGTCGATGACCTTACAGAATTAAAGCAAACAGTCACCAGCATTGAACAATCCATTCAGCACATGTCAGATACGCATGACAAGCTTCTTGAAATCAGCGCAAGGCACGATAGAGACATAGAAAGCCTCCGCAACAGAGTAGAAGCTGTGGAACAAAATTTTGACGAAAAAGAAATTCGCAAGCTAAACCTAGAACTAAATGACCTTCAGCAATATAGTCGCCGCCAGAATCTGGAAATTCATGGCATGCCGTTTATTGAAAAAGAGGATACCCTGTCACGAGTTAACGACCTTGCGAAGAGGCTTGACCTGCAGACACTATCTGACTGTGACGTTGAAAGCATGCATCGCTTGCCACCCCGTAAAGGGAAACCCCCAGTTATACTGATAAGATTCGCTCGACTGAGCTTGAAGGCAGCATGGCTTGCTAAACGTGCCGAACTAAGAGAAAAAAACAGTAATATTCAGCTATTTGATAACTTAACTCCTGCAAATAAGAAGCTCCTTTGGATGGCAAGGACTAGAGCCACCGAGATGAACTATCGATTCACTTGGTCTTCACAGGGAAAGATTTTTGTCAGAAAGAATTCAGAAGCACGCGCAATCCGAATTGCATCTGAAGATGATCTAAACAAGATTGTTTAAACACTTACTGTACCTATCGCCTTTTATGGCTTTTTTCTGTTTTGATGATCAAGTCGATGCATTACAATGCTGTCTCTTTCAAGAATTTGATTAAGGACTCGAACTTTCTTTCTGAACGTGGTCTTTCCCTTTATCTTATTAATGCACAGAGTATGAGGAACAAGGGTGAGGAAATTGAAAGCGAATTAGTACACCTCAACTATGACTTTGATATCATGGGCTTCTCGGAGACATGGTTTTCTTCACAGTCAGACGTGGTCAGTTTGGGAAATTACAATATGAAATCAGTATTCAGAACTGGAAAACGCGGTGGCGGTGTATCTTTGTATATCAAACAAAATTTGCCCTATGAGGCGTGGCCCGACTATTGTGTTGTGTGTAGTGATTTCGAAGCAGTTACTGTGATACACAACAAGGTTGTAATAGTACTGATCTACCGCCCCCCGAATGGTAATACTGACTCACTTCTTGAGTTTTTAGAGAAGCTTCAACATCATGCTAATTCTAATCGATGGTTCGTGATATCATTTGGTGATTTTAATATAGATATATCAAAAGATGGTCCTATTAAGCTAAAACTAATGGAGTTAATGTTGTCTCATGGCTGCGAAAACATCATTAGCACTCCTACCAGAATAACAAGCACATCAGAAACGATCATTGATCTCTGTTTCACTAATTTATCCCCTGACAGTGCATTAGCCGGAGTATTCAGCTCTGGTATAAGTGACCACTTACCTTTTTTTGCACTATTAACAATGCCAGAACTGCAGAATTCTCCAAAATACATGCGTAGAGATATAAACGATCCAAATATTCTCCGTTTTCGCTCTCTAATGTTTAACTGCAATTGGGATGACCTGTACCGAGAACCTGATCCGTCTAAGGCATACAACCTGTTTATGTCAAAAATGGTTAGTAACTACAATACTGCTTTTCCGTACGTTGTTGTAAAGAAACACAAGAGAGCAAGAAAGGAGTGGATTACGCCGGCACTTCTTAAGCGGATAAATGAAAAAAACAAACTTTTCCAGCACTTTTTGAAAACAAAAGAACAAACTGACCTCATTGAGTTTAAAAATTTTAGAAACAAAGTAAACAAAGACCTCAAGAAGGCGAAAATAGATTTCTATGCCTACAAGTTTTCTACAGTGATTAACAACTCAAAAATGGTTTGGAGCTCGGTTAATAAATTGATAGGAAGAAAACAAGCCACTGTCCCTAGCTATATACAGATAAACGATATTCACTTCAGTGGCAAGGCACTGGCAGACAAATTTAACCTTCATTTCCTTGAGGCAGGATCCTCAAGTAATATAACACAAGCGACTGACCTTAAACCGGCTGAATGCTATATTGAAAGCTCTTCCACTAATTCTTTGTTTTTATTACCCGTTACCGAGGAGGAAGTAGCCACTGTCATATGCTCACTAAAGAACAGCTCACCAGGAGAAGATGGCATTTCCGCAGCACCTATCAAGGCAGTTGCTGATTTGATTGTCGCCCCATTCACTTACATATGCAACAGACTCTTCTTGACGGGAATTTTTCCATGTGCCATGAAAATAGCTCGCGTAACAATAATTTTTAAAGGAGGTGATAAAAATGAACTTCAGAATTATCGCCCAATCTCTATTCTGCCGCTTTTCTCTAAGGTCGCGGAACGCCTGATATATAAGAGGGTATTTTCTTTTATAGCAAACAGAAATGTCATTTGTGAAGAACAGTGTGGATTCCAACCAGGTAGATCAACTCAGTCTGCTTTACTCCGTATTAAGGACAGCCTACTTCATAACTTTGAAAAAAAATTTTACACTGTGGGAATATTTCTCGATTTCCGTAAGGCTTTTGACTCGATAAAGCACGATATATTAATTAGGAAACTTCAACTGTATGGAATACGCGGGATTGCGCTTGATCTAATGAAAAGCTATCTTTGGGCCAGGAAACAATATGTACAGCTCCACAATTATAAATCTGATTTGGGCGTAATTAAGAATGGGGTTCCCCAAGGATCGATACTTGGTCCTCTACTTTTTATACTTTATATCAATGACATAGTTAACATTCAGTTCACACCAAACATAGTCATGTACGCCGACGATACCAATGCCTTCTTTTCTGGTTTAGATCTTCGCGATATTGAAATAACTGCAAATTCTTGGTTGGATAAACTAAAATCATGGCTTACAGTCAATCAGCTAGAACTAAACATAAAAAAAAACTAAATTTATGCTCTTCAAACAAAAAAATAGGCCTGTAGATTATGCTATCTCTCTGATTTTTAATGGAGAAAATATTGCGCAGGTAAATAAAATTCAGTTTCTGGGTGTGTGTTTTCAAAGTGACCTTAGTTGGTCCCACCATGTGGACAACCTGCGAATAAAAATATCAAGATCGATCGGTCTAATTCGACGCTTACAGCATCTCCTTCCAGGGAGAGTTAAACGGCAGCTTTACTTTTCTTTTATCTACTCGCAAATCATTTATTGCATTTTAGTCTGGGGTACGTGTAACAAAACAAATACAGAAAGTATAATTCTTCTTCAAAAACGCGCACTAGGTTTGATAAGTACCTCGGTCCCCACTAATATGTCTCTTTTTTATATGTATAATGTACTCCCGTTCCCAGAGTGCTATAGGATGCAACTAGCCATGTTAATCTTCAAAAAAATTAAAGATAATTTCCAGATTTTTTCTGATGTGTACTTAAGCAGAGATCTTACGTATAATCTGCGTACTGTTGCGTTGGTCGGGCCAATGTGCCGGACTAACTATGGTGTACAGTCAATTAATAACCAAATCATTCTACTGTGCAACAGGATTCCTGAAATAATTGAATACGCTAAGGAGGCTAAAAACATAACACAATTTAAGAAGCGAATTTACAATGTAATAAACAGAACACAAGTCTACAGTGTATGTAAAGGAAATATGTAATGTATGTAATATTCATAGTATTCACTGTTTTTCAACTTGTATTGTATTTCAAAATATGTTATGGTGTTTTGTACTGTCCTGCTCTACCTGCCCGAGGTGCCTCACGAAGAGGGGCCAAGTCAGGAGACACACTCTCCTTTTGCCCCCTTCGTGGGCATTTCTGCGGAAATGTCCGAATAAAATAAAATGAAATGAAATGAAAATATGTTCTGATGGTGGTGAGAGTATAGCAGGACTGTCTCCGTGGCGCAATTGGCTAGCGTGATCGACTGTTAACCGAAAAGTTGGAGGTTCGAGCCCACCCGGTGGTGGTGCGGCGCTTTTTTTTCTTTGGGCTGATAGCTTTGAAGATATGTTCAGATGGTGGTTAGAGTGGAGCAGGACTGTCTCCATGGCGCAATTGGCTAGCGCGATCGGCTGCTAACCAAAAGGTCGGAGGTTCGAGCCCACCCGCTGGTGGTGCGGCGCTTTTTTTTCTTTGTGGTGATAGCTTTGATGATATGTTCTGATGGTGGTGAGAGTGGAGCAGGACTGTCTCCGTGGCGCAATTGGCTACCGCGATTGGCTGTTAACCGAAAGCTTGGAGTTTCGAACCCTCCCGGGAGTGGTGTGTTGCTTTTTTCTTTGCACTGATAGCTTTGAAGATATGTTCTGATGGTGGTGAGAGTGGAGCAGGACTGTCTTCGTGTCGCAATTGGCTTGCGCGATCGGCTGTTAACCGAAAGGTTGGAGGTTCGAGCACCACCCGGTGGTGGTGCGGCGCTTTTTTTTCTTTGCACTGATAGCTTTGAAGATATGTTCTGATAGTGGTGAGAGTGGAGGAGGACTGTCTCCGGGGCGCAATTGGCTTGCGTGATCGGCTGTTAACCGAAAGGTTGGAGGTTCGAGCCCACCCGGTGGTGGTGCGGCGCTTTTTTTTCTTTGGGCTGATAGCTTTGAAGATATGTTCTGATGGTGGTGAGAAGGGAGCAAGGCTGTCTGCGTGGCGCAATTGGCTAGCGCGATCGGCTGTTAACCGAAAGGTTGGAGTTTCGAGCCCTCCCGGGAGTGGTGTGTTGCATTTTGCTTTGTGGTAATAGCTTTCAAGATATGTTCTGATGGTGGTGAGAGTGGAGCAGGACTGTCTCCATGGCGCAATTGGCTAGCGCGATCGGCTGTTAACCGAAAGGTTGGAGTTTCGAGCCCACCCGGTGGTGGTGCGGCGCTTTTTTTTTTCTTTGGGCTGATAGCTCTGAAGAAATGTTCTGACGGTGGTGAGAGTGGAGCAGGACTGTCTCCGTGGCGCAATTGGCTAGCGCGATCGGCTGTTAACCGAAAGGTTGGAGGTTCGAGCCCACCCGGTGGCGGTGCGGCGCTTTTTCTTTCTTTGGGGCGATAGCTCTGAAGAAAGAAAAAATTTCGGGCAGCAGTGGCGGCAGACGGTTCAGCGGAGCACGGTCCTAACTGTCTTCTTGCCCATGCGCAGAAACCCCGCAAAGTGGACGTCATCCGCGCATCCATACCAGCCTGCATTGCCCCGGGAATGACCAACTGAAACCAAGGAAAGTTGGTACTATCCGCATATCCACCACAGCGCTGCGCGGGCACTTGACGGACCAGCTGGTGATACGCCCCCCGCCCTTTATATACTCGGTCGCATCGTGGGACTCAACCACATTTCGGGCAGCAGTGGCGGCAGACGGTTCAGCGGAGCACGGTCCTAACTGTCTTCTTGCCCATGCGCAGAAACCCCGCAAAGTGGACATCATCCGCGCATCCATACCAGCCTGCATTGCCCCGGGAATGACCAACTGAAACCAAGGAAAGTTGGTACTATCCGCATATCCACCACAGCGCTGCGCGGGCACTTGACGGACCAGCTGGTGATACGCCCCCCGCCCTTTATATACTCGGTCGCATCGTGGGACTCAACCACATTTCGGGCAGCAGTGGCGGCAGACGGTTCAGCGGAGCACGGTCCTAACTGTCTTCTTGCCCATGCGCAGGTTGGTTAGTTTTGGTACGTTATTTATCGCTTGAAACTGCTCCTGCCGCTACTGCTGTCCTCGAGTTTTGTATTTTGTGACTAGACAAGTGCTGCAATGAGTGACGTATGTGAATCCTGTAAACAATACTTTTCTGAAGATGAGGATGTCATAACATGTGCAGAATGCCGGCAATGCTATCACATCGGAGAATGTATCGGAATAAGTGAACGTACCTATAAAAAGAAAGGGAAAGAGGCAAAGAAAGCCTTAAAATGTCAGACTTGCCGTGTGCCTTCATCTAGGAACACTCAGATGAATAATAACGCTGATCAATCAGCTTTAACGGAAGCCTTGAGCCAGCAACTTGCGGAAATTAACAAATGCTTGGCGCACTTGACAGCTAAGGTCGATGACCTTACAGAATTAAAGCAAACAGTCACCAGCATTGAACAATCCATTCAGCACATGTCAGATACACATGACAAGCTTCTTGAAATCAGCGCAAGGCACGATAGAGACATAGAAAGCCTCCGCAACAGAGTAGAAGCTGTGGAACAAAATTTTGACGAAAAAGAAATTCGCAAGCTAAACCTAGAACTAAATGACCTTCAGCAATATAGTCGCCGCCAGAATCTGGAAATTCATGGCATGCCGTTTATTGAAAAAGAGGATACCCTGTCACGAGTTAACGACCTTGCGAAGAGGCTTGACCTGCAGACACTATCTGACTGTGACGTTGAAAGCATGCATCGCTTGCCACCCCGTAAAGGGAAACCCCCAGTTATACTGATAAGATTCGCTCGACTGAGCTTGAAGGCAGCATGGCTTGCTAAACGTGCCGAACTAAGAGAAAAAAACAGTAATATTCAGCTATTTGATAACTTAACTCCTGCAAATAAGAAGCTCCTTTGGATGGCAAGGACTAGAGCCACCGAGATGAACTATCGATTCACTTGGTCTTCACAGGGAAAGATTTTTGTCAGAAAGAATTCAGAAGCACGCGCAATCCGAATTGCATCTGAAGATGATCTAAACAAGATTGTTTAAACACTTACTGTACCTATCGCCTTTTATGGCTTTTTTCTGTTTTGATGATCAAGTCGATGCATTACAATGCTGTCTCTTTCAAGAATTTGATTAAGGACTCGAACTTTCTTTCTGAGCGTGGTCTTTCCCTTTATCATATTAATGCACAGAGTATGAGGAACAAGGGTGAGGAAATTGAAAGCGAATTAGTACACCTCAACTATGACTTTGATATCATGGGCTTCTCGGAGACATGGTTTTCTTCACATTCAGACGTGGTCAGTTTGGGAAATTACAATATGGAATCAGTATTCAGAACTGGAAAACGCGGTGGCGGTGTACCTTTGTATATCAAACAAAATTTGCCCTATGAGGCGTGGCCCGACTATTGTGTTGTGTGTAGTGATTTCGAAGCAGTTACTGTGATACACAACAAGGTTGTAATAGTACTGATCTACCGCCCCCCGAATGGTAATACTGACTCACTTCTTGAGTTTTTAGAGAAGCTTCAACATCATGCTAATTCTAATCGATGGTTCGTGATATCATTTGGTGATTTTAGTATAGATATATCAAAAGATGGTCCTATTAAGCTAAAACTAATGGAGTTAATGTTGTCTCATGGCTGCGAAAACATCATTAGCACTCCTACCAGAATAACAAGCACATCAGAAACGATCATTGATCTCTGTTTCACTAATTTATCCCCTGACAGTGCATTAGCCGGAGTATTCAGCTCTGGTATAAGTGACCACTTACCTTTTTTTGCACTATTAACAATGCCAGAACTGCAGAATTCTCCAAAATACATGCGTAGAGATATAAACGATCCAAATATTCTCCGTTTTTGCTCTCTAATGTTTAACTGCAATTGGGATGACCTGTACCGAGAACCTGATCCGTCTAAGGCATACAACCTGTTTATGTCAAAAATGGTTAGTAACTACAATACTGCTTTTCCGTACGTTGTTGTAAAGAAACACAAGAGAGCAAGAAAGGAGTGGATTACGCCGGCACTTCTTAAGCGGATAAATGAAAAAAACAAACTTTTCCAGCACTTTTTGAAAACAAAAGAACAAACTGACCTCATTGAGTTTAAAAATTTTAGAAACAAAGTAAACAAAGACCTCAAGAAGGCGAAAATAGATTTCTATGCCTACAAGTTTTCTACAGTGATTAACAACTCAAAAATGGTTTGGAGCTCGGTTAATAAATTGATAGGAAGAAAACAAGCCACTGTCCCTAGCTATATACAGATAAACGATATTCACTTCAGTGGCAAGGCACTGGCAGACAAATTTAACCTTCATTTCCTTGAGGCAGGATCCTCAAGTAATATAACACAAGCGACTGACCTTAAACCGGCTGAATGCTATATTGAAAGCTCTTCCACTAATTCTTTGTTTTTATTACCCGTTACCGAGGAGGAAGTAGCCACTGTCATATGCTCACTAAAGAACAGCTCACCAGGAGAAGATGGCATTTCCGCAGCACCTATCAAGGCAGTTGCTGATTTGATTGTCGCCCCATTCACTTACATATGCAACAGACTCTTCTTGACGGGAATTTTTCCATGTGCCATGAAAATAGCTCGCGTAACAATAATTTTTAAAGGAGGTGATAAAAATGAACTTCAGAATTATCGCCCAATCTCTATTCTGCCGCTTTTCTCTAAGGTCGCGGAACGCCTGATATATAAGAGGGTATTTTCTTTTATAGCAAACAGAAATGTCATTTGTGAAGAACAGTGTGGATTCCAACCAGGTAGATCAACTCAGTCTGCTTTACTCCGTATTAAGGACAGCCTACTTCATAACTTTGAAAAAAAATTTTACACTGTGGGAATATTTCTCGATTTCCGTAAGGCTTTTGACTCGATAAAGCACGATATATTAATTAGGAAACTTCAACTGTATGGAATACGCGGGATTGCGCTTGATCTAATGAAAAGCTATCTTTGGGCCAGGAAACAATATGTACAGCTCCACAATTATAAATCTGATTTGGGCGTAATTAAGTATGGGGTTCCCCAAGGATCGATACTTGGTCCTCTACTTTTTATACTTTATATCAATGACATAGTTAACATTCAGTTCACACCAAACATAGTCATGTACGCCGACGATACCAATGCCTTCTTTTCTGGTTTAGATCTTCGCGATATTGAAATAACTGCAAATTCTTGGTTGGATAAACTAAAATCATGGCTTACAGTCAATCAGCTAGAACTAAACATAAAAAAAAAACTAAATTTATGCTCTTCAAACAAAAAAATAGGCCTGTAGATTATGCTATCTCTCTGATTTTTAATGGAGAAAATATTGCGCAGGTAAATAAAATTCAGTTTCTGGGTGTGTGTTTTCAAAGTGACCTTAGTTGGTCCCACCATGTGGACAACCTGCGAATAAAAATATCAAGATCGATCGGTCTAATTCGACGCTTACAGCATCTCCTTCCAGGGAGAGTTAAACGGCAGCTTTACTTTTCTTTTATCTACTCGCAAATCATTTATTGCATTTTAGTCTGGGGTACGTGTAACAAAACAAATACAGAAAGTATAATTCTTCTTCAAAAACGCGCACTAGGTTTGATAAGTACCTCGGTCCCCACTAATATGTCTCTTTTTTATATGTATAATGTACTCCCGTTCCCAGAGTGCTATAGGATGCAACTAGCCATGTTAATCTTCAAAAAAATTAAAGATAATTTCCAGATTTTTTCTGATGTGTACTTAAGCAGAGATCTTACGTATAATCTGCGTACTGTTGCGTTGGTCGGGCCAATGTGCCGGACTAACTATGGTGTACAGTCAATTAATAACCAAATCATTCTACTGTGCAACAGGATTCCTGAAATAATTGAACACGCTAAGGAGGCTAAAAACATAACACAATTTAAGAAGCGAATTTACAATGTAATAAACAGAACACAAGTCTACAGTGTATGTAAAGGAAATATGTAATGTATGTAATATTCATAGTATTCACTGTTTTTCAACTTGTATTGTATTTCAAAATATGTTATGGTGTTTTGTACTGTCCTGCTCTACCTGCCCGAGGTGCCTCACGAAGAGGGGCCAAGTCAGGAGACACACTCTCCTTTTGCCCCCTTCGTGGGCATTTCTGCGGAAATGTCCGAATAAAATAAAATGAAATGAAATGAAAATATGTTCTGATGGTGGTGAGAGTATAGCAGGACTGTCTCCGTGGCGCAATTGGCTAGCGTGATCGACTGTTAACCGAAAAGTTGGAGGTTCGAGCCCACCCGGTGGTGGTGCGGCGCTTTTTTTTCTTTGGGCTGATAGCTTTGAAGATATGTTCAGATGGTGGTTAGAGTGGAGCAGGACTGTCTCCATGGCGCAATTGGCTAGCGCGATCGGCTGCTAACCAAAAGGTCGGAGGTTCGAGCCCACCCGCTGGTGGTGCGGCGCTTTTTTTTCTTTGTGGTGATAGCTTTGATGATATGTTCTGATGGTGGTGAGAGTGGAGCAGGACTGTCTCCGTGGCGCAATTGGCTACCGCGATTGGCTGTTAACCGAAAGCTTGGAGTTTCGAACCCTCCCGGGAGTGGTGTGTTGCTTTTTTCTTTGCACTGATAGCTTTGAAGATATGTTCTGATGGTGGTGAGAGTGGAGCAGGACTGTCTTCGTGGCGCAATTGGCTTGCGCGATCGGCTGTTAACCGAAAGGTTGGAGGTTCGAGCACCACCCGGTGGTGGTGCGGCGCTTTTTTTTCTTTGCACTGATAGCTTTGAAGATATGTTCTGATAGTGGTGAGAGTGGAGGAGGACTGTCTCCGGGGCGCAATTGGCTTGCGTGATCGGCTGTTAACCGAAAGGTTGGAGGTTCGAGCCCACCCGGTGGTGGTGCGGCGCTTTTTTTTCTTTGGGCTGATAGCTTTGAAGATATGTTCTGATGGTGGTGAGAAGGGAGCAAGGCTGTCTGCGTGGCGCAATTGGCTAGCGCGATCGGCTGTTAACCGAAAGGTTGGAGTTTCGAGCCCTCCCGGGAGTGGTGTGTTGCTTTTTGCTTTGTGGTAATAGCTTTCAAGATATGTTCTGATGGTGGTGAGAGTGGAGCAGGACTGTCTCCATGGCGCAATTGGCTAGCGCGATCGGCTGTTAACCGAAAGGTTGGAGTTTCGAGCCCACCCGGTGGTGGTGCGGCGCTTTTTTTTTTCTTTGGGCTGATAGCTCTGAAGAAATGTTCTGACGGTGGTGAGAGTGGAGCAGGACTGTCTCCGTGGCGCAATTGGCTAGCGCGATCGGCTGTTAACCGAAAGGTTGGAGGTTCGAGCCCACCCGGTGGCGGTGCGGCGCTTTTTCTTTCTTTGGGGCGATAGCTCTGAAGAAAGAAAAAATTTCGGGCAGCAGTGGCGGCAGACGGTTCAGCGGAGCACGGTCCTAACTGTCTTCTTGCCCATGCGCAGAAACCCCGCAAAGTGGACGTCATCCGCGCATCCATACCAGCCTGCATTGCCCCGGGAATGACCAACTGAAACCAAGGAAAGTTGGTACTATCCGCATATCCACCACAGCGCTGCGCGGGCACTTGACGGACCAGCTGGTGATACGCCCCCCGCCCTTTATATACTCGGTCGCATCGTGGGACTCAACCACATTTCGGGCAGCAGTGGCGGCAGACGGTTCAGCGGAGCACGGTCCTAACTGTCTTCTTGCCCATGCGCAGAAACCCCGCAAAGTGGACATCATCCGCGCATCCATACCAGCCTGCATTGCCCCGGGAATGACCAACTGAAACCAAGGAAAGTTGGTACTATCCGCATATCCACCACAGCGCTGCGCGGGCACTTGATGGACCAGCTGGTGATACGCCCCCCGCCCTTTATATACTCGGTCGCATCGTGGGACTCAACCACATTTCGGGCAGCAGTGGCGGCAGACGGTTCAGCGGAGCACGGTCCTAACTGTCTTCTTGCCCATGCGCAGGTTGGTTAGTTTTGGTACGTTATTTATCGCTTGAAACTGCTCCTGCCGCTACTGCTGTCCTCGAGTTTTGTATTTTGTGACTAGACAAGTGCTGCAATGAGTGACGTATGTGAATCCTGTAAACAATACTTTTCTGAAGATGAGGATGTCATAACATGTGCAGAATGCCGGCAATGCTATCACATCGGAGAATGTATCGGAATAAGTGAACGTACCTATAAAAAGAAAGGGAAAGAGGCAAAGAAAGCCTTAAAATGTCAGACTTGCCGTGTGCCTTCATCTAGGAACACTCAGATGAATAATAACGCTGATCAATCAGCTTTAACGGAAGCCTTGAGCCAGCAACTTGCGGAAATTAACAAATGCTTGGCGCACTTGACAGCTAAGGTCGATGACCTTACAGAATTAAAGCAAACAGTCACCAGCATTGAACAATCCATTCAGCACATGTCAGATACACATGACAAGCTTCTTGAAATCAGCGCAAGGCACGATAGAGACATAGAAAGCCTCCGCAACAGAGTAGAAGCTGTGGAACAAAATTTTGACGAAAAAGAAATTCGCAAGCTAAACCTAGAACTAAATGACCTTCAGCAATATAGTCGCCGCCAGAATCTGGAAATTCATGGCATGCCGTTTATTGAAAAAGAGGATACCCTGTCACGAGTTAACGACCTTGCGAAGAGGCTTGACCTGCAGACACTATCTGACTGTGACGTTGAAAGCATGCATCGCTTGCCACCCCGTAAAGGGAAACCCCCAGTTATACTGATAAGATTCGCTCGACTGAGCTTGAAGGCAGCATGGCTTGCTAAACGTGCCGAACTAAGAGAAAAAAACAGTAATATTCAGCTATTTGATAACTTAACTCCTGCAAATAAGAAGCTCCTTTGGATGGCAAGGACTAGAGCCACCGAGATGAACTATCGATTCACTTGGTCTTCACAGGGAAAGATTTTTGTCAGAAAGAATTCAGAAGCACGCGCAATCCGAATTGCATCTGAAGATGATCTAAACAAGATTGTTTAAACACTTACTGTACCTATCGCCTTTTATGGCTTTTTTCTGTTTTGATGATCAAGTCGATGCATTACAATGCTGTCTCTTTCAAGAATTTGATTAAGGACTCGAACTTTCTTTCTGAGCGTGGTCTTTCCCTTTATCATATTAATGCACAGAGTATGAGGAACAAGGGTGAGGAAATTGAAAGCGAATTAGTACACCTCAACTATGACTTTGATATCATGGGCTTCTCGGAGACATGGTTTTCTTCACAGTCAGACGTGGTCAGTTTGGGAAATTACAATATGGAATCAGTATTCAGAACTGGAAAACGCGGTGGCGGTGTACCTTTGTATATCAAACAAAATTTGCCCTATGAGGCGTGGCCCGACTATTGTGTTGTGTGTAGTGATTTCGAAGCAGTTACTGTGATACACAACAAGGTTGTAATAGTACTGATCTACCGCCCCCCGAATGGTAATACTGACTCACTTCTTGAGTTTTTAGAGAAGCTTCAACATCATGCTAATTCTAATCGATGGTTCGTGATATCATTTGGTGATTTTAGTATAGATATATCAAAAGATGGTCCTATTAAGCTAAAACTAATGGAGTTAATGTTGTCTCATGGCTGCGAAAACATCATTAGCACTCCTACCAGTATAACAAGCACATCAGAAACGATCATTGATCTCTGTTTCACTAATTTATCCCCTGACAGTGCATTAGCCGGAGTATTCAGCTCTGGTATAAGTGACCACTTACCTTTTTTTGCACTATTAACAATGCCAGAACTGCAGAATTCTCCAAAATACATGCGTAGAGATATAAACGATCCAAATATTCTCCGTTTTTGCTCTCTAATGTTTAACTGCAATTGGGATGACCTGTACCGAGAACCTGATCCGTCTAAGGCATACAACCTGTTTATGTCAAAAATGGTTAGTAACTACAATACTGCTTTTCCGTACGTTGTTGTAAAGAAACACAAGAGAGCAAGAAAGGAGTGGATTACGCCGGCACTTCTTAAGCGGATAAATGAAAAAAACAAACTTTTCCAGCACTTTTTGAAAACAAAAGAACAAACTGACCTCATTGAGTTTAAAAATTTTAGAAACAAAGTAAACAAAGACCTCAAGAAGGCGAAAATAGATTTCTATGCCTACAAGTTTTCTACAGTGATTAACAACTCAAAAATGGTTTGGAGCTCGGTTAATAAATTGATAGGAAGAAAACAAGCCACTGTCCCTAGCTATATACAGATAAACGATATTCACTTCAGTGGCAAGGCACTGGCAGACAAATTTAACCTTCATTTCCTTGAGGCAGGATCCTCAAGTAATATAACACAAGCGACTGACCTTAAACCGGCTGAATGCTATATTGAAAGCTCTTCCACTAATTCTTTGTTTTTATTACCCGTTACCGAGGAGGAAGTAGCCACTGTCATATGCTCACTAAAGAACAGCTCACCAGGAGAAGATGGCATTTCCGCAGCACCTATCAAGGCAGTTGCTGATTTGATTGTCGCCCCATTCACTTACATATGCAACAGACTCTTCTTGACGGGAATTTTTCCATGTGCCATGAAAATAGCTCGCGTAACAATAATTTTTAAAGGAGGTGATAAAAATGAACTTCAGAATTATCGCCCAATCTCTATTCTGCCGCTTTTCTCTAAGGTCGCGGAACGCCTGATATATAAGAGGGTATTTTCTTTTATAGCAAAAAGAAATGTCATTTGTGAAGAACAGTGTGGATTCCAACCAGGTAGATCAACTCAGTCTGCTTTACTCCGTATTAAGGACAGCCTACTTCATAACTTTGAAAAAAAATTTTACACTGTGGGAATATTTCTCGATTTCCGTAAGGCTTTTGACTCGATAAAGCACGATATATTAATTAGGAAACTTCAACTGTATGGAATACGCGGGATTGCGCTTGATCTAATGAAAAGCTATCTTTGGGCCAGGAAACAATATGTACAGCTCCACAATTATAAATATGATTTGGGCGTAATTAAGTATGGGGTTCCCCAAGGATCGATACTTGGTCCTCTACTTTTTATACTTTATATCAATGACATAGTTAACATTCAGTTCACACCAAACATAGTCATGTACGCCGACGATACCAATGCCTTCTTTTCTGGTTTAGATCTTCGCGATATTGAAATAACTGCAAATTCTTGGTTGGATAAACTAAAATCATGGCTTACAGTCAATCAGCTAGAACTAAACATAAAAAAAACTAAATTTATGCTCTTCAAACAAAAAAATAGGCCTGTAGATTATGCTATCTCTCTGATTTTTAATGGAGAAAATATTGCGCAGGTAAATAAAATTCAGTTTCTGGGTGTGTGTTTTCAAAGTGACCTTAGTTGGTCCCACCATGTGGACAACCTGCGAATAAAAATATCAAGATCGATCGGTCTAATTCGACGCTTACAGCATCTCCTTCCAGGGAGAGTTAAACGGCAGCTTTACTTTTCTTTTATCTACTCGCAAATCATTTATTGCATTTTAGTCTGGGGTACGTGTAACAAAACAAATACAGAAAGTATAATTCTTCTTCAAAAACGCGCACTAGGTTTGATAAGTACCTCGGTCCCCACTAATATGTCTCTTTTTTATATGTATAATGTACTCCCGTTCCCAGAGTGCTAGAGGTTGCAACTAGCCATGTTAATCTTCAAAAAAATTAAAGATAATTTCCAGATTTTTTCTGATGTGTACTTAAGCAGAGATCTTACGTATAATCTGCGTACTGTTGCGTTGGTCGGGCCAATGTGCCGGACTAACTATGGTGTACAGTCAATTAATAACCAAATCATTCTACTGTGCAACAGGATTCCTGAAATAATTGAATACGCTAAGGAGGCTAAAAACATAACACAATTTAAGAAGCGAATTTACAATGTAATAAACAGAACACAAGTCTACAGTGTATGTAAAGGAAATATGTAATGTATGTAATATTTATAGTATTCACTGTTTTTCAACTTGTATTGTATTTCAAAATATGTTATGGCGTTTTGTACTGTCCTGCTCTACCTGCCCGAGGTGCCTCACGAAGAGGGGCCAAGTCAGGAGACACACTCTCCTTTTGCCCCCTTCGTGGGCATTTCTGCGGAAATGTCCGAATAAAATAAAATGAAAATGAAATGAAATAAAATGAAAATGGTCTGACGGTGGTGAGAGTGGAGCACGACTGTCTCTGTGGCGCAATTGGCTAGCGCGATCGGCTGTTAACCGAAAGGTTGGAGGTTCGAGCCCACCCGGTGGTGGTGCGGCGCTTTTTTTTCTTTGGGCTGATAGCTCTGAAGAAATGTTCTGACGGTGGTGAGAGTGGAGCAGGACTGTCCCCGTGGCGCCATTGGCTAGCGCGATCGGCTGTTAACCAAAAAGTTTGAGGTTCGAGCCCTCCCGGTTGGGGTGTGTTGCTTTTTTCTTTCCGCTGATAGCTTTGAAGATATTTTCTGATGGTGGTGAGCGTGGAGCACGATTGTCTCCGTTGCGCAATGGGCTAGCGCGATTGGCCGTTAACCGAAAGGTTGGAGGTTCGAGCCCACCTTGTGGTGGTGCTGCGCTTTTTTTCTTTGGATGATAGCTTGAAAGATATGTTCTAATGGTGGTGACAGTGGAGCAGGACTGTCTCCGTGGCGCAATTGGCCAGCGCGATCTGCTGTTAACCGAAAAGTTGGAGGTTCGAGCCCTCCCGGGAGTGGTGTGTTGCTTTTTTCCTTGTGCTGATAGCTTTGAAGATATGTTCCGATGGTGGTAAGAGTGGAGCGCGACTGTCTCCGTGGCGCAATTGGCTAGTGCGATCGGCTGTTAACCGAAAGGTTGTAGGTTCGAGCCCACCCGGTGGTGGTGCGGCGCTTTTTTTTCTTTGGGCTGATAGCTTTGAAGATATGTTCTGATGGAGGTGAGAAGAGAGCAAGTTTGTCTCCGTGGCGCAATGGGCTAGCCCGATCGGCTGTTAACCGAAAGGTTGGAGTTTCGAGCCCGCCCGGGAGTGATGTGTTGCTTTTTTCTTTGCGCTGATAGCTTTGAATATATGTTCTGATGGAGGTGAGAGCGGAGCAAGACTGTCTCCGTGGCGCAAAGGGCTAACGCGATCGGCTGTTAACCGAAAGGTTCGAGTTTCGAGCCCTCCCGGGAGTGGTGTGTTGCTTTTTTCTTTGAGCTAATAGCTTTGAAGATATGTTCTGATGGTGGTGAGAGTGGAGCAGGACTGTCTCCGTGGCGCAATTGGCTAGCGCGATCGGCTGTTAACCGAACGTTTAGAGGTTCGAGCCCACCCGGTGGTGGTGCGGTGCTTTTTTTTCTTTGTGCTGGTAGCTTTGAAGATATGTTCTGATGGTGGTGAGAGTGAAGCAAGACTGTCTCCGTGGCGCAATGGGCTAGCGCGATCGGCTGTTAACCGAAAGGTTGGAGTTTCGAGCCCTCCCGGTGGTGGTGCGGCGCTTTTTTTTCTTTGGAGTGATAGCTCTGAATAAATGTTTCGACGGTGGTGAGAGTGGAGCAGGACTGTCTCCGTGGCGCAATTGGCTTGCGCGATCGGCTGTTAACTGAAAGGTTGGAGTTTCGAGCCCTCCTGGGAGTGGTGCGGCGCTTTTTTTTCTTTGGGCTGATAGCTTTGAAGATATGTTCTGATGGTGGTGAGAGCGGAGCAAGACTGTCTCCGTGGCGCAAAGGGCTAGCGCGATCGGCTGTTAACCGAAAGGTTCGAGTTTCGAGCCCTCCCGGGAGTGGTGTGTTGCTTTTTTCTTTGCGCTGATAGCTTTGAAGATATGTTCTGATGGTGGTGAGAGTGGAGCAGGACTGTCTCCGTGGTGCAATGGGCTAGCGCGATCGGCTGTTAACCGAAAGTTTGGAGGTTCGAGCCCTCCCGGGAGTGGTGTGTTGCTTTTTTCTTTGCGCTGATAGCTTTGAAGATATGTTCTGATGGTGTTGAGAGTGGAGCACGACTGTCTCCGTGGCGCAGTTGGCTAGCGCGATCGGCTGTAAACCGAAAGGTTGGAGGTTCGAGCCCACCCGGTGATGGTGTGGCGCTTTTTTTCTTTGTGCTCATAGCTTTGAAGATATGTTCTGATGGTGCTGAGAGTGGAGCAGGACTGTCTCCATTGCGCAATTGGCTAGCGCGATCGGCTGTTAACCGAAAGGTTGAAGGTTCGAGCCCACCCGGGGGTAGTGCGGCGCTTTTTTTTTTCTTTGGGGCGATAGCTCTGAAGAAATGGTCTGACGGTGGTGAGAATGGAGCCCGACTGTCTCTGTGACGCAATTGGCTAGCGCGATCGGCTGTTAACCGAAAAGTTAGAGGTTCGAGCCCACCCGGTGGTGGTGCGGCGCTTTTTTTCTGGGGGCTGATAGCTTTGAAGATATGTTCTGATGGTGGTGAGAGTAGAGCAGGACTGTCTCCGTGACGCAATTGGCTAGCGCGATCGGCTGTTAACCGAAAAGATGGAGGTTCGAGCCCACCCGGTGGTGGTGCGGCGCTTTTTTTTCTTTGGCTGATAACATTGAAAATATGTTCTGATGGTGGAGAGAGTGGAGCAGGACTGTCTCCATGGCGCAATTGGCTAGCGCGATCGGCTGTTAACCGAAAAGTCGGAGGTTCCGCCCACCTGGTGGTGGTGCGGCGCTTTTTTTTCTTTGGGCTGATAGCTTTGAAGATATGTTCTGATGGTGGTGAGAGTGGAGCAGGACTGTCTCCGTGGCGCAATTGGCTAGCGCGATCGGCTGTTAACCGAGCGGTTGGAGTTTCGAGCCCACCCGGCGGTGGTGCGGCGCTTTTTTTTATTTGGGCTGATAGCTTTGAAGATATGTTCTGATGGTGGTGAGAGTAGAGCAGGACTGTCTCCGTGGCGCAATTGGCAAGCGCGATCGGCTGTTAACCAAAAGGTTGGAGTTTCGAGCCCTCCCGGGAGTGGTGTGTTGCTTTTTTCTTTGCGCTGATAGCTTTGAAGATATGTTCTGATGGTGGTGAGAGTGGAGCAGGACTGTCTCCGTGGCGCAATTGGCTAGCGTGATCGGCTGTTAACCGAAAAGTTGGAGGTTCGAGCCCAAACGGTGGTGGTGCGGCGCTTTTTTTCTTTGGGCTGATAGCTTTGAAGATATGTTCTGATGGTGGTTAGAGTGGAGCAGGACTGCCTCCATGGCGCAATTGGCTAGCGCGATCGGCTGCTAACCAAAAGGTCGGAGGTTCGAGCACACCCGGTGGTGGTATGGCGCTTTTTTTTGGGCTGATAGCTTTGAAGATATGTTCTGATGGTGGTGAGAGTAAAGCAGGACTGTCTCCGTGGCGCAATTGGCTAGCGCGATCGGCTGTTAACCGAAAGGTTGGAGGTTCGAGCCCTCCCGGGAGTGGTGTGTTGCTTTTTTCTTTGCGCTGATAGCTTTGAAGATATGTTCTGATGGTGGTGAGAGTGGAGCAGGACTGTCTCCGTGGCGCAATGGGCTAGCGCGATCGGCTGTTACCCGAAAGGTTGGAGTTTCGAGCCCTCCCAGTGGTGGTGCGGCGCTTTTTTTCTTTGGGGTGATAGCTCTGAATAAATGTTTTGACAGTGGTGAGAGTGGAGCAGGACTGTCTTCGTGGCGCAATTGGCTTACGCGATCGGCTGTTAACCGAAAGGTTGGAGGTTCGAGCCCTCCCGGGAGTGGTGTGTTGCTTTTTTCTTTGCACTGATAGCTTTGAAGAAATGGTCTGACGGTGGTGAGAGTGGAGCACGACTGTCCCCGTGGCGAAATGGGCTAACGCAATCGGCTGTTAACCGAAAGGTTGGAGTTTCGAGCCCTCCCGGGAGTGGTGTGTTGCTTTTTTCTTTGCACTGATAGCTTTGAAGATATGTTCTGATGGTGGTGAGAGTGGAGCAGGACTGTCTCCGTGGTGCAATTGGCTTGCGCGATCGGCTGTTAACCGAAAGGTTGGAGGTTCGAGCCCTCCCAGGAGTGGTGTGTTGCTTTTTTCTTTGTGGTAATAGCTTTGAAGATATGTTCTGATGGTGGTGAGAGTGGAGCACGACTGTCTCCATGGCGCAATCGGCTAGCGCGATCGGCTGTTAACCGAAAGGTTGGAGTTTCGAGCCCACCCGATGGTGGTGCGGCGCTTTTTTTTTCTTTGTGGTGATAGCTTTGATGATATGTTCTGATGGTGGTGAGAGTGGAGCAGGACTGTCTCCGTGGCGCAATTGGCTACCGCGATTGGCTCTTAACCGAAAGCTTGGAGTTTCGAACCCTCCCGGGAGTGGTGTGTTGCTTTTTTCTTTGCACTGATAGCTTTGAAGATATGTTCTGATGGTGGTGAGAGTGGAGCAGGACTGTCTTCGTGGCGCAATTGGCTTGCGCGATCGGCTGTTAACCGAAAGGTTGGAGGTTCGAGCACCACCCGGTGGTGGTGCGGCGCTTTTTTTCTTTGCACTGATAACTTTGAAGATATGTTCTGATAGTGGTGAGAGTGGAGCAGGACTGTCTCCGTGGCGCAATTGGCTTGCGTGATCGGCTGTTAACCGAAAGGTTGGAGGTTCGAGCCCACCCGGTGGTGGTGGGGCGCTTTTTTTTCTTTGCGCTGATAGCTTTGAAGATATGTTCTGATGGTGGTGAGAGTGGAGCAGGACTGTCTCCGTGGCGCAATGGGCTAGCGCGATCGGCTGTTAACCGAAAGGTTGGAGTTTCGAGCCCTCCCGGTGGTGGTGCGGCGCTTTTTTCCTTTGGGGTGATAGCTCTAAGTAAATGTTTTGACGGTGGTGAGAGTGGAGCAGGACTGTCTTCGTGGCGCAATTGGCTTACCCGATCGGCTGTTAACCGAAAGGTTGGAGGTTCGAGCCCTCCCGGGAGTGGTGTGTTGCTTTTTTCTTTGCGCTGATAGCTTTGAAGATATGTTCTGATGGTGGTGAGAGTGGAGCAGGACTGTCTTCGTGGCGCAATTGGCTTACCCGATCGGCTGTTAACCGAAAGGTTGGAGTTTCGAGCCCTCCCGGGAGTGGTGCGGCGCTTTTTTTTCTTTGGGCTGATAGCTTTGAAGATATGTTCTGATGGTGGTGAGAGCGGAGCAAGACTGTCTCCGTGGCGCAAAGGGCTAGCGCGATCGGCTGTTAATCGAAAGGTTCGAGTTTCGAGCCCTCCCGGGAGTGGTGTGTTGCTTTTTTCTTTGCGCTGATAGCTTTGAAGATATGTTCTGATGGTGGTGAGAGTGGAGCAGGACTGTCTCCGTGGTGCAATGGGCTAGCGCGATCGGCTGTTAACCGAAAGGTTGGAGGTTCGAGCCCTCCAGGGAGTGGTGTGTTGCTTTTTTCTTTGCGCTGATAGCTTTGAAGATATGTTCTGATGGTGGTGAGAGTGGAGCACGACTGTCTCCGTGGCGCAGTTGGCTAGCGCGATCGGCTGTAAACCGAAAGGTTGGAGGTTCGAGCCCACCCGGTGATGGTGTGGCGCTTTTTTTCTTTGTGCTCATAGCTTTGAAGATATGTTCTGATGGTGCTGAAAGTGGAGCAGGACTGTCTCCATGGCGCAATTGGCTAGCGCGATCGGCTGTTAACCGAAAGGTTGAAGGTTCGAGCCCACCCGGGGGTAGTGCGGCGCTTTTTTTTTCTTTGGGGCGATAGCTCTGAAGAAATGGTCTGACGGTGGTGAGAATGGAGCCCGACTGTCTCTGTGACGCAATTGGCTAGCGCGATCGGCTGTTAACCGAAAAGTTAGAGGTTCGAGCCCACCCGGTGGTGGTGCGGCGCTTTTTTTCTGGGGGCTGATAGCTTTGAAGTTATGTTCTGATGGTGGTGAGAGTGGAGCAGGACTGTCTCCATGGCGCAATTGGCTAGCGCGATCGGCTGTTAACCAAAAGGTCGGAGGTTCAAGCCCACCCAGTGGTGGTATGCCGCTTTTTTTTCTTTGGGCTGATAGCTTTGAAGATATGTTCTGATGGTGGTGAGAGTAGAGCAGGACTGTCTCCGTGGCGCAATTGGCTAGCGCGATCGGCTGTTGACCGAAAGGTTGGAGTTTCGAGCCCTCCCGGGAGTGGTGTGTTGCTTTTTTCTTTACGCTGATAGCTTTGAAGATATGTTCTGATGGTGGTGAGAGTGGAGCCAGACTGTCTCCATGGCGCAATGGGCTAGCGCGATCGGCTGTTAACCGAAAGGTTGGAGGTTCGAGCCCACCCGGTGGTGGTGCAGCGCTTTTTTTTCTTTGCGCTGATAGCTTTGAAGATATGTTCTGATGATGGTGAGAGTGGAGCAAGACTGCCTCCGTGGCGCAATGGGCTAGTGCGATCAGCTGTTAACCGAAAGGTTGGAGTTTCGAGCCCTCCCGGGAGTGGTGTGTTGCTTTTTTCTTTGCGGTAATAGCTTTGAAGATATGTTCTGATGGTGGTGAGATTGGAGCAGGACTGTCTTCGTGGCGCAATTGGCTAGCGCGATCGGCTGTTAACCGAAAGGTTGGAGGTTCGAGCCCAACCGGTGGTGGTGCGGCGCTTTTTTTTCTTTGGTGTGATAGCTCTGAAGGATTGTTCTGACGGTGGTGAGAGTGGAGCACGACTGTCTCCGTGGGGCAATTGGCTAGCGCGATCGGCTGTTAACCGAAAAGTCGGAGGTTCCGCCCACCTGGTGGTGGTGCGGCGCTTTTTTTTCTTTGGGCTGATAGCTTTGAAGATATGTTCTGATGGTGGTGAGAGGGGAGCAGGACTGTCTCCGTGGCGCAATCGGCTAGCGCGATCGGCTGTTAACTGAAACGTTGGAAGTTCGAGCCCACCCGGTGGTGGTGCTGGTGTGGCGCTTTTTTTTCTTTGGGCTGATAGCTTTGAAGATATGTTCTGATGGTGGTGAGAGTGGAGCAGGACTGTCTCCGTGGCGCAATTGGCTAGCGCGATCGGCTGTTAACCGAGCGGTTGGAGTTTCGAGCCCACCCGGCGGTGGTGCGGCGCTTTTTTTTATTTGGGCTGATAGCTTTGAAGATATGTTCTGATGGTGGTGAGAGTAGAGCAGGACTGTCTCCGTGGCGCAATTGGCAAGCGCGATCGGCTGTTAACCAAAAGGTTGGAGTTTCGAGCCCTCCCGGGAGTGGTGTGTTGCTTTTTTCTTTGCGCTGATAGCTTTGAAGATATGTTCTGATGGTGGTGAGAGTGGAGCAGGACTGTCTCCGTGGCGCAATTGGCTAGCGTGATCGGCTGTTAACCGAAAAGTTGGAGGTTCGAGCCCACACGGTGGTGGTGCGGCGCTTTTTTTCTTTGGGCTGATAGCTTTGAAGATATGTTCTGATGGTGGTTAGAGTGGAGCAGGACTGCCTCCATGGCGCAATTGGCTAGCGCGATCGGCTGCTAACCAAAAGGTCGGAGGTTCGAGCACACCCGGTGGTGGTATGGCGCTTTTTTTTGGGCTGATAGCTTTGAAGATATGTTCTGATGGTGGTGAGAGTAAAGCAGGACTGTCTCCGTGGCGCAATTGGCTAGCGCGATCGGCTGTTAACCGAAAGGTTGGAGGTTCGAGCCCTCCCGGGAGTGGTGTGTTGCTTTTTTCTTTGCGCTGATAGCTTTGAAGATATGTTCTGATGGTGGTGAGAGTGGAGCAGGACTGTCTCCGTGGCGCAATGGGCTAGCGCGATCGGCTGTTACCCGAAAGGTTGGAGTTTCGAGCCCTCCCAGTGGTGGTGCGGCGCTTTTTTTCTTTGGGGTGATAGCTCTGAATAAATGTTTTGACAGTGGTGAGAGTGGAGCAGGACTGTCTTCGTGGTGCAATTGGCTTACGCGATCGGCTGTTAACCGAAAGGTTGGAGGTTCGAGCCCTCCCGGGAGTGGTGTGTTGCTTTTTTCTTTGCACTGATAGCTTTGAAGAAATGGTCTGAGGGTGGTGAGAGTGGAGCACGACTGTCCCCGTGGCGAAATGGGCTAACGCAATCGGCTGTTAACCGAAAGGTTGGAGTTTCGAGCCCTCCCGGGAGTGGTGTGTTGCTTTTTTCTTTGCACTGATAGCTTTGAAGATATGTTCTGATGGTGGTGAGAGTGGAGCAGGACTGTCACCGTGGTGCAATTGGCTTGCGCGATCGGCTGTTAACCGAAAGGTTGGAGGTTCGAGCCCTCCCAGGAGTGGTGTGTTGCTTTTTTCTTTGTGGTAATAGCTTTGAAGATATGTTCTGATGGTGGTGAGAGTGGAGCACGACTGTCTCCATGGCGCAATCGGCTAGCGCGATCGGCTGTTAACCGAAAGGTTGGAGTTTCGAGCCCACCCGATGGTGGTGCGGCGCTTTTTTTTCTTTGTGGTGATAGCTTTGATGATATGTTCTGATGGTGGTGAGAGTGGAGCAGGACTGTCTCCGTGGCGCAATTGGCTACCGCGATTGGCTCTTAACCGAAAGCTTGGAGTTTCGAACCCTCCCGGGAGTGGTGTGTTGCTTTTTTCTTTGCACTGATAGCTTTGAAGATATGTTCTGATGGTGGTGAGAGTGGAGCAGGACTGTCTTCGTGGCGCAATTGGCTTGCGCGATCGGCTGTTAACCGAAAGGTTGGAGGTTCGAGCACCACCCGGTGGTGGTGCGGCGCTTTTTTTCTTTGCACTGATAACTTTGAAGATATGTTCTGATAGTGGTGAGAGTGGAGCAGGACTGTCTCCGTGGCGCAATTGGCTTGCGTGATCGGCTGTTAACCGAAAGGTTGGAGGTTCGAGCCCACCCGGTGGTGGTGGGGCGCTTTTTTTTCTTTGCGCTGATAGCTTTGAAGATATGTTCTGATGGTGGTGAGAGTGGAGCAGGACTGTCTCCGTGGCGCAATGGGCTAGCGCGATCGGCTGTTAACCGAAAGGTTGGAGTTTCGAGCCCTCCCGGTGGTGGTGCGGCGCTTTTTTCCTTTGGGGTGATAGCTCTAAGTAAATGTTTTGACGGTGGTGAGAGTGGAGCAGGACTGTCTTCGTGGCGCAATTGGCTTACCCGATCGGCTGTTAACCGAAAGGTTGGAGGTTCGAGCCCTCCCGGGAGTGGTGTGTTGCTTTTTTCTTTGCGCTGATAGCTTTGAAGATATGTTCTGATGGTGGTGAGAGTGGAGCAGGACTGTCTTCGTGGCGCAATTGGCTTACCCGATCGGCTGTTAACCGAAAGGTTGGAGTTTCGAGCCCTCCCGGGAGTGGTGCGGCGCTTTTTTTTCTTTGGGCTGATAGCTTTGAAGATATGTTCTGATGGTGGTGAGAGCGGAGCAAGACTGTCTCCGTGGCGCAAAGGGCTAGCGCGATCGGCTGTTAACCGAAAGGTTCGAGTTTCGAGCCCTCCCGGGAGTGGTGTGTTGCTTTTTTCTTTGCGCTGATAGCTTTGAAGATATGTTCTGATGGTGGTGAGAGTGGAGCAGGACTGTCTCCGTGGTGCAATGGGCTAGCGCGATCGGCTGTTAACCGAAAGGTTGGAGGTTCGAGCCCTCCAGGGAGTGGTGTGTTGCTTTTTTCTTTGCGCTGATAGCTTTGAAGATATGTTCTGATGGTGGTGAGAGTGGAGCACGACTGTCTCCGTGGCGCAGTTGGCTAGCGCGATCGGCTGTAAACCGAAAGGTTGGAGGTTCGAGCCCACCCGGTGATGGTGTGGCGCTTTTTTTCTTTGTGCTCATAGCTTTGAAGATATGTTCTGATGGTGCTGAAAGTGGAGCAGGACTGTCTCCATGGCGCAATTGGCTAGCGCGATCGGCTGTTAACCGAAAGGTGGAAGGTTCGAGCCCACCCGGGGGTAGTGCGGCGCTTTTTTTTTCTTTGGGGCGATAGCTCTGAAGAAATGGTCTGACGGTGGTGAGAATGGAGCCCGACTGTCTCTGTGACGCAATTGGCTAGCGCGATCGGCTGTTAACCGAAAAGTTAGAGGTTCGAGCCCACCCGGTGGTGGTGCGGCGCTTTTTTTCTGGGGGCTGATAGCTTTGAAGATATGTTCTGATGGTGGTGAGAGTGGAGCAGGACTCTCCATGGCGCAATTGGCTAGCGCGATCGGCTGTTAACCAAAAGGTCGGAGGTTCAAGCCCACCCAGTGGTGGTATGCCGCTTTTTTTTCTTTGGGCTGATAGCTTTGAAGATATGTTCTGATGGTGGTGAGAGTAGAGCAGGACTGTCTCCGTGGCGCAATTGGCTAGCGCGATCGGCTGTTGACCGAAAGGTTGGAGTTTCGAGCCCTCCCGGGAGTGGTGTGTTGCTTTTTTCTTTACGCTGATAGCTTTGAAGATATGTTCTGATGGTGGTGAGAGTGGAGCCAGACTGTCTCCATGGCGCAATGGGCTAGCGCGATCGGCTGTTAACCGAAAGGTTGGAGGTTCGAGCCCACCCGGTGGTGGTGCAGCGCTTTTTTTTCTTTGCGCTGATAGCTTTGAAGATATGTTCTGATGATGGTGAGAGTGGAGCAAGACTGCCTCCGTGGCGCAATGGGCTAGTGCGATCAGCTGTTAACCGAAAGGTTGGAGTTTCGAGCCCTCCCGGGAGTGGTGTGTTGCTTTTTTCTTTGCGGTAATAGCTTTGAAGATATGTTCTGATGGTGGTGAGATTGGAGCAGGACTGTCTTCGTGGCGCAATTGGCTAGCGCGATCGGCTGTTAACCGAAAGGTTGGAGGTTCGAGCCCAACCGGTGGTGGTGCGGCGCTTTTTTTTCTTTGGGGTGATAGCTCTGAAGGATTGTTCTGACGGTGGTGAGAGTGGAGCACGACTGTCTCCGTGGGGCAATTGGCTAGCGCGATCGGCTGTTAACCGAAAAGTCGGAGGTTCCGCCCACCTGGTGGTGGTGCGGCGCTTTTTTTTCTTTGGGCTGATAGCTTTGAAGATATGTTCTGATGGTGGTGAGAGGGGAGCAGGACTGTCTCCGTGGCGCAATCGGCTAGCGCGATCGGCTGTTAACTGAAACGTTGGAAGTTCGAGCCCACCCGGTGGTGGTGCTGGTGTGGCGCTTTTTTTTCTTTGGGCTGATAGCTTTGAAGATATGTTCTGATGGTGGTGAGAGTGGAGCAGGACTGTCTCCGTGGCGCAATTGGCTAGCGCGATCGGCTGTTAACCGAGCGGTTGGAGTTTCGAGCCCACCCGGCGGTGGTGCGGCGCTTTTTTTATTTGGGCTGATAGCTTTGAAGATATGTTCTGATGGTGGTGAGAGTAGAGCAGGACTGTCTCCGTGGCGCAATTGGCAAGCGCGATCGGCTGTTAACCAAAAGGTTGGAGTTTCGAGCCCTCCCGGGAGTGGTGTGTTGCTTTTTTCTTTGCGCTGATAGCTTTGAAGATATGTTCTGATGGTGGTGAGAGTGGAGCAGGACTGTCTCCGTGGCGCAATTGGCTAGCGTGATCGGCTGTTAACCGAAAAGTTGGAGGTTCGAGCCCACACGGTGGTGGTGCGGCGCTTTTTTTCTTTGGGCTGATAGCTTTGAAGATATGTTCTGATGGTGGTTAGAGTGGAGCAGGACTGCCTCCATGGCGCAATTGGCTAGCGCGATCGGCTGCTAACCAAAAGGTCGGAGGTTCGAGCACACCCGGTGGTGGTATGGCGCTTTTTTTTGGGCTGATAGCTTTGAAGATATGTTCTGATGGTGGTGAGAGTAAAGCAGGACTGTCTCCGTGGCGCAATTGGCTAGCGCGATCGGCTGTTAACCGAAAGGTTGGAGGTTCGAGCCCTCCCGGGAGTGGTGTGTTGCTTTTTTCTTTGCGCTGATAGCTTTGAAGATATGTTCTGATGGTGGTGAGAGTGGAGCAGGACTGTCTCCGTGGCGCAATGGGCTAGCGCGATCGGCTGTTACCCGAAAGGTTGGAGTTTCGAGCCCTCCCAGTGGTGGTGCGGCGCTTTTTTTCTTTGGGGTGATAGCTCTGAATAAATGTTTTGACAGTGGTGAGAGTGGAGCAGGACTGTCTTCGTGGTGCAATTGGCTTACGCGATCGGCTGTTAACCGAAAGGTTGGAGGTTCGAGCCCTCCCGGGAGTGGTGTGTTGCTTTTTTCTTTGCACTGATAGCTTTGAAGAAATGGTCGGAGGGTGGTGAGAGTGGAGCACGACTGTCCCCGTGGCGAAATGGGCTAACGCAATCGGCTGTTAACCGAAAGGTTGGAGTTTCGAGCCCTCCCAGGAGTGGTGTGTTGCTTTTTTCTTTGTGGTAATAGCTTTGAAGATATGTTCTGATGGTGGTGAGAGTGGAGCACGACTGTCTCCATGGCGCAATCGGCTAGCGCGATCGGCTGTTAACCGAAAGGTTGGAGTTTCGAGCCCACCCGATGGTGGTGCGGCACTTTTTTTTCTTTGTGGTGATAGCTTTGATGATATGTTCTGATGGTGGTGAGAGTGGAGCAGGACTGTCTCCGTGGCGCAATTGGCTTGCGCGATCGGCTGTTAACTGAAAGGTTGGAGGTTCGAGCCCACCCGGTGGTGGTGCGGCGCTTTTTTTTCTTTGCACTGATAGCTTTGAAGATATATTCTGATGGTGGTGAGAGTGGAGCAAGACTGTCCCCGTGGCGCAATGGGCTACCGCGATCGGATGTTAACCGAAAGGTTAGAGTTTCAAGCCCTCCCGGGAGTGGTGTGTTGCTTTTTTCTTTGCACTGATAGCTTTGAAGATATGTTCTGATGGTGGTGAGAGTGGAGCAGGACTGTCTCCGTGGCGCAATTGGCTTGCGCGATCGGCTGTTAACCGAAAGGTTGGAGTTTCGAGCCCTCCCGGGAGTGGTGTGTTGCTTTTTTTCTTTGTGGTAAAGCTTTTAGGATATGTTCTGATGATGTTGAGAGTGGAGCAGGACTGTCTCCGTGGCGCAATTGGCTTGCGCGATCGGCTGTTAACCGAAAGGTTGGAGTTTCGAGCCCTCCCGGGAGTGGTGCGGCGCTTTTTTTTCTTTGGGCTGATAGCTTTGAAGATATGTTCTGATGGTGGTGAGAGCGGAGCAAGACTGTCTCCGTGGCGCAAAGGGCTAGCGCGATCGGCTGTTAACCGAAAGGTTCGAGTTTCGAGCCCTCCCGGGAGTGGTGTGTTGCTTTTTTCTTTGCGCTGATAGCTTTGAAGATATGTTCTGATGGTGGTGAGAGTGGAGCAGGACTGTCTCCGTGGTGCAATGGGCTAGCGCGATCGGCTGTTAAACGAAAGTTTGGAGGTTCGAGCCCTCCCGGGAGTGGTGTGTTGCTTTTTTCTTTGCGCTGATAGCTTTGAAGATATGTTCTGATGGTGGTGAGAGTGGAGCACGACTGTCTCCGTGGCGCAGTTGGCTAGCGCGATCGGCTGTAAACCGAAAGGTTGGAGGTTCGAGCCCACCCGGTGATGGTGTGGCGCTTTTTTTCTTTGTGCTCATAGCTTTGAAGATATGTTCTGATGGTGCTGAGAGTGGAGCAGGACTGTCTCCATGGCGCAATTGGCTAGCGCGATCGGCTGTTAACCGAAAGGTTGAAGGTTCGAGCCCACCCGGGGGTAGTGCGGCGCTTTTTTTTTCTTTGGGGCGATAGCTCTGAAGAAATGGTCTGACGGTGGTGAGAATGGAGCCCGACTGTCTCTGTGACGCAATTGGCTAGCGCGATCGGCTGTTAACCGAAAAGTTAGAGGTTCGAGCCCACCCGGTGGTGGTGCGGCGCTTTTTTTCTGGGGCTGATAGCTTTGAAGATATGTTCTGATGGTGGTGAGAGTAGAGCAGGACTGTCTCCGTGACGCAATTGGCTAGCGCGATCGGCTGTTAACCGAAAAGATGGAGGTTCGAGCCCACCCGGTGGTGGTGCGGCGCTTTTTTTTCTTTGGCTGATAGCATTGAAAATATGTTCTGATGGTGGTGAGAGTGGAGCAGGACTGTCTCCATGGCGCAATTGGCTAGCGCGATCGGCTGTTAACCAAAAGGTCGGAGGTTCAAGCCCACCCAGTGGTGGTATGCCGCTTTTTTTTCTTTGGGCTGATAGCTTTGAAGATATGTTCTGATGGTGGTGAGAGTAGAGCAGGACTGTCTCCGTGGCGCAATTGGCTAGCGCGATCGGCTGTTGACCGAAAGGTTGGAGTTTCGAGCCCTCCTGGGAGTGGTGTGTTGCTTTTTTCTTTGCGCTGATAGCTTTGAAGATATGTTCTGATGGTGGTGAGAGTGGAGCAAGACTGTCTCCATGGCGCAATGGGCTAGCGCGATCGGCTGTTAACCGAAAGGTTGGAGGTTCGAGCCCACCCGGTGGTGGTGCAGCGCTTTTTTTCTTTGCGCTGATAGCTTTGAAGATATGTTCTGATGATGGTGAGAGTGGAGCAAGACTGCCTCCGTGGCGCAATGGGCTAGTGCGATCAGCTGTTAACCGAAAGGTTGGAGTTTCGAGCCCTCCCGGGAGTTGTGTGTTGCTTTTTTCTTTGCGGTAATAGCTTTGAAGATATGTTCTGATGGTGGTGAGATTGGAGCAGGACTGTCTTCGTGGCGCAATTGGCTAGCGCGATCGGCTGTTAACCGAAAGGTTGGAGGTTCGAGCCCAACCGGTGGTGGTGCGGCGCTTTTTTTTCTTTGGGGTGATAGCTCTGAAGGATTGTTCTGACGGTGGTGAGAGTGGAGCACGACTGTCTCCGTGGGGCAATTGGCTAGCGCGATCGGCTGTTAACCGAAAAGTCGGAGGTTCCGCCCACCTGGTGCTGGTGTGGCGCTTTTTTTTTTCTTTGGGCTGATAGCTTTGAAGATATGTTCTGATGGTGGTGAGAGTGGAGCAGGACTGTCTCCGTGGCGCAATTGGCTAGCGCGATCGGCTGTTAACCGAGCGGTTGGAGTTTCGAGCCCACCCGGCGGTGGTGCGGCGCTTTTTTTTATTTGGGCTGATAGCTTTGAAGATATGTTCTGATGGTGGTGAGAGTAGAGCAGGACTGTCTCCGTGGCGCAATTGGCAAGCGCGATCGGCTGTTAACCAAAAGGTTGGAGTTTCGAGCCCTCCCGGGAGTGGTGTGTTGCTTTTTTCTTTGCGCTGATAGCTTTGAAGATATGTTCTGATGGTGGTGAGAGTGGAGCAGGACTGTCTCCGTGGCGCAATTGGCTAGCGTGATCGGCTGTTAACCGAAAAGTTGGAGGTTCGAGCCCACACGGTGGTGGTGCGGCACTTTTTTTCTTTGGGCTGATAGCTTTGAAGATATGTTCTGATGGTGGTTAGAGTGGAGCAGGACTGCCTCCATGGCGCAATTGGCTAGCGCGATCGGCTGCTAACCAAAAGGTCGGAGGTTCGAGCACACCCGGTGGTGGTATGGCGCTTTTTTTTGGGCTGATAGCTTTCAAGATATGTTCTGATGGTGGTGAGAGTAAAGCAGGACTGTCTCCGTGGCGCAATTGGCTAGCGCGATCGGCTGTTAACCGAAAGGTTGGAGGTTCGAGCCCTCCCGGGAGTGGTGTGTTGCTTTTTTCTTTGCGCTGATAGCTTTGAAGATATGTTCTGATGGTGGTGAGAGTGGAGCAGGACTGTCTCCGTGGCGCAATGGGCTAGCGCGATCGGCTGTTACCCGAAAGGTTGGAGTTTCGAGCCCTCCCAGTGGTGGTGCGGCGCTTTTTTTCTTTGGGGTGATAGCTCTGAATAAATGTTTTGACAGTGGTGAGAGTGGAGCAGGACTGTCTTCGTGGCGCAATTGGCTTACGCGATCGGCTGTTAACCGAAAGGTTGGAGGTTCGAGCCCTCCCGGGAGTGGTGTGTTGCTTTTTTCTTTGCACTGATAGCTTTGAAGAAATGGTCTGACGGTGGTGAGAGTGGAGCACGACTGTCCCCGTGGCGAAATGGGCTAACGCAATCGGCTGTTAACCGAAAGGTTGGAGTTTCGAGCCCTCCCGGGAGTGGTGTGTTGCTTTTTTCTTTGCACTGATAGCTTTGAAGATATGTTCTGATGGTGGTGAGAGTGGAGCAGGACTGTCTCCGTGGTGCAATTGGCTTGCGCGATCGGCTGTTAACCGAAAGGTTGGAGGTTCGAGCCCTCCCAGGAGTGGTGTGTTGCTTTTTTCTTTGTGGTAATAGCTTTGAAGATATGTTCTGATGGTGGTGAGAGTGGAGCACGACTGTCTCCATGGCGCAATCGGCTAGCGCGATCGGCTGTTAACCGAAAGGTTGGAGTTTCGAGCCCACCCGATGGTGGTGCGGCGCTTTTTTTTTCTTTGTGGTGATAGCTTTGATGATATGTTCTGATGATGGTCAGAGTGGAGCAGGACTGTCTCCGTGGCGCAATTGGCTACCGCGATTGGCTGTTAACCGAAAGCTTGGAGTTTCGAACCCTCCCGGGAGTGGTGTGTTGCTTTTTTCTTTGCACTGATAGCTTTGAAGATATGTTCTGATGGTGGTGAGAGTGGAGCAGGACTGTCTTCGTGGCGCAATTGGCTTGCGCGATCGGCTGTTAACCGAAAGGTTGGAGGTTCGAGCACCACCCGGTGGTGGTGCGGCGCTTTTTTTCTTTGCACTGATAACTTTGAAGATATGTTCTGATAGTGGTGAGAGTGGAGCAGGACTGTCTCCGTGGCGCAATTGGCTTGCGTGATCGGCTGTTAACCGAAAGGTTGGAGGTTCGAGCCCACCCGGTGGTGGTGCGGCGCTTTTTTTTCTTTGCGCTGATAGCTTTGAAGATATGTTCTGATGGTGGTGAGAGTGGAGCAGGACTGTCTCCGTGGCGCAATGGGCTAGCGCGATCGGCTGTTAACCGAAAGGTTGGAGTTTCGAGCCCTCCCGGTGGTGGTGCGGCGCTTTTTTCCTTTGCGGTGATAGCTCTGAGTAAATGTTTTGACGGTGGTGAGAGTGGAGCTGGACTGTCTTCGTGGCGCAATTGGCTTACCCGATCGGCTGTTAACCGAAAGGTTGGAGGTTCGAGCCCTCCCGGGAGTGGTGTGTTGCTTTTTTCTTTGCGCTGATAGCTTTGAAGATATGTTCTGATGGTGGTGAGAGTGGAGCAGGACTGTCTTCGTGGCGCAATTGGCTTACCCGATCGGCTGTTAACCGAAAGGTTGG
Organism: Rhipicephalus microplus; assembly: GCF_043290135.1. Taxonomy (NCBI): domain Eukaryota; kingdom Metazoa; phylum Arthropoda; class Arachnida; order Ixodida; family Ixodidae; genus Rhipicephalus; species Rhipicephalus microplus. The sequence continues at coordinate 449,909 of NW_027464699.1, read as the reverse complement.
AGTTTCGAGCCCTCCCGGGAGTGGTGCGGCGCTTTTTTTTCTTTGGGCTGATAGCTTTGAAGATATGTTCTGATGGTGGTGAGAGCGGAGCAAGACTGTCTCCGTGGCGCAAAGGGCTAGCGCGATCGGCTGTTAACCGAAAGGTTCGAGTTTCGAGCCCTCCCGGGAGTGGTGTGTTGCTTTTTTCTTTGTGCTGATAGCTTTGAAGATATGTTCTGATGGTGGTGAGAGTGGAGCAGGACTGTCTCCGTGGTGCAATGGGCTAGCGCGATCGGCTGTTAACCGAAAGGTTGGAGGTTCGAGCCCTCCAGGGAGTGGTGTGTTGCTTTTTTCTTTGCGCTGATAGCTTTGAAGATATGTTCTGATGGTGGTGAGAGTGGAGCACGACTGTCTCCGTGGCGCAGTTGGCTAGCGCGATCGGCTGTAAACCGAAAGGTTGGAGGTTCGAGCCCACCCGGTGATGGTGTGGCGCTTTTTTTCTTTGTGCTCATAGCTTTGAAGATATGTTCTGATGGTGCTGAGAGTGGAGCAGGACTGTCTCCATGGCGCAATTGGCTAGCGCGATCGGCTGTTAACCGAAAGGTTGAAGGTTCGAGCCCACCCGGGGGTAGTGCGGCGCTTTTTTTTTCTTTGGGGCGATAGCTCTGAAGAAATGGTCTGACGGTGGTGAGAATGGAGCCCGACTGTCTCTGTGACGCAATTGGCTAGCGCGATCGGCTGTTAACCGAAAAGTTAGAGGTTCGAGCCCACCCGGTGGTGGTGCGGCGCTTTTTTTTCTTTGGCTGATAGCATTTAAAATATGTTCTGATGGTGGTGAGAGTGGAGCAGGACTGTCTCCATGGCGCAATTGGCTAGCGCGATCGGCTGTTAACCAAAAGGTCGGAGGTTCAAGCCCACCCAGTGGTGGTATGCCGCTTTTTTTTCTTTGGGCTGATAGCTTTGAAGATATGTTCTGATGGTGGTGAGAGTAGAGCAGGACTGTCTCCGTGGCGCAATTGGCTAGCGCGATCGGCTGTTGACCGAAAGGTTGGAGTTTCGAGCCCTCCCGGGAGTGGTGTGTTGCTTTTTTCTTTACGCTGATAGCTTTGAAGATATGTTCTGATGGTGGTGAGAGTGGAGCAAGACTGTCTCCATGGCGCAATGGGCTAGCGCGATCGGCTGTTAACCGAAAGGTTGGAGGTTCGAGCCCACCCGGTGGTGGTGCAGCGCTTTTTTTTTCTTTGCGCTGATAGCTTTGAAGATATGTTCTGATGATGGTTAGAGTGGAGCAGGACTGTCTCCATGGCGCAATTGGCTAGCGCGATCGGCTGCTAACCAAAAGGTCGGAGGTTCGAGCCCACCCGCTGGTGGTGCGGCGCTTTTTTTTCTTTGTGGTGATAGCTTTGATGATATGTTCTGATGGTGGTGAGAGTGGAGCAGGACTGTCTCCGTGGCGCAATTGGCTACCGCGATTGGCTGTTAACCGAAAGCTTGGAGTTTCGAACCCTCCCGGGAGTGGTGTGTTGCTTTTTTCTTTGCACTGATAGCTTTGAAGATATGTTCTGATGGTGGTGAGAGTGGAGCAGGACTGTCTTCGTGGCGCAATTGGCTTGCGCGATCGGCTGTTAACCGAAAGGTTGGAGGTTCGAGCACCACCCGGTGGTGGTGCGGCGCTTTTTTTTCTTTGCACTGATAGCTTTGAAGATATGTTCTGATAGTGGTGAGAGTGGAGGAGGACTGTCTCCGGGGCGCAATTGGCTTGCGTGATCGGCTGTTAACCGAAAGGTTGGAGGTTCGAGCCCACCCGGTGGTGGTGCGGCGCTTTTTTTTCTTTGGGCTGATAGCTTTGAAGATATGTTCTGATGGTGGTGAGAAGGGAGCAAGGCTGTCTGCGTGGCGCAATTGGCTAGCGCGATCGGCTGTTAACCGAAAGGTTGGAGTTTCGAGCCCTCCCGGGAGTGGTGTGTTGCTTTTTGCTTTGTGGTAATAGCTTTCAAGATATGTTCTGATGGTGGTGAGAGTGGAGCAGGACTGTCTCCATGGCGCAATTGGCTAGCGCGATCGGCTGTTAACCGAAAGGTTGGAGTTTCGAGCCCACCCGGTGGTGGTGCGGCGCTTTTTTTTTCTTTGGGCTGATAGCTCTGAAGAAATGTTCTGACGGTGGTGAGAGTGGAGCAGGACTGTCTCCGTGGCGCAATTGGCTAGCGCGATCGGCTGTTAACCGAAAGGTTGGAGGTTCGAGCCCACCCGGTGGCGGTGCGGCGCTTTTTCTTTCTTTGGGGCGATAGCTCTGAAGAAAGAAAAAATTTCGGGCAGCAGTGGCGGCAGACGGTTCAGCGGAGCACGGTCCTAACTGTCTTCTTGCCCATGCGCAGAAACCCCGCAAAGTGGACGTCATCCGCGCATCCATACCAGCCTGCATTGCCCCGGGAATGACCAACTGAAACCAAGGAAAGTTGGTACTATCCGCATATCCACCACAGCGCTGCGCGGGCACTTGACGGACCAGCTGGTGATACGCCCCCCGCCCTTTATATACTCGGTCGCATCGTGGGACTCAACCACATTTCGGGCAGCAGTGGCGGCAGACGGTTCAGCGGAGCACGGTCCTAACTGTCTTCTTGCCCATGCGCAGAAAGCCCGCAAAGTGGACGTCATCCGCGCATCCATACCAGCCTGCATTGCCCCGGGAATGACCAACTGAAACCAAGGAAAGTTGGTACTATCCGCATATCCACCACAGCGCTGCGCGGGCACTTGACGGACCAGCTGGTGATACGCCCCCCGCCCTTTATATACTCGGTCGCATCGTGGGACTCAACCACATTTCGGGCAGCAGTGGCGGCAGACGGTTCAGCGGAGCACGGTCCTAACTGTCTTCTTGCCCATGCGCAGGTTGGTTAGTTTTGGTACGTTATTTATCGCTTGAAACTGCTCCTGCCGCTACTGCTGTCCTCGAGTTTTGTATTTTGTGACTAGACAAGTGCTGCAATGAGTGACGTATGTGAATCCTGTAAACAATACTTTTCTGAAGATGAGGATGTCATAAATGTGCAGAATGCCGGCAATGCTATCACATCGGAGAATGTATCGGAATAAGTGAACGTACCTATAAAAAGAAAGGGAAAGAGGCAAAGAAAGCCTTAAAATGTCAGACTTGCCGTGTGCCTTCATCTAGGAACACTCAGATGAATAATAACGCTGATCAATCAGCTTTAACGGAAGCCTTGAGCCAGCAACTTGCGGAAATTAACAAATGCTTGGCGCACTTGACAGCTAAGGTCGATGACCTTACAGAATTAAAGCAAACAGTCACCAGCATTGAACAATCCATTCAGCACATGTCAGATACGCATGACAAGCTTCTTGAAATCAGCGCAAGGCACGATAGAGACATAGAAAGCCTCCGCAACAGAGTAGAAGCTGTGGAACAAAATTTTGACGAAAAAGAAATTCGCAAGCTAAACCTAGAACTAAATGACCTTCAGCAATATAGTCGCCGCCAGAATCTGGAAATTCATGGCATGCCGTTTATTGAAAAAGAGGATACCCTGTCACGAGTTAACGACCTTGCGAAGAGGCTTGACCTGCAGACACTATCTGACTGTGACGTTGAAAGCATGCATCGCTTGCCACCCCGTAAAGGGAAACCCCCAGTTATACTGATAAGATTCGCTCGACTGAGCTTGAAGGCAGCATGGCTTGCTAAACGTGCCGAACTAAGAGAAAAAAACAGTAATATTCAGCTATTTGATAACTTAACTCCTGCAAATAAGAAGCTCCTTTGGATGGCAAGGACTAGAGCCACCGAGATGAACTATCGATTCACTTGGTCTTCACAGGGAAAGATTTTTGTCAGAAAGAATTCAGAAGCACGCGCAATCCGAATTGCATCTGAAGATGATCTAAACAAGATTGTTTAAACACTTACTGTACCTATCGCCTTTTATGGCTTTTTTCTGTTTTGATGATCAAGTCGATGCATTACAATGCTGTCTCTTTCAAGAATTTGATTAAGGACTCGAACTTTCTTTCTGAACGTGGTCTTTCCCTTTATCATATTAATGCACAGAGTATGAGGAACAAGGGTGAGGAAATTGAAAGCGAATTAGTACACCTCAACTATGACTTTGATATCATGGGCTTCTCGGAGACATGGTTTTCTTCACAGTCAGACGTGCTCAGTTTGGGAAATTACAATATGGAATCAGTATTCAGAACTGGAAAACGCGGTGGCGGTGTATCTTTGTATATCAAACAAAATTTGCCCTATGAGGCGTGGCCCGACTATTGTGTTGTGTGTAGTGATTTCGAAGCAGTTACTGTGATACACAACAAGGTTGTAATAGTACTGATCTACCGCCCCCCGAATGGTAATACTGACTCACTTCTTGAGTTTTTAGAGAAGCTTCAACATCATGCTAATTCTAATCGATGGTTCGTGATATCATTTGGTGATTTTAATATAGATATATCAAAAGATGGTCCTATTAAGCTAAAACTAATGGAGTTAGTGTTGTCTCATGGCTGCGAAAACATCATTAGCACTCCTACCAGAATAACAAGCACATCAGAAACGATCATTGATCTCTGTTTCACTAATTTATCCCCTGACAGTGCATTAGCCGGAGTATTCAGCTCTGGTATAAGTGACCACTTACCTTTTTTTGCACTATTAACAATGCCAGAACTGCAGAATTCTCCAAAATACATGCGTAGAGATATAAACGATCCAAATATTCTCCGTTTTCGCTCTCTAATGTTTAACTGCAATTGGGATGACCTGTACCGAGAACCTGATCCGTCTAAGGCATACAACCTGTTTATGTCAAAAATGGTTAGTAACTACAATACTGCTTTTCCGTACGTTGTTGTAAAGAAACACAAGAGAGCAAGAAAGGAGTGGATTACGCCGGCACTTCTTAAGCGGATAAATGAAAAAAACAAACTTTTCCAGCACTTTTTGAAAACAAAAGAACAAACTGACCTCATTGAGTTTAAAAATTTTAGAAACAAAGTAAACAAAGACCTCAAGAAGGCGAAAATAGATTTCTATGCCTACAAGTTTTCTACAGTGATTAACAACTCAAAAATGGTTTGGAGCTCGGTTAATAAATTGATAGCAAGAAAACAAGCCACTGTCCCTAGCTATATACAGATAAACGATATTCACTTCAGTGGCAAGGCACTGGCAGACAAATTTAACCTTCATTTCCTTGAGGCAGGATCCTCAAGTAATATAACACAAGCGACTGACCTTAAACCGGCTGAATGCTATATTGAAAGCTCTTCCACTAATTCTTTGTTTTTATTACCCGTTACCGAGGAGGAAGTAGCCACTGTCATATGCTCACTAAAGAACAGCTCACCAGGAGAAGATGGCATTTCCGCAGCACCTATCAAGGCAGTTGCTGATTTGATTGTCGCCCCATTCACTAACATATGCAACAGACTCTTCTTGACGGGAATTTTTCCATGTGCCATGAAAATAGCTCGCGTAACAATAATTTTTAAAGGAGGTGATAAAAATGAACTTCAGAATTATCGCCCAATCTCTATTCTGCCGCTTTTCTCTAAGGTCGCGGAACGCCTGATATATAAGAGGGTATTTTCTTTTATAGCAAACAGAAATGTCATTTGTGAAGAACAGTGTGGATTCCAACCAGGTAGATCAACTCAGTCTGCTTTACTCCGTATTAAGGACAGCCTACTTCATAACTTTGAAAAAAAATTTTACACTGTGGGAATATTTCTCGATTTCCGTAAGGCTTTTGACTCGATAAAGCACGATATATTAATTAGGAAACTTCAACTGTATGGAATACGCGGGATTGCGCTTGATCTAATGAAAAGCTATCTTTGGGCCAGGAAACAATATGTACAGCTCCACAATTATAAATCTGATTTGGGCGTAATTAAGTATGGGGTTCCCCAAGGATCGATACTTGGTCCTCTACTTTTTATACTTTATATCAATGACATAGTTAACATTCAGTTCACACCAAACATAGTCATGTACGCCGACGATACCAATGCCTTCTTTTCTGGTTTAGATCTTCGCGATATTGAAATAACTGCAAATTCTTGGTTGGATAAACTAAAATCATGGCTTACAGTCAATCAGCTAGAACTAAACATAAAAAAAACTAAATTTATGCTCTTCAAACAAAAAAATAGGCCTGTAGATTATGCTATCTCTCTGATTTTTAATGGAGAAAATATTGCGCAGGTAAATAAAATTCAGTTTCTGGGTGTGTGTTTTCAAAGTGACCTTAGTTGGTCCCACCATGTGGACAACCTGCGAATAAAAATATCAAGATCGATCGGTCTAATTCGACGCTTACAGCATCTCCTTCCAGGGAGAGTTAAACGGCAGCTTTACTTTTCTTTTATCTACTCGCAAATCATTTATTGCATTTTAGTCTGGGGTACGTGTAACAAAACAAATACAGAAAGTATAATTCTTCTTCAAAAACGCGCACTAGGTTTGATAAGTACCTCGGTCCCCACTAATATGTCTCTTTTTTATATGTATAATGTACTCCCGTTCCCAGAGTGCTATAGGATGCAACTAGCCATGTTAATCTTCAAAAAAATTAAAGATAATTTCCAGATTTTTTTTGATGTGTACTTAAGCAGAGATCTTACGTATAATCTGCGTACTGTTGCGTTGGTCGGGCCAATGTGCCGGACTAACTATGGTGTACAGTCAATTAATAACCAAATCATTCTACTGTGCAACAGGATTCCTGAAATAATTGAATACGCTAAGGAGGCTAAAAACATAACACAATTTAAGAAGCGAATTTACAATGTAATAAACAGAACACAAGTCTACAGTGTATGTAAAGGAAATATGTAATGTATGTAATATTTATAGTATTCACTGTTTTTCAACTTGTATTGTATTTCAAAATATGTTATGGCGTTTTGTACTGTCCTGCTCTACCTGCCCGAGGTGCCTCACGAAGAGGGGCCAAGTCAGGAGACACACTCTCCTTTTGCCCCCTTCGTGGGCATTTCTGCGGAAATGTCCGAATAAAATAAAATGAAAATGAAATGAAATAAAATGAAAATGGTCTGACGGTGGTGAGAGTGGAGCACGACTGTCTCTGTGGCGCAATTGGCTAGCGCGATCGGCTGTTAACCGAAAGGTTGGAGGTTCGAGCCCACCCGGTGGTGGTGCGGCGCTTTTTTTTCTTTGGGCTGATAGCTCTGAAGAAATGTTCTGACGGTGGTGAGAGTGGAGCAGGACTGTCCCCGTGGCGCCATTGGCTAGCGCGATCGGCTGTTAACCAAAAAGTTTGAGGTTCGAGCCCTCCCGGTTGGGGTGTGTTGCTTTTTTCTTTCCGCTGATAGCTTTGAAGATATTTTCTGATGGTGGTGAGCGTGGAGCACGATTGTCTCCGTTGCGCAATGGGCTAGCGCGATTGGCCGTTAACCGAAAGGTTGGAGGTTCGAGCCCACCTTGTGGTGGTGCTGCGCTTTTTTTCTTTGGATGATAGCTTGAAAGATATGTTCTAATGGTGGTGACAGTGGAGCAGGACTGTCTCCGTGGCGCAATTGGCCAGCGCGATCGGCTGTTAACCGAAAAGTTGGAGGTTCGAGCCCTCCCGGGAGTGGTGTGTTGCTTTTTTCTTTGTGCTGATAGCTTTGAAGATATGTTCCGATGGTGGTAAGAGTGGAGCGCGACTGTCTCCGTGGCGCAATTGGCTAGTGCGATCGGCTGTTAACCGAAAGGTTGTAGGTTCGAGCCCACCCGGTGGTGGTGCGGCGCTTTTTTTTCTTTGGGCTGATAGCTTTGAAGATATGTTCTGATGGAGGTGAGAAGAGAGCAAGTTTGTCTCCGTGGCGCAATGGGCTAGCCCGATCGGCTGTTAACCGAAAGGTTGGAGTTTCGAGCCCGCCCGGGAGTGATGTGTTGCTTTTTTCTTTGCGCTGATAGCTTTGAATATATGTTCTGATGGAGGTGAGAGCGGAGCAAGACTGTCTCCGTGGCGCAAAGGGCTAACGCGATCGGCTGTTAACCGAAAGGTTCGAGTTTCGAGCCCTCCCGGGAGTGGTGTGTTGCTTTTTTCTTTGAGCTAATAGCTTTGAAGATATGTTCTGATGGTGGTGAGAGTGGAGCAGGACTGTCTCCGTGGCGCAATTGGCTAGCGCGATCGGCTGTTAACCGAACGTTTAGAGGTTCGAGCCCACCCGGTGGTGGTGCGGTGCTTTTTTTTCTTTGTGCTGATAGCTTTGAAGATATGTTCTGATGGTGGTGAGAGTGAAGCAAGACTGTCTCCGTGGCGCAATGGGCTAGCGCGATCGGCTGTTAACCGAAAGGTTGGAGTTTCGAGCCCTCCCGGTGGTGGTGCGGCGCTTTTTTTTCTTTGGGGTGATAGCTCTGAATAAATGTTTTGACGGTGGTGAGAGTGGAGCAGGACTGTCTCCGTGGCGCAATTGGCTTGCGCGATCGGCTGCTAACTGAAAGGTTGGAGGTTCGAGCCCACCCGGTGGTGGTGCGGCGCTTTTTTTTCTTTGCACTGATAGCTTTGAAGATATATTCTGATGGTGGTGAGAGTGGAGCAAGACTGTCCCCGTGGCGCAATGGGCTACCGCGATCGGATGTTAACCGAAAGGTTAGAGTTTCAAGCCCTCCCGGGAGTGGTGTGTTGCTTTTTTCTTTGCACTGATAGCTTTGAAGATATGTTCTGATGGTGGTGAGAGTGGAGCAGGACTGTCTCCGTGGCGCAATTGGCTTGCGCGATCGGCTGTTAACCGAAAGGTTGGAGTTTCGAGCCCTCCCGGGAGTGGTGTGTTGCTTTTTTTCTTTGTGGTAAAGCTTTTAGGATATGTTCTGATGATGGTGAGAGTGGAGCAGGACTGTCTCCGTGGCGCAATTGGCTTGCGCGATCGGCTGTTAACCGAAAGGTTGGAGTTTCGAGCCCTCCTGGGAGTGGTGCGGCGCTTTTTTTTCTTTGGGCTGATAGCTTTGAAGATATGTTCTGATGGTGGTGAGAGCGGAGCAAGACTGTCTCCGTGGCGCAAAGGGCTAGCGCGATCGGCTGTTAACCGAAAGGTTCGAGTTTCGAGCCCTCCCGGGAGTGGTGTGTTGCTTTTTTCTTTGCGCTGATAGCTTTGAAGATATGTTCTGATGGTGGTGAGAGTGGAGCAGGACTGTCTCCGTGGTGCAATGGGCTAGCGCGATCGGCTGTTAACCGAAAGTTTGGATGTTCGAGCCCTCCCGGGAGTGGTGTGTTGCTTTTTTCTTTGCGCTGATAGCTTTGAAGATATGTTCTGATGGTGGTGAGAGTGGAGCACGACTGTCTCCGTGGCGCAGTTGGCTAGCGCGATCGGCTGTAAACCGAAAGGTTGGAGGTTCGAGCCCACCCGGTGATGGTGTGGCGCTTTTTTTCTTTGTGCTCGTAGCTTTGAAGATATGTTCTGATGGTGCTGAGAGTGGAGCAGGACTGTCTCCATTGCGCAATTGGCTAGCGCGATCGGCTGTTAACCGAAAGGTTGAAGGTTCGAGCCCACCCGGGGGTAGTGCGGCGCTTTTTTTTTCTTTGGGGCGATAGCTCTGAAGAAATGGTCTGACGGTGGTGAGAATGGAGCCCGACTGTCTCTGTGACGCAATTGGCTAGCGCGATCGGCTGTTAACCGAAAAGTTAGAGGTTCGAGCCCACCCGGTGGTGGTGCGGCGCTTTTTTTCTGGGGGCTGATAGCTTTGAAGATATGTTCTGATGGTGGTGAGAGTAGAGCAGGACTGTCTCCGTGACGCAATTGGCTAGCGCGATCGGCTGTTAACCGAAAAGATGGAGGTTCGAGCCCACCCGGTGGTGGTGCGGCGCTTTTTTTTCTTTGGCTGATAGCATTGAAAATATGTTCTGATGGTGGTGAGAGTGGAGCAGGACTGTCTCCATGGCGCAATTGGCTAGCGCGATCGGCTGTTAACCGAAAAGTCGGAGGTTCCGCCCACCTGGTGGTGGTGCGGCGCTTTTTTTTCTTTGGGCTGATAGCTTTGAAGATATGTTCTGATGGTGGTGAGAGTGGAGCAGGACTGTCTCCGTGGCGCAATTGGCTAGCGCGATCGGCTGTTAACCGAGCGGTTGGAGTTTCGAGCCCACCCGGCGGTGGTGCGGCGCTTTTTTTTATTTGGGCTGATAGCTTTGAAGATATGTTCTGATGGTGGTGAGAGTAGAGCAGGACTGTCTCCGTGGCGCAATTGGCAAGCGCGATCGGCTGTTAACCAAAAGGTTGGAGTTTCGAGCCCTCCCGGGAGTGGTGTGTTGCTTTTTTCTTTGCGCTGATAGCTTTGAAGATATGTTCTGATGGTGGTGAGAGTGGAGCAGGACTGTCTCCGTGGCGCAATTGGCTAGCGTGATCGGCTGTTAACCGAAAAGTTGGAGGTTCGAGCCCACACGGTGGTGGTGCGGCGCTTTTTTTCTTTGGGCTGATAGCTTTGAAGATATGTTCTGATGGTGGTTAGAGTGGAGCAGGACTGCCTCCATGGCGCAATTGGCTAGCGCGATCGGCTGCTAACCAAAAGGTCGGAGGTTCGAGCACACCCGGTGGTGGTATGGCGCTTTTTTTTTGGGCTGATAGCTTTGAAGATATGTTCTGATGGTGGTGAGAGTAAAGCAGGACTGTCTCCGTGGCGCAATTGGCTAGCGCGATCGGCTGTTAACCGAAAGGTTGGAGGTTCGAGCCCTCCCGGGAGTGGTGTGTTGCTTTTTTCTTTGCGCTGATAGCTTTGAAGATATGTTCTGATGGTGGTGAGAGTGGAGCAGGACTGTCTCCGTGGCGCAATGGGCTAGCGCGATCGGCTGTTACCCGAAAGGTTGGAGTTTCGAGCCCTCCCAGTGGTGGTGCGGCGCTTTTTTTCTTTGGGGTGATAGCTCTGAATAAATGTTTTGACAGTGGTGAGAGTGGAGCAGGACTGTCTTCGTGGCGCAATTGGCTTACGCGATCGGCTGTTAACCGAAAGGTTGGAGGTTCGAGCCCTCCCGGGAGTGGTGTGTTGCTTTTTTCTTTGCACTGATAGCTTTGAAGAAATGGTCTGACGGTGGTGAGAGTGGAGCACGACTGTCCCCGTGGCGAAATGGGCTAACGCAATCGGCTGTTAACCGAAAGGTTGGAGTTTCGAGCCCTCCCGGGAGTGGTGTGTTGCTTTTTTCTTTGCACTGATAGCTTTGAAAATATGTTCTGATGGTGGTGAGAGTGGAGCAGGACTGTCTCCGTGGTGCAATTGGCTTGCGCGATCGGCTGTTAACCGAAAGGTTGGAGGTTCGAGCCCTCCCAGGAGTGCTGTGTTGCTTTTTTCTTTGTGGTAATAGCTTTGAAGATATGTTCTGATGGTGGTGAGAGTGGCGCACGACTGTCTCCATGGCGCAATCGGCTAGCGCGATCGGCTGTTAACCGGAAGGTTGGAGTTTCGAGCCCACCCGATGGTGGTGCGGCGCTTTTTTTTCTTTGTGGTGATAGCTTTGATGATATGTTCTGATGGTGGTGAGAGTGGAGCAGGACTGTCTCCGTGGCGCAATTGGCTACCGCGATAGGCTGTTAACCGAAAGCTTGGAGTTTCGAACCCTCCCGGGAGTGGTGTGTTGCTTTTTTCTTTGCACTGATAGCTTTGAAGATATGTTCTGATGGTGGTGAGAGTGGAGCAGGACTGTCTTCGTGGCGCAATTGGCTTGCGCGATCGGCTGTTAACCGAAAGGTTGGAGGTTCGAGCACCACCCGGTGGTGGTGCGGCGCTTTTTTTCTTTGCACTGATAACTTTGAAGATATGTTCTGATAGTGGTGAGAGTGGAGCAGGACTGTCTCCGTGGCGCAATTGGCTTGCGTGATCGGCTGTTAACCGAAAGGTTGGAGGTTCGAGCCCACCCGGTGGTGGTGGGGCGCTTTTTTTTCTTTGCGCTGATAGCTTTGAAGATATGTTCTGATGGTGGTGAGAGTGGAGCAGGACTGTCTCCGTGGCGCAATGGGCTAGCGCGATCGGCTGTTAACCGAAAGGTTGGAGTTTCGAGCCCTCCCGGTGGTGGTGCGGCGCTTTTTTCCTTTGGGGTGATAGCTCTAAGTAAATGTTTTGACGGTGGTGAGAGTGGAGCAGGACTGTCTTCGTGGCGCAATTGGCTTACCCGATCGGCTGTTAACCGAAAGGTTGGAGGTTCGAGCCCTCCCGGGAGTGGTGTGTTGCTTTTTTCTTTGCGCTGATAGCTTTGAAGATATGTTCTGATGGTGGTGAGAGTGGAGCAGGACTGTCTTCGTGGCGCAATTGGCTTACCCGATCGGCTGTTAACCGAAAGGTTGGAGTTTCGAGCCCTCCCGGGAGTGGTGCGGCGCTTTTTTTTCTTTGGGCTGATAGCTTTGAAGATATGTTCTGATGGTGGTGAGAGCGGAGCAAGACTGTCTCCGTGGCGCAAAGGGCTAGCGCGATCGGCTGTTAACCGAAAGGTTCGAGTTTCGAGCCCTCCCGAGAGTGGTGTGTTGCTTTTTTCTTTGCGCTGATAGCTTTGAAGATATGTTCTGATGGTGGTGAGAGTGGAGCAGGACTGTCTCCGTGGTGCAATGGGCTAGCGCGATCGGCTGTTAACCGAAAGGTTGGAGGTTCGAGCCCTCCAGGGAGTGGTGTGTTGCTTTTTTCTTTGCGCTGATAGCTTTGAAGATATGTTCTGATGGTGGTGAGAGTGGAGCACGACTGTCTCCGTGGCGCAGTTGGCTAGCGCGATCGGCTGTAAACCGAAAGGTTGGAGGTTCGAGCCCACCCGGTGATGGTGTGGCGCTTTTTTTCTTTGTGCTCATAGCTTTGAAGATATGTTCTGATGGTGCTGAAAGTGGAGCAGGACTGTCTCCATGGCGCAATTGGCTAGCGCGATCGGCTGTTAACCGAAAGGTTGAAGGTTCGAGCCCACCCGGGGGTAGTGCGGCGCTTTTTTTTTCTTTGGGGCGATAGCTCTGAAGAAATGGTCTGACGGTGGTGAGAATGGAGCCCGACTGTCTCTGTGACGCAATTGGCTAGCGCGATCGGCTGTTAACCGAAAAGTTAGAGGTTCGAGCCCACCCGGTGGTGGTGCGGCGCTTTTTTTCTGGGGGCTGATAGCTTTGAAGATATGTTCTGATGGTGGTGAGAGTGGAGCAGGACTGTCTCCATGGCGCAATTGGCTAGCGCGATCGGCTGTTAACCAAAAGGTCGGAGGTTCAAGCCCACCCAGTGGTGGTATGCCGCTTTTTTTTCTTTGGGCTGATAGCTTTGAAGATATGTTCTGATGGTGGTGAGAGTAGAGCAGGACTGTCTCCGTGGCGCAATTGGCTAGCGCGATCGGCTGTTGACCGAAAGGTTGGAGTTTCGAGCCCTCCCGGGAGTGGTGTGTTGCTTTTTTCTTTACGCTGATAGCTTTGAAGATATGTTCTGATGGTGGTGAGAGTGGAGCAAGACTGTCTCCATGGCGCAATGGGCTAGCGCGATCGGCTGTTAACCGAAAGGTTGGAGGTTCGAGCCCACCCGGTGGTGGTGCAGCGCTTTTTTTTCTTTGCGCTGATAGCTTTGAAGATATGTTCTGATGATGGTGAGAGTGGAGCAAGACTGCCTCCGTGGCGCAATGGGCTAGTGCGATCAGCTGTTAACCGAAAGGTTGGAGTTTCGAGCCCTCCCGGGAGTGGTGTGTTGCTTTTTTCTTTGCGGTAATAGCTTTGAAGATATGTTCTGATGGTGGTGAGATTGGAGCAGGACTGTCTTCGTGGCGCAATTGGCTAGCGCGATCGGCTGTTAACCGAAAGGTTGGAGGTTCGAGCCCAACCGGTGGTGGTGCGGCGCTTTTTTTTCTTTGGGGTGATAGCTCTGAAGGATTGTTCTGACGGTGGTGAGAGTGGAGCACGACTGTCTCCGTGGGGCAATTGGCTAGCGCGATCGGCTGTTAACCGAAAAGTCGGAGGTTCCGCCCACCTGGTGGTGGTGCGGCGCTTTTTTTTCTTTGGGCTGATAGCTTTGAAGATATGTTCTGATGGTGGTGAGAGGGGAGCAGGACTGTCTCCGTGGCGCAATCGGCTAGCGCGATCGGCTGTTAACTGAAACGTTGGAAGTTCGAGCCCACCCGGTGGTGGTGCTGGTGTGGCGCTTTTTTTTCTTTGGGCTGATAGCTTTGAAGATATGTTCTGATGGTGGTGAGAGTGGAGCAGGACTGTCTCCGTGGCGCAATTGGCTAGCGCGATCGGCTGTTAACCGAGCGGTTGGAGTTTCGAGCCCACCCGGCGGTGGTGCGGCGCTTTTTTTTATTTGGGCTGATAGCTTTGAAGATATGTTCTTATGGTGGTGAGAGTAGAGCAGGACTGTCTCCGTGGCGCAATTGGCAAGCGCGATCGGCTGTTAACCAAAAGGTTGGAGTTTCGAGCCCTCCCAGTGGTGGTGCGGCGCTTTTTTTCTTTGGGGTGATAGCTCTGAATAAATGTTTTGACAGTGGTGAGAGTGGAGCAGGACTGTCTTCGTGGTGCAATTGGCTTACGCGATCGGCTGTTAACCGAAAGGTTGGAGGTTCGAGCCCTCCCGGGAGTGGTGTGTTGCTTTTTTCTTTGCACTGATAGCTTTGAAGAAATGGTCTGAGGGTGGTGAGAGTGGAGCACGACTGTCCCCGTGGCGAAATGGGCTAACGCAATCGGCTGTTAACCGAAAGGTTGGAGTTTCGAGCCCTCCCAGGAGTGGTGTGTTGCTTTTTTCTTTGTGGTAATAGCTTTGAAGATATGTTCTGATGGTGGTGAGAGTGGAGCACGACTGTCTCCATGGCGCAATCGGCTAGCGCGATCGGCTGTTAACCGAAAGGTTGGAGTTTCGAGCCCACCCGATGGTGGTGCGGCGCTTTTTTTTCTTTGTGGTGATAGCTTTGATGATATGTTCTGATGGTGGTGAGAGTGGAGCAGGACTGTCTCCGTGGCGCAATTGGCTTGCGCGATCGGCTGTTAACTGAAAGGTTGGAGGTTCGAGCCCACCCGGTGGTGGTGCGGCGCTTTTTTTTCTTTGCAGTGATAGCTTTGAAGATATATTCTGATGGTGGTGAGAGTGGAGCAAGACTGTCCCCGTGGCGCAATGGGCTACCGCGATCGGATGTTAACCGAAAGGTTAGAGTTTCAAGCCCTCCCGGGAGTGGTGTGTTGCTTTTTTCTTTGCACTGATAGCTTTGAAGATATGTTCTGATGGTGGTGAGAGTGGAGCAGGACTGTCTCCGTGGCGCAATCGGCTTGCGCGATCGGCTGTTAACCGAAAGGTTGGAGTTTCGAGCCCTCCCGGGAGTGGTGTGTTGCTTTTTTTCTTTGTGGTAAAGCTTTTAGGATATGTTCTGATGATGGTGAGAGTGGAGCAGGACTGTCTCCGTGGCGCAATTGGCTTGCGCGATCGGCTGTTAACCGAAAGGTTGGAGTTTCGAGCCCTCCCGGCAGTGGTGCGGCGCTTTTTTTTCTTTGGGCTGATAGCTTTGAAGATATGTTCTGATGGTGGTGAGAGCGGAGCAAGACTGTCTCCGTGGCGCAAAGGGCTAGCGCGATCGGCTGTTAACCGAAAGGTTCGAGTTTCGAGCCCTCCCGGGAGTGGTGTGTTGCTTTTTTCTTTGCGCTGATAGCTTTGAAGATATGTTCTGATGGTGGTGAGAGTGGAGCAGGACTGTCTCCGTGGTGCAATGGGCTAGCGCGATCGGCTGTTAAACGAAAGTTTGGAGGTTCGAGCCCTCCCGGGAGTGGTGTGTTGCTTTTTTCTTTGCGCTGATAGCTTTGAAGATATGTTCTGATGGTGGTGAGAGTGGAGCACGACTGTCTCCGTGGCGCAGTTGGCTAGCGCGATCGGCTGTAAACCGAAAGGTTGGAGGTTCGAGCCCACCCGGTGATGGTGTGGCGCTTTTTTTCTTTGTGCTCATAGCTTTGAAGATATGTTCTGATGGTGCTGAGAGTGGAGCAGGACTGTCTCCATGGCGCAATTGGCTAGCGCGATCGGCTGTTAACCGAAAGGTTGAAGGTTCGAGCCCACCCGGGGGTAGTGCGGCGCTTTTTTTTTCTTTGGGGCGATAGCTCTGAAGAAATGGTCTGACGGTGGTGAGAATGGAGCCCGACTGTCTCTGTGACGCAATTGGCTAGCGCGATCGGCTGTTAACCGAAAAGTTAGAGGTTCGAGCCCACCCGGTGGTGGTGCGGCGCTTTTTTTCTGGGGGCTGATAGCTTTGAAGATATGTTCTGATGGTGGTGAGAGTAGAGCAGGACTGTCTCCGTGACGCAATTGGCTAGCGCGATCGGCTGTTAACCGAAAAGATGGAGGTTCGAGCCCACCCGGTGGTGGTGCGGCGCTTTTTTTTCTTTGGCTGATAGCATTGAAAATATGTTCTGATGGTGGTGAGAGTGGAGCAGGACTGTCTCCATGGCGCAATTGGCTAGCGCGATCGGCTGTTAACCAAAAGGTCGGAGGTTCAAGCCCACCCAGTGGTGGTATGCCGCTTTTTTTTCTTTGGGCTGATAGCTTTGAAGATATGTTCTGATGGTGGTGAGAGTAGAGCAGGACTGTCTCCGTGGCGCAATTGGCTAGCGCGATCGGCTGTTGACCGAAAGGTTGGAGTTTCGAGCCCTCCTGGGAGTGGTGTGTTGCTTTTTTCTTTGCGCTGATAGCTTTGAAGATATGTTCTGATGGTGGTGAGAGTGGAGCAAGACTGTCTCCATGGCGCAATGGGCTAGCGCGATCGGCTGTTAACCGAAAGGTTGGAGGTTCGAGCCCACCCGGTGGTGGTGCAGCGCTTTTTTTCTTTGCGCTGATAGCTTTGAAGATATGTTCTGATGATGGTGAGAGTGGAGCAAGACTGCCTCCGTGGCGCAATGGGCTAGTGCGATCAGCTGTTAACCGAAAGGTTGGAGTTTCGAGCCCTCCCGGGAGTTGTGTGTTGCTTTTTTCTTTGCGGTAATAGCTTTGAAGATATGTTCTGATGGTGGTGAGATTGGAGCAGGACTGTCTTCGTGGCGCAATTGGCTAGCGCGATCGGCTGTTAACCGAAAGGTTGGAGGTTCGAGCCCAACCGGTGGTGGTGCGGCGCTTTTTTTTCTTTGGGGTGATAGCTCTGAAGGATTGTTCTGACGGTGGTGAGAGTGGAGCACGACTGTCTCCGTGGGGCAATTGGCTAGCGCGATCGGCTGTTAACCGAAAAGTCGGAGGTTCCGCCCACCTGGTGGTGGTGCGGCGCTTTTTTTTCTTTGGGCTGATAGCTTTGAAGATATGTTCTGATGGTGGTGAGAGGGGAGCAGGACTGTCTCCGTGGCGCAATCGGCTAGCGCGATCGGCTGTTAACTGAAACGTTGGAAGTTCGAGCCCACCCGGTGGTGGTGCTGGTGTGGCGCTTTTTTTTTCTTTGGGCTGATAGCTTTGAAGATATGTTCTGATGGTGGTGAGAGTGGAGCAGGACTGTCTCCGTGGCGCAATTGGCTAGCGCGATCGGCTGTTAACCGAGCGGTTGGAGTTTCGAGCCCACCCGGCGGTGGTGCGGCGCTTTTTTTTATTTGGGCTGATAGATTTGAAGATATGTTCTGATGGTGGTGAGAGTAGAGCAGGACTGTCTCCGTGGCGCAATTGGCAAGCGCGATCGGCTGTTAACCAAAAGGTTGGAGTTTCGAGCCCTCCCGGGAGTGGTGTGTTGCTTTTTTCTTTGCGCTGATAGCTTTGAAGATATGTTCTGATGGTGGTGAGAGTGGAGCAGGACTGTCTCCGTGGCGCAATTGGCTAGCGTGATCGGCTGTTAACCGAAAAGTTGGAGGTACGAGCCCACACGGTGGTGGTGCGGCGCTTTTTTTCTTTGGGCTGATAGCTTTGAAGATATGTTCTGATGGTGGTTAGAGTGGAGCAGGACTGCCTCCATAGCGCAATTGGCTAGCGCGATCGGCTGCTAACCAAAAGGTCGGAGGTTCGAGCACACCCGGTGGTGGTATGGCGCTTTTTTTTGGGCTGATAGCTTTGAAGATATGTTCTGATGGTGGTGAGAGTAAAGCAGGACTGTCTCCGTGGCGCAATTGGCTAGCGCGATCGGCTGTTAACCGAAAGGTTGGAGGTTCGAGCCCTCCCGGGAGTGGTGTGTTGCTTTTTTCTTTGCGCTGATAGCTTTGAAGATATGTTCTGATGGTGGTGAGAGTGGAGCAGGACTGTCTCCGTGGCGCAATGGGCTAGCGCGATCGGCTGTTACCCGAAAGGTTGGAGTTTCGAGCCCTCCCACTGGTGGTGCGGCGCTTTTTTTCTTTGGGGTGATAGCTCTGAATAAATGTTTTGACAGTGGTGAGAGTGGAGCAGGACTGTCTTCGTGGCGCAATTGGCTTACGCGATCGGCTGTTAACCGAAAGGTTGGAGGTTCGAGCCCTCCCGGGAGTGGTGTGTTGCTTTTTTCTTTGCACTGATAGCTTTGAAGAAATGGTCTGACGGTGGTGAGAGTGGAGCACGACTGTCCCCGTGGCGAAATGGGCTAACGCAATCGGCTGTTAACCGAAAGGTTGGAGTTTCGAGCCCTCCCGGGAGTGGTGTGTTGCTTTTTTCTTTGCACTGATAGCTTTGAAGATATGTTCTGATGGTGGTGAGAGTGGAGCAGGACTGTCTCCGTGGTGCAATTGGCTTGCGCGATCGGCTGTTAACCGAAAGGTTGGAGGTTCGAGCCCTCCCAGGAGTGGTGTGTTGCTTTTTTCTTTGTGGTAATAGCTTTGAAGATATGTTCTGATGGTGGTGAGAGTGGAGCACGACTGTCTCCATGGCGCAATCGGCTAGCGCGATCGGCTGTTAACCGAAAGGTTGGAGTTTCGAGCCCTCCCGGGAGTGGTGTGTTGCTTTTTTCTTTGCACTGATAGCTTTGAAGATATGTTCTGATGGTGGTGAGAGTGGAGCAGGACTGTCTTCGTGGCGCAATTGGCTTGCGCGATCGGCTGTTAACCGAAAGGTTGGAGGTTCGAGCACCACCCGGTGGTGGTGCGGCGCTTTTTTTCTTTGCACTGATAACTTTGAAGATATGTTCTGATAGTGGTGAGAGTGGAGCAGGACTGTCTCCGTGGCGCAATTGGCTTGCGTGATCGGCTGTTAACCGAAAGGTTGGAGGTTCGAGCCCACCCGGTGGTGGTGCGGCGCTTTTTTTTCTTTGCGCTGATAGCTTTGAAGATATGTTCTGATGGTGGTGAGAGTGGAGCAGGACTGTCTCCGTGGCGCAATGGGCTAGCGCGATCGGCTGTTAACCGAAAGGTTGGAGTTTCGAGCCCTCCCGGTGGTGGTGCGGCGCTTTTTTCCTTTGCGGTGATAGCTCTGAGTAAATGTTTTGACGGTGGTGAGAGTGGAGCAGGACTGTCTTCGTGGCGCAATTGGCTTACCCGATCGGCTGTTAACCGAAAGGTTGGAGGTTCGAGCCCTCCCGGGAGTGGTGTGTTGCTTTTTTCTTTGCGCTGATAGCTTTGAAGATATGTTCTGATGGTGGTGAGAGTGGAGCAGGACTGTCTTCGTGGCGCAATTGGCTTACCCGATCGGCTGTTAACCGAAAGGTTGGAGTTTCGAGCCCTCCCGGGAGTGGTGCGGCGCTTTTTTTTCTTTGGGCTGATAGCTTTGAAGATATGTTCTGATGGTGGTGAGAGCGGAGCAAGACTGTCTCCGTGGCGCAAAGGGCTAGCGCGATCGGCTGTTAACCGAAAGGTTCGAGTTTCGAGCCCTCCCGGGAGTGGTGTGTTGCTTTTTTCTTTGCGCTGATAGCATTGAAGATATGTTCTGATGGTGGTGAGAGTGGAGCAGGACTGTCTCCGTGGTGCAATGGGCTAGCGCGATCGGCTGTTAACCGAAAGGTTGGAGGTTCGAGCCCTCCAGGGAGTGGTGTGTTGCTTTTTTCTTTGCGCTGATAGCTTTGAAGATATGTTCTGATGGTGGTGAGAGTGGAGCACGACTGTCTCCGTGGCGCAGTTGGCTAGCGCGATCGGCTGTAAACCGAAAGGTTGGAGGTTCGAGCCCACCCGGTGATGGTGTGGCGCTTTTTTTCTTTGTGCTCATAGCTTTGAAGATATGTTCTGATGGTGCTGAGAGTGGAGCAGGACTGTCTCCATGGCGCAATTGGCTAGCGCGATCGGCTGTTAACCGAAAGGTTGAAGGTTCGAGCCCACCCGGGGGTAGTGCGGCGCTTTTTTTTTCTTTGGGGCGATAGCTCTGAAGAAATGGTCTGACGGTGGTGAGAATGGAGCCCGACTGTCTCTGTGACGCAATTGGCTAGCGCGATCGGCTGTTAACCGAAAAGTTAGAGGTTCGAGCCCACCCGGTGGTGGTGTGGCGCTTTTTTTCTGGGGGCTGATAGCTTTGAAGATATGTTCTGATGGTGGTGAGAGTAGAGCAGGACTGTCTCCGTGACGCAATTGGCTAGCGCGATCGGCTGTTAACCGAAAAGATGAAGGTTCGAGCCCACCCGGTGGTGGTGCGGCGCTTTTTTTTCTTTGGCTGATAGCATTGAAAATATGTTCTGATGGTGGTGAGAGTGGAGCAGGACTGTCTCCATGGCGCAATTGGCTAGCGCGATCGGCTGTTAACCAAAAGGTCGGAGGTTCAAGCCCACCCAGTGGTGGTATGCCGCTTTTTTTTCTTTGGGCTGATAGCTTTGAAGATATGTTCTGATGGTGGTGAGAGCAGAGCAGAACTGTCTCCGTGGCGCAATTGGCTAGCGCGATCGGCTGTTAACCGAAAGGTTGGAGGTTCGAGCCCACCCGGTGGTGGTGCAGCGCTTTTTTTTCTTTGCGCTGATAGCTTTGAAGATATGTTCTGATGATGGTGAGAGTGGAGCAAGACTGCCTCCGTGGCGCAATGGGCTAGTGCGATCAGCTGTTAACCGAAAGGTTGGAGTTTCGAGCCCTCCCGGGAGTGGTGTGTTGCTTTTTTCTTTGCGGTAATAGCTTTGAAGATATGTTCTGATGGTGGTGAGATTGGAGCAGGACTGTCTTCGTGGCGCAATTGGCTAGCGCGATCGGCTGTTAACCGAAAGGTTGGAGGTTCGAGCCCAACCGGTGGTGGTGCGGCGCTTTTTTTTCTTTGGGGTGATAGCTCTGAAGGATTGTTCTGACGGTGGTGAGAGTGGAGCACGACTGTCTCCGTGGGGCAATTGGCTAGCGCGATCGGCTGTTAACCGAAAAGTCGGAGGTTCCGCCCACCTGGTGGTGGTGCGGCGCTTTTTTTTCTTTGGGCTGATAGCTTTGAAGATATGTTCTGATGGTGGTGAGAGGGGAGCAGGACTGTCTCCGTGGCGCAATCGGCTAGCGCGATCGGCTGTTAACTGAAACGTTGGAAGTTCGAGCCCACCCGGTGGTGGTGCTGGTGTGGCGCTTTTTTTTTCTTTGGGCTGATAGCTTTGAAGATATGTTCTGATGGTGGTGAGAGTGGAGCAGGACTGTCTCCGTGGCGCAATTGGCTAGCGCGATCGGCTGTTAACCGAGCGGTTGGAGTTTCGAGCCCACCCGGCGGTGGTGCGGCGCTTTTTTTTATTTGGGCTGATAGCTTTGAAGATATGTTCTGATGGTGGTGAGAGTAGAGCAGGACTGTCTCCGTGGCGCAATTGGCAAGCGCGATCGGCTGTTAACCAAAAGGTTGGAGTTTCGAGCCCTCCCGGGAGTGGTGTGTTGCTTTTTTCTTTGCGCTGATAGCTTTGAAGATATGTTCTGATGGTGGTGAGAGTGGAGCAGGACTGTCTCCGTGGCGCAATTGGCTAGCGTGATCGGCTGTTAACCGAAAAGTTGGAGGTTCGAGCCCACACGGTGGTGGTGCGGCGCTTTTTTTCTTTGGGCTGATAGCTTTGAAGATATGTTCTGATGGTGGTTAGAGTGGAGCAGGACTGCCTCCATGGCGCAATTGGCTAGCGCGATCGGCTGCTAACCAAAAGGTCGGAGGTTCGAGCACACCCGGTGGTGGTATGGCGCTTTTTTTTGGGCTGATAGCTTTGAAGATATGTTCTGATGGTGGTGAGAGTAAAGCAGGACTGTCTCCGTGGCGCAATTGGCTAGCGCGATCGGCTGTTAACCGAAAGGTTGGAGGTTCGAGCCCTCCCGGGAGTGGTGTGTTGCTTTTTTCTTTGCGCTGATAGCTTTGAAGATATGTTCTGATGGTGGTGAGAGTGGAGCAGGACTGTCTCCGTGGCGCAATGGGCTAGCGCGATCGGCTGTTACCCGAAAGGTTGGAGTTTCGAGCCCTCCCAGTGGTGGTGCGGCGCTTTTTTTCTTTGGGGTGATAGCTCTGAATAAATGTTTTGACAGTGGTGAGAGTGGAGCAGGACTGTCTTCGTGGCGCAATTGGCTTACGCGATCGGCTGTTAACCGAAAGGTTGGAGGTTCGAGCCCTCCCGGGAGTGGTGTGTTGCTTTTTTCTTTGCACTGATAGCTTTGAAGAAATGGTCTGACGGTGGTGAGAGTGGAGCACGACTGTCCCCGTGGCGAAATGGGCTAACGCAATCGGCTGTTAACCGAAAGGTTGGAGTTTCGAGCCCTCCCAGGAGTGGTGTGTTGCTTTTTTCTTTGTGGTAATAGCTTTGAAGATATGTTCTGATGGTGGTGAGAGTGGAGCACGACTGTCTCCATGGCGCAATCGGCTAGCGCGATCGGCTGTTAACCGAAAGGTTGGAGTTTCGAGCCCACCCGATGGTGGTGCGGCGCTTTTTTTTCTTTGTGGTGATAGCTTTGATGATATGTTCTGATGGTGGTGAGAGTGGAGCAGGACTGTCTCCGTGGCGCAAATGGCTACCGCGATTGGCTGTTAACCAAAAGCTTGGAGTTTCGAACACTCCCGGGAGTGGTGTGTTGCTTTTTTCTTTGCACTGATAGCTTTGAAGATATGTTCTGATGGTGGTGAGAGTGGAGCAGGACTGTCTTCGTGGCGCAATTGGCTTGCGCGATCGGCTGTTAACCGAAAGGTTGGAGGTTCGAGCACCACCCGGTGGTGGTGCGGCGCTTTTTTTCTTTGCACTGATAACTTTGAAGATATGTTCTGATAGTGGTGAGAGTGGAGCAGGACCGTCTCCGTGGCGCAATTGGCTTGCGTGATCGGCTGTTAACCGAAAGGTTGGAGGTTCGAGCCCACCCGGTGGTGGTGCGGCGCTTTTTTTTCTTTGCGCTGATAGCTTTGAAGATATGTTCTGATGGTGGTGAGAGTGGAGCAGGACTGTCTCCGTGGCGCAATGGGCTAGCGCGATCGGCTGTTAACCGAAAGGTTGGAGTTTCGAGCCCTCCCGGTGGTGGTGCGGCGCTTTTTTCCTTTGCGGTGATAGCTCTGAATAAATGTTTTGACGGTGGTGAGAGTGGAGCAGGACTGTCTTCGTGGCGCAATTGGCTTACCCGATCGGCTGTTAACCGAAAGGTTGGAGGTTCGAGCCCTCCCGGGAGTGGTGTGTTGCTTTTTTCTTTGCGCTGATAGCTTTGAAGATATGTTCTGATGGTGGTGAGAGTGGAGCAGGACTGTCTTCGTGGCGCAATTGGCTTGCGCGATCGGCTGTTAACCGAAAGGTTGGAGGTTCGA
The DNA here is from genome assembly GCF_043290135.1 of Rhipicephalus microplus. NCBI lineage: Eukaryota > Metazoa > Arthropoda > Arachnida > Ixodida > Ixodidae > Rhipicephalus > Rhipicephalus microplus. The sequence continues at coordinate 426,436 of NW_027464699.1, read as the reverse complement.
GCACCACCCGGTGGTGGTGCGGCGCTTTTTTTCTTTGCACTGATAGCTTTGAAGATATGTTCTGATAGTGGTGAGAGTGGAGCAGGACTGTCTCCGTGGCGCAATTGGCTAGCGCAGTCGGCTGTTATCCGAAAGGTTGGAGTTTCGAGCCCACCCGGCGGTGGTGTGGCGCTTTTTTTTCTTTGGGTTGATAGCTTTGAAGATATGTTCTGATGGTGGTGAGAGTAGAGCAGGACTGTCTCCGTGGCGCATTTGGCTAGCGCGATCGGCTGTTAACCGGAAGGTTGGAGGTTCGAGCCCAACCGGTGGTGGTGGGCGCTTTTTTTTTCTTTGGGGTGATAGCTCTGAAGAAATGTTCTGACGGTGGTGAGAGTGGAGCACAATTGTCTCCGTGGCGCAATTGGCTAGCGCGATCTGCTGTTAACCGAAAGGTTGGAGGTTCGAGCCCACCCGGTGGTGGTGCGGCACTTTTTTTTTCTTTGGGCTGATAGCTCTGAAGAAATGTTCTGACGGTGGTGAGAGTGGAGCAGGACTGTCTCCGTGGCGCAATTGGCTAGCGCGATCGGCTGTTAACCGAAAGGTTGGAGGTTCGAGCCCACCCAGTGGCGGTGCGGCGCTTTTTCTTTCTTTGGGGCGATAGCTCTGAAGAAATGGTCTGACGGTGGTGAGAGTGGAGCACGACTGTCTCTGTGGCGCAATTGGCTAGCGCGATCGGCTGTTAACCGAAAAGTTGGAGGTTCGAGCCCACCCGGTGGTGGTGCGGCGCTTTTTTTTCTTTGGGCTGATAGCTCTGAAGAAATGTTCTGACGGTGGTGAGAGTGGAGCAGGACTGTCCCCGTGGCGCCATTGGCTAGCGCGATTGGCTGTTAACCAAAAAGTTTGAGGTTCGAGCCCTCCCGGGAGTGGTGTGTTGCTTTTTTCTTTGAGCTAATAGCTTTGAAGATATGTTCTGATGGTGGTGAGAGTGGAGCAGGACTGTCTCCGTGGCGCAATTGGCTAGCGCGATTGGCCGTTAACCGAAAGGTTGGAGGTTCGAGCCCACCTTGTGGTGGTGCTGCGCTTTTTTTCTTTGGATGATAGCTTGAAAGATATGTTCTAATGGTGGTGACAGTGGAGCAGGACTGTCTCCGTGGCGCAATTGGCCAGCGCGATCAGCTGTTAACCGAAAAGTTGGAGGTTCGAGCCCTCCCGGGAGTGGTGTGTTGCTTTTTTCTTTGTGCTGATAGCTTTGAAGATATGTTCCGATGGTGGTAAGAGTGGAGCGCGACTGTCTCCGTGGCGCAATTGGCTAGTGCGATCGGCTGTTAACCGAAAGGTTGTAGGTTCGAGCCCACCCGGTGGTGGTGCGGCGCTTTTTTTTCTTTGGGCTGATAGCTTTGAAGATATGTTCTGATGGAGGTGAGAAGAGAGCAAGTTTGTCTCCGTGGCGCAATGGGCTAGCCCGATCGGCTGTTAACCGAAAGGTTGGAGTTTCGAGCCCGCCCGGGAGTGATGTGTTGCTTTTTTCTTTGCGCTGATAGCTTTGAATATATGTTCTGATGGTGGTGAGAGCGGAGCAAGACTGTCTCCGTGGCGCAAAGGGCTAACGCGATCGGCTGTTAACCGAAAGGTTCGAGTTTCGAGCCCTCCCGGGAGTGGTGTGTTGCTTTTTTCTTTGAGCTAATAGCTTTGAAGATATGTTCTGATGGTGGTGAGAGTGGAGCAGGACTGTCTCCGTGGCGCAATTGGCTAGCGCGATCGGCTGTTAACCGAACGTTTAGAGGTTCGAGCCCACCCGGTGGTGGTGCGGTGCTTTTTTTTCTTTGTGCTGATAGCTTTGAATATATGTTCTGATGGTGGTGAGAGTGAAGCAAGACTGTCTCCGTGGCGCAATGGGCTAGCGCGATCGGCTGTTAACCGAAAGGTTGGAGTTTCGAGCCCTCCCGGTGGTGGTGCGGCGCTTTTTTTTCTTTGGGGTGGTAGCTCTGAATAAATGTTTTGACGGTGGTGAGAGTGGAGCAGGACTGTCTCCGTGGCGCAATTGGCTTGCGCGATCGGCTGTTAACTGAAAGGTTGGAGGTTCGAGCCCACCCGGTGGTGGTGCGGCGCTTTTTTTTCTTTGCACTGATAGCTTTGAAGATATATTCTGATGGTGGTGAGAGTGGAGCAAGACTGTCCCCGTGGCGCAATGGGCTACCGCGATCGGATGTTAACCGAAAGGTTAGAGTTTCAAGCCCTCCCGGGAGTGGTGTGTTGCTTTTTTCTTTGCACTGATAGCTTTGAAGATATGTTCTGATGGTGGTGAGAGTGGAGCAGGACTGTCTCCGTGGCGCAATTGGCTTGCGCGATCGGCTGTTAACCGAAAGGTTGGAGTTTCGAGCCCTCCCGGGAGTGGTGTGTTGCTTTTTTTCTTTGTGGTAAAGCTTTTAGGATATGTTCTGATGATGGTGAGAGTGGAGCAGGACTGTCTCCGTGGCGCAATTGGCTTGCGCGATCGGCTGTTAACCGAAAGGTTGGAGTTTCGAGCCCTCCCGGGAGTGGTGTGTTGCTTTTTTTCTTTGTGGTAATAGCTTTTAAGATATGTACTGATGGTGGTGAGAGTGGAGCAGGACTGTCTCCATGGCGCAATTGGCTAGCGCGATCGGCTGTTAACCGAAAGGTTGGAGTTTCGAGCCAACCCGGTGGTGGTGCGGCGCTTTTTTTTCTTTGGGCTGATAGCTTTGAAGATATGTTCTGATGGTGGTGAGAGCGGAGCAAGACTGTCTCCGTGGCGCAAAGGGCTAGCGCGATCGGCTGTTAACCGAAAGGTTCGAGTTTCGAGCCCTCCCGGGAGTGGTGTGTTGCTTTTTTCTTTACGCTGATGGCTTTGAAGATATGTTCTGATGGTGGTGAGAGTGGAGCAGGACTGTCTCCGTGGTGCAATGGGCTAGCGCGATCGGCTGTTAACCAAAAGGTTGGAGGTTCGAGTCCTCCCGGGAGTGGTGTGTTGCTTTTTTCTTTGCGCTGATAGCTTTGAAGATATGTTCTGATGGTGGTGAGAGTGGAGCACGACTGTCTCCGTGGCGCAGTTGGCTAGCGCGATCGGCTGTTAACCGAAAGGTTGAAGGTTCGAGCCCACCCGGGGGTAGTGCGGCGCTTTTTTTTCTTTGGGGCGATAGCTCTGAAGAAATGGTCTGACGGTGGTGAGAATGGAGCCCGACTGTCTCTGTGACGCAATAGGCTAGCGCGATCGGCTGTTAACCGAAAAGTTAGAGGTTCGAGCCCACCCGGTGGTGGTGCGGCGCTTTTTTTCTGGGGGCTGATAGCTTTGAAGATATGTTCTGATAGTGGTGAGAGTAGAGCAGGACTGTCTCCGTGACGCAATTGGCTAGCGCGATCGGCTGTTAACCGAAAAGATGGAGGTTCGAGCCCACCCGGTGGTGGTGCGGCGCTTTTTTTTCTTTGGCTGATAGCATTGAAAATATGTTCTGATGGTGGTGAGAGTGGAGCAGGACTATCTCCATGGCGCAATTGGCTAGCGCGATCGGCTGTTAACCAAAAGGTCGGAGGTTCAAGCCCACCCAGTGGTGGTATGCCGCTTTTTTTCTTTGGGCTGATAGCTTTGAAGATATGTTCTGATGGTGGTGAGAGTAGAGCAGGACTGTCTCCGTGGCGCAATTGGCTAGCGCGATCGGCTGTTGACCGAAAGGTTGGAGTTTCGAACCCTCCCGGGAGTGGTGTGTTGCTTTTTTCTTTGCGCTGATAGCTTTGAAGATATGTTCTGATGGTGGTGAGAGTGGAGCAAGACTGTCTCCATGGCGCAATGGGCTAGCGCGATCGGCTGTTAACCGAAAGGTTGGAGGTTCGAGCCCACCCGGTGGTGGTGCAGCGCTTTTTTTTCTTTGCGCTGATAGCTTTGAAGATATGTTCTGATGATGGTGAGAGTGGAGCAAGACTGCCTCCGTGGCGCAATGGGCTAGTGCGATCAGCTGTTAACCGAAAGGTTGGAGTTTCGAGCCCTCCCGGGAGTGGTGTGTTGCTTTTTTCTTTGCGGTAATAGCTTTGAAGATATGTTCTGATGGTGGTGAGATTGGAGCAGGACTGTCTTCGTGGCGCAATTGGCTAGCGCGATCGGCTGTTAACCGAAAGGTTGGAGGTTCGAGCCCAACCGGTGGTGGTGCGGCGCTTTTTTTTTCTTTGGGGTGATAGCTCTGAAGGATTGTTCTGACGGTGGTGAGAGTGGAGCACGACTGTCTCCGTGGGGCAATTGGCTAGCGCGATCGGCTGTTAACCGAAAAGTCGGAGGTTCCGCCCACCTGGTGGTGGTGCGGCGCTTTTTTTTCTTTGGGCTGATAGCTTTGAAGATATGTTCTGATGGTGGTGAGAGGGGAGCAGGACTGTCTCCGTGGCGTAATCGGCTAGCGCGATCGGCTGTTAACTGAAACGTTGGAAGTTCGAGCCCACCCGGTGGTGGTGCTGGTGCGGCGCTTTTTTTTTCTTTGGGCTGATAGCTTTGAAGATATGTTCTGATAGTGGTGAGAGTGGAGCAGGACTGTCTCCGTGGCGCAATTGGCTAGCGCGATCGGCTGTTAACCGAGCGGTTGGAGTTTCGAGCCCACCCGGCGGTGGTGCGGCGCTTTTTTTTATTTGGGCTGATAGCTTTGAAGATATGTTCTGATGGTGGTGAGAGTAGAGCAGGACTGTCTCCGTGGCGCAATTGGCAAGCGCGATCGGCTGTTAACCGAAAGGTTGGAGTTTCGAGCCCTCCCGGGAGTGGTGTGTTGCTTTTTTCTTTGCGCTGATAGCTTTGAAGATATGTTCTGATGGTGGTGAGAGTGGAGCAGGACTGTCTCCGTGGCGCAATTGGCTAGCGTGATCGGCTGTTAACCGAAAAGTTGGAGGTTCGAGCCCACACGGTGGTGGTGCGGCGCTTTTTTTCTTTGGGCTGATAGCTTTGAAGATATGTTCTGATGGTGGTTAGAGTGGAGCAGGACTGCCTCCATGGCGCAATTGGCTAGCGCGATCGGCTGCTAACCAAAAGGTCGGAGGTTCGAGGCCACCCGGTAGTGGTATGGCGCTTTTTTTCTTTGGGCTGATAGCTTTGAAGATATGTTCTGATGGTGGTGAGAGTGGAGCAGGACTGCCTCCATGGCGCAATTGGCTAGCGCGATCGGCTGCTAACCAAAAGGGCGGAGGTTCGAGCACACCCGGTGGTGGTATGGCGCTTTTTTTTGGGCTGATAGCTTTGAAGATATGTTCTGATGGTGGTGAGAGTAAAGCAGGACTGTCTCCGTGGCGCAATTGGCTAGCGCGATCGGCTGTTAACCGAAAGGTTCGAGGTTCGAGCCCTCCCGGGAGTGGTGTGTTGCTTTTTTCTTTGCGCTGATAGCTTTGAAGATATGTTCTGATGGTGGTGAGAGTGGAGCACGACTGTCTCCGTGGGGCAATTGGCTAGCGCGATCGGCTGTTAACCGAAAAGTCGGAGGTTCCGCCCACCTGGTGGTGGTGCGGCGCTTTTTTTTCTTTGGGCTGATAGCTTTGAAGATATGTTCTGATGGTGGTGAGAGGGGAGCAGGACTGTCTCCGTGGCGCAATCGGCTAGCGCGATCGGCTGTTAACTGAAACGTTGGAAGTTCGAGCCCACCCGGTGGTGGTGCGGCGCTTTTTTTTCTTTGGGCTGATAGCTTTGAAGATATGTTCTCATGGTGGTGAGAGTGGAGCAGGACTGTCTCCGTGGCGCAATTGGCTAGCGCGATCGGCTGTTAACCGAAAAGTTGGAGGTTCGAGCCTACCCGGTGGTTGTGCAGCGCTTTTTTGTGGGCTGATAGCTTTGAAGATATGTTCTGATGGTGGTGAGAGTGGAGCAGGACTGTCTCCATGGCGCAATTGGCTAGCGTCATCGGCTGTTAACCGAAGAGTTGGAGGTTCGAGCCCACCCGGTGGTAGTGCGGCGCTTTTTTTTCTTTGGGCTGATAGCTTTGAAGATATGTTCTGATAGTGGTGAGAGTGGAGCAGGACTGTCTCTGTGGCGCAATTGGCTAGCGCGATCGGCTGTTAACCAAAAGGTCGGAGGTTCGAGCCCACCCGGTGGTGGTGCGGCGCTTTTTTTTTCTTTGGGCTGATAGCTTTGAAGATATGTTCTGATGGTGGTGAGAGTGGAGCAGGACTGTCTCCGTGGCGCAATGGGGTAGCGCGATCAGCTGTTAACCGAAAGGTTGGAGTTTCGAGCCCTCCCGGGAATGGTGTGTCGCTTTTTTCTTTGCGGTAATAGCTTTGAAGATATGTTCTGATGGTGGTGAGAGTGGAGCAGGACTGTCTCCGTGGCGCAATTGGCTAGCGCGATCGGCTGTTAACCGAAAAGTTGGAGGTTCGAGCCTACCCGGTGGTTGTGCGGCGCTTTTTTTGTGGGCTGATAGCTTTGAAGATATGTTCTGATGGTGGTGAGAGTGGAGCAGGACTGTCTTCATGGCGCAATTGGCTAGCGTCATCGGCTGTTAACCGAAGAGTTGGAGGTTCGAGCCCACCCGGTGGTAGTGCGGCGCTTTTTTTTCTTTGGGCTGATAGCTTTGAAGATATGTTCTGATAGTGGTGAGAGTGGAGCACGACTGTCTCCGTGGGGCAATTGGCTAGCGCGATCGGCTGTTAACCGAAAGGTTGGAGGTTCGAGCCCACCCGGTGGTGGTGCAGCGCTTTTTTTTTCTTTGCGCTGATAGCTTTGAAGATATGTTCTGATGATGGTGAGAGTGGAGCAAGACTGCCTCCGTGGCGCAATGGGCTAGTGCGATCAGCTGTTAACCGAAAGGTTGGAGTTTCGAGCCCTCCCGGGAGTGGTGTGTTGCTTTTTCTTTGCGGTAATAGCTTTGAAGATATGTTCTGATGGTGGTGAGATTGGAGCAGGACTGTCTTCGTGGCGCAATTGGCTAGCGCGATCGGCTGTTAACCGAAAGGTTGGAGGTTCGAGCCCAACCGGTGGTGGTGCGGCGCTTTTTTTTTCTTTGGGGTGATAGCTCTGAAGGATCGTTCTGACGGTGGTGAGAGTGGAGCACGACTGTCTCCGTGGGGCAATTGGCTAGCGCGATCGGCTGTTAACCGAAAAGTCGGAGGTTCCGCCCACCTGGTGGTGGTGCGGCGCTTTTTTTTCTTTGGGCTGATAGCTTTGAAGATATGTTCTGATGGTGGTGAGAGGGGAGCAGGACTGTCTCTGTGGCGCAATCGGCTAGCGCGATCGGCTGTTAACTGAAACGTTGGAAGTTCGAGCTCACCCGGTGGTGGTGCTGGTGCGGCGCTTTTTTTTTCTTTGGGCTGATAGCTTTGAAGATATGTTCTGATGGTGGTGAGAGTGGAGCAGGACTGTCTCCGTGGCGCAATTGGCTAGCGCGATCGGCTGTTAACCGAGCGGTTGGAGTTTCGAGCCCACCCGGCGGTGGTGCGGCGCTTTTTTTTATTTGGGCTGATAGCTTTGAAGATATGTTCTGATGGTGGTGAGAGTAGAGCAGGACTGTCTCCGTGGCGCAATTGGCTAGCGCGATCGGCTGTTGACCGAAAGGTTGGAGCTTCGAGCTCTCCCGGGAGTGGTGTGTTGCTTTTTTCTTTGCGCTGATAGCTTTGAAGATATGTTCTGATGGTGGTGAGAGTGGAGCAAGACTGTCTCCATGGCGCAATGGGCTAGCGCGATCGGCTGTTAACCGAAAGGTTGGAGGTTCGAGCCCACCCGGTGGTGGTGCAGCGCTTTTTTTTCTTTGCGCTGATAGCTTTGAAGATATGTTCTGATGATGGTGAGAGTGGAGCAAGACTGCCTCCGTGGCGCAATGGGCTAGTGCGATCAGCTGTTAACCGAAAGGTTGGAGTTTCGAGCCCTCCCGGGAGTGGTGTGTTGCTTTTTTCTTTGCGGTAATAGCTTTGAAGATATCTTCTGATGGTGGTGAGATTGAAGCAGGACTGTCTTCGTGGCGCAATTGGCTAGCGCGATCGGCTGTTAACCGAAAGGTTGGAGGTTCGAGCCCAACCGGTGGTGGTGCGGCGCTTTTTTTTTCTTTGGGGTGATAGCACTGAAGGATTGTTCTGACGGTGGTGAGAGTGGAGCACGACTGTCTCCGTGGGGCAATGGGCTAGCGCGATCGGCTGTTAACCGAAAAGTCGGAGGTTCCGCCCACCTGGTGGTGGTGCGGCGCTTTTTTTTCTTTGGGCTGATAGCTTTGAAGATATGTTCTGATGGTGGTGAGAGGGGAGCAGGACTGTCTCTGTGGCGCAATCGGCTAGCGCGATCGGCTGTTAACCGAAAGGTTGGAGGTTCGAGCCCACCCGGTGGTGGTGCAGCGCTTTTTTTTCTTTGCGCTGATAGCTTTGAAGATATGTTCTGATGATGGTGAGAGTGGAGCAAGACTGCCTCCGTGGCGCAATGGGCTAGTGCGATCAGCTGTTAACCGAAAGGTTGGAGTTTCGAGCCCTCCCGGGAGTGGTGTGTTGCTTTTTTCTTTGCGGTAATAGCTTTGAAGATATGTTCTGATGGTGGTGAGAGTGGAGCAGGACTGTCTCCGTGGCGCAATTGGCTAGCGCGATCGGCTGTTAACCGAGCGGTTGGAGTTTCGAGCCCACCCGGCGGTGGTGCGGCGCTTTTTTTTATTAGGGCTGATAGCTTTGAAGATATGTTCTGATGGTGGTGAGAGTAGAGCAGGACTGTCTCCGTGGCGCAATTGGCAAGCGCGATCGGCTGTTAACCAAAAGGTTGGAGTTTCGAGCCCTCCCGGGAGTGGTGTGTTGCTTTTTTCTTTGCGCTGATAGCTTTGAAGATATGTTCTGATGGTGGTGAGAGTGGAGCAGGACTGTCTCCGTGGCGCAATTGGCTAGCGTGATCGGCTGTTAACCGAAAAGTTGGAGGTTCGAGCCCACACGGTGGTGGTGCGGCGCTTTTTTTTGGGCTGATAGCTTTGAAGATATGTTCTGATGGTGGTTAGAGTGGAGCAGGACTGCCTCCATGGCGCAATTGGCTAGCGCGATCGGCTGCTAACCAAAAGGTCGGAGGTTCGAGCACACGCGGTGGTGGTATGGCGCTTTTTTTTGGGCTGATAGCTTTGAAGATATGTTCTGATGGTGGTGAGAGTAAAGCAGGACTGTCTCCGTGGCGCAAGTGGCTAGCGCGATCGGCTGTTAACCGAAATGTTGGAGGTTCGAGCCCTCCCGGGAGTGGTGTGTTGCTTTTTTCTTTGCGCTGATAGCTTTGAAGATATGTTCTGATGGTGGTGAGAGTGGAGCAGGACTGTCTCCGTGGCGCAATAGGCTAGCGGGATCGGCTGTTACCCGAAAGGTTGGAGTTTCGAGCCCTCCCAGTGGTGGTGCGGCGCTTTCTTTCTTTGGGGTGATAGCTCTGAATAAATGTTTTGACAGTGGTGAGAGTGGAGCAGGACTGTCTTCGTGGCGCAATTGGCTTACGCGATCGGCTGTTAACCGAAAGGTTGGAGGTTCGAGCCCTCCCGGGAGTGGTGTGTTGCTTTTTTCTTTGCACTGATAGCTCTGAAGAAATGGTCTGACGGTGGTGAGAGTGGAGCACGACTGTCCCCGTGGCGAAATGGGCTAACGCAATCGGCTGTTAACCGAAAGGTTGGAGTTTCGAGCCCTCCCGGGAGTGGTGTGTTGCTTTTTTCTTTGCACTGATAGCTTTGAAGATATGTTCTGATGGTGGTGAGAGTGGAGCAGGACTGTCTCCGTGGTGCAATTGGCTTGCGCGATCGGCTGTTAACCGAAAGGTTGGAGGTTCGAGCCCTCCCAGGAGTGGTGTGTTGCTTTTTTCTTTGTGGTAATAGCTTTGAAGATATGTTCTGATGGTGGTGAGAGTGGAGCACGACTGTCTCCATGGCGCAATCGGCTAGCGCGATCGGCTGTTAACCGAAAGGTTGGAGTTTCGAGCCCACCCGATGGTGGTGCGGCGCTTTTTTTCTTTGTGGTGATAGTTTTGATGATATGTTCTGATGGTGGTGAGAGTGGAGCAGGACTGTCTCCGTGGCGCAATTGGCTACCGCGATTGGCTGTTAACCGAAAGCTTGGAGTTTCGAACCCTCCCGGGAGTGGTGTGTTGCTTTTTTCTTTGCACTGATAGCTTTGAAGATATGTTCTGATGGTGGTGAGAGTGGAGCAGGACTGTCTTCGTGGCGCAATTGGCTTGCGCGATCGGCTGTTAACCGAAAGGTTGGAGGTTCGAGCACCACCCGGTGGTGGTGCGGCGCTTTTTTCTTTGCACTGATAACTTTAAAGATATGTTCTGATAGTGGTGAGAGTGGAGCAGGACTGTCTCCGTGGCGCAATTGGCTTGCGTGATCGGCTGTTAACCGAAAGGTTGGAGGTTCGAGCCCACCCGGTGGTGGTGCGGCGCTTTTTTTTCTTTGCGCTGATAGCTTTGAAGATATGTTCTGATGGTGGTGAGAGTGGAGCAGGACTGTCTCCGTGGCGCAATGGGCTAGCGCGATCGGCTGTTAACCGAAAGGTTGGAGTTTCGAGCCCTCCCGGTGGTGGTGCGGCGCTTTTTTTCTTTGCGGTGATAGCTCTGAATAAATGTTTTGACGGTGGTGAGAGTGGAGCAGGACTGTCTTCGTGGCGCAATTGGCTTACCCGATCGGCTGTTAACCGAAAGGTTGGAGGTTCGAGCCCTCCCGGGAGTGGTGTGTTGCTTTTTTCTTTGCGCTGATAGCTTTGAAGATATGTTCTGATGGTGGTGGGAGTGGAGCAGGAATGTCTTCGTGGCGCAATTGGCTTGCGCGATCGGCTGTTAACCGAAAGGTTGGAGGTTCGAGCACCACCCGGTGGTGGTGCGGTGCTTTTTTTCTTTGCACTGATAGCTTTGAAGATATGTTCTGATAGTGGTGAGAGTGGAGCAGGACTGTCTCCGTGGCGCAATTGGCTAGCGCAATCGGCTGTTAACCGAAAGGTTGGAGTTTCGAGCCCACCCGGCGGTGGTGTGGCGCTTTTTTTTCTTTGGGCTGATAGCTTTGAAGATATGTTCTGATGGTGGTGAGAGTAGAGCAGGACTGTCTCCGTGGCGCAATTGGCTAGCGCGATCGGCTGTTAACCGGAAGGTTGGAGGTTCGAGCCCAACCGGTGGTGGTGGGCGCTTTTTTTTTCTTTGGGGTGATAGCTCTGAAGAAATGTTCTGACGGTGGTGAGAGTGGAGCACGACTGTCTCCGTGGGGCAATTGGCTAGCGCGATCGGCTGTTAACCGAAAGGTTGGAGGTTCGAGCCCTCCCGGTGGTGGTGCGGCGCTTTTTTATTCTTTGGGGTGATAGCTCTGAAGATATGTTCTGACGGTGGTGAGAGTGGAGCACAATTGTCTCCGTGGCGCAATTGGCTAGCGCGATCTGCTGTTAACCGAAAGGTTGGAGGTTCGAGCCCACCCGGTGGTGGTGCGGCGCTTTTTTTTCTTTGGGCTGATAGCTTTGAAGATATGTTCTCATGGTGGTGAGAGTGGAGCAGGACTGTCTTCGTGGCGCAATTGGCTAGCGCGATCGGCTGTTAACCGAAAAGTTGGAGGTTCGAGCCTACCCGGTGGTTGTGCGGCGCTTTTTTTGTGGGCTGATAGCTTTGAAGATATGTTCTGATGGTGGTGAGAGTGGAGCAGGACTGTCTCCATGGCGCAATTGGCTAGCGTCATCGGCTGTTAACCGAAGAGTTGGAGGTTCGAGCCCACCCGGTGGTAGTGCGGCGCTTTTTTTTCTTTGGGCTGATAGCTTTGAAGATATGTTCTGATAGTGGTGAGAGTGGAGCAGGACTGTCTCCGTGGCGCAATTGGCTAGCGCGATCGGCTGTTAACCAAAAGGTCGGAGGTTCGAGCCCACCCGGTGGTGGTGCGGCGCTTTTTTTTCTTTGGGCTGATAGCTTTGAAGATATGTTCTGATGGTGGTGAGAGTGGAGCAGGACTGTCTCCGTGGCGCAATGGGGTAGCGCGATCAGCTGTTAACCGAAATGTTGGAGTTTCGAGCCCTCCCGGGAGTGGTGTGTCGCTTTTTTCTTTGCGGTAATAGCTTTGAAGATATGTTCTGATGGTGGTGAGAGTGGAGCAGGACTGTCTTCGTGGCGCAATTGGCTAGCGCGATCGGCTGTTAACCGAAGGGTTGGAGGTTCGAGCCCAACCGGTGGTGGTGCGGCGCTTTTTTTTTCTTTGGGTTGATAGCTCTGAAGGATTGTTCTGACGGTGGTGAGAGTGGAGCACGACTGTCTCCGTGGGGCAATTATTGCCTAGCGCGATCGGCTGTTAACCGAAAAGTCGGAGGTACGAGCCCACCCGGTGGTGGTGCGGCGCTTTTTTTCTTTGGGCTGATAGCTTTGAAGATATGTTCCGATGGTGGTGAGAGGGGAGCAGGACTGTCTCCGTGGCGCAATCGGCTAGCGCGATCGGCTGTTAACCGAAACGTTGGAAGTTCGAGCCCACCTGGTGGTGGTGCGGCGCTTTTTTTCTTTGGGCTGATAGCTATGAAGATATGTTCTGATGGTGGTGAGAGTGGAGCAGGACTGTCTCCGTGGCGCAATTGGCTAGCGTGATCGGCTGTTAACCGAACGGTTGGAGTTTCGAGCCCACCCGGCGTTGGTGCGGCGCTTTTTTTCTTTGGGCTGATAGCTTTGAAGATATGTTCTGATGGTGGTGAGAGTAGAGCAGGACTGTCTCCGTGGCGCAATTGGCTAGCGCGATCGGCTGTTAACCGAAAGGTTGAAGTTTCGAGCCCTCCCGGTAGTGGTGTGTTGCTTTTTTCTTTGCTTTGATAGCTTTGAAGATATGTTCTGATGGTGATGAGAGTGGAGCAGGACTGTCTCCGTGGCGCAATTACCTAGCGTGATCGGCTGTTAAGCGAAAAGTTGGAGGTTCGAGCCCACACGGTGGTGGTGCGGCGCTTTTTTTCTTTGGGCTGATAGCTTTGAAGATATGTTCTGATGGTGGTTAGAGTGGAGCAGGACTGTCTCCATGGCGCAATTGGCTAGCGCGATCGGCTGCTAACCAAAAGGTTGGAGGTTCGAGCCCACCCGGTGGTGGTGCGGCGCTTTTTTTTCTTTGGGCTGATAGCTTTGAAGATATGTTCTCATGGTGGTGAGAGTGGAGCAGGACTGTCTCCGTGGCGCAATTGGCTAGCGCGATCGGCTGTTAACCGAAAAGTTGGAGGTTCGAGCCTACCCGGTGGTTGTGCGGCGCTTTTTTTGTGGGCTGATAGCTTTGAAGATATGTTCTGATGGTGGTGAGAGTGGAGCAGGACTGTCTCCATGGCGCAATTGGCTAGCGTCATCGGCTGTTAACCGAAGAGTTGGAGGTTCGAACCCACCCGGTGGTAGTGCGGCGCTTTTTTTTATTTGGGCTGATAGCTTTGAAGATATGTTCTGATAGTGGTGAGAGTGGAGCAGGACTGTCTCCATGGCGCAATTGGCTAGCGCGATCGGCTGCTAACCAAAAGGTCGGAGGTTCGAGGCCATCCGGTAGTGGTATGGCGCTTTTTTTCTTTGGGCTGATAGCTTTGAAGATATGTTCTGATGGTGGTGAGAGTAAAGCAGGACTGTCTCCGTGGCGCAATTGGCTAGCGCGATCGGCTGTTAACCGAAAGGTTGGAGGTTCGAGCCCTCCCCGGAGTGGTGTGTTGCTTTTTTCTTTGCGCTGATAGCTTTGAAGATATGTTCTGATGGTGGTGAGAGTGGAGCAGGACTGTCTCCGTGGCGCAATGGGCTAGCGCGATCGGCTGTTACCCGAAAGGTTGGAGTTTCGAGCCCTCCCAGTGGTGGTGCGGCGCTTTTTTTCTTTGGGGTGATAGCTCTGAATAAATGTTTTGACAGTGATGAGAGTGGAGCAGGACTGCCTTCGTGGCGCAATTGGCTTACGCGATCGGCTGTTAACCGAAAGGTTGGAGGTTCGAGCCCTCCCGGGAGTGGTGTGTTGCTTTTTTCTTTGCACTGATAGCTCTGAAGAAATGGTCTGACGGTGGTGAGAGTGGAGCACGACTGTCCCCGTGGCGAAATGGGCTAACGCAATCGGCTGTTAACCGAAAGGTTGGAGTTTCGAGCCCTCCCAGGAGTGGTGTGTTGCTTTTTTCTTTGCACTGATAGCTTTGAAGATATGTTCTGATGGTGGTGAGAGTGGAGCAGGACTGTCTCCGTGGCGCAATTGGCTTGCGCGATCGGCTGTTAACCGAAAGGTTGGAGGTTCGAGCCCTCCCAGGAGTGGTGTGTTGCTTTTTTCTTTGTGGTAATAGCTTTGAAGATATGTTCTGATGGTGGTGAGAGTGGAGCACGACTGTCTCCATGGCGCAATCGGCTAGCGCGATCGGCTGTTAACCGAAAGTTTGGAGTTTCGAGCCCACCCGATGGTGGTGCGGCGCTTTTTTTTCTTTGTGGTGATAGCTTTGATGATATGTTCTGATGGTGGTAAGAGTGGAGCAGGACTGTCTCCGTGGCGCAATTGGCTACCGCAATTGGCTGTTAACCGAAAGCTTGGAGTTTCGAACCCTCCCGGGAGTGGTGTGTTGCTTTTTTCTTTGCACTGATAGCTTTGAAGATATGTTCTGATGGTGGTGAGAGTGGAGCAGGACTGTCTTTGTGGCGCAATTGGCTTGCGCGATCGGCTGTTAACCGAAAGGTTGGAGGTTCGAGCACCACCCGGTGGTGGTGCGGCGCTTTTTTTCTTTGCACTGATAACTTTGAAGATATGTTCTGATAGTGTTGAGAGTGGAGCAGGACTGTCTCCGTGGCGAAATTGGCTAGCGCGATCGGCTGTTAACCGAAAGGTTGAAGTTTCGAGCCCTCCCGGTAGTGGTGTGTTGCTTTTTTCTTTGCGCTGATAGCTTTGAAGATATGTTCTGATGGTGATGAGAGTGGAGCAGGACTGTCTCCGTGGCGCAATTGCCTAGCGTGATCGGCTGTTAACCGAAAAGTTGGAGGTTCGAGCCCACACGGTGGTGGTGCGGCGCTTTTTTTCTTTGGGCTGATAGCTTTGAAGATATGTTCTGATGGTGGTTAGAGTGGAGCAGGACTGTCTCCATGGCGCAATTGGCTAGCGCGATCGGCTGCTAACCAAAAGGTCGGAGGTTCGAGGCCACCCGGTAGTGGTATGGCGCTTTTTTTCTTTGGGCTGATAGCTTTGAAGATATGTTCTGATGGTGGTGAGAGTGGAGCAGGACTGCCTCCATGGCGCAATTGGCTAGCGCGATCTGCTGCTAACCAAAAGGGCGGAGGTTCGAGCACACCCGGTGGTGGTATGGCGCTTTTTTTTGAGCTGATAGCTTTGAAGATATGTTCTGATGGTGGTGAGAGTAAAGCAGGACTGTCTCCGTAGGGCAATTGGCTAGCGCGATCGGCTGTTAACCGAAATGTTGGAGGTTCGAGCCCTCCCGGGAGTGGTGTGTTGCTTTTTTCTTTGCGCTGATAGCTTTGAAGATATGTTCTGATGGTGGTGAGAGTGGAGCAGGACTGTCTCCGTGGCGCAATGGGCTAGCGCGATCGGCTGTTACCCGAAAGGTTGGAGTTTCGAGCCCTCCCAGTGGTGGTGCGGCGCTTTTTTTCTTTGGGGTGATAGCTCTGAATAAATGTTTTGACAGTGGTGAGAGTGGAGCAGGACTGTCTTCGTGGCGCAATTGGCTTACGCGATCGGCTGTTAACCGAAAGGTTGGAGGTTCGAACCCTCCCGGGAGCGGTGTGTTGCTTTTTTCTTTGCACTGATAGCTCTGAAGAAATGGTCTGACGGTGGTGAGAGTGGAGCACGACTGTCCCCGTGGCGAAATGGGCTAACGCAATCGGCTGTTAACCGAAAGGTTGGAGTTTCGAGCCCTCGCAGGAGTGGTGTGTTGCTTTTTTCTTTGCACTGATAGCTTTGAAGATATGTTCTGATGGTGGTGAGAGTGGAGCAGGACTGTCTCCGTGGCGCAATTGGCTTGCGCGATCGGCTGTTAACCGAAAGGTTGGAGGTTCGAGCCCTCCCAGGAGTGGTGTGTTGCTTTTTTCTTTGTGGTAATAGCTTTGAAGATATGTTCTGATGGTGGTGAGAGTGGAGCACGACTGTCTCCATGGCGCAATCGGCTAGCGCGATCGGCTGTTAACCGAAAGTTTGGAGTTTCGAGCCCACCCGACGGTGGTGCGGCGCTTTGTTTTCTTTGTGGTGATAGCTTTGATGATATGTTCTGATGGTGGTAAGAGTGGAGCAGGACTGTCTCCGTGGCGCAATTGGCTACCGCAATTGGCTGTTAACCGAAAAGTTGGAGGTTCGAGCCTACCCGGTGGTTGTGCGGCGCTTTTTTTGTGGGCTGATAGCTTTGAAGATATGTTCTGATGGTGGTGAGAGTGGAGCAGGACTGTCTCCATGGCGCAATTGGCTAGCGTCATCGGCTGTTAACCGAAGAGTTGGAGGTTCGAGCCCACCCTGTGGTAGTGCGGCGCTTTTTTTTCTTTGGGCTGATAGCTTTGAAGATATGTTCTGATAGTGGTGAGAGTGGAGCAGGACTGTCTCCATGGCGCAATTGGCTAGCGCGATCGGCTGCTAACCAAAAGGTCGGAGGTTCGAGGCCACCCGGTAGTGGTATGGCGCTTTTTTTCTTTGGGCTGATAGCTTTGAAGATATGTTCTGATGGTGGTGAGAGTGGAGCAGGACTGTCTCCGTGGCGCAATTGGCTAGCGCGATCGGCTGTTTACCCGAAAGGTTGGAGTTTCGAGCCCTCCCAGTGGTGGTGCGGCGCTTTTTTTCTTTGGGGTGATAGCTCTGAATAAATGTTTTGACAGTGGTGAGAGTGGAGCAGGACTGTCTTCGTGGCGCAATTGGCTTACGCGATCGGCTGTTAACCGAAAGGTTGGAGGTTCGAGCCCTCCCGGGAGTGGTGTGTTGCTTTTTTCTTTGCACTGATAGCTCTGAAGAAATGGTCTGACGGTGGTGAGAGTGGAGCACGACTGTCCCCGTGGCGAAATGGGCTAACGCAATCGGCTGTTAACCGAAAGGTTGGAGTTTCGAGCCCTCCCAGGAGTGGTGTGTTGCTTTTTTCTTTGCACTGATAGCTTTGAAGATATGTTCTGATGGTGGTGAGAGTCGAGCAGGACTGTCTTCGTGGCGCAATTGGCTTGCGCGATCGGCTGTTAACCGAAAGGTTGGAGGTTCGAGCACCACCCGGTGGTGGTGCGGCGCTTTTTTTCTTTGCACTGATAACTTTGAAGATATGTTCTGATAGTGTTGAGAGTGGAGCAGGACTGTCTCCGTGGCGCAATGGGCTAGCGCGATCGGCTGTTAACCGAAAGGTTGAAGTTTCGAGCCCTCCCGGTAGTGGTGTGTTGCTTTTTTCTTTGCGCTGATAGCTTTGAAGATATGTTCTGATGGTGATGAGAGTGGAGCAGGACTGTCTCCGTGGCGCAATTGCCTAGCGTGATCGGCTGTTAACCGAAAAGTTGGAGGTTCGAGCCCACACGGTGGTGGTGCGGCGCTTTTTTTCTTTGGGCTGATAGCTTTGAAGATATGTTCTGATGGTGGTTAGAGTGGAGCAGGACTGTCTCCATGGCGCAATTGGCTAGCGCGATCGGCTGCTAACCAAAAGGTCGGAGGTTCAAGGCCACCCGGTAGTGGTATGGCGCTTTTTTTCTTTGGGCTGATAGCTTTGAAGATATGTTCTGATGGTGGTGAGAGTGGAGCAGGACTGCCTCCATGGCGCAATTGGCTAGCGCGATCGGCTGCTAACCAAAAGGTCGGAGGTTCGAGCACACGCGGTGGTGGTATGGCGCTTTTTTTTGGGCTGATAGCTTTGAAGATATGTTCTGATGGTGGTGAGAGTAAAGCAGGACTGTCTCCGTGGCGCAAGTGGCTAGCGCGATCGGCTGTTAACCGAAATGTTGGAGGTTCGAGCCCTCCCGGGAGTGGTGTGTTGCTTTTTTCTTTGCGCTGATAGCTTTGAAGATATGTTCTGATGGTGGTGAGAGTGGAGCAGGACTGTCTCCGTGGCGCAATAGGCTAGCGGGATCGGCTGTTACCCGAAAGGTTGGAGTTTCGAGCCCTCCCAGTGGTGGTGCGGCGCTTTCTTTCTTTGGGGTGATAGCTCTGAATAAATGTTTTGACAGTGGTGAGAGTGGAGCAGGACTGTCTTCGTGGCGCAATTGGCTTACGCGATCGGCTGTTAACCGAAAGGTTGGAGGTTCGAGCCCTCCCGGGAGTGGTGTGTTGCTTTTTTCTTTGCACTGATAGCTCTGAAGAAATGGTCTGACGGTGGTGAGAGTGGAGCACGACTGTCCCCGTGGCGAAATGGGCTAACGCAATCGGCTGTTAACCGAAAGGTTGGAGTTTCGAGCCCTCCCGGGAGTGGTGTGTTGCTTTTTTCTTTGCACTGATAGCTTTGAAGATATGTTCTGATGGTGGTGAGAGTGGAGCAGGACTGTCTCCGTGGTGCAATTGGCTTGCGCGATCGGCTGTTAACCGAAAGGTTGGAGGTTCGAGCCCTCCCAGGAGTGGTGTGTTGCTTTTTTCTTTGTGGTAATAGCTTTGAAGATATGTTCTGATGGTGGTGAGAGTGGAGCACGACTGTCTCCATGGCGCAATCGGCTAGCGCGATCGGCTGTTAACCGAAAGGTTGGAGTTTCGAGCCCACCCGATGGTGGTGCGGCGCTTTTTTTCTTTGTGGTGATAGTTTTGATGATATGTTCTGATGGTGGTGAGAGTGGAGCAGGACTGTCTCCGTGGCGCAATTGGCTACCGCGATTGGCTGTTAACCGAAAGCTTGGAGTTTCGAACCCTCCCGGGAGTGGTGTGTTGCTTTTTTCTTTGCACTGATAGCTTTGAAGATATGTTCTGATGGTGGTGAGAGTGGAGCAGGACTGTCTTCGTGGCGCAATTGGCTTGCGCGATCGGCTGTTAACCGAAAGGTTGGAGGTTCGAGCACCACCCGGTGGTGGTGCGGCGCTTTTTTCTTTGCACTGATAACTTTAAAGATATGTTCTGATAGTGGTGAGAGTGGAGCAGGACTGTCTCCGTGGCGCAATTGGCTTGCGTGATCGGCTGTTAACCGAAAGGTTGGAGGTTCGAGCCCACCCGGTGGTGGTGCGGCGCTTTTTTTTCTTTGCGCTGATAGCTTTGAAGATATGTTCTGATGGTGGTGAGAGTGGAGCAGGACTGTCTCCGTGGCGCAATGGGCTAGCGCGATCGGCTGTTAACCGAAAGGTTGGAGTTTCGAGCCCTCCCGGTGGTGGTGCGGCGCTTTTTTTCTTTGCGGTGATAGCTCTGAATAAATGTTTTGACGGTGGTGAGAGTGGAGCAGGACTGTCTTCGTGGCGCAATTGGCTTACCCGATCGGCTGTTAACCGAAAGGTTGGAGGTTCGAGCCCTCCCGGGAGTGGTGTGTTGCTTTTTTCTTTGCGCTGATAGCTTTGAAGATATGTTCTGATGGTGGTGGGAGTGGAGCAGGAATGTCTTCGTGGCGCAATTGGCTTGCGCGATCGGCTGTTAACCGAAAGGTTGGAGGTTCGAGCACCACCCGGTGGTGGTGCGGTGCTTTTTTTCTTTGCACTGATAGCTTTGAAGATATGTTCTGATAGTGGTGAGAGTGGAGCAGGACTGTCTCCGTGGCGCAATTGGCTAGCGCAATCGGCTGTTAACCGAAAGGTTGGAGTTTCGAGCCCACCCGGCGGTGGTGTGGCGCTTTTTTTTCTTTGGGCTGATAGCTTTGAAGATATGTTCTGATGGTGGTGAGAGTAGAGCAGGACTGTCTCCGTGGCGCAATTGGCTAGCGCGATCGGCTGTTAACCGGAAGGTTGGAGGTTCGAGCCCAACCGGTGGTGGTGGGCGCTTTTTTTTTCTTTGGGGTGATAGCTCTGAAGAAATGTTCTGACGGTGGTGAGAGTGGAGCACGACTGTCTCCGTGGGGCAATTGGCTAGCGCGATCGGCTGTTAACCGAAAGGTTGGAGGTTCGAGCCCTCCCGGTGGTGGTGCGGCGCTTTTTTATTCTTTGGGGTGATAGCTCTGAAGATATGTTCTGACGGTGGTGAGAGGGGAGCACAATTGTCTCCGTGGCGCAATTGGCTAGCGCGATCTGCTGTTAACCGAAAGGTTGGAGGTTCGAGCCCACCCGGTGGTGGTGCGGCGCTTTTTTTTCTTTGGGCTGATAGCTTTGAAGATATGTTCTCATGGTGGTGAGAGTGGAGCAGGACTGTCTCCGTGGCGCAATTGGCTAGCGCGATCGGCTGTTAACCGAAAAGTTGGAGGTTCGAGCCTACCCGGTGGTTGTGCGGCGCTTTTTTTGTGGGCTGATAGCTTTGAAGATATGTTCTGATGGTGGTGAGAGTGGAGCAGGACTGTCTCCATGGCGCAATTGGCTAGCGTCATCGGCTGTTAACCGAAGAGTTGGAGGTTCGAGCCCACCCGGTGGTAGTGCGGCGCTTTTTTTTCTTTGGGCTGATAGCTTTGAAGATATGTTCTGATAGTGGTGAGAGTGGAGCAGGACTGTCTCCGTGGCGCAATTGGCTAGCGCGATCGGCTGTTAACCAAAAGGTCGGAGGTTCGAGCCCACCCGGTGGTGGTGCGGCGCTTTTTTTTCTTTGGGCTGATAGCTTTGAAGATATGTTCTGATGGTGGTGAGAGTGGAGCAGGACTGTCTCCGTGGCGCAATGGGGTAGCGCGATCAGCTGTTAACCGAAATGTTGGAGTTTCGAGCCCTCCCGGGAGTGGTGTGTCGCTTTTTTCTTTGCGGTAATAGCTTTGAAGATATGTTCTGATGGTGGTGAGAGTGGAGCAGGACTGTCTTCGTGGCGCAATTGGCTAGCGCGATCGGCTGTTAACCGAAGGGTTGGAGGTTCGAGCCCAACCGGTGGTGGTGCGGCGCTTTTTTTTTCTTTGGGTTGATAGCTCTGAAGGATTGTTCTGACGGTGGTGAGAGTGGAGCACGACTGTCTCCGTGGGGCAATTATTGCCTAGCGCGATCGGCTGTTAACCGAAAAGTCGGAGGTACGAGCCCACCCGGTGGTGGTGCGGCGCTTTTTTTCTTTGGGCTGATAGCTTTGAAGATATGTTCCGATGGTGGTGAGAGGGGAGCAGGACTGTCTCCGTGGCGCAATCGGCTAGCGCGATCGGCTGTTAACCGAAACGTTGGAAGTTCGAGCCCACCTGGTGGTGGTGCGGCGCTTTTTTTCTTTGGGCTGATAGCTATGAAGATATGTTCTGATGGTGGTGAGAGTGGAGCAGGACTGTCTCCGTGGCGCAATTGGCTAGCGTGATCGGCTGTTAACCGAACGGTTGGAGTTTCGAGCCCACCCGGCGTTGGTGCGGCGCTTTTTTTCTTTGGGCTGATAGCTTTGAAGATATGTTCTGATGGTGGTGAGAGTAGAGCAGGACTGTCTCCGTGGCGCAATTGGCTAGCGCGATCGGCTGTTAACCGAAAGGTTGAAGTTTCGAGCCCTCCCGGTAGTGGTGTGTTGCTTTTTTCTTTGCTTTGATAGCTTTGAAGATATGTTCTGATGGTGATGAGAGTGGAGCAGGACTGTCTCCGTGGCGCAATTACCTAGCGTGATCGGCTGTTAAGCGAAAAGTTGGAGGTTCGAGCCCACACGGTGGTGGTGCGGCGCTTTTTTTCTTTGGGCTGATAGCTTTGAAGATATGTTCTGATGGTGGTTAGAGTGGAGCAGGACTGTCTCCATGGCGCAATTGGCTAGCGCGATCGGCTGCTAACCAAAAGGTTGGAGGTTCGAGCCCACCCGGTGGTGGTGCGGCGCTTTTTTTTCTTTGGGCTGATAGCTTTGAAGATATGTTCTCATGGTGGTGAGAGTGGAGCAGGACTGTCTCCGTGGCGCAATTGGCTAGCGCGATCGGCTGTTAACCGAAAAGTTGGAGGTTCGAGCCTACCCGGTGGTTGTGCGGCGCTTTTTTTGTGGGCTGATAGCTTTGAAGATATGTTCTGATGGTGGTGAGAGTGGAGCAGGACTGTCTCCATGGCGCAATTGGCTAGCGTCATCGGCTGTTAACCGAAGAGTTGGAGGTTCGAACCCACCCGGTGGTAGTGCGGCGCTTTTTTTTATTTGGGCTGATAGCTTTGAAGATATGTTCTGATAGTGGTGAGAGTGGAGCAGGACTGTCTCCATGGCGCAATTGGCTAGCGCGATCGGCTGCTAACCAAAAGGTCGGAGGTTCGAGGCCATCCGGTAGTGGTATGGCGCTTTTTTTCTTTGGGCTGATAGCTTTGAAGATATGTTCTGATGGTGGTGAGAGTAAAGCAGGACTGTCTCCGTGGCGCAATTGGCTAGCGCGATCGGCTGTTAACCGAAAGGTTGGAGGTTCGAGCCCTCCCCGGAGTGGTGTGTTGCTTTTTTCTTTGCGCTGATAGCTTTGAAGATATGTTCTGATGGTGGTGAGAGTGGAGCAGGACTGTCTCCGTGGCGCAATGGGCTAGCGCGATCGGCTGTTACCCGAAAGGTTGGAGTTTCGAGCCCTCCCAGTGGTGGTGCGGCGCTTTTTTTCTTTGGGGTGATAGCTCTGAATAAATGTTTTGACAGTGATGAGAGTGGAGCAGGACTGCCTTCGTGGCGCAATTGGCTTACGCGATCGGCTGTTAACCGAAAGGTTGGAGGTTCGAGCCCTCCCGGGAGTGGTGTGTTGCTTTTTTCTTTGCACTGATAGCTCTGAAGAAATGGTCTGACGGTGGTGAGAGTGGAGCACGACTGTCCCCGTGGCGAAATGGGCTAACGCAATCGGCTGTTAACCGAAAGGTTGGAGTTTCGAGCCCTCCCAGGAGTGGTGTGTTGCTTTTTTCTTTGCACTGATAGCTTTGAAGATATGTTCTGATGGTGGTGAGAGTGGAGCAGGACTGTCTCCGTGGCGCAATTGGCTTGCGCGATCGGCTGTTAACCGAAAGGTTGGAGGTTCGAGCCCTCCCAGGAGTGGTGTGTTGCTTTTTTCTTTGTGGTAATAGCTTTGAAGATATGTTCTGATGGTGGTGAGAGTGGAGCACGACTGTCTCCATGGCGCAATCGGCTAGCGCGATCGGCTGTTAACCGAAAGTTTGGAGTTTCGAGCCCACCCGATGGTGGTGCGGCGCTTTTTTTTCTTTGTGGTGATAGCTTTGATGATATGTTCTGATGGTGGTAAGAGTGGAGCAGGACTGTCTCCGTGGCGCAATTGGCTACCGCAATTGGCTGTTAACCGAAAGCTTGGAGTTTCGAACCCTCCCGGGAGTGGTGTGTTGCTTTTTTCTTTGCACTGATAGCTTTGAAGATATGTTCTGATGGTGGTGAGAGTGGAGCAGGACTGTCTTTGTGGCGCAATTGGCTTGCGCGATCGGCTGTTAACCGAAAGGTTGGAGGTTCGAGCACCACCCGGTGGTGGTGCGGCGCTTTTTTTCTTTGCACTGATAACTTTGAAGATATGTTCTGATAGTGTTGAGAGTGGAGCAGGACTGTCTCCGTGGCGAAATTGGCTAGCGCGATCGGCTGTTAACCGAAAAGTTGGAGGTTCGAGCCTACCCGGTGGTTGTGCGGCGCTTTTTTTGTGGGCTGATAGCTTTGAAGATATGTTCTGATGGTGGTGAGAGTGGAGCAGGACTGTCTCCATGGCGCAATTGGCTAGCGTCATCGGCTGTTAACCGAAGAGTTGGAGGTTCGAGCCCACCCTGTGGTAGTGCGGCGCTTTTTTTTCTTTGGGCTGATAGCTTTGAAGATATGTTCTGATAGTGGTGAGAGTGGAGCAGGACTGTCTCCATGGCGCAATTGGCTAGCGCGATCGGCTGCTAACCAAAAGGTCGGAGGTTCGAGGCCACCCGGTAGTGGTATGGCGCTTTTTTTCTTTGGGCTGATAGCTTTGAAGATATGTTCTGATGGTGGTGAGAGTGGAGCAGGACTGTCTCCGTGGCGCAATTGGCTAGCGCGATCGGCTGTTTACCCGAAAGGTTGGAGTTTCGAGCCCTCCCAGTGGTGGTGCGGCGCTTTTTTTCTTTGGGGTGATAGCTCTGAATAAATGTTTTGACAGTGGTGAGAGTGGAGCAGGACTGTCTTCGTGGCGCAATTGGCTTACGCGATCGGCTGTTAACCGAAAGGTTGGAGGTTCGAGCCCTCCCGGGAGTGGTGTGTTGCTTTTTTCTTTGCACTGATAGCTCTGAAGAAATGGTCTGACGGTGGTGAGAGTGGAGCACGACTGTCCCCGTGGCGAAATGGGCTAACGCAATCGGCTGTTAACCGAAAGGTTGGAGTTTCGAGCCCTCCCAGGAGTGGTGTGTTGCTTTTTTCTTTGCACTGATAGCTTTGAAGATATGTTCTGATGGTGGTGAGAGTCGAGCAGGACTGTCTTCGTGGCGCAATTGGCTTGCGCGATCGGCTGTTAACCGAAAGGTTGGAGGTTCGAGCACCACCCGGTGGTGGTGCGGCGCTTTTTTTCTTTGCACTGATAACTTTGAAGATATGTTCTGATAGTGTTGAGAGTGGAGCAGGACTGTCTCCGTGGCGCAATGGGCTAGCGCGATCGGCTGTTAACCGAAAGGTTGAAGTTTCGAGCCCTCCCGGTAGTGGTGTGTTGCTTTTTTCTTTGCGCTGATAGCTTTGAAGATATGTTCTGATGGTGATGAGAGTGGAGCAGGACTGTCTCCGTGGCGCAATTGCCTAGCGTGATCGGCTGTTAACCGAAAAGTTGGAGGTTCGAGCCCACACGGTGGTGGTGCGGCGCTTTTTTTCTTTGGGCTGATAGCTTTGAAGATATGTTCTGATGGTGGTTAGAGTGGAGCAGGACTGTCTCCATGGCGCAATTGGCTAGCGCGATCGGCTGCTAACCAAAAGGTCGGAGGTTCAAGGCCACCCGGTAGTGGTATGGCGCTTTTTTTCTTTGGGCTGATAGCTTTGAAGATATGTTCTGATGGTGGTGAGAGTGGAGCAGGACTGCCTCCATGGCGCAATTGGCTAGCGCGATCGGCTGCTAACCAAAAGGGCGGAGGTTCGAGCACACCCGGTGGTGGTATAGCGCTTTTTTTTGAGCTGATAGCTTTGAAGATATGTTCTGATGGTGGTGAGAGTAAAGCAGGACTGTCTCCGTAGCGCAATTGGCTAGCGCGATCGGCTGTTAACCGAAAGGTTGGAGGTTCGAGCCCTCCCGGGAGTGGTGTGTTGCTTTTTTCTTTGCGCTGATAGCTTTGAAGATATGTTCTGATGGTGGTGAGAGTGGAGCAGGACTGTCTTCGTGGCGCAATTGGCTTACGCGATCGGCTGTTAACCGAAAGGTTGGAGGTTCGAGCCCTCCCGGGAGTGGTGTGTTGCTTTTTTCTTTGCACTGGTAGCTCTGAAGAAATGGTCTGACGGTGGTGAGAGTGGAGCACGACTGTCCCCGTGGCGAAATGGGCTAACGCAATCGGCTGTTAACCGAAAGGTTGGAGTTTCGAGCCCTCGCAGGAGTGGTGTGTTGCTTTTTTCTTTGCACTGATAGCTTTGAAGATATGTTCTGATGGTGGTGAGAGTGGAGCAGGACTGTCTCCGTGGCGCAATTGGCTTGCGCGATCGGCTGTTAACCGAAAGGTTGGAGGTTCGAGCCCTCCCAGGAGTGGTGTGTTGCTTTTTTCTTTGTGGTAATAGCTTTGAAGATATGTTCTGATGGTGGTGAGAGTGGAGCACGACTGTCTCCATGGCGCAATCGGCTAGCGCGATCGGCTGTTAACCGAAAGTTTGGAGTTTCGAGCCCACCCGATGGTGGTGCGGCGCTTTTTTTTCTTTGTGGTGATAGCTTTGATGATATGTTCTGATGGTGGTAAGAGTGGAGCAGGACTGTCTCCGTGGCGCAATTGGCTGTTAACCGAAAGCTTGGAGTTTCGAACCCTCCCGGGAGTGGTGTGTTGCTTTTTTCTTTGCACTGATAGCTTTGAAGATATGTTCTGATGGTGGTGAGAGTGGAGCAGGACTGTCTTCGTGGCGCAATTGGCTTGCGCGATCGGCTGTTAACCGAAAGGTTGGAGGTTCGAGCACCACCCGGTGGTGGTGCGGCGCTTTTTTTCTTTGCGCTGATAGCTTTGAAGATATGTTCTGATGGTGGTGAGAGTGGAGCAGGACTGTCTCCGTGGCGCAATGGGCTAGCGCGATCGGCTGTTAACCGAAAGGTTGGAGTTTCGAGCTCTCCCGGTGGTGGTGCGGCGCTTTTTTCCTTTGCGGTGATAGCTCTGAATAAATGTTTTGACGGTGGTGAGAGTGGAGCAGGACTGTCTTCGTGGCGCAATTGGCTTACCCGATCGGCTGTTAACCGAAAGGTTGGAGGTTCGAGCCCTCCCGAGAGTGGTGTGTTGCTTTTTTCTTTGCGCTGATAGCTTTGAAGATATGTTCTGATGGTGGTGAGAGTGGAGCAGGACTGTCTTCGTGGCGCAATTGGCTTGCGCGATCGGCTGTTAACCGAAAGGTTGGAGGTTCGAGCACCACCCGGTGGTGGTGCGGCGCTTTTTTTCTTTGCACTGATAGCTTTGAAGATATGTTCTGATAGTGGTGAGAGTGGAGCAGGACTGTCTCCGTGGCGCAATTGGCTAGCGCAATCGGCTGTTAACCGAAAGGTTGGAGTTTCGAGCCCACCCGGCGGTGGTGTGGCGCTTTTTTTTCTTTGGGCTGATAGCTTTGAAGATATGTTCTGATGGTGGTGAGAGTAGAGCAGGACTGTCTCCGTGGCGCAATTGGCTAGCGCGATCGGCTGTTAACCGGAAGGTTGGAGGTTCGAGCCCAACCGGTGGTGGTGGGCGCTTTTTTTTTCTTTGGGGTGATAGCTCTGAAGAAATGTTCTGACGGTGGTGAGAGTGGAGCAAGACTGTCTCCGTGGGGCAATTGGCTAGCGCGATCGGCTGTTAACCGAAAAGTCGGAGATTCGAGCCTACCCGGTGGTTGTGCGGCGCTTTTTTTTCTTTGGGGTGATAGCTCTGAAGATATGTTCTGACGGTGGTGAGAGTGGAGCACAATTGTCTCCGTGGCGCAATTGGCTAGCGCGATCTGCTGTTAACCGAAAGGTTGGAGGTTCGAGCCCACCCGGTGGTGGTGCGGCGCTTTTTTTTCTTTGGGCTGATAGCTTTGAAGATATGTTCTCATGGTGGTGAGAGTGGAGCAGGACTGTCTCCGTGGCGCAATTGGCTAGCGCGATCGGCTGTTAACCGAAAAGTTGGAGGTTCGAGCCTACCCGGTGGTTGTGCGGCGCTTTTTTGTGGGCTGATAGCTTTGAAGATATGTTCTGATGGTGGTGAGAGTGGAGCAGGACTGTCTCCATGGCGCAATTGGCTAGCGTGATCGGCTGTTAACCGAAGAGTTGGAGGTTCGAGCCCACCCGGTGGTAGTGCGGCGCTTTTTTTTCTTTGGGCTGATAGCTTTGAAGATATGTTCTGATAGTGGTGAGAGTGGAGCAGGACTGTCTCCGTGGCGCAATTGGCTAGCGCGATCGGCTGTTAACCAAAAGGTCGGAGGTTCGAGCCCACCCGGTGGTGGTGCGGCGCTTTTTTTTCTTTGGGCTGATAGCTTTGAAGATATGTTCTGATGGTGGTGAGAGTGAAGCAGGACTGTCTCCGTGGCGCAATGGGGTAGCCCGATCAGCTGTTAACCGAAAGGTTGGAGTTTCGAGCCCTCCCGGGAGTGGTGTGTCGCTTTTTTCTTTGCGGTAATAGCTTTGAAGATATGTTCTGATGGTGGTGAGAGTGGAGCAGGACTGTCTCCGTGGCGCAATTGGCTAGCGCGATCGGCTGTTAACGGAGAAATGGGAGGTTCGAGCCTACCCGGTGGTTGTGCGGCGCTTTTTTTGTGGGCTGATAGCTTTGAAGATATGTTCTGATGGTGGTGAGAGTGGAGCAGGACTGTCTCCATGGCGCAATTGGCTAGCGTCATCGGCTGTTAACCGAAGAGTTGGAGGTTCGAGCCCACCCGGTGGTAGTGCGGCGCTTTTTTTTCTTTGGGCTGATAGCTTTGAAGATATGTTCTGATAGTGGTGAGAGTGGACCACGACTGTCTCCGTGGGGCAATTGGCTAGCGCGATCGGCTGTTAACCGAAAGGTTGGAGGTTCGAGCCCTCCCGGTGGTGGTGCGGCGCTTTTTTTTCTTTGGGGTGATAGCTCTGAAGATATGTTCTGACGGTGGTGAGAGTGGAGCACAATTGTCTCCGTGGCACAATTGGCTAGCGCGATCTGCTGTTAACCGAAAGGTTGGAGGTTCGAGCCCACCCTGTGGTGGTGCGGCGCTTTTTTTTGTTTGGGCTGATAGCTTTGAAGATATGTTCTAATGGTGGTGAGAGTGGAGCAGGACTGTCTCCGTGGCGCAATTGGCTAGCGCGATCGGCTGTTAACCGAAAAGTTGGAGGTTCGAGCCTACCCGGTGGTTGTGCGGCGCTTTTTTTGTGGGCTGATAGCTTTGAAGATATGTTCTGATGGTGGTGAGAGTGGAGCAGGACTGTCTCCATGGCGCAATTGGCTAGCGTCATCGGCTTTTAACCGAAGAGTTGGAGGTTCGAGCCCACCCGGTGGTAGTGCGGCGCTTTTTTTTCTTTGGACTGATAGCTTTGAAGATATGTTCTGATAGTGGTGAGAGTGGAGCAGGACTGTCTCCGTGGCGCAATTGGCTAGCGCGATCGGCTGTTAACCAAAAGGTCGGAGGTTCGAGCCCACCCGGTGGTGGTGCGGCGCTTTTTTTTCTTTGGGCTGATAGCTTTGAAGATATGTTCTGATGGTGGTGAGAGTGGAGCAGGACTGTCTCCGTGGCGCAATGGGGTAGCGCGATCAGCTGTTAACCGAAAGGTTGGAGTTTCGAGCCCTCCCGGGAGTGGTGTGTCGCTTTTTTCTTTGCGGTAATAGCTTTGAAGATATGTTCTGATGGTGGTGAGAGTGGAGCAGGACTGTCTTCGTGGCGCAATTGGCTAGCGCGATCGGCTGTTAACCGAAGGGTTGGAGGTTCGAGCCCAACCGGTGGTGGTGCGGCGCTTTTTTTTTCTTTGGGGTGATAGCTCTGAAGGATTGTTCTGACGGTGGTGAGAGTGGAGCACGACTGTCTCCGTGGGGCAATTATTGCCTAGCGCGATCGGCTGTTAACCGAAAAGTCGGAGGTACGAGCCCACCCGGTGGTGGTGCAGCGCTTTTTTTCTTTGGGCTGATAGCTTTGAAGATATGTTCTGATGGTGGTGAGAGGGGAGCAGGACTGTCTCCGTGGCGCAATCGGCTAGCGCGATCGGCTGTTAACCGAAACGTTGGAAGTTCGAGCCCACCCGGTGGTGGTGCGGCGCTTTTTTTTCTTTGGGCTGATAGCTATGAAGATATGTTCTGATGGTGGTGAGAGTGGAGCAGGACTGTCTCCGTGGCGCAATTAGCTAGCGCGATCGGCTGTTAACCGAACGGTTGGAGTTTCGAGCCCACCCGGCGTTGGTGCGGCGCTTTTTTTCTTTGGGCTGATAGCTTTGAAGATATGTTCTGATGGTGGTGAGAGTAGAGCAGGACTGTCTCCGTGGCGCAATTGGCTAGCGCGATCGGCTGTTAACCGAAAGGTTGAAGTTTCGAGCCCTCCCGGTAGTGGTGTGTTGCTTTTTTCTTTGCGCTGATAGCTTTGAAGATATGTTCTGATGGTGGTGAGAGTGGAGCAGGACTGTCTCCGTGGCGCAATTGCCTAGCGTGATCGGCTGTTAACCGAAAAGTTGGAGGTTCGAGCCCACACGGTGGTGTTGCGGCGCTTTTTTTCTTTGGGCTGATAGCTTTGAAGATATGTTCTGATGGTGGTTAGAGTGGAGCAGGACTGTCTCCATGGCGCAATTGGCTAGCGCGATCGGCTGCTAACCAAAAGGTCGGAGCTTCGAGGCCACCCGGTAGTGGTATGGCGCTTTTTTTCTTTGGGCTGATAGCTTTGAAGATATGTTCTGATGGTGGTGAGAGTGGAGCAGGACTGTCTCCATGGCGCAATTGGCTAGCGCGATCGGCTGCTAACCAAATGGTCGGAGGTTCGAGCACACCCGGTGGTGGTATGGCGCTTTTTTTTGGGCTGATAGCTTTGAAGATATGTTCTGATGGTGGTGATTGTAAAGCAGGACTGTCTCCGTGGCGCAATTGGCTAGCGCGATCGGCTGTTAACCGGAAAGTTGGAGGTTCTAGCCCTCCCGGGAGTGGTGTTTTGCTTTTTTCTTTGCGGTAATAGCTTTGAAGATATGTTCTGATGGTGGTGAGAGTGGAGCAGGACTGTCTTCTTGGCGCAATTGGCTAGCGCGATCGGCTGTTAACCGAAAGGTCAGAGGTTCGAGCCACACCGGTGGTGGTGCGGCGCTTTTTTTTCTTTGGGGTGATAGCTCTGAAGAAATGTTCTGACGATGGTGAGAGTGGACACGACTGTCTCCGTGGGGCAATTGGCTAGCGCGATCGGCTGTTAACTGAAAGGTTGGAAGTTCGAGCCCACCCGGTGGTGGTGCAGCGCTTTTTTTTCTTTGGGCTGATAGCTCTGAAGAAATGTTCTGACGGTGGTGAGAGTGGAGCAGGACTGTCTCTGTGGCGCAATTGGCTAGCGTGATCGGCTGTTAACCGAAAAGTTGGAGGTTCTTGCCCACCCGGTGGTGGTGCGGCGCTTTTTTTTCTTTGGGCTGATAGCTTTGAAGATATGTTCTGATGGTGGTGAGAGTGGAGCAGGACTGTCTCCGTGGCGCAATTGGCTAGCGCGATCGGCTGTTAACCAAAAGGTCGGAGGTTCGAGCCCACCCAATGGTGGTGCGGCGCTTTTTTTCTTCGGGCTGATAGCTTTGATGATATGTTCTTATGGTGGTGAGAGTGGAGCAGGTCTGTCTCCGTGGCGCAATTGGCTAGCGCGATCGGCTGTTAACCGAAAAGTTGGAGGTTCGAGCGTACCCGGTGGTTGTGCGGCGCTTTTTTTTCTGTGGGCTGATAGCTTTGAAGATATGTTCTGATGGTGGTGAGAGTGGAGCAGGACTGTCTCCGTGGCGCAATTGGCTAGCGTGATCGGCTGTTAACCGGAAAGTTGGAGGTTCGAGCCCACCCGGTGGTGGTGCGGCGCTTTTTTTTCTTTGGGCTGATAGCTTTGAAGATATGTTCTGATGGTGGTGAGATTGGAGCAGGACTGTCTCCGTGGCGCAATTGGCTAGCGCGATCGGCTGTTAACCAAAAGTTCGGAGGTTCGAGCCCATCCAGTGGTGGTGCGGCGCTTTTTTCGTTTTGGGCTGATAGCTTTGAAGATATGTTCTTATGGTGGTGAGAGTGGAGCAAGAGTGTCTCCGTGGCGCAAAAAAATTGGCTAGCGCGATCGGCTGTTAACCGAAAAGTCGGAGATTCGAGCCTACCCGGTGGTTGTGCGGCGCTTTTTTTTCTGTGGGCTGATAGCTTTGAAGATATGTTCTGATGGTGGTGAGAGTGGAGCAGGACTGTCTCCGTGGCGCAATTGGCTAGCGTGATCGGCTGTTAACCGAAAAGTTGGAGGTTCGAGCCCACCCGGTGGTGGTGCGGTGCTTTTTTTTCTTTGGGCTGATAGCTTTGAAGATATGTTCTGATGGTGGTGAGAGTGGAGCAAGACTGTCTCCGTGGCGCAATTGGCTAGCATGATCGGCTGATAACCGGAAAGTTGGAGGTTCCAGCCCACCCGGTGGTTGTGCGGCGCTTTTTTTTTCTGTGGGCTGATAGCTTTGAAGATATGTTCTGATGGTGGTGAGAGTTGAGCAGGACTTTCTCCGTGGCGCAATTGGCCAGCGCGATCGGCTGTTAACCGAAAAGTTGGAGGTTCGAGCCTTCCCGGGAGTGGTGTTTTGCTTTTTTCTTTGCGCGGATAGCTTTGAAGATATGTTCTGATGGTGGTGAGAGTGAAGCACGACTGTCTCCTTGGCGCAATTGGCTAGCGCGATCGGCTGTTAACCGAAAGGTTGGAGGTTCGAGCCCACCTGGTGGTGGTGCAGCGCTTTTTTTTCTTTGCGTTGATAGCTTTGAAGATATGTTCTGATGATGGTCAGAGTGGAGCAAGACTGCCTCCGTGGCGCAATGGGCTAGCGCGATCGGCTGTTAACCGAAAGGTTGGAGGTTCGAGCGTACCCGGTGGTTGTGCGGCGCTTTTTTTTCTGTGGGCTGATAGCTTTGAAGATATGTTCTGATGGTGGTGAGAGTGGAGCAGGACTGTCTCCGTGGCGCAATTGGCTAGCGTGATCGGCTGTTAACCGGAAAGTTGGAGGTTCGAGCCCACCCGGTGGTGGTGCGGCGCTTTTTTTCTTTGGGCTGATAGCTTTGAAGATATGTTCTGATGGTGGTGAGATTGAAGCAGGACTGTCTCCGTGGCGCAATTGGCTAGCGCGATCGGCTGTTAACCAAAAGTTCGGAGGTTCGAGCCCATCCAGTGGTGGTGCGGCGCTTTTTTCGTTTTGGGCTGATAGCTTTGAAGATATGTTCTGATGGTGGTGAGAGTGGAGCAGGACTGTCTCCGTGGCGCAATGGGCTAGCGCGATCGGCTGTTAACCGAAAGGTTGGAGTTTCGAGCCCTCCCGGTGGTGGTGCGGCGCTTTTTTCCTTTGCGGTGATAGCTCTGAATAAATGTTTTGACGGTGGTGAGAGTGGAGCAGGACTGTCTTCGTGGCGCAATTGGCTTACCCGATCGGCTGTTAACCGAAAGGTTGGAGGTTCGAGCCCTCCCGGGAGTGGTGTGTTGCTTTTTTCTTTGCGCTGATAGCTTTGAAGATATGTTCTTATGGTGGTGAGAGTGGAGCAGGACTGTCTTCGTGGCGCAATTGGCTTGCGCGATCGGCTGTTAACCGAAAGGTTGGAGGTTCGAGCACCACCCGGTGGTGGTGCGGCGCTTTTTTTCTTTGCACTGATAGCTTTGAAGATATGTTCTGATAGTGGTGAGAGTGGAGCAGGACTGTCTCCGTGGCGCAATTGTCTAGCGCAATCGGCTGTTAACCGAAAGGTTGGAGTTTAGAGCCCACCCGGCGTTGGTGTGGCGCTTTTTTTTCTTTGGGCTGATAGCTTTGAAGACATGTTCTGATGGTGGTGAGAGTAGAGCAGGACTGTCTCCGTGGCGCAATTGGCTAGCGCGATCGGCTGTTAACCGGAAGGTTGGAGGTTCGAGCCCAACCGGTGGTGGTGGGCGCTTTTTTTTTCTTTGGGGCGATAGCTCTGAAGAAATGTTCTGACGGTGGTGAGAGTGGAGCACGACTGTCTCCGTGGGGCAATTGGCTAGCGCGATCGGCTGTTAACCGAAAGGTTGGAGGTTCGAGCCCTCCCGGTGGTGGTGCGGCGCTTTTTTTTCTTTGGGGTGATAGCTCTGAAGATATGTTCTGACGGTGGTGAGAGTGGAGCACAATTGTCTCCGTGGCGCAATTGGCTAGCGCGATCTGCTGTTAACCGAAAGGTTGGAGGTTCGAGCCCACCCGGTGGTGGTGCGGCGCTTTTTTTTCTTTGGGCTGATAGCTTTGAAGATATGTTTTCATGGTGGTGAGAGTGGAGCAGGACTGTCTCCGTGGCGCAATTGGCTAGCGCGATCGGCTGTTAACCGAAAAGTTGGAGGTTCGAGCCTACCCGGTGGTTGTGCGGCGCTTTTTTTGTGGGCTGATAGCTTTGAAGATATGTTCTGATGGTGGTGAGAGTGGAGCAGGACTGTCTCCATGGCGCAATTGGCTAGCGTCATCGGCTGTTAACTGAAGAGTTGGAGGTTCGAGCCCACCCGGTGGTAGTGCGGCGCTTTTTTTTCTTTGGGCTGATAGCTTTGAAGATATGTTCTGATAGTGGTGAGAGTGGAGCAGGACTGTCTCCGTGGCGCAATTGGCTAGCGCGATCGGCTGTTAACTAAAAGGTCGGAGGTTCGAGCCCACCCGGTGGTGGTGCGGCGCTTTTTTTTCTTTGGGCTGATAGCTTTGAAGATATGTTCTGATGGTGGTGAGAGTGGAGCAGGACTGTCTCCGTGGCGCAATTGGCTAGCGCGATCGGCTGTTAACCGAAGGGTTGGAGGTTCGAGCCCAACCGGTGGTGGTGCGGCGCTTTTTTTTTCTTTGGGGTGATAGCTCTGAAGGATTGTTCTGACGGTGGTGAGAGTGGAGCACGACTGTCTCCGTGGGGCAATTATTGCCTAGCGCGATCGGCTGTTAACCGAAAAGTCGGAGGTACGAGCCCACCCGGTGGTTGTGCGGCGCTTTTTTTCTTTGGGCTGATAGCTTTGAAGATATGTTCTGATGGTGGTGAGAGGGGAGCAGGACTGTCTCCGTGGCGCAATCGGCTAGCGCGATCGGCTGTTAACCGAAACGTTGGAAGTTCGAGCCCACCCGGTGGTGGTGCGGCGCTTTTTTTTCTTTGGGCTGATAGCTATGAAGATATGTTCTGATGGTGGTGAGAGTGGAGCAGGACTGTCTCCGTGGCGCAATTGGCTAGCGCGATCGGCTGTTAACCGAACGGTTGGAGTTTCGAGCCCACCCGGCGTTGGTGCGGCGCTTTTTTTCTTTGGGCTGATAGCTTTGAAGATATGTTCTGATGGTGGTGAGAGTAGAGCAGGACTGTCTCCGTGGCGCAATTGGCTAGCGCGATCGGCTGTTAACCGAAAGGTTGAAGTTTCGAGCCCTCCCGGTAGTGGTGTGTTGCTTTTTTCTTTGCGCTGATAGCTTTGAAGATATGTTCTGATGGTGGTGAGAGTGGAGCAGGACTGTCTCCGTGGCGCAATTGCCTAGCGTGATCGGCTGTTAACCGAAAAGTTGGAGGTTCGAGCCCACACGGTGGTGGTGCGGCGCTTTTTTTCTTTGGGCTGATAGCTTTGAAGATTTGTTCTGATGGTGGTTAGAGTGGCGCAGGACTGTCTCCATGGCGCAATTGGCTAGCGCGATCGGCTGTTAACCGAAAGGTCAGAGGTTCGAGCCCAAGCGGTGGTGGTGCGGCGCTTTTTTTTTCTTGGGGGTGATAGCTCTGAAGAAATGTTCTGACGATGGTGAGAGTGGAGCAAGACTGTCTCCGTGGCGCAATTGGCTAGTGCGAACGGCTGTTAACCGAAAAGTCGGAGGTTCGAGCCTACCCGGTGGTTGTGCGGCGCTTTTTTTTCTGTGGGCTGATAGCTTTGAAGATATGTTCTGATGGTGGTGAGAGTGGAGCAGGACTGTCTCCGTGGCGCAATTGGCTAGCGTGATCGGCTGTTAACCGAAAAGTTGGAGGTTCGAGCCCACCCGGTGGTGGTGCGGTGCTTTTTTTTTCTTTGGGCTGATAGCTTTGAAGATATGTTCTGATGGTGGTGAGAGTGGAGCGCGACTGTCTCCGTGGCGCAGTTGGCTAGCGCGATCGCCTGTTAACCGAAAAGTTGGAGGTTCGAGCCCACCCGGAGGTGGTGCGGCGCTTTTTTTCTTTGTGCTGATAGCTTTGAAGATATGTTCTGATGGTGGTGAGAGTGGAGCAGGACTGTCTCCGTGGCGCAATTGGCTAGCGCGATCGGCTGTTAACCGAAAAGTCGGAGGTTCGAGCCCTCCCAGTGGTGGTGCGGCGCTTTTTTTTCTTTGGGCTGATACCTTTGAGGATATGTTCTGATGGTAGTGAGAGTGGAGCAGGACTGTCTCTATGGCGAAATTGGCTTGCGCGATCGGCTGTTAACCAAAAGGTTGGAGGTTCGAGCCTTCCCGGGAATGGTGTTTTGCTTTTTTCTTTGCGCGGATAGCTTTGAAGATATGTTCTGATGGTGGTGAGAGTGAAGCACGACTGTCTCCTTGGCGCAATTTGCTAGCGCGATCGGCTGTTAACCGAAAGGTTGGAGGTTCGAGCCCACCTGGTGGTGGTGCAGCGCTTTTTTTTCTTTGCGTTGATAGCTTTGAAGATATGTTCTGATGATGGTGAGAGTGGAGCAAGACTGCCTCCGTGGCGCAATGGGCTAGCGCGATCGGCAGTTAACCGAAAGGTTGGAGTCTCGAGCCCTCCCAGGAGTGGTGTGTTGCTTTTTTCTTTGCGGTAATAGCTTTGAAGATATGTTCTGATGGTGGTGAGATTGGAGCAGGACAGTCTTCGTGGGGCAATTGGCTAGCGCGATCGGTGGTTAACCGAAAGGTTGGAGGTTCGAGCCCACCCGGTGGTTTGTCAGCGCTTTTTTTTCTTTGGGCTGATAGCTCTGAAGAAATGTTCTGACGGTGGTGAGAGTGGAGCAGGACTGTCTGCGTGGCGCAATTGGCTAGCGCGATCGGCTGTTAACCGAAAAGATGGGGTTCGAGCTCTCCCGGTGGTGGTGCGGCGCTTTTTTTTCTGTGGGCTGATAGCTTTGAAGTTATGTTCTGATGGTTGTGAGAGTAGAGCAAGACTGTCTCCGTGGCGCAATTGGCTAGCGTGATCGGCTGTTAACCGGAAAGTTCGAGGTTCTAGCCCTCCCGGGAGTGGTGTTTTGCTTTTTTCTTTGCGGTAATAGCTTTGAAGATATGTTCTGATGGTGGTGAGAGTGGAGCAGGACTGTCTTCTTGGCGCAATTGGCTAGCGCGATCGGCTGTTAACCGAAAGGTCAGAGGTTCGAGCCACACCGGTGGTGGTGCGGCGCTTTTTTTTCTTTGGGGTGATAGCTCTGAAGAAATGTTCTGACGATGGTGAGAGTGGACACGACTGTCTCCGAGGGGCAATTGGCTAGCGCGATCGGCTGTTAACTGAAAGGTTGGAAGTTCGAGCCCACCCGGTGGTGGTGCAGCGCTTTTTTTTCTTTGGGCTGATAGCTCTGAAGAAATGTTCTGACGGTGGTGAGAGTGGAGCAGGACTGTCTCTGTGGCGCAATTGGCTAGCGTGATCGGCTGTTAACCGAAAAGTTGGAGGTTCTTGCCCACCCGGTGGTGGTGCGGCGCTTTTTTTTCTTTGGGCTGATAGCTTTGAAGATATGTTCTGATGGTGGTGAGAGTGGAGCAGGACTGTCTCCGTGGCGCAATTGGCTAGCGCGATCGGCTGTTAACCAAAAGGTCGGAGGTTCGAGCCCACCCAATGGTGGTGCGGCGCTTTTTTTCTTCGGGCTGATAGCTTTGATGATATGTTCTTATGGTGGTGAGAGTGGAGCAGGTCTGTCTCCGTGGCGCAATTGGCTAGCGCGATCGGCTGTTAACCGAAAAGTTGGAGGTTCGAGCGTACCCGGTGGTTGTGCGGCGCTTTTTTTTCTGTGGGCTGATAGCTTTGAAGATATGTTCTGATGGTGGTGAGAGTGGAGCAGGACTGTCTCCGTGGCGCAATTGGCTAGCGTGATCGGCTGTTAACCGGAAAGTTGGAGGTTCGAGCCCACCCGGTGGTGGTGCGGCGCTTTTTTTTCTTTGGGCTGATAGCTTTGAAGATATGTTCTGATGGTGGTGAGATTGGAGCAGGACTGTCTCCGTGGCGCAATTGGCTAGCGCGATCGGCTGTTAACCAAAAGTTCGGAGGTTCGAGCCCATCCAGTGGTGGTGCGGCGCTTTTTTCGTTTTGGGCTGATAGCTTTGAAGATATGTTCTTATGGTGGTGAGAGTGGAGCAAGACTGTCTCCGTGGCGCAATTGGCTAGCGCGATCGGCTGTTAACCGAAAAGTTGGAGGTTCGAGCCCACCCGGTGGTGGTGCGGTGCTTTTTTTTCTTTGGGCTGATAGCTTTGAAGATATGTTCTGATGGTGGTGAGAGTGGAGCAAGACTGTCTCCGTGGCGCAATTGGCTAGCATGATCGGCTGATAACCGGAAAGTTGGAGGTTCGAGCCCTCCCGGGAGTGGTGTTTTGCTTTTTTCTTTGCGGTAATAGCTTTGAAGATATGTTCTGATGGTGGTGAGAGTGGAGCAGGACTGTCTTCGTGGCGCAATTGGCTAGCGCGATCGGCTGTTAACCGAAAGGTCAAAGGTTCGAGCCGAACCGGTGGTGGTGCAGCGCTTTTTTTTCTTTGGGGTGATAGCTCTGAAGAAATGTTCTGACGATGGTGAGAGTGGAGCACGACTGTCTCCGTGGGGCAATTGGCTAGCGCGATCGGCTGTTAACTGAAAGGTTGGAGGTTCGAGCCCACCCGGTGGTGGTGCAGCGCTTTTTTTTCTTTGGGCTGATAGCTCTGAAGAAATGTTCTGACGGTGGTGAGAGTGGAGCAGGACTGTCTCCGTCGCACAATTGGCTAGCGCGATCGGCTGTTAACCGAAAAGTAGGAGGTTCGAGCCCACCTGGTGGTGGTGCGGCGCTTTTTTTTCTTTGGGCTGATAGCTTTGAAGATATGTTCTAACTGTGGTGAGAGTTGAGCAGGACTTTTTCCGTGGCGCAATTGGCCAGCGCGAACGGCTGTTAACCGAAAAGTTGGAGGTTCGA
The DNA here is from genome assembly GCF_043290135.1 of Rhipicephalus microplus. Lineage (NCBI taxonomy): Eukaryota > Metazoa > Arthropoda > Arachnida > Ixodida > Ixodidae > Rhipicephalus > Rhipicephalus microplus. The sequence goes on along the minus strand of NW_027464699.1, from coordinate 388,338 downwards.
GCCCTCCCGGGAGTGGTGTATTGCTTTTTTCTTTGCGCGGATAGCTTTGAAGATATGTTCTGATGGTGGTGAGAGTGGAGCACGACTGTCTCCTTGGCGCAATTGGCTAGCGCGATCGGCTGTTAACCGAAAGGTTGGAGTTTCGAGCCCTCGCGGGAGTGGTGTGTTGCTTTTTTCTTTGCGCTGATAGCTTTGAAGATATGTTCTGATGGTGGTGAGAGAGGAGCACGACTGTCTCCGTGGCGCAATTGGCTAGCGCGATCGGCTGTTAACCGAAAGGTTGGAGGTTCGAGCCCACCCGGTGGTGGTGCGGTGCTTTTTTTGGGCTGATAGCTTTGAAGTTATGTTCTGATGGTGGTGAGAAGGGAGCAAGACTGTCTCCGTGGCGCAATGGGCTAGCGCGATCGGCTGTTGACCGAAAGGTTGGAGTTTCGAGCCCTCCCGGGAGTGGTGTGTTGCTTTTTTCTTTGGGCTGATAGCTTTGAAGATATGTTCTGATGGTGGTGAGAGTGGAGCAGGACTGTCTTCGTGGCGCTATTGGCTAGCACGATCGGCTGTTAACCGAAAGGTTGGAGGTTCGAGTCTAACCGGTGGTGGTGCGGCCCTTTTTTTTTCTTTGGGGTGATAGCTCTGAAGAAATGTTCTGACGGTGGTGAGAGTGGAGCACGACTGTCTCCGTGGGGCAATTGGCTAGCGCGATCAGCTGTTAACCGAAAGGTGGGAGGTTCGAGCCCACCCGGTGGTGGTGTGGCGCTTTTTTTTCTTTGGGGTGATAGCTCTGAAGAAATGGTCTGACGGTGGTGAGAGTGGAGCAGGACTGTCTCCGTGGCGCAATTGGCTAGCGTGATCGGCTGTTAACCGAAAAGTTGGATGTTCTTGCCCACCCGGTGGTGGTGCGGCGCTTTTTTTTTCTTTGGGGTGATAGCTCTGAAGAAATGTTCTGACGATGGTGAGAGTGGAGCACGACTGTCTCCGTGGGGCAATTGGCTAGCGCGATCGGCTGTTAACCGTAAGGTCGGAGGTTCGAGCCCACCCGGTGGTTTTGCAGCGCTTTTTTTTCTTTGGGCTGATAGCTCTGAAGAAATGTTCTGCCGGTGGTGAGAGTGGAGCAGGACTGTCTGCGTGGCGCAATTGGCTAGCGCGATCGGCTGTTAAACGAAAAGTTGGAGGTTCGAGCTCTCCCGGTGGTGGTGCGGCGCTTTTTTTTCTGTGGGCTGATAGCTTTGAAGTTATGTTCTGATGGTTTTGAGAGTAGAGCAAGACTGTCTCCGTGGCGCAATTGGCTAGCGTGATCGGCTGTTAACCGGAAAGTTGGAGGTTCGAGCCCTCCCGAGAGTGGTGTTTTGCTTTTTTCTTTGTGGTAATAGCTTTGAAGATATGTTCTGATGGTGGTGAGAGTGGAGCAGGACTGTCTTCGTGGCGCAATTGGCTAGCGCGATCGGCTGTTAACCGAAAGGTCAGAGGTTCGAGCCCAAGCGGTGGTGGTGCGGCGCTTTTTTTTTCTTGGGTGTGATAGCTTTGAAGATATGTTCTGATGGTGGTGAGAGTGGAGCAGGACTGTCTCCGTGGCGCAATTGGCTAGCGTGATCGGCTGTTAACCGAAAAGTTGGAGGTTCGAGCCCACCCGGTGGTGGTGCGGTGCTTTTTTTTTTCTTTGGGCTGATAGCTTTGAAGATATGTTCTGATGGTGGTGAGAGTGGAGCACGACTGTCTCCGTGGCGCAGTTGGCTAGCGCGATCGCCTGTTAACCGAAAAGTTGGAGGTTCGAGCCCACCCGGAGGTGGTGCGGCGCTTTTTTTCTTTGTGCTGATAGCTTTGAAGATATGTTCTGATGGTGGTGAGAGTGGAGCAGGACTGTCTCCGTGGCGCAATTGGCTAGCGCGATCGGCTGTTAACCGAAAAGTCGGAGGTTCGAGCCCACCCAGTGGTGGTGCGGCGCTTTTTTTTCTTTGGGCTGATACCTTTGAGGATATGTTCTGATGGTAGTGAGAGTGGAGCAGGACTGTCTCTATGGCGAAATTGGCTTGCGCGATCGGCTGTTAACCAAAAGGTTGGAGGTTCGAGCCTTCCCGGGAGTGGTGTTTCGCTTTTTTCTTTGCGCGGATAGCTTTGAAGATATGTTCTGATGGTGGTGAGAGTGAAGCACGACTGTCTCCTTGCCGCAATTGGCTAGCGCGATCGGCTGTTAACCGAAAGGTTGGAGGTTCGAGCCCACCTGGTGGTGGTGCAGCGCTTTTTTTTCTTTGCGTTGATAGCTTTGAAGATATGTTCTGATGATGGTGAGAGTGGAGCAAGACTGCCTCCGTGGCGCAATGGGCTAGCGCGATCGGCTGCTAACCGAAAGGTTGGAGTCTCGAGCCCTCCCAGGAGTGGTGTGTTGCTTTTTTCTTTGCGGTAATAGCTTTGAAGATATGTTCTGATGGTGGTGAGATTGGAGCAGGACAGTCTTCGTGGCGCAATTGGCTAGCGCGATCGGCGGTTAACCGAAAGGTTGGAGGTTCGAGCCCACCCGGTGGTTTGTCAGCGCTTTTTTTTCTTTGGGCTGATAGCTCTGAAGAAATGTTCTGACGGTGGTGAGAGTGGAGCAGGACTGTCTGCGTGGCGCAATTGGCTAGCGCGATCGGCTGTTAACCGAAAAGTTGGGGTTCGAGCTCTCCCGGTGGTGGTGCGGCGCTTTTTTTTCTGTGGGCTGATAGCTTTGAAGTTATGTTCTGATGGTTGTGAGAGTAGAGCAAGACTGTCTCCGTGGCGCAATTGGCTAGCGTGATCGGCTGTTAACCGGAAAGTTGGAGGTTCGAGCCCTACCGGGAGTGGTGTTTTGCTTTTTTCATTGCGGTAATAGCTTTGAAGATATGTTCTGATGGTGGTGAGAGTGGAGCAGGACTGTCTTCGTGGCGCAATTGGCTAGCGCGATCGGCTGTTAACCGAAAGGTCAGAGGTTCGAGCCACACCGGTGGTGGTGCGGCGCTTTTTTTTTCTTTGGGGTGATAGCTCTGAAGAAATGTTCTGACGATGGTGAGAGTGGAGCACGACTGTCTCCGTGGGGCAATTGGCTAGCGCGATCGGCTGTTAACTGAAAGGTTGGAAGTTCGAGCCCACCCGGTGGTGGTGCAGCGCTTTTTTTCTTTGGGCTGATAGCTCTGAAGAAATGTTCTGCCGGTGGTGAGAGTGGAGCAGGACTGTCTCCGTGGCGCAATTGGCTAGCGTGATCGGCTGTTAACCGAAAAGTTGGATGTTCTTGCCCACCCGGTGGTGGTGCGGCGCTTTTTTTTTCTTTGGAGTGATAGCTCTGAAGAAATGTTCTGACGATGGTGAGAGTGGAGCACGACTGTCTCCGTGGGGCAATTGGCTAGCGCGATCGGCTGTTAACCGTAAGGTCGGAGGTTCGAGCCCACCCGGTGGTTTTGCAGCGCTTTTTTTTCTTTGGGCTGATAGCTCTGAAGAAATGTTCTGCCGGTGGTGAGAGTGGAGCAGGACTGTCTGCGTGGCGCAATTGGCTAGCGCGATCGGCTGTTAACCGAAAATTTGGAGGTTCGAGCTCTCCCGGTGGTGGTGCGGCGCTTCTTTTTCTGTGGGCTGATAGCTTTGAAGTTAAGTTCTGATGGTTGTGAGAGTAGAGCAAGACTGTCTCCGTGGCGCCATTGGCTAGCGTGATCGGCTGTTAACCGGAAAGTTGGAGGTTCGAGCCCTCCCGAGAGTGGTGTTTTGCTTTTTTCTTTGTGGTAATAGCTTTGAAGATATGTTCTGATGGTGGTGAGAGTGGAGCAGGACTGTCTTCGTGGCGCAATTGGCTAGCGCGATCGGCTGTTAACCGAAAGGTCAGAGGTTCGAGCCCAACCGGTGGTGGTGCGGCGCTTTTTTTTTCTTGGGGGTGATAGCTCTGAAGAAATGTTCTGACGATGGTGAGAGTGGAGCAAGACTGTCTCCGTGGCGCAATTGGCTAGCGCGATCGGCTGTTAACCGAAAAGTCGGAGGTTCGAGCCTACCCGGTGGTTGTGCGGCGCTTTTTTTTGTGGGCTGATAGCTTTGAAGATATGTTCTGATGGTGGTGAGAGTGGAGCAGGACTGTCTCCGTGGCGCAATTGGCTAGCGTGATCGGCTGTTAACCGAAAAGTTGGAGGTTCGAGCCCACCCGGTGGTGGTGCGGTGCTTTTTTTTTCTTTGGGCTGATAGCTTTGAAGATATGTTCTGATGGTGGTGAGAGTGGAGCACGACTGTCTCCGTGGCGCAGTTGGCTAGCGCGATCGCCTGTTAACCGAAAAGTTGGAGGTTCGAGCCCACCCGGAGGTGGTGCGGCGCTTTTTTTCTTTGTGCTGATAGCTCTGAAGATATGTTCTGATGGTGGTGAGAGTGGAGCAGGACTGTCTCCGTGGCGCAATTGGCTAGCGCGATCGGCTGTTAACCGAAAAGTCGGAGGTTCGAGCCCACCCAGTGGTGGTGCGGCGCTTTTTTTTCTTTGGGCTGATACCTTTGAGGATATGTTCTGATGGTTGTGAGAGTGGAGCAGGACTGTCTCTATGGCGAAATTGGCTTGCGCGATCGGCTGTTAACCAAAAGGTTGGAGGTTCGAGCCCACCCGGTGGTGGTGCGGCGCTTTTTTTTCTTTGGGCTGATAGCTTTGAAGATATGTTGTAATTGTGGTGAGAGTGGAGCAGGACTGTCTCCGTGGCGCAATTGGCCAGCGCGATCAGCTGTTAACCGAAAAGTTGGAGGTTCGAGCCCACCCGGTGGTGGTGCGGTGCTTTTTTTTCATTGGGCTGATAGCTTTGATGATATGATCTGATGGTGGTGAGAGATGAGCAAGACTGTCTCCGTGGCGCAATGGGCTAGCGCGATCGGCTGTTGACCGAAAGGTTGGAGGTTCGAGCCCACCCAGTGGTGGTGCGGCGCTTTTTTTTCTTTGGGCTGATAGCTTTGAAGATGTGTTCTTATGGTGGTGAGAGTGGAGCAGGACTGTCTCCGTGGCGCAATTGGCTAGCGCGATCGGCTGTTAACCGAAAAGTCGGAGGTTGGAGCCTACCCGGTGGTTGTGCGGCGCTTTTTTTCTGTGGGTTGATAGCTTTGAAGATATGTTCTGATAGTGGTGAGAGTGGAGCAGGACTGTCTCTATGGCGAAATTGGCTTGCGCGATCGGCTGTTAACCGAAAGGTTGGAGGTTCGAGCCCACCCGGTGGTGGTGCGGCGCTTTTTTTTCTGTGGGCTGATAGCTTTGAAGATATGTTCTGATGGTGGTGAGAGTGGAGCAGGACTGTCTCCGTGGTGCAATTGGCTAGCGTGATCTTCTGTTAACCGAAAGGTTGGAGTTTCGAGCCCACCCGGCGGTGGTGCGGCGCTTTTTTTTCTTTGGGGTGATTGCTCTGAAGAAATGTTCTGACGGTGGTGAGAGTGGAGCACGACTGTCTCCGTGGTGCAATTGGCTAGCGTGATCTGCTGTTAACCGAAAGGTGGGAGGTTCGAGCCCACCCGGTGGTGCGGCGCTTTTTTTTGGATGATAGCTCTGAAGAAATGGTCTGACGGTGGTGAGAGAGGAGCAGGACGGTCCCCGTGGCGCAATTGGCTAGCGCGATCGGCTGTTAACCGAAAGGTTGGAGTTTCGAGCCCTCCCGGGAGTGGTATGTTGCTTTTTTCTTTGCGCTGATAGCTTTGAAGATATGTTCTGATGGTGGTGAGAGTGGAGCACGACTGTCTCCTTGGCGCAATTGGCTAGCGCGATCGGCTGTTAAGCGAAAGGTTGGAGGTTCGAGCCCACCCGGTGGTGGTGCGGTGCTTTTTTTTGGGCTGATAGCTTTGAAGTTATGTTCTGATGGTGGTGAGAAGGGAGCAAGACTGTCTCCGTGGCACAATGGGCTAGCGCGATCGGCTGTTGACCGAAAGGTTGGAGTTTCGAGCCCTCCCGGGAGTGGTGTGTTGCTTTTTTCTTTGCGCTGATAGCTTTGAAGTTATGTTCTGATGGTGGTGAGAGTGGAGCAAGACTGTCTCCGTGGCGCAATGGGCTAGCGCGATCGGCTGTTAACCGAAAGGTTGGAGGTTCGAGCCCACCTGGTGGTAGTGCAGCGCTTTTTTTCTTTGCGCTGATAGCTTTGAAGATATGTTCTGATGATGGTGAGAGTGGAGCAAGACAGCCTCCGTGGCGCAATGGGCTAGCGCGATCGGCTGTTAACCGAAAGGTTGGAGTCTTGAGCCCTCCCAGGAGTGGTGTGTTGGTTTTTTCTTTGCGGTAATAGCTTTGAAGATATGTTCTGATGGTTGTGAGAGTGGAGCAGGACTGTCTTCGTGGCGCAATAAGCTAGCGCGATCGGCTGTTAACCGAAAGGTCAGAGGTTCGAGCCACACCGGTGGTGGTGCGGCGCTTTTTTTTTCTTTGGGGTGATAGCTCTGAAGAAATGTTCTGACGATGGTGAGAGTGGAGCACGACTGTCTCCGTGGGGCAATTGGCTAGCGCGATCGGCTGTTAACTGAAAGGTTGGAAGTTCGAGCCCACCCGGTGGTGGTGCAGCGCTTTTTTTCTTTGGGCTGATAGCTCTGAAGAAATGTTCTGCCGGTGGTGAGAGTGGAGCAGGACAGTCTCCGTGGCGCAATTGGCTAGCGTGATCGGCTGTTAACCGAAAAGTTGGATGTTCTTGCCCACCCGGTGGTGGTGCGGCGCTTTTTTTTTCTTTGGGGTGATAGCTCTGAAGAAATGTTCTGACGATGGTGAGAGTGGAGCACGACTGTCTCCGTGGGGCAATTGGCTAGCGCGATCGGCTGTTAACCGTAAGGTCGGAGGTTCGAGCCCACCCGGTGGTTTTGCAGCGCTTTTTTTTCTTTGGGCTGATAGCTCTGAAGAAATGTTCTGCCGGTGGTGAGAGTGGAGCAGGACTGTCTGCGTGGCGCAATTGGCTAGCGTGATCGGCTGTTAACCGAAAAGTTGGAGGTTCGAGCTCTCCCGGTGGTGGTGCGGCGCTTTTTTTTCTGTGGGCTGATAGCTTTGAAGTTATGTTCTGATGGTTGTGAGAGTAGAGCAAGACTGTCTCCGTGGTGCAATTGGCTAGCGTGATCGGCTGTTAACCGACAGGTTGGAGTTTCGAGCCCACCCGGCGGTGGTGCGGCGCTTTTTTTTCTTTGGGGTGATAGCTTTGAAGATATGTTCTGATGGTGGTGAGAGTGGAGCACGACTGTCTCTGTGGCGCAGTTGGCTAGCGCGATCGCCTGTTAACCGAAAAGTTGGAGGTTCGAGCCCACCCGGAGGTGGTGCGGCGCTTTTTTTCTTTGTGCTGATAGCTTTGAAGATATGTTCTGATGGTGGTGAGAGTGGAGCAGGACTGTCTCCGTGGCGCAATTGGCTAGCGCGATCAGCTGTTAACCGAAAAGTCGGAGGTTCGAGCCCACCCAGTGGTGGTGCGGCGCTTTTTTTTCTTTGGGCTGATACCTTTGAGGATATGTTCTGATGGTAGTGAGAGTGGAGCAGGACTGTCTCTATGGCGAAATTGGCTTGCGCGATCGGCTGTTAACCAAAAGGTTGGAGGTTCGAGCCTTCCCGGGAGTGGTGTTTTGCTTTTTTCTTTGCGCGGATAGCTTTGAAGATATGTTCTGATGGTGGTGAGAGTGAAGCACGACTGTCTCCTTGGCGCCATTGGCTAGCGCGATCGGCTGTTAACCGAAAGGTTGGAGGTTCGAGCCCACCTGGTGGTGGTGCAGCGCTTTTTTTTCTTTGCGTTGATAGCTTTGAAGATATGTTCTGATGATGGTGAGAGTGGAGCAAGACTGCCTCCGTGGCGCAATGGGCTAGCGCGATCGGCTGTTAACCGAAAGGTTGGAGTCTCGAGCCCTCCCAGGAGTGGTGTGTTGCTTTTTTCTTTGCGGTAATAGCTTTGAAGATATGTTCTGATGGTGGTGAGATTGGAGCAGGACAGTCTTCGTGGCGCAATTGGCTAGCGCGATCGGCTGTTAACCGAAAGGTTGGAGGTTCGAGCCCACCCGGTGGTTTGTCAGCGCTTTTTTTTCTTTGGGCTGATAGCTCTGAAGAAATGTTCTGACGGTGGTGAGAGTGGAGCAGGACTGTCTGCGTGGCGCAATTGGCTAGCGCGATCGGCTGTTAACCGAAAAGTTGGGGTTCGAGCTCTCCCGGTGGTGGTGCGGCGCTTTTTTTTCTGTGGGCTGATAGCTTTGAAGTTATGTTCTGATGGTTGTGAGAGTAGAGCAAGACTGTCTCCGTGGCGCAATTGGCTAGCGTGATCGGCTGTTAACCGGAAAGTTGGAGGTTCGAGCCCTCCCGGGAGTGGTGTTTTGCTTTTTTCATTGCGGTAATAGCTTTGAAGATATGTTCTGATGGTGGTGAGAGTGGAGCAGGACTGTCTTCGTGGCGCAATTGGCTAGCGCGATCGGCTGTTAACCGAAAGGTCAGAGGTTCGAGCCACACCGGTGGTGGTGCGGCGCTTTTTTTTTCTTTGGGGTGATAGCTCTGAAGAAATGTTCTGACGATGGTGAGAGTGGAGCACGACTGTCTCCGTGGGGCAATTGGCTAGCGCGATCGGCTGTTAACTGAAAGGTTGGAAGTTCGAGCCCACCCGGTGGTGGTGCAGCGCTTTTTTTCTTTGGGCTGATAGCTCTGAAGAAATGTTCTGCCGGTGGTGAGAGTGGAGCAGGACTGTCTCTGTGGCGCAATTGGCTAGCGTGATCGGCTGTTAACCGAAAAGTTGGATGTTCTTGCCCACCCGGTGGTGGTGCGGCGCTTTTTTTTTCTTTGGGGTGATAGCTCTGAAGAAATGTTCTGACGATGGTGAGAGTGGAGCACGACTGTCTCCGTGGGGCAATTGGCTAGCGCGATCGGCTGTTAACCGTAAGGTCGGAGGTTCGAGCCCACCCGGTGGTTTTGCAGCGCTTTTTTTTCTTTGGGCTGATAGCTCTGAAGAAATGTTCTGCCGGTGGTGAGAGTGGAGCAGGACTGTCTGCGTGGCGCAATTGGCTAGCGCGATCGGCTGTTAACCGAAAAGTTGGAGGTTCGAGCTCTCCCGGTGGTGGTGCGGCGCTTCTTTTTCTGTGGGCTGATAGCTTTGAAGTTAAGTTCTGATGGTTGTGAGAGTAGAGCAAGACTGTCTCCGTGGCGCAATTGGCTAGCGTGATCGGCTGTTAACCGGAAAGTTGGAGGTTCGAGCCCTCCCGAGAGTGGTGTTTTGCTTCTTTCTTTGTGGTAATAGCTTTGAAGATATGTTCAGATGGTGGTGAGAGTGGAGCAGGACTGTCTTCGTGGCGCAATTGGCTAGCGCGATCGGCTGTTAACCGAAAGGTCAGAGGTTCGAGCCCAACCGGTGGTGGTGCGGCGCTTTTTTTTTCTTGGGGGTGATAGCTCTGAAGAAATGTTCTGACGATGGTGAGAGTGGAGCAAGACTGTCTCCGTGGCGCAATTGGCTAGCGCGATCGGCTGTTAACCGAAAAGTCGGAGGTTCGAGCCTACCCGGTGGTTGTGCGGCGCTTTTTTTTTCTGTGGGCTGATAGCTTTGAAGATATGTTCTGATGGTGGTGAGAGTGGAGCAGGACTGTCTCCGTGGCGCAATTGGCTAGCGTGATCGGCTGTTAACCGAAAAGTTGGAGGTTCGAGCCCACCCGGTGGTGGTGCGGTGCTTTTTTTTTCTTTGGGCTGATAGCTTTGAAGATATGTTCTGATGGTGGTGAGAGTGGAGCACGACTGTCTCCGTGGCGCAGTTGGCTAGCGCGATCGCCTGTTAACCGAAAAGTTGGAGGTTCGAGCCCACCCGGAGGTGGTGCGGCGCTTTTTTTCTTTGTGCTGATAGCTTTGAAGATATGTTCTGATGGTGGTGAGAGTGGAGCAGGACTGTCTCCGTGGCGCAATTGGCTAACGCGATCGGCTGTTAACCGAAAAGTCGGAGGTTCGAGCCCACCCAGTGGTGGTGCGGCGCTTTTTTTTCTTTGGGCTGATACTTTTGAGGATATGTTCTGATGGTTGTGAGAGTGGAGCAGGACTGTCTCTATGGCGAAATTGGCTTGCGCGATCGGCTGTTAACCAAAAGGTTGGAGGTTCGAGCCCACCCGGTGGTGGTGCGGCGCTTTTTTTTCTTTGGGCTGATAGCTTTGAAGATATGTTCTAATTGTGGTGAGAGTGGAGCAGGACTGTCTCCGTGGCGCAATTGGCCAGCGCGATCAGCTGTTAACCGAAAAGTTGGAGGTTCGAGCCCACCCGGTGGTGGTGCGGTGCTTTTTTTTCATTGGGCTGATAGCTTTGATGATATGATCTGATGGTGGTGAGAGATGAGCAAGACTGTCTCCGTGGCGCAATGGGCTAGCGCGATCGGCTGTTGACCGAAAGGTTGGAGTTTCGAGCCCTCCCGGGAGTGGTGTGTTGCTTTTTTCTTTGCGATGATAGCTTTGAAGATATGTTCTGATGGTGGTGAGAGTGGAGCAAGATTGTCTCCGTGGCGCAATGGGCTAGCGCGATCGGCTGTTAACCGAAAAGTTGGAGGTTCGAGCCCACCCGGTGGTGGTGCGGTGCTTTTTTTTCTTCGGGCTGATAGCTTTGGTGATATTATCTGATGGTGGTGAGAGATGAGCAAGACTGTCTCCGTGGCGCAATGGGCTAGCGCGATTGGTGTTAACCGAAAAGTCGGAGGTTGGAACCTACCCGGTGGTTGTGCGGCGCTTTTTTTCTGTGGGTTGATAGCTTTGAAGATATGTTCTGATGGTGGTGAGAGTGGAGCAGGACTGTCTCCGTGGCGCAATTGGCTAGCGTGATCGGCTGTTAACCGAAAAGTTGGAGGTTCGAGCCCACCCGGTGGTTGTGCGGCGCTTTTTTTTCTGTGGGCTGATAGCTTTGAAGATATATTCTGATGGTGGTGAGAGTGCAGCAGGACTGTCTCCGTGGCGCAATTGGCTAGCGTGATCGGCTGTTAACCGGAAAGTTGGAGGTTAGAGCGCACCCGGTGGTGGTGCGGTGCTTTTTTTTTCTTTGGGCTGATAGCTTTGAAGATATGTTCTGATGGTGGTGAGAGTGGAGCACGACTGTCTCCGTGGCGCAGTTGGCTAGCGCGATCGCCTGTTAACCGAAAAGTTGGAGGTTCGAGCCCACCCGGAGGTGGTGCGGCGCTTTTTTTTCTTTGGGCTGATAGCTCTGAAGAAATGTTCTGCCGGTGGTGAGAGTGGAGCAGGACTGTCTGCGTGGCGCAATTGGCTAGCGCGATCGGCTGTTAACCGAAAATTTGGAGGTTCGAGCTCTCCCGGTGGTGGTGCGGCGCTTCTTTTTCTGTGGGCTGATAGCTTTGAAGTTAAGTTCTGATGGTTGTGAGAGTAGAGCAAGACTGTCTCCGTGGCGCCATTGGCTAGCGTGATCGGCTGTTAACCGGAAAGTTGGAGGTTCGAGCCCTCCCGAGAGTGGTGTTTTGCTTTTTTCTTTGTGGTAATAGCTTTGAAGATATGTTCTGATGGTGGTGAGAGTGGAGCAGGACTGTCTTCGTGGCGCAATTGGCTAGCGCGATCGGCTGTTAACCGAAAGGTCAGAGGTTCGAGCCCAACCGGTGGTGGTGCGGCGCTTTTTTTTTCTTGGGGGTGATAGCTCTGAAGAAATGTTCTGACGATGGTGAGAGTGGAGCAAGACTGTCTCCGTGGCGCAATTGGCTAGCGCGATCGGCTGTTAACCGAAAAGTCGGAGGTTCGAGCCTACCCGGTGGTTGTGCGGCGCTTTTTTTTGTGGGCTGATAGCTTTGAAGATATGTTCTGATGGTGGTGAGAGTGGAGCAGGACTGTCTCCGTGGCGCAATTGGCTAGCGTGATCGGCTGTTAACCGAAAAGTTGGAGGTTCGAGCCCACCCGGTGGTGGTGCGGTGCTTTTTTTTTCTTTGGGCTGATAGCTTTGAAGATATGTTCTGATGGTGGTGAGAGTGGAGCACGACTGTCTCCGTGGCGCAGTTGGCTAGCGCGATCGCCTGTTAACCGAAAAGTTGGAGGTTCGAGCCCACCCGGAGGTGGTGCGGCGCTTTTTTTCTTTGTGCTGATAGCTCTGAAGATATGTTCTGATGGTGGTGAGAGTGGAGCAGGACTGTCTCCGTGGCGCAATTGGCTAGCGCGATCGGCTGTTAACCGAAAAGTCGGAGGTTCGAGCCCACCCAGTGGTGGTGCGGCGCTTTTTTTTCTTTGGGCTGATACCTTTGAGGATATGTTCTGATGGTTGTGAGAGTGGAGCAGGACTGTCTCTATGGCGAAATTGGCTTGCGCGATCGGCTGTTAACCAAAAGGTTGGAGGTTCGAGCCCACCCGGTGGTGGTGCGGCGCTTTTTTTTCTTTGGGCTGATAGCTTTGAAGATATGTTGTAATTGTGGTGAGAGTGGAGCAGGACTGTCTCCGTGGCGCAATTGGCCAGCGCGATCAGCTGTTAACCGAAAAGTTGGAGGTTCGAGCCCACCCGGTGGTGGTGCGGTGCTTTTTTTTCATTGGGCTGATAGCTTTGATGATATGATCTGATGGTGGTGAGAGATGAGCAAGACTGTCTCCGTGGCGCAATGGGCTAGCGCGATCGGCTGTTGACCGAAAGGTTGGAGGTTCGAGCCCACCCAGTGGTGGTGCGGCGCTTTTTTTTCTTTGGGCTGATAGCTTTGAAGATGTGTTCTTATGGTGGTGAGAGTGGAGCAGGACTGTCTCCGTGGCGCAATTGGCTAGCGCGATCGGCTGTTAACCGAAAAGTCGGAGGTTGGAGCCTACCCGGTGGTTGTGCGGCGCTTTTTTTCTGTGGGTTGATAGCTTTGAAGATATGTTCTGATAGTGGTGAGAGTGGAGCAGGACTGTCTCTATGGCGAAATTGGCTTGCGCGATCGGCTGTTAACCGAAAGGTTGGAGGTTCGAGCCCACCCGGTGGTGGTGCGGCGCTTTTTTTTCTGTGGGCTGATAGCTTTGAAGATATGTTCTGATGGTGGTGAGAGTGGAGCAGGACTGTCTCCGTGGTGCAATTGGCTAGCGTGATCTTCTGTTAACCGAAAGGTTGGAGTTTCGAGCCCACCCGGCGGTGGTGCGGCGCTTTTTTTTCTTTGGGGTGATTGCTCTGAAGAAATGTTCTGACGGTGGTGAGAGTGGAGCACGACTGTCTCCGTGGTGCAATTGGCTAGCGTGATCTGCTGTTAACCGAAAGGTGGGAGGTTCGAGCCCACCCGGTGGTGCGGCGCTTTTTTTTGGATGATAGCTCTGAAGAAATGGTCTGACGGTGGTGAGAGAGGAGCAGGACGGTCCCCGTGGCGCAATTGGCTAGCGCGATCGGCTGTTAACCGAAAGGTTGGAGTTTCGAGCCCTCCCGGGAGTGGTATGTTGCTTTTTTCTTTGCGCTGATAGCTTTGAAGATATGTTCTGATGGTGGTGAGAGTGGAGCACGACTGTCTCCTTGGCGCAATTGGCTAGCGCGATCGGCTGTTAAGCGAAAGGTTGGAGGTTCGAGCCCACCCGGTGGTGGTGCGGTGCTTTTTTTTGGGCTGATAGCTTTGAAGTTATGTTCTGATGGTGGTGAGAAGGGAGCAAGACTGTCTCCGTGGCACAATGGGCTAGCGCGATCGGCTGTTGACCGAAAGGTTGGAGTTTCGAGCCCTCCCGGGAGTGGTGTGTTGCTTTTTTCTTTGCGCTGATAGCTTTGAAGTTATGTTCTGATGGTGGTGAGAGTGGAGCAAGACTGTCTCCGTGGCGCAATGGGCTAGCGCGATCGGCTGTTAACCGAAAGGTTGGAGGTTCGAGCCCACCTGGTGGTAGTGCAGCGCTTTTTTTCTTTGCGCTGATAGCTTTGAAGATATGTTCTGATGATGGTGAGAGTGGAGCAAGACAGCCTCCGTGGCGCAATGGGCTAGCGCGATCGGCTGTTAACCGAAAGGTTGGAGTCTTGAGCCCTCCCAGGAGTGGTGTGTTGGTTTTTTCTTTGCGGTAATAGCTTTGAAGATATGTTCTGATGGTTGTGAGAGTGGAGCAGGACTGTCTTCGTGGCGCAATAAGCTAGCGCGATCGGCTGTTAACCGAAAGGTCAGAGGTTCGAGCCACACCGGTGGTGGTGCGGCGCTTTTTTTTTCTTTGGGGTGATAGCTCTGAAGAAATGTTCTGACGATGGTGAGAGTGGAGCACGACTGTCTCCGTGGGGCAATTGGCTAGCGCGATCGGCTGTTAACTGAAAGGTTGGAAGTTCGAGCCCACCCGGTGGTGGTGCAGCGCTTTTTTTCTTTGGGCTGATAGCTCTGAAGAAATGTTCTGCCGGTGGTGAGAGTGGAGCAGGACAGTCTCCGTGGCGCAATTGGCTAGCGTGATCGGCTGTTAACCGAAAAGTTGGATGTTCTTGCCCACCCGGTGGTGGTGCGGCGCTTTTTTTTTCTTTGGGGTGATAGCTCTGAAGAAATGTTCTGACGATGGTGAGAGTGGAGCACGACTGTCTCCGTGGGGCAATTGGCTAGCGCGATCGGCTGTTAACCGTAAGGTCGGAGGTTCGAGCCCACCCGGTGGTTTTGCAGCGCTTTTTTTTCTTTGGGCTGATAGCTCTGAAGAAATGTTCTGCCGGTGGTGAGAGTGGAGCAGGACTGTCTGCGTGGCGCAATTGGCTAGCGTGATCGGCTGTTAACCGAAAAGTTGGAGGTTCGAGCTCTCCCGGTGGTGGTGCGGCGCTTTTTTTTCTGTGGGCTGATAGCTTTGAAGTTATGTTCTGATGGTTGTGAGAGTAGAGCAAGACTGTCTCCGTGGTGCAATTGGCTAGCGTGATCGGCTGTTAACCGACAGGTTGGAGTTTCGAGCCCACCCGGCGGTGGTGCGGCGCTTTTTTTTCTTTGGGGTGATAGCTTTGAAGATATGTTCTGATGGTGGTGAGAGTGGAGCACGACTGTCTCTGTGGCGCAGTTGGCTAGCGCGATCGCCTGTTAACCGAAAAGTTGGAGGTTCGAGCCCACCCGGAGGTGGTGCGGCGCTTTTTTTCTTTGTGCTGATAGCTTTGAAGATATGTTCTGATGGTGGTGAGAGTGGAGCAGGACTGTCTCCGTGGCGCAATTGGCTAGCGCGATCAGCTGTTAACCGAAAAGTCGGAGGTTCGAGCCCACCCAGTGGTGGTGCGGCGCTTTTTTTTCTTTGGGCTGATACCTTTGAGGATATGTTCTGATGGTAGTGAGAGTGGAGCAGGACTGTCTCTATGGCGAAATTGGCTTGCGCGATCGGCTGTTAACCAAAAGGTTGGAGGTTCGAGCCTTCCCGGGAGTGGTGTTTTGCTTTTTTCTTTGCGCGGATAGCTTTGAAGATATGTTCTGATGGTGGTGAGAGTGAAGCACGACTGTCTCCTTGGCGCCATTGGCTAGCGCGATCGGCTGTTAACCGAAAGGTTGGAGGTTCGAGCCCACCTGGTGGTGGTGCAGCGCTTTTTTTTCTTTGCGTTGATAGCTTTGAAGATATGTTCTGATGATGGTGAGAGTGGAGCAAGACTGCCTCCGTGGCGCAATGGGCTAGCGCGATCGGCTGTTAACCGAAAGGTTGGAGTCTCGAGCCCTCCCAGGAGTGGTGTGTTGCTTTTTTCTTTGCGGTAATAGCTTTGAAGATATGTTCTGATGGTGGTGAGATTGGAGCAGGACAGTCTTCGTGGCGCAATTGGCTAGCGCGATCGGCTGTTAACCGAAAGGTTGGAGGTTCGAGCCCACCCGGTGGTTTGTCAGCGCTTTTTTTTCTTTGGGCTGATAGCTCTGAAGAAATGTTCTGACGGTGGTGAGAGTGGAGCAGGACTGTCTGCGTGGCGCAATTGGCTAGCGCGATCGGCTGTTAACCGAAAAGTTGGGGTTCGAGCTCTCCCGGTGGTGGTGCGGCGCTTTTTTTTCTGTGGGCTGATAGCTTTGAAGTTATGTTCTGATGGTTGTGAGAGTAGAGCAAGACTGTCTCCGTGGCGCAATTGGCTAGCGTGATCGGCTGTTAACCGGAAAGTTGGAGGTTCGAGCCCTCCCGGGAGTGGTGTTTTGCTTTTTTCATTGCGGTAATAGCTTTGAAGATATGTTCTGATGGTGGTGAGAGTGGAGCAGGACTGTCTTCGTGGCGCAATTGGCTAGCGCGATCGGCTGTTAACCGAAAGGTCAGAGGTTCGAGCCACACCGGTGGTGGTGCGGCGCTTTTTTTTTCTTTGGGGTGATAGCTCTGAAGAAATGTTCTGACGATGGTGAGAGTGGAGCACGACTGTCTCCGTGGGGCAATTGGCTAGCGCGATCGGCTGTTAACTGAAAGGTTGGAAGTTCGAGCCCACCCGGTGGTGGTGCAGCGCTTTTTTTCTTTGGGCTGATAGCTCTGAAGAAATGTTCTGCCGGTGGTGAGAGTGGAGCAGGACTGTCTCTGTGGCGCAATTGGCTAGCGTGATCGGCTGTTAACCGAAAAGTTGGATGTTCTTGCCCACCCGGTGGTGGTGCGGCGCTTTTTTTTTCTTTGGGGTGATAGCTCTGAAGAAATGTTCTGACGATGGTGAGAGTGGAGCACGACTGTCTCCGTGGGGCAATTGGCTAGCGCGATCGGCTGTTAACCGTAAGGTCGGAGGTTCGAGCCCACCCGGTGGTTTTGCAGCGCTTTTTTTTCTTTGGGCTGATAGCTCTGAAGAAATGTTCTGCCGGTGGTGAGAGTGGAGCAGGACTGTCTGCGTGGCGCAATTGGCTAGCGCGATCGGCTGTTAACCGAAAAGTTGGAGGTTCGAGCTCTCCCGGTGGTGGTGCGGCGCTTCTTTTTCTGTGGGCTGATAGCTTTGAAGTTAAGTTCTGATGGTTGTGAGAGTAGAGCAAGACTGTCTCCGTGGCGCAATTGGCTAGCGTGATCGGCTGTTAACCGGAAAGTTGGAGGTTCGAGCCCTCCCGAGAGTGGTGTTTTGCTTCTTTCTTTGTGGTAATAGCTTTGAAGATATGTTCAGATGGTGGTGAGAGTGGAGCAGGACTGTCTTCGTGGCGCAATTGGCTAGCGCGATCGGCTGTTAACCGAAAGGTCAGAGGTTCGAGCCCAACCGGTGGTGGTGCGGCGCTTTTTTTTTCTTGGGGGTGATAGCTCTGAAGAAATGTTCTGACGATGGTGAGAGTGGAGCAAGACTGTCTCCGTGGCGCAATTGGCTAGCGCGATCGGCTGTTAACCGAAAAGTCGGAGGTTCGAGCCTACCCGGTGGTTGTGCGGCGCTTTTTTTTTCTGTGGGCTGATAGCTTTGAAGATATGTTCTGATGGTGGTGAGAGTGGAGCAGGACTGTCTCCGTGGCGCAATTGGCTAGCGTGATCGGCTGTTAACCGAAAAGTTGGAGGTTCGAGCCCACCCGGTGGTGGTGCGGTGCTTTTTTTTTCTTTGGGCTGATAGCTTTGAAGATATGTTCTGATGGTGGTGAGAGTGGAGCACGACTGTCTCCGTGGCGCAGTTGGCTAGCGCGATCGCCTGTTAACCGAAAAGTTGGAGGTTCGAGCCCACCCGGAGGTGGTGCGGCGCTTTTTTTCTTTGTGCTGATAGCTTTGAAGATATGTTCTGATGGTGGTGAGAGTGGAGCAGGACTGTCTCCGTGGCGCAATTGGCTAACGCGATCGGCTGTTAACCGAAAAGTCGGAGGTTCGAGCCCACCCAGTGGTGGTGCGGCGCTTTTTTTTCTTTGGGCTGATACTTTTGAGGATATGTTCTGATGGTTGTGAGAGTGGAGCAGGACTGTCTCTATGGCGAAATTGGCTTGCGCGATCGGCTGTTAACCAAAAGGTTGGAGGTTCGAGCCCACCCGGTGGTGGTGCGGCGCTTTTTTTTCTTTGGGCTGATAGCTTTGAAGATATGTTCTAATTGTGGTGAGAGTGGAGCAGGACTGTCTCCGTGGCGCAATTGGCCAGCGCGATCAGCTGTTAACCGAAAAGTTGGAGGTTCGAGCCCACCCGGTGGTGGTGCGGTGCTTTTTTTTCATTGGGCTGATAGCTTTGATGATATGATCTGATGGTGGTGAGAGATGAGCAAGACTGTCTCCGTGGCGCAATGGGCTAGCGCGATCGGCTGTTGACCGAAAGGTTGGAGTTTCGAGCCCTCCCGGGAGTGGTGTGTTGCTTTTTTCTTTGCGATGATAGCTTTGAAGATATGTTCTGATGGTGGTGAGAGTGGAGCAAGATTGTCTCCGTGGCGCAATGGGCTAGCGCGATCGGCTGTTAACCGAAAAGTTGGAGGTTCGAGCCCACCCGGTGGTGGTGCGGTGCTTTTTTTTCTTCGGGCTGATAGCTTTGGTGATATTATCTGATGGTGGTGAGAGATGAGCAAGACTGTCTCCGTGGCGCAATGGGCTAGCGCGATTGGTGTTAACCGAAAAGTCGGAGGTTGGAACCTACCCGGTGGTTGTGCGGCGCTTTTTTTCTGTGGGTTGATAGCTTTGAAGATATGTTCTGATGGTGGTGAGAGTGGAGCAGGACTGTCTCCGTGGCGCAATTGGCTAGCGTGATCGGCTGTTAACCGAAAAGTTGGAGGTTCGAGCCCACCCGGTGGTTGTGCGGCGCTTTTTTTTCTGTGGGCTGATAGCTTTGAAGATATATTCTGATGGTGGTGAGAGTGCAGCAGGACTGTCTCCGTGGCGCAATTGGCTAGCGTGATCGGCTGTTAACCGGAAAGTTGGAGGTTAGAGCGCACCCGGTGGTGGTGCGGCGCTTTTTTTTCTTTGGGCTGATAGCTTTGAGGATATGTTCTGATGGTGGTGAGAGTGGAGCAGGATGGTCTCCGTGGCGCAATTGGCTAGCGCGGTCGGCTGTTAACCATAAGGTCGGAGGTTCGAGCCCACCCAGTGGTGGTGCGGCGCTTTTTTTTTCTTTGGGCTGATAGCTTTGAAGATATGTTCTTATGGTGGTGAGAGTGGAGCAGGACTGCCTCCGTGGCGCAATTGGCTAGCGCGATCGGCTGTTAACCGAAAAGTCGGAGGTTGGAGCCTGCCCGGTGGTTGTGCGGCGCTTTTTTTTCTGTGGGTTGATAGCTTTGAAGATATGTTCTGATGGTGGTGAGAGTGGAGCAGGACTGTCTCCGTGGCACAATTGGCTAGCGTGATCGGCTGTTAACCGAAAAGTTTGAGGTTCGAGCCCACCCGGTGGTGGTGCGGTGCTTTTTTTTCTTTGGGCTGATAGCTTTGAAGATATGTTCTGATGGTGGTGAGAGTGGAGCAGGACTGTCTCCATGGCGCAATTGGCGAGCGCGATCGGTGTTAACCAAAAGGTTGGAGGTTCGAGCCCACCCGGTGGTGGTATGGCGCTTTTTTTTCTTTGGGCTGATAGCTTTGAAGATATGTTCTGATGGTGGTGAGAGTGAAGCAGGACTGTCTCCGTGGCGCAATTGGCTAGCGCGATCGGCTGTTAACCGAAAGGTAGGAGTTTCGAGCCCACCCGGCGGTGGTGCGGCGCTTTTTTTTCTTTGGGCTGATAGCTTTGAAGATATGTTCTGATGGTGGTGAGAGTAGAGCAGGACTGTCTCCGTGGCGCAATTGGCTAGCGCGATCGGCTGTTAACCAAAAGGTCGGAGGTTGGAGCCCACCCAGTGGTAGTGCGGCGCTTTTTTTTCTTTGGGCTGATAGCTTTGAAGATATGTTCTGATGGTGGTGAGAGTGGAGCAGGACTGTCTCCGTCGCGCAATTGGCTAGCGCGATCGGCTGTTAACCGAAAAGTCGGAGGTTGGAGCCCACCCGGTGGTTGTGCGGCGCTTTTTTTCTGTGGGTTGATAGCTTTGAAGATATGTTCTGATAGTGGTGAGAGTGGAGCAGGACTGTCTCTAAGGCGAAATTGGCTTGCGCGATCGGCTGTTAACCGAAAGGTTGGAGGTTCGAGCCCACCCGGTGGTGGTGCGGCGCTTTTTTTTCTGTGGGCTGATAGCTTTGAAGATATGTTCTGATGGTGGTGAGAGTGGAGCAGGACTGTCTCCGTGGTGCAATTGGCTAGCGTGATCGGCTGTTAACCGAAAGGTTGGAGTTTCGAGCCCACCCGGCGGTGGTGCGGCGCTTTTTTTTCTTTGGGCTGATAGCTTTGAAGATATGTTCTAATTGTTGTGAGAGTTGAGCAGGACTTTCTCCGTGGCGCAATTGGCCAGCGCGATCGGCTGTTAACCGAAAAGTTGGAGGTTCGAGCCCTCCCGGGAGTGGTATTTTGCTTTTTTCTTTGCGCGGATAGCTTTGAAGGTATGTTCTGATGGTGGTGAGAGTGGAGCACGACTGTCGCCTTGGCGCAATTGGCTAGCGCGATCGGCTGTTAACCGAAAGGTTGGAGTTTCGAGCCCTCCCGGGAGTGGTATGTTGCTTTTTTCTTTGCGCTGATAGCTTTGAAGATATGTTCTGATGGTGGTGAGAGTGGAGCACGACTGTCTCCGTCGCGCAATTGGCTAGCGCGATCGGCTGTTAACCGAAAGGTTGGAGGTTCGAGCCCACCCGGTGGTGGTGCGGTGCTTTTTTTTGGGCTGATAACTTTGAAGTTATGTTCTGATGGTGGTGAGAAGGGAGCACGACTGTCTCCGTGGCGCAATTGGCTAGCGCGATCGGCTGTTGACCGAAAGGTTGGAGGTTCGAGCCCACCCGGTGGTGGTGCGGTGCTTTTTTTTGGGCTGATAGCTTTGAAGTTATGTTCTGATGGTGGTGAGAGTGGAGCAAGACTGTCTCCGTGGCGCAATGGGCTAGCGCGATCGGCTGTTAACCGAAAGGTTGGAGGTTCGAGCCCACCTGGTGGTAGTGCAGCGCTTTTTTTCTTTGCGCTGATAGCTTTGAAGATATGTTCTGATGATGGTGAGAGTGGAGCAAGACAGCCTCCGTGGCGCAATGGGCTTGCGCGATCGGCTGTTAACCGAAAGGTTGGAGTCTTGAGCCCTCCCAGGAGTGGTGTATTGGTTTTTTCTTTGCGGTAATAGCTTTGAAGATATGTTCTGATGGTGGTGAGATTAGAGAAGGACAGTCTTCGTGGCGCAATTGGCTAGCGCGATCGGCTGTTAACCGAAAGGTCAGAGGTTCGAGCCCAACCGGTGGTGGTGCGGCGCTTTTTTTTCTTTGGGGTGATAGCTGTGAAGAAATGTTCTGACGGTGGTGAGAGTGGAGCACGACTGTCTCCGTGGGGCAATTGGCTAGCGCGATCGGCTGTTAACCGAAAGGTGGGAGGTTCGAGCCCACACGGTGGTGGTGCGGCGCTTTTTTTTTTGGGGTGATAGCTCTGAAGAAATGGTCTGACGGTGGTGAGAGAGGAGCAGGACGGTCCCCGTGGCGCAATTGGCTAGCGCGATCGGCTGTTAACCGAAAAGTTGGAGGTTCGAGCCCACCCGGCGGTGGTGCGGCGCTTTTTTTTCTTTGGGCTGATAGCTTTGAAGATATGTTCTAATTGTTGTGAGAGTTGAGCAGGACTTTCTCCGTGGCGCAATTGGCCAGCGCGATCGGCTGTTAACCGAAAAGTTGGAGGTTCGAGCCCTCCCGGGAGTGGTGTTTTGCTTTTTTCTTTGCGCGGATAGCTTTGAAGATATGTTCTGATGGTGGTGAGAGTGGAGCACGACTGTCGCCTTGGCGCAATTGGCTAGCGCGATCGGCTGTTAACCGAAAGGTTGGAGTTTCGAGCCCTCCCGAAGTGGTATGTTGCTTTTTTCTTTGCGCTGATAGCTTTGAAGATATGTTCTGATGGTGGTGAGAGTGGAGCACGACTGTCTCCGTGGCGCAATTGGCTAGCGCGATCGGCTGTTAACCGAAAGGTTGGAGGTTCGAGCCCACCCGGTGGTGGTGCGGTGCTTTTTTTTGGGCTGATAGCTTTGAAGTTATGTTCTGATGGTGGTGAGAAGGGAGCAAGACTGTCTCCGTGGCACAATGGGCTAGCGCGATCGGCTGTTGACCGAAAGGTTGGAGTTTCGAGCCCTCCCGGGAGTGGTGTGTTGCTTTTTTCTTTGCGCTGATAGCTTTGAAGTTATGTTCTGATGGTGGTGAGAGTGGAGCAAGACGGTCTCCGTGGCGCAATGGGCTAGCGCGATCGGCTGTTAACCGAAAGGTTGGAGGTTCGAGCCCACCTGGTGGTAGTGCAGCGCTTTTTTTCTTTGCGCTGATAGCTTTGAAGATATGTTCTGATGATGGTGAGAGTGGAGCAAGACAGCCTCCGTGGCGCAATGGGCTAGCGCGATCGGCTGTTAACCGAAAGGTTGGAGTCTTGAGCCCTCCCAGGAGTGGTGTGTTGGTTTTTTCTTTGCGGTAATAGCTTTGAAGATATGTTCTGATGGTGGTGAGATTGGAGAAGGACAGTCTTCGTGGCGCAATTGGCTAGCGCGATCGGCTGTTAACCGAAAGGTCAGAGGTTCGAGCCCAACCGGTGGTGGTGCGGCGCTTTTTTTTCTTTGGGGTGATAGCTCTGAAGAAATGTTCTGACGATGGTGAGAGTGGAGCACGACTGTCTCCGTGGGGCAATTGGCTAGCACGATCGGCTGTTAACTGAAAGGTTGGAGGTTCGAGCACACCCGGTGGTGGTGCAGCGCTTTTTTTCTTTGGGCTGATAGCTCTGAAGAAATGTTCTGACGGTGGTGAGAGTGGAGCAGGACTGTCTCCGTGGCGCAATTGGCTAGCGTGATCGGCTGTTAACCGGAAAGTTGGAGGTTCTTGCCCACCCAGTGGTGGTGCGGCGCTTTTTTTTTCTTCGGGCTGATAGCTTTGATGATATGTTCTTATGGTAGTGAGAGTGGAGCAGGTATGTCTCCGTGGCGCAATTGGCTAGCGCGATCGGCTGTTGACCGAAAAGTTGGAGGTTCGAGCCTACCCGGTGGTTGTGCGGCGCTTTTTTTTCTGTGGGCTGATAGCTTTGAAGATATGTTCTGATGGTGGTGAGAGTGGAGCAGGACTGTCTCCGTGGCGAGATTGGCTAGCGCGATCGGCTGTTAACCGAAAAGTCGGAGGTTCGAGCCTACCCGGTGGTTGTGTGGCGCTTTTTTTCAGTGGGCTGATAGCTTTGAAGATATGTTCTGATGGTAGTGAAAGTGGAGCAGGACTGTCTCCGTGGCGCAATTGGCTAGCGTGATTGGCTGTTAACCGAAAAGTTGGAGGTTCGAGCCCACCGGGTGGGGTTGCGGTGCTTTTTTTTTTCTTTGGGCTGATAGCTTTGAAGATATGTTCTGATGGTGGTGAGAGTGGAGCAGGACTGTCTCCATGGCGCAATTGGCTAGCGCGATCGGCTGTGAACCAAAAGGTCGGAGGTTCGAGCCCACCCGGTGGTGTTATGACACTTTTTTTTCTTTGGGCTGATAGCTTTGAAGATATGTTCTGATGGTGGTGAGAGTGAAGCAGGACTGTCTCTGTGGCGCAATTGGCAAGCGCGATCGGCTGTTAACCGAAAGGTTGGAGTTTCGAGCCCACCCGGCGGTGGTGCGGTGCTTTTTTTTGGGCTGATAGCTTTGAAGATATGTTCTGATGGTGGTGAGAGTGGAGCACGACTGTCTCCGTGGCGCAGTTGGCTAGCGCGATCGGCTGTTAACCGAAAGGTTGGAGGTTCGAGCCCACCCGGTGGTGGTGCGGCGCTTTTTTTCTTTGTGCTGATAGCTTTGAAGATATGTTCTGATGGTGGTGAGAGTGGAGCACGACTGTCTCCGTGGCGCAATTGGCTAGCGCGATCGGCTGTTAACCGAAAGGTTGGAGGTTCGAGCCCACCCGGTGGTGGTGCGGTGCTTTTTTTTTGGGCTGATAGCTTTAAAGTTATGTTCTGATGGTGGTGAGAAGGGAGCAAGACTGTCTCCGTGGCGCAATGGGCAAGGGCGATCGGCTGTTAACCGAAAGGTTGGAGGTTCGAGCCCACCTGGTGGTGGTGCAGCGCTTTTTTTTTCTTTGCGCTGATAGCTTTGAAGATATGTTCTGATGATGGTGAGAGTGGAGCAAGACTGCCTCCGTGGCGCAATGGGCTAGCGCGATCGGCTGTTAACCGAAAGGTTGGAGTCTCGAGCCCTCCCAGGAGTGGTGTGTTGCTTTTTTCTTTGCGGTAATAGCTTTGAAGATATGTTCTGATGGTGGTGAGATTGGAGCAGGACAGTCTTCTTGGCGCAATTGGCTAGCGCGATCGGCTGTCAACCGCAAGGTTGGAGGTTCGAGCCCAACCGGTGGTGGTGCGGCGCTTTTTTTTCTTTGGGGTGATAGCTCTGAAGAAATGTTCTGACGATGGTGAGAGTGGAGCACGACTGTCTCCGTGGGGCAATTGGCTAGCGCGATCGGCTGTTAACCGTAAG
Organism: Rhipicephalus microplus; assembly: GCF_043290135.1. Classification (NCBI taxonomy): domain Eukaryota; kingdom Metazoa; phylum Arthropoda; class Arachnida; order Ixodida; family Ixodidae; genus Rhipicephalus; species Rhipicephalus microplus. Next base: position 364,199 of record NW_027464699.1, on the reverse strand, counting down.
GTTGGAGGTTCGAGCCCACCCGGTGGTTTTGCAGCGCTTTTTTTTCTTTGGGCTGATACCTCTGAAGAAATGTTCTGACGGTGGTGAGAGTGGAGCAGGACTGTCTGCGTGGCGCAATTGGCTAGCGCGATCGGCTGTTAACCGAAAAGTTGGAGGTTCGAGCTCTCCCGGTGGTGGTGCGACGCTTTTTTTTCTGTGGGCTGATAGCTTTGAAGTTATGTTCTGATGGTTGTGAGAGTAGAGCAAGACTGTCTCCATGGCGCAATTGGCTAGCGTGATCGGCTGTTAACCGGAAAGTTGGAGGTTCGAGCCCTCCCGGGAGTGGTGTTTTGCTTTTTTCTTTGCGGTAATAGCTTTGAAGATATGTTCTGATGGTGGTGAGAGTGGAGCAGGACTGTCTCCGTGGCACAATTGGCTAGCGCGATTGGCTGTTAACCGAAAGGTTGGAGGTTCGAGCCCACCCGGTGGTAGTGCGGGGCTTTTTTTTCTTTGGGCTGATAGCTTTGAAAATATGTTCTGATGGTGGTGAGAGTGGAGCAGGACTGTCTCCGTGGCGCAATTGGCTAGCCCGATCGGCTGTTAACCGAAAAGTCGGAGGTTCGAGCCCACCCGGTGGTGGTGTGGCGCTCTTTTTTCTTTGGGCTGATAGCTTTGAAGATATGTTCTGATGGTGGTGAGAGTGGAGCTGGACTGTCTCATGGCGCAATGGGACAGCGCGATCGGCTGTTAACCGAAAGGTTGGAGTTTCGAGCCCTCCCGGGAGTGGTGTGTTGCTTTTTTCTTTGCGCTAATAGCTTTGAAGATATGTTCTGATGGTGGTGAGAGTGAAGCGGGACTATCTCCGTTGCGCGATTGGCCAGCGCGATGTCGTTGTTAACCGAAAGGTTGGAGGTTTGAGCCCACCCGGTGGTGGTGCGGTGCTTTTTTTTCTTCGGGCTGATAGCTTTGGTGATATTATCTGATGGTGGTGAGAGATGAGCAAGACTGTCTCCGTGGCGCAATGGGCTAGCGCGATTGGTGTTAACCGAAAAGTCGGAGGTTGGAACCTACCCGGTGGTTGTGCGGCGCTTTTTTTCTGTGGGTTGATAGCTTTGAAGATATGTTCTGATGGTGGTGAGAGTGGAGCAGGACTGTCTCCGTGGCGCAATTGGCTAGCGTGATCGGCTGTTAACCGAAAAGTTGGAGGTTCGAGCCCACCCGGTGGTTGTGCGGCGCTTTTTTTTCTGTGGGCTGATAGCTTTGAAGATATATTCTGATGGTGGTGAGAGTGCAGCAGGACTGTCTCCGTGGCGCAATTGGCTAGCGTGATCGGCTGTTAACCGGAAAGTTGGAGGTTAGAGCGCACCCGGTGGTGGTGCGGCGCTTTTTTTTCTTTGGGCTGATAGCTTTGAGGATATGTTCTGATGGTGGTGAGAGTGGAGCAGGATGGTCTCCGTGGCGCAATTGGCTAGCGCGGTCGGCTGTTAACCATAAGGTCGGAGGTTCGAGCCCACCCAGTGGTGGTGCGGCGCTTTTTTTTTCTTTGGGCTGATAGCTTTGAAGATATGTTCTTATGGTGGTGAGAGTGGAGCAGGACTGCCTCCGTGGCGCAATTGGCTAGCGCGATCGGCTGTTAACCGAAAAGTCGGAGGTTGGAGCCTGCCCGGTGGTTGTGCGGCGCTTTTTTTTCTGTGGGTTGATAGCTTTGAAGATATGTTCTGATGGTGGTGAGAGTGGAGCAGGACTGTCTCCGTGGCACAATTGGCTAGCGTGATCGGCTGTTAACCGAAAAGTTTGAGGTTCGAGCCCACCCGGTGGTGGTGCGGTGCTTTTTTTTCTTTGGGCTGATAGCTTTGAAGATATGTTCTGATGGTGGTGAGAGTGGAGCAGGACTGTCTCCATGGCGCAATTGGCGAGCGCGATCGGTGTTAACCAAAAGGTTGGAGGTTCGAGCCCACCCGGTGGTGGTATGGCGCTTTTTTTTCTTTGGGCTGATAGCTTTGAAGATATGTTCTGATGGTGGTGAGAGTGAAGCAGGACTGTCTCCGTGGCGCAATTGGCTAGCGCGATCGGCTGTTAACCGAAAGGTAGGAGTTTCGAGCCCACCCGGCGGTGGTGCGGCGCTTTTTTTTCTTTGGGCTGATAGCTTTGAAGATATGTTCTGATGGTGGTGAGAGTAGAGCAGGACTGTCTCCGTGGCGCAATTGGCTAGCGCGATCGGCTGTTAACCAAAAGGTCGGAGGTTGGAGCCCACCCAGTGGTAGTGCGGCGCTTTTTTTTCTTTGGGCTGATAGCTTTGAAGATATGTTCTGATGGTGGTGAGAGTGGAGCAGGACTGTCTCCGTCGCGCAATTGGCTAGCGCGATCGGCTGTTAACCGAAAAGTCGGAGGTTGGAGCCCACCCGGTGGTTGTGCGGCGCTTTTTTTCTGTGGGTTGATAGCTTTGAAGATATGTTCTGATAGTGGTGAGAGTGGAGCAGGACTGTCTCTAAGGCGAAATTGGCTTGCGCGATCGGCTGTTAACCGAAAGGTTGGAGGTTCGAGCCCACCCGGTGGTGGTGCGGCGCTTTTTTTTCTGTGGGCTGATAGCTTTGAAGATATGTTCTGATGGTGGTGAGAGTGGAGCAGGACTGTCTCCGTGGTGCAATTGGCTAGCGTGATCGGCTGTTAACCGAAAGGTTGGAGTTTCGAGCCCACCCGGCGGTGGTGCGGCGCTTTTTTTTCTTTGGGCTGATAGCTTTGAAGATATGTTCTAATTGTTGTGAGAGTTGAGCAGGACTTTCTCCGTGGCGCAATTGGCCAGCGCGATCGGCTGTTAACCGAAAAGTTGGAGGTTCGAGCCCTCCCGGGAGTGGTATTTTGCTTTTTTCTTTGCGCGGATAGCTTTGAAGGTATGTTCTGATGGTGGTGAGAGTGGAGCACGACTGTCGCCTTGGCGCAATTGGCTAGCGCGATCGGCTGTTAACCGAAAGGTTGGAGTTTCGAGCCCTCCCGGGAGTGGTATGTTGCTTTTTTCTTTGCGCTGATAGCTTTGAAGATATGTTCTGATGGTGGTGAGAGTGGAGCACGACTGTCTCCGTCGCGCAATTGGCTAGCGCGATCGGCTGTTAACCGAAAGGTTGGAGGTTCGAGCCCACCCGGTGGTGGTGCGGTGCTTTTTTTTGGGCTGATAACTTTGAAGTTATGTTCTGATGGTGGTGAGAAGGGAGCACGACTGTCTCCGTGGCGCAATTGGCTAGCGCGATCGGCTGTTGACCGAAAGGTTGGAGGTTCGAGCCCACCCGGTGGTGGTGCGGTGCTTTTTTTTGGGCTGATAGCTTTGAAGTTATGTTCTGATGGTGGTGAGAGTGGAGCAAGACTGTCTCCGTGGCGCAATGGGCTAGCGCGATCGGCTGTTAACCGAAAGGTTGGAGGTTCGAGCCCACCTGGTGGTAGTGCAGCGCTTTTTTTCTTTGCGCTGATAGCTTTGAAGATATGTTCTGATGATGGTGAGAGTGGAGCAAGACAGCCTCCGTGGCGCAATGGGCTTGCGCGATCGGCTGTTAACCGAAAGGTTGGAGTCTTGAGCCCTCCCAGGAGTGGTGTATTGGTTTTTTCTTTGCGGTAATAGCTTTGAAGATATGTTCTGATGGTGGTGAGATTAGAGAAGGACAGTCTTCGTGGCGCAATTGGCTAGCGCGATCGGCTGTTAACCGAAAGGTCAGAGGTTCGAGCCCAACCGGTGGTGGTGCGGCGCTTTTTTTTCTTTGGGGTGATAGCTGTGAAGAAATGTTCTGACGGTGGTGAGAGTGGAGCACGACTGTCTCCGTGGGGCAATTGGCTAGCGCGATCGGCTGTTAACCGAAAGGTGGGAGGTTCGAGCCCACACGGTGGTGGTGCGGCGCTTTTTTTTTTGGGGTGATAGCTCTGAAGAAATGGTCTGACGGTGGTGAGAGAGGAGCAGGACGGTCCCCGTGGCGCAATTGGCTAGCGCGATCGGCTGTTAACCGAAAAGTTGGAGGTTCGAGCCCACCCGGCGGTGGTGCGGCGCTTTTTTTTCTTTGGGCTGATAGCTTTGAAGATATGTTCTAATTGTTGTGAGAGTTGAGCAGGACTTTCTCCGTGGCGCAATTGGCCAGCGCGATCGGCTGTTAACCGAAAAGTTGGAGGTTCGAGCCCTCCCGGGAGTGGTGTTTTGCTTTTTTCTTTGCGCGGATAGCTTTGAAGATATGTTCTGATGGTGGTGAGAGTGGAGCACGACTGTCGCCTTGGCGCAATTGGCTAGCGCGATCGGCTGTTAACCGAAAGGTTGGAGTTTCGAGCCCTCCCGAAGTGGTATGTTGCTTTTTTCTTTGCGCTGATAGCTTTGAAGATATGTTCTGATGGTGGTGAGAGTGGAGCACGACTGTCTCCGTGGCGCAATTGGCTAGCGCGATCGGCTGTTAACCGAAAGGTTGGAGGTTCGAGCCCACCCGGTGGTGGTGCGGTGCTTTTTTTTGGGCTGATAGCTTTGAAGTTATGTTCTGATGGTGGTGAGAAGGGAGCAAGACTGTCTCCGTGGCACAATGGGCTAGCGCGATCGGCTGTTGACCGAAAGGTTGGAGTTTCGAGCCCTCCCGGGAGTGGTGTGTTGCTTTTTTCTTTGCGCTGATAGCTTTGAAGTTATGTTCTGATGGTGGTGAGAGTGGAGCAAGACGGTCTCCGTGGCGCAATGGGCTAGCGCGATCGGCTGTTAACCGAAAGGTTGGAGGTTCGAGCCCACCTGGTGGTAGTGCAGCGCTTTTTTTCTTTGCGCTGATAGCTTTGAAGATATGTTCTGATGATGGTGAGAGTGGAGCAAGACAGCCTCCGTGGCGCAATGGGCTAGCGCGATCGGCTGTTAACCGAAAGGTTGGAGTCTTGAGCCCTCCCAGGAGTGGTGTGTTGGTTTTTTCTTTGCGGTAATAGCTTTGAAGATATGTTCTGATGGTGGTGAGATTGGAGAAGGACAGTCTTCGTGGCGCAATTGGCTAGCGCGATCGGCTGTTAACCGAAAGGTCAGAGGTTCGAGCCCAACCGGTGGTGGTGCGGCGCTTTTTTTTCTTTGGGGTGATAGCTCTGAAGAAATGTTCTGACGATGGTGAGAGTGGAGCACGACTGTCTCCGTGGGGCAATTGGCTAGCACGATCGGCTGTTAACTGAAAGGTTGGAGGTTCGAGCACACCCGGTGGTGGTGCAGCGCTTTTTTTCTTTGGGCTGATAGCTCTGAAGAAATGTTCTGACGGTGGTGAGAGTGGAGCAGGACTGTCTCCGTGGCGCAATTGGCTAGCGTGATCGGCTGTTAACCGGAAAGTTGGAGGTTCTTGCCCACCCAGTGGTGGTGCGGCGCTTTTTTTTTCTTCGGGCTGATAGCTTTGATGATATGTTCTTATGGTAGTGAGAGTGGAGCAGGTATGTCTCCGTGGCGCAATTGGCTAGCGCGATCGGCTGTTGACCGAAAAGTTGGAGGTTCGAGCCTACCCGGTGGTTGTGCGGCGCTTTTTTTTCTGTGGGCTGATAGCTTTGAAGATATGTTCTGATGGTGGTGAGAGTGGAGCAGGACTGTCTCCGTGGCGAGATTGGCTAGCGCGATCGGCTGTTAACCGAAAAGTCGGAGGTTCGAGCCTACCCGGTGGTTGTGTGGCGCTTTTTTTCAGTGGGCTGATAGCTTTGAAGATATGTTCTGATGGTAGTGAAAGTGGAGCAGGACTGTCTCCGTGGCGCAATTGGCTAGCGTGATTGGCTGTTAACCGAAAAGTTGGAGGTTCGAGCCCACCGGGTGGGGTTGCGGTGCTTTTTTTTTTCTTTGGGCTGATAGCTTTGAAGATATGTTCTGATGGTGGTGAGAGTGGAGCAGGACTGTCTCCATGGCGCAATTGGCTAGCGCGATCGGCTGTGAACCAAAAGGTCGGAGGTTCGAGCCCACCCGGTGGTGTTATGACACTTTTTTTTCTTTGGGCTGATAGCTTTGAAGATATGTTCTGATGGTGGTGAGAGTGAAGCAGGACTGTCTCTGTGGCGCAATTGGCAAGCGCGATCGGCTGTTAACCGAAAGGTTGGAGTTTCGAGCCCACCCGGCGGTGGTGCGGTGCTTTTTTTTGGGCTGATAGCTTTGAAGATATGTTCTGATGGTGGTGAGAGTGGAGCACGACTGTCTCCGTGGCGCAGTTGGCTAGCGCGATCGGCTGTTAACCGAAAGGTTGGAGGTTCGAGCCCACCCGGTGGTGGTGCGGCGCTTTTTTTCTTTGTGCTGATAGCTTTGAAGATATGTTCTGATGGTGGTGAGAGTGGAGCACGACTGTCTCCGTGGCGCAATTGGCTAGCGCGATCGGCTGTTAACCGAAAGGTTGGAGGTTCGAGCCCACCCGGTGGTGGTGCGGTGCTTTTTTTTTGGGCTGATAGCTTTAAAGTTATGTTCTGATGGTGGTGAGAAGGGAGCAAGACTGTCTCCGTGGCGCAATGGGCAAGGGCGATCGGCTGTTAACCGAAAGGTTGGAGGTTCGAGCCCACCTGGTGGTGGTGCAGCGCTTTTTTTTTCTTTGCGCTGATAGCTTTGAAGATATGTTCTGATGATGGTGAGAGTGGAGCAAGACTGCCTCCGTGGCGCAATGGGCTAGCGCGATCGGCTGTTAACCGAAAGGTTGGAGTCTCGAGCCCTCCCAGGAGTGGTGTGTTGCTTTTTTCTTTGCGGTAATAGCTTTGAAGATATGTTCTGATGGTGGTGAGATTGGAGCAGGACAGTCTTCTTGGCGCAATTGGCTAGCGCGATCGGCTGTCAACCGCAAGGTTGGAGGTTCGAGCCCAACCGGTGGTGGTGCGGCGCTTTTTTTTCTTTGGGGTGATAGCTCTGAAGAAATGTTCTGACGATGGTGAGAGTGGAGCACGACTGTCTCCGTGGGGCAATTGGCTAGCGCGATCGGCTGTTAACCGTAAGGTTGGAGGTTCGAGCCCACCCGGTGGTTTTGCAGCGCTTTTTTTTCTTTGGGCTGATACCTCTGAAGAAATGTTCTGACGGTGGTGAGAGTGGAGCAGGACTGTCTGCGTGGCGCAATTGGCTAGCGCGATCGGCTGTTAACCGAAAAGTTGGAGGTTCGAGCTCTCCCGGTGGTGGTGCGACGCTTTTTTTTCTGTGGGCTGATAGCTTTGAAGTTATGTTCTGATGGTTGTGAGAGTAGAGCAAGACTGTCTCCATGGCGCAATTGGCTAGCGTGATCGGCTGTTAACCGGAAAGTTGGAGGTTCGAGCCCTCCCGGGAGTGGTGTTTTGCTTTTTTCTTTGCGGTAATAGCTTTGAAGATATGTTCTGATGGTGGTGAGAGTGGAGCAGGACTGTCTCCGTGGCACAATTGGCTAGCGCGATTGGCTGTTAACCGAAAGGTTGGAGGTTCGAGCCCACCCGGTGGTAGTGCGGGGCTTTTTTTTCTTTGGGCTGATAGCTTTGAAAATATGTTCTGATGGTGGTGAGAGTGGAGCAGGACTGTCTCCGTGGCGCAATTGGCTAGCCCGATCGGCTGTTAACCGAAAAGTCGGAGGTTCGAGCCCACCCGGTGGTGGTGTGGCGCTCTTTTTTCTTTGGGCTGATAGCTTTGAAGATATGTTCTGATGGTGGTGAGAGTGGAGCTGGACTGTCTCATGGCGCAATGGGACAGCGCGATCGGCTGTTAACCGAAAGGTTGGAGTTTCGAGCCCTCCCGGGAGTGGTGTGTTGCTTTTTTCTTTGCGCTAATAGCTTTGAAGATATGTTCTGATGGTGGTGAGAGTGAAGCGGGACTATCTCCGTTGCGCGATTGGCCAGCGCGATGTCGTTGTTAACCGAAAGGTTGGAGGTTTGAGCCCACCCGGTGGTGGTGCGGCGCCTTTTTTTTCTTTGCGCTGATAGCTTTGAAGACATGATCTGATAGTGGTGAGAGTGGAGCAAGACTGCCTCCGTGGTGCAGTTCGCTAGCGCGATCGGCTGTTAACCGAAAAGTTGGAGGTTCAAGCTCTCCCGGGAGTGGTGTGTTGCTTTTTTCTTTGCGGTAACAGCTTTGAAGATATGTTCTGATGGTGGTGAGAGTGGAGCAAGACTGTCTTCGTGGCGCAATTGGCTAGCGCGATCGGCTGTTATACGAAAGGTTGGAGGTTTGAGCCCACCCGGTGGTGGTGCGGCGCTTTTTTTTCTTTGGGGTGATAGCTCTGAAGAAATGGTCTGACGGTGGTGAGAGTGGAGCACGACTGTTTCTGTGGCGCAATTGGCTAGCGCTATCGGCTGTTAACCGAAAAGTTGGAGGTTCGAGCCCTCCCGGGAGTGGCGTGTTGCTTTTTTGTTTGCGTTGATAGCTTTGAAGATATGTTCTGATGGTGGTGAGAGTGGAGCACGACTGTCTCCGTGGCGCAATTGGCTAGCGCGATCGGCTGTCAACCGAAAGGTTGGAGTTTCGAGCCCCCCCGGTGGTGGTGCGGCGCTTTTTTTTCTTTGAGCTGATAGCTTAGTAGATATGTTCTGATGGTGGTGAGAGTAGATCAGGACTGCCTCCGTGGCGCAATTGGCTAGCGCGACTGGCTGTTGACCGAAAGGTTGGAGTTTCGAGCCCTCCCGGGAGTGGTGTGTTGCTTTTTTCTTTGCGCTGATAGCTTTGAAGAAATGTTCTGATGGTGGTGAGAGTGGAGCACGACTTTCTCCGTGGCGCAGTTGGCTAGCGCGATCGGCTGTTAACCGAAAGGTTGGAGGTTCAAGCCCACCCGGTGGTGGTGCGGCGCTTTTTTTTTCTTTGAGCTGATAGCTTTAAAGATATGTTCTGATGGTGGTAAGAGTGAAGCAGGACTGTCTCCGTGGCGCAATTGGCTAGCGGGATTGGCTGTTACCCGAAAGGTTGGAGGTTCTAGCCCACCCGGTGGTGGTGCGGTGCTTTTTTTCTTTGGACTGATAGCTTTGAAGATATGTTCTGATGATAAAGAGAGTGGAGCAAGACTGTCTCCGTGGCGCAATTGGCTAGCGCGATCGGCGGTTAACCGAAAGGTCGGAGGTTCGAGCCCACCCGGTGGTGGTGCAACGCTTTTTTTGTTTGGGCTGATAGCTTTGAAGATATGTTCTGATGGTGGTGAGAGTGGAGCAGGACTGTCTCCGTGGCGTAATTGGCTAGCGCGATCGGCTGTTAACCGAAACGTTGGAGTTTCGAGCCCTCCCGGGAGTGGTGTGTTGATTTTTCTTTGCGCTGATAGCTTTGAAGATATGTTCTGATGGTGGTTAGAGTGGAGCAGGACTGTCTCCGTGGCGCAGTTGGCTAGCGCGATCGGCTGTTAACCGAAAGTTTGGAGGTTCGAGCCCACCCGGTAGTGGTGCGGCGCTTTTTTTTCTTTGGGCTGATAGCTTTGAAGATATGTTCTGACGGTGGTGAGAGTGGAGCAGGACTGTCTCCGTGGCGCAATTGGCTTACGCGATTGGCTGTTAACCGAAAGGTTGGAGGTTGGAGCCCACCCGGTGGTGGTGCGGCGCTTTTTTTTCTTTGGGCTGATAGCTTTGAAGATATGTTCTGATGGTGGTGAGAGTGGAGCACGACTGTCTCCGTGGCGCAGTTGGCTAGCGCGATCGGCTGTTAACCGAAAGGTAGAAGGTTCGAGCCCACCCGGTGGTGGTGCGGCGCTTTTTTTCTTTGTGCTGATAGCTTTGAAGATATGTTCTGATGGTGGTGAGAGTGGAGCAGGACTGTCTCCGTGGCGCAATTGGCTAGCGCGATTGGCTGTTAACCGAAAGGTTGGAGGTTCGAGCCAACCCGGTGGTGGTGCGGTGGTTTTTTTTCTTTGGGCTGATAGCTTTGAAGATATGTATGGTGGTGAGAGTGGAGCAGGACTGTCTCCGTGGCGCGATTGGCTAGCGCGATTGGCTGTTAACCGAAAGGTTGGAGGTTCGAGCCCACTCGGTGGTGGTGCGGTGGTTTTTTTTCTTTGGGCTGATAGCTTTGAAGATATGTTCTGATGGAGGTGAGAGTGGAGCAGGACTGTCTCCGTGGCGCAATTGGCTAGCGCGATCGGCTGTTAACCGAAAAGTCGGAGGTTCGAGCCCACCCAGTGGTGGTGCGGCGCTTTTTTTTCTTTGGGCTGATACCTTTGAAGATATGTTCTGATGGTGGTGAGAGTGGAGCAGGACTGTCTCTATGGCGAAATTGGCTTGCGCGATCGGCAGTTAACCGAAAGGTTAGAGGTTCGAGCCCACCCGGTGGTGGTACGGCGCTTTTTTTTCTTTGCGCTGATAGCTTTAAAGATATGTTCTGATGGTGGTGAGAGTGGAGCACGATTGTCTCCGTGGCGCAATGGACTAGCGCGATCTGCTGTTAACCGAAAGGTTGGAGGTTCGAGCCCACCCGGTGGTGGTGCGGCGCTTTTTTTTCTTTGGGCTGATAGCTTTGAAGATATGTTCTAATTGTGGTGAGAGTGGAGCAGGACTGTCTCCGTGGCGCAATTGGCCAGCGCGATCGGCTGTTAACCGAAAAGTTGGAGGTTCGAGCCCACCCGGTGGTGGTGCGGTGCTTTTTTTTCTTTGGGCTGATAGCTTTGATGATATGATCCGATGGTGGTGAGAGATGAGCAAGACTGTCTCCGTGGCGCAATGGGCTAGCGCGATCGGCTGTTGACCGAAAGGTTGGAGTTTCGAGCCCTCCCGGGAGTGGTGTGTTGCTTTTTTCTTTGCGATGATAGCTTTGAAGATATGTTCTGATGGTGGTGAGAGCGGAGCAAGACTGTCTCCATGGCGCAATTGGCTAGCGCGATCGGCTGTTAACCGAAAGGTTGGAGGTTCGAGCCCACCTGGTGGTAGTGCAGCGCTTTGTTTCTTTGCGCTGATAGCTTTGAAGATATGTTCTGATGATGGTGTGAGTGGAGCAAGACAGCCTCCGTGGCGCAATGGGCTAGCGCGATCGGCTGTTAACCGAAAGGTTGGAGTCCTGAGCCCTCCCAGGAGTGGTGTGTTGGTTTTTTCTTTGCGGTAATAGCTTTGAAGATATGTTCTGATGGTGGTGAGATTGGAGAAGGACAGTCTTCGTGGCGCAATTGGCTAGCGCGATCGGCTGTTAACCGAAAGGTCAGAGGTTCGAGCCCAACCGGTGGTGGTGCGGCGCTTTTTTTTCTTTGGGGTGATAGCTCTGAAGAAATGTTCTGACGATGGTGTGAGTGGAGCACGACTGTCTCCGTGGGGCAATTGGCTAGCGCGATTGGCTGTTAACTGAAAGGTTGGAGGTTCGAGCCCACCCGGTGGTGGTGCGGCGCTTTTTTTTCTTTGGGGTGATAGCTCTGAAGAAATGGTCTGACGGTGGTGAGAGTGGAGCACGACTGTTTCTGTGGCGCAATTGGCTAGCGCTATCGGCTGTTAACCGAAAGGTTGGAGGTTCGAGCCCACCCGGTGGTGGTGCGGCGCTTTTTTTTCTTTGGTCTGATAGCTCTGAAGAAATATTCTGACGGTGGTGAGAGTGGAGCAGGACTGTCCCCGTGGCGCAATGGGCTAGCGCGATCGGCTATTAACCGAAAAGTTGGAGGTTCCAGCCCTTTCGGGTGGGGTGTGGTGCTTTTTTTCTTTGCGCTGATAGCTTTGAAGATATGTTCTGATGGTGGTGAGAGTGGAGCACGATTGTCTCCGTGACGCAATTGGCTAGCGCGATCGGCTGTTAACCGAAAGGTTGGAGGTTCGAGCCCACCCGGTGGTGGTGCAACGCTTTTTTTGTTTGGGCTGATAGCTTTGAAGATATGTTCTGATGGTGGTGAGAGTGGAGCAGGACTGTCTCCGTGGCGTAATTGGCTAGCGCGATCGGCTGTTAACCGAAACGTTGGAGTTTCGAGCCCTCCCGGGAGTGGTGTGTTGATTTTTCTTTGCGCTGATAGCTTTGAAGATATGTTCTGATGGTGGTTAGAGTGGAGCAGGACTGTCTCCGTGGCGCAGTTGGCTAGCGCGATCGGCTGTTAACCGAAAGTTTGGAGGTTCGAGCCCACCCGGTAGTGGTGCGGCGCTTTTTTTTCTTTGGGCTGATAGCTTTGAAGATATGTTCTGACGGTGGTGAGAGTGGAGCAGGACTGTCTCCGTGGCGCAATTGGCTTACGCGATTGGCTGTTAACCGAAAGGTTGGAGGTTGGAGCCCACCCGGTGGTGGTGCGGCGCTTTTTTTTCTTTGGGCTGATAGCTTTGAAGATATGTTCTGATGGTGGTGAGAGTGGAGCACGACTGTCTCCGTGGCGCAGTTGGCTAGCGCGATCGGCTGTTAACCGAAAGGTAGAAGGTTCGAGCCCACCCGGTGGTGGTGCGGCGCTTTTTTTCTTTGTGCTGATAGCTTTGAAGATATGTTCTGATGGTGGTGAGAGTGGAGCAGGACTGTCTCCGTGGCGCAATTGGCTAGCGCGATTGGCTGTTAACCGAAAGGTTGGAGGTTCGAGCCAACCCGGTGGTGGTGCGGTGGTTTTTTTTCTTTGGGCTGATAGCTTTGAAGATATGTATGGTGGTGAGAGTGGAGCAGGACTGTCTCCGTGGCGCGATTGGCTAGCGCGATTGGCTGTTAACCGAAAGGTTGGAGGTTCGAGCCCACTCGGTGGTGGTGCGGTGGTTTTTTTTCTTTGGGCTGATAGCTTTGAAGATATGTTCTGATGGAGGTGAGAGTGGAGCAGGACTGTCTCCGTGGCGCAATTGGCTAGCGCGATCGGCTGTTAACCGAAAAGTCGGAGGTTCGAGCCCACCCAGTGGTGGTGCGGCGCTTTTTTTTCTTTGGGCTGATACCTTTGAAGATATGTTCTGATGGTGGTGAGAGTGGAGCAGGACTGTCTCTATGGCGAAATTGGCTTGCGCGATCGGCAGTTAACCGAAAGGTTAGAGGTTCGAGCCCACCCGGTGGTGGTACGGCGCTTTTTTTTCTTTGCGCTGATAGCTTTAAAGATATGTTCTGATGGTGGTGAGAGTGGAGCACGATTGTCTCCGTGGCGCAATGGACTAGCGCGATCTGCTGTTAACCGAAAGGTTGGAGGTTCGAGCCCACCCGGTGGTGGTGCGGCGCTTTTTTTTCTTTGGGCTGATAGCTTTGAAGATATGTTCTAATTGTGGTGAGAGTGGAGCAGGACTGTCTCCGTGGCGCAATTGGCCAGCGCGATCGGCTGTTAACCGAAAAGTTGGAGGTTCGAGCCCACCCGGTGGTGGTGCGGTGCTTTTTTTTCTTTGGGCTGATAGCTTTGATGATATGATCCGATGGTGGTGAGAGATGAGCAAGACTGTCTCCGTGGCGCAATGGGCTAGCGCGATCGGCTGTTGACCGAAAGGTTGGAGTTTCGAGCCCTCCCGGGAGTGGTGTGTTGCTTTTTTCTTTGCGATGATAGCTTTGAAGATATGTTCTGATGGTGGTGAGAGCGGAGCAAGACTGTCTCCATGGCGCAATTGGCTAGCGCGATCGGCTGTTAACCGAAAGGTTGGAGGTTCGAGCCCACCTGGTGGTAGTGCAGCGCTTTGTTTCTTTGCGCTGATAGCTTTGAAGATATGTTCTGATGATGGTGTGAGTGGAGCAAGACAGCCTCCGTGGCGCAATGGGCTAGCGCGATCGGCTGTTAACCGAAAGGTTGGAGTCCTGAGCCCTCCCAGGAGTGGTGTGTTGGTTTTTTCTTTGCGGTAATAGCTTTGAAGATATGTTCTGATGGTGGTGAGATTGGAGAAGGACAGTCTTCGTGGCGCAATTGGCTAGCGCGATCGGCTGTTAACCGAAAGGTCAGAGGTTCGAGCCCAACCGGTGGTGGTGCGGCGCTTTTTTTTCTTTGGGGTGATAGCTCTGAAGAAATGTTCTGACGATGGTGTGAGTGGAGCACGACTGTCTCCGTGGGGCAATTGGCTAGCGCGATTGGCTGTTAACTGAAAGGTTGGAGGTTCGAGCCCACCCGGTGGTGGTGCGGCGCTTTTTTTTCTTTGGGGTGATAGCTCTGAAGAAATGGTCTGACGGTGGTGAGAGTGGAGCACGACTGTTTCTGTGGCGCAATTGGCTAGCGCTATCGGCTGTTAACCGAAAGGTTGGAGGTTCGAGCCCACCCGGTGGTGGTGCGGCGCTTTTTTTTCTTTGGTCTGATAGCTCTGAAGAAATATTCTGACGGTGGTGAGAGTGGAGCAGGACTGTCCCCGTGGCGCAATGGGCTAGCGCGATCGGCTATTAACCGAAAAGTTGGAGGTTCCAGCCCTTTCGGGTGGGGTGTGGTGCTTTTTTTCTTTGCGCTGATAGCTTTGAAGATATGTTCTGATGGTGGTGAGAGTGGAGCACGATTGTCTCCGTGACGCAATTGGCTAGCGCGATCGGCTGTTAACCGAAAGGTTGGAGGTTTGAGCCCATGCGGTGGTGGTGCGGCGCATTTTTTTCTTTGGGCTGATAGCTTTGAAGATATGTTCTAATTGTGGTGAGAGTGGAGCAGGACTGTCTCCGTGGCGCAATGGGCCAGCGCAATCAGCTGTTAACCGAAAAGTTGGAGATTCGAGCCCTCCCGAAAGTGGTGTGTTGCTTTTTTCTTTGCGCTGATAGCTTTGAAGATATGTTTTGATGGTGGTGAGAGTGGAGCACGACTGTCTCCATGGCGCAATCGGCTAGCGCGATCGGCTGTTAACCGAAAGGTTGGAGTTTCGAGCCCCCCCGGTGGTGGTGCGGCGCTTTTTTTTCTTTGAGCTGATAGCTTTGAAGATATGTTTTAATGGTGGTGAGAGTGGAGCAGGACTGTCTCCGTGGCACAGTTGGCCAGCGCGATCGGCTGTTAACCGAAAAGTTGGAGGTTCGAGCCCTCCCGGGAGTGGCGTGTTGCTTTTTTGTTTGCGTTGATAGCTTTGAAGATATGTTCTGATGGTGGTGAGAGTGGAGCACGACTGTCTCCGTGGCGCAATTGGCTAGCGCGATCGGCTGTCAACCGAAAGGTTGGAGTTTCGAGCCCCCCCGGTGGTGGTGCGGCGCTTTTTTTTCTTTGAGCTGATAGCTTAGTAGATATGTTCTGATGGTGGTGAGAGTAGATCAGGACTGCCTCCGTGGCGCAATTGGCTAGCGCGATCGGCTGTTGACCGAAAGTTCGGAGTTTCGAGCCCTCCCGAGAGTGGTGTGTTGCTTTTTTCTTTGCGCTGATAGCTTTGAAGAAATGTTCTGATGGTGGTGAGAGTGGAGCACGACTTTCTCCGTGGCGCAGTTGGCTAACGCGATCGGCTGTTAACCGAAAGGTTGGAGGTTCAAGCCCACCCGGTGGTGGTGCGGCGCTTTTTTTTTCTTTGAGCTGATAGCTTTAAAGATATGTTCTGATGGTGGTAAGAGTGGAGCAGGACTGTCTCCGTGGCGCAATTGGCTAGCGGGATTGGCTGTTAACCGAAAGGTTGGAGGTTCTAGCCCACCCGGTGGTGGTGCGGTGCTTTTTTTTCTTTGGACTGATAGCTTTGAAGATATGTTCTGATAATAAAGAGAGTGGAGCAAGACTGTCTCCGTGGCGCAATTGGCTAGCGCGATCGGCGGTTAACCGAAAGGTCGGAGGTTCGAGCCCACCCGGTGGTGGTGCAACGCTTTTTTTTGTTTGGGCTGATAGCTTTGAAGATATGTTCTGATGGTGGTGAGAGTGGAGCAGGACTGTCTCCGTGGCGTAATGGGCTAGCGCGATCGGCTGTTAACCGAAACGTTGGAGTTTCGAGCCCTCCCGGGAGTGGTGTGTTGATTTTTTCTTTGCGCTGATAGCTTTGAAGATATGTTCTGATGGTGGTTAGAGTGGAGCAGGACTGTCTCCGTGGCGCAGTTGGCTAGCGCGATCGGCTGTTAACCGAAAGTTTGGAGGTTCGAGCCCACCCGGTAGTGGTGCGGCGCTTTTTTTTTTGGGCTGATAGCTTTGAAGATATGTTCTGACGGTGGTGAGAGTGGAGCAGGAGTGTCTCCGTGGCGCAATTGGCTTACGCGATTGGCTGTTAACCGAAAGGTTGGAGGTTGGAGCCCACCCGGTGGTTGTGCGGCGCTTTTTTTTCTTTGGGCTGATAGCTTTGAAGATATGTTCTGATGGTGGTGAGAGTGGAGCACGACTGTCTCCGTGGCGCAGTTGGCTAGCGCGATCGGCTGTTAACCGAAAGGTAGAAGGTTCGAGCCCACCCGGTGGTGGTGCGGCGCTTTTTTTCTTTGTGCTGATAGCTTTGAAGATATGTTCTGATGGTGGTGAGAGTGGAGCAGGACTGTCTCCGTGGCGCAATTGGCTAGCGCGATTGGCTGTTAACCGAAAGGTTGGAGGTTCGAGCCAACCCGGTGGTGGTGCGGTGGTTTTTTTTCTTTGGGCTGATAGCTTTGAAGATATGTATGGTGGTGAGAGTGGAGCAGGACTGTCTCCGTGGCGCGATTGGCTAGCGCGATTGGCTGTTAACCGAAAGGTTGGAGGTTCGAGCCCACTCGGTGGTGGTGCGGTGGTTTTTTTTCTTTGGGCTGATAGCTTTGAAGATATGTTCTGATGGAGGTGAGAGTGGAGCAGGACTGTCTCCGTGGCGCAATTGGCTAGCGCGATCGGCTGTTAACCGAAAAGTCGGAGGTTCGAGCCCACCCAGTGGTGGTGCGGCGCTTTTTTTTCTTTGGGCTGATACCTTTGAAGATATGTTCTCATGGTGGTGAGAGTGGAGCAGGACTGTCTCTATGGCAAAATTGGCTTGCGCGATCGGCTGTTAACCGAAAGGTTAGAGGTTCGAGCCCACCCGGTGGTGGTACGGCGCTTTTTTTTCTTTGCGCTGATAGCTTTAAAGATATGTTCTGATGGTGGTGAGAGTGGAGCACGATTGTCTCCGTGGCGCAATGGACTAGCGCGATCTGCTGTTAACCGAAAGGTTGGAGGTTCGAGCCCACCCGGTGGTGGTGCGGCGCTTTTTTTTCTTTGGGCTGATAGCTTTGAAGATATGTTCTAATTGTGGTGAGAGTGGAGCAGGACTGTCTCCGTGGCGCAATTGGCCAGCGCGATCGGCTGTTAACCGAAAAGTTGGAGGTTCGAGCCCACCCGGTGGTGGTGCGGTGCTTTTTTTTCTTTGGGCTGATAGCTTTGATGATATGATCCGATGGTGGTGAGAGATGAGCAAGACTGTCTCCGTGGCGCAATGGGCTAGCGCGATCGGCTGTTGACCGAAAGGTTGGAGTTTCGAGCCCTCCCGGGAGTGGTGTGTTGCTTTTTTCTTTGCGATGATAGCTTTGAAGATATGTTCTGATGGTGGTGAGAGCGGAGCAAGACTGTCTCCATGGCGCAATTGGCTAGCGCGATCGGCTGTTAACCGAAAGGTTGGAGGTTCGAGCCCACCTGGTGGTAGTGCAGCGCTTTGTTTCTTTGCGCTGATAGCTTTGAAGATATGTTCTGATGATGGTGTGAGTGGAGCAAGACAGCCTCCGTGGCGCAATGGGCTAGCGCGATCGGCTGTTAACCGAAAGGTTGGAGTCCTGAGCCCTCCCAGGAGTGGTGTGTTGGTTTTTTCTTTGCGGTATTAGCTTTGAAGATATGTTCTGATGGTGGTGAGATTGGAGAAGGACAGTCTTCGTGGCGCAATTGGCTAGCGCGATCGGCTGTTAACCGAAAGGTCAGAGGTTCGAGCCCAACCGGTGGTGGTGCGGCGCTTTTTTTTCTTTGGGGTGATAGCTCTGAAGAAATGTTCTGACGATGGTGTGAGTGGAGCACGACTGTCTCCGTGGGGCAATTGGCTAGCGCGATTGGCTGTTAACTGAAAGGTTGGAGGTTCGAGCCCACCCGGTGGTGGTGCGGCGCTTTTTTTTTCTTTGGGGTGATAGCTCTGAAGAAATGGTCTGACGGTGGTGAGAGTGGAGCACGACTGTTTCTGTGGCGCAATTGGCTAGCGCTATCGGCTGTTAACCGAAAGGTTGGAGGTTCGAGCCCACCCGGTGGTTGTGCGGCGCTTTTTTTTCTTTGGTCTGATAGCTCTGAAGAAATATTCTGACGGTGGTGAGAGTGGAGCAGGACTGTCCCCGTGGCGCAATGGGCTAGCGCGATCGGATATTAACCGAAAAGTTGGAGGTTCCAGCCCTTTCGGGTGGGGTGTGGTGCTTTTTTTCTTTGTGCTGATAGCTTTGAAGATATGTTCTGATGGTGGTGAGAGTGGAGCACGATTGTCTCCGTGACGCAATTGGCTAGCGCGATCGGCTGTTAACCGAAAGGTTGGAGGTTCGAGCCCATGCGGTGGTGGTGCGGCGCATTTTTTTCTTTGGGCTGATAGCTTTGAAGATATGTTCTAATTGTGGTGAGAGTGGAGCAGGACTGTCTCCGTGGCGCAATGGGCCAGCGCGATCAGCTGTTAACCGAAAAGTTGGAGATTCGAGCCCTCCCGAAAGTGGTGTGTTGCTTTTTTCTTTGCGCTGATAGCTTTGAAGATATGTTTTGATGGTGGTGAGAGTGGAGCACGACTGTCTCCATGGCGCAATCGGCTAGCGCGATCGGCTGTTAACCGAAAGGTTGGAGTTTCGAGCCCCCCCGGTGGTGGTGCGGCGCTTTTTTTTCTTTGAGCTGATAGCTTTGAAGATATGTTTTAATGGTGGTGAGAGTGGAGCAGGACTGTCTCCATGGCGCAGTTGGCCAGCGCGATCGGCTGTTAACCGAAAAGTTGGAGGTTCGAGCCCTCCCGGGAGTGGCGTGTTGCTTTTTTGTTTGCGTTGATAGCTTTGAAGATATGTTCTGATGGTGGTGAGAGTGGAGCACGACTGTCTCCGTGGCGCAATTGGCTAGCGCGATCGGCTGTCAACCGAAAGGTTGGAGTTTCGAGCCCCCCCGGTGGTGGTGCGGCGCTTTTTTTTCTTTGAGCTGATAGCTTAGTAGATATGTTCTGATGGTGGTGAGAGTAGATCAGGACTGCCTCCGTGGCGCAATTGGCTAGCGCGATCGGCTGTTGACCGAAAGTTTGGAGTTTCGAGCCCTCCCGAGAGTGGTGTGTTGCTTTTTTCTTTGCGCTGATAGCTTTGAAGAAATGTTCTGATGGTGGTGAGAGTGGAGCACGACTTTCTCCGTGGCGCAGTTGGCTAGCGCGATCGGCTGTTAACCGAAAGGTTGGAGGTTCAAGCCCACCCGGTGGTGGTGCGGCGCTTTTTTTTTCTTTGAGCTGATAGCTTTAAAGATATGTTCTGATGGTGGTAAGAGTGGAGCAGGACTGTCTCCGTGGCGCAATTGGCTAGCGGGATTGGCTGTTAACCGAAAGGTTGGAGGTTCTAGCCCACCCGGTGGTGGTGCGGTGCTTTTTTTTCTTTGGACTGATAGCTTTGAAGATATGTTCTGATAATAAAGAGAGTGGAGCAAGACTGTCTCCGTGGCGCAATTGGCTAGCGCGATCGGCGGTTAACCGAAAGGTCGGAGGTTCGAGCCCACCCGGTGGTGGTGCAACGCTTTTTTTTGTTTGGGCTGATAGCTTTGAAGATATGTTCTGATGGTGGTGAGAGTGGAGCAGGACTGTCTCCGTGGCGTAATGGGCTAGCGCGATCGGCTGTTAACCGAAACGTTGGAGTTTCGAGCCCTCCCGGGAGTGGTGTGTTGATTTTTTCTTTGCGCTGATAGCTTTGAAGATATGTTCTGATGGTGGTTAGAGTGGAGCAGGACTGTCTCCGTGGCGCAGTTGGCTAGCGCGATCGGCTGTTAACCGAAAGTTTGGAGGTTCGAGCCCACCCGGTAGTGGTGCGGCGCTTTTTTTTGGGCTGATAACTTTGAAGATATGTTCTGACGGTGGTGAGAGTGGAGCAGGACTGTCTCCGTGGCGCAATTGGCTTGCGCGATTGGCTGTTAACCGAAAGGTTGGAGGTTGGAGCCCACCCGGTGGTGGTGCGGCGCTTTTTTTTCTTTGGGCTGATAGCTTTGAAGATATGTTCTGATGGTGGTGAGAGTGGAGCACGACTGTCTCCGTGGCGCAGTTGGCTAGCGCGATCGGCTGTTAACCGAAAGGTAGAAGGTTCGAGCCCACCAGGTGGTGGTGCAGCGCTTTTTTTCTTTGTGCTGATAGCTTTGAAGATATGTTCTGATGGTGGTGAGAGTGGAGCAGGACTGTCTCCGTGGCGCAATTGGCTAGCGCGATTGGCTGTTAACCGAAAGGTTGGAGGTTCTAGCCCACCCGGTGGTGGTGCGGTGCTTTTTTTTCTTTGGGCTGATAGCTTTGAAGATATGTTCTGATGGTGGTGAGAGTGGAGCACGACTGTCTCTGTGGCGCAGTTGGCTAGCGCGATCGGCTGTTAACCGAAAGGTAGAAGGTTCGAGCCCACCCGGTGGTGGTGCGGCGCTTTTTTTCTTTGTGCTGATAGCTTTGAAGATATGTTCTGATGGTGGTGAGAGTGGAGCAGGACTGTCTCCGTGGCGCAATTGGCTAGCGCGATTGGCTGTTAACCGAAAGGTTGGAGGTTCGAGCCAACCCGGTGGTGGTGCGGTGGTTTTTTTTCTTTGGGCTGATAGCTTTGAAGATATGTATGGTGGTGAGAGTGGAGCAGGACTGTCTCCGTGGCGCGATTGGCTAGCGCGATTGGCTGTTAACCGAAAGGTTGGAGGTTCGAGCCCACTCGGTGGTGGTGCGGTGGTTTTTTTTCTTTGGGCTGATAGCTTTGAAGATATGTTCTGATGGAGGTGAGAGTGGAGCAGGACTGTCTCCGTGGCGCAATTGGCTAGCGCGATCGGCTGTTAACCGAAAAGTCGGAGGTTCGAGCCCACCCAGTGGTGGTGCGGCGCTTTTTTTTCTTTGGGCTGATACCTTTGAAGATATGTTCTGATGGTGGTGAGAGTGGAGCAGGACTGTCTCTATGGCGAAATTGGCTTGCGCGATCGGCTGTTAACCGAAAGGTTAGAGGTTCGAGCCCACCCGGTGGTGGTACGGCGCTTTTTTTTCTTTGCGCTGATAGCTTTAAAGATATGGTCTGATGGTGGTGAGAGTGGAGCACGATTGTCTCCGTGGCGCAATGGACTAGCGCGATCTGCTGTTAACCGAAAGGTTGGAGGTTCGAGCCCACCCGGTGGTGGTGCGGCGCTTTTTTTTCTTTGGGCTGATAGCTTTGAAGATATGTTCTAATTGTGGTGAGAGTGGAGCAGGACTGTCTCCGTGGCGCAATTGGCCAGCGCGATCGGCTGTTAACCGAAAAGTTTGAGGTTCGAGCCCACCCGGTGGTGGTGCGGTGCTTTTTTTTCTTTGGGCTGATAGCTTTGAAGATATGTTCTGATGGTGGTGAGAGCGGAGCAAGACTGTCTCCATGGCGCAATTGGCTAGCGCGATCGGCTGTTAACCGAAAGGTTGGAGGTTCGAGCCCACCTGGTGGTAGTGCAGCGCTTTGTTTCTTTGCGCTGATAGCTTTGAAGATATGTTCTGATGATGGTGTGAGTGGAGCAAGACAGCCTCCGTGGCGCAATGGGCTAGCGCGATCGGCTGTTAACCGAAAGGTTGGAGTCCTGAGCCCTCCCAGGAGTGGTGTGTTGGTTTTTTCTTTGCGGTAATAGCTTTGAAGATATGTTCTGATGGTGGTGAGATTGGAGAAGGACAGTCTTCGTGGCGCAATTGGCTAGCGCGATCGGCTGTTAACCGAAAGGTCAGAGGTTCGAGCCCAACCGGTGGTGGTGCGGCGCTTTTTTTTCTTTGGGGTGATAGCTCTGAAGAAATGTTCTGACGATGGTGTGAATGGAGCACGACTGTCTCCGTGGGGCAATTGGCTAGCGCGATTGGCTGTTAACTGAAAGGTTGGAGGTTCGAGCCCACCCGGTGGTGGTGCGGCGCTTTTTTTTCTTTGGGGTGATAGCTCTGAAGAAATGGTCTGACGGTGGTGAGAGTGGAGCACGACTGTTTCTGTGGCGCAATTGGCTAGCGCTATCGGCTGTTAACCGAAAGGTTGGAGGTTTGAGCCCACCCGGTGGTTGTGCGGCGCTTTTTTTTTCTTTTGTCTGATAGCTCTGAAGAAATATTCTGACGGTGGTGAGAGTGGAGCAGGACTGTCCCCGTGGCGCAATGGGCTAGCGCGATCGGCTATTAACCGAAAAGTTGGAGGTTCCAGCCCTTTCGGGTGGGGTGTGGTGCTTTTTTTCTTTGCGCTGATAGCTTTGAAGGTATGTTCTGATGGTGGTGAGAGTGGAGCACGATTGTCTCCGTGACGCAATTGGCTAGCGCGATCGGCTGTTAACCGAAAGGTTGGAGGTTCGAGCCCATGCGGTGGTGGTGCGGCGCATTTTTTTCTTTGGGCTGATAGCTTTGAAGATATGTTCTAATTGTGGTGAGAGTGGAGCAGGACTGTCTCCGTGGCGCAATGGGCCAGCGCGATCAGCTGTTAACCGAAAAGTTGGAGATTCGAGCCCTCCCGAAAGTGGTGTGTTGCTTTTTTCTTTGCGCTGATAGCTTTGAAGATATGTTTTGATGGTGGTGAGAGTGGAGCACGACTGTCTCCATGGCGCAATCGGCTAGCGCGATCGGCTGTTAACCGAAAGGTTGGAGTTTCGAGCCCCCCCGGTGGTGGTGCGGCGCTTTTTTTTCTTTGAGCTGATAGCTTTGAAGATATGTTTTAATGGTGGTGAGAGTGGAGCAGGACTGTCTCCGTGGCGCAATTGGCTAGCGCGATTGGCTGTTAACCGAAAGGTTGGAGGTTCGAGCCAACCCGGTGGTGGTGCGGTGGTTTTTTTTCTTTGGGCTGATAGCTTTGAAGATATGTATGGTGGTGAGAGTGGAGCAGGACTGTCTCCGTGGCGCGATTGGCTAGCGCGATTGGCTGTTAACCGAAAGGTTGGAGGTTCGAGCCCACTCGGTGGTGGTGCGGTGGTTTTTTTTCTTTGGGCTGATAGCTTTGAAGATATGTTCTGATGGAGGTGAGAGTGGAGCAGGACTGTCTCCGTGGCGCAATTGGCTAGCGCGATCGGCTGTTAACCGAAAAGTCGGAGGTTCGAGCCCACCCAGTGGTGGTGCGGCGCTTTTTTTCTTTGTGCTGATAGCTTTGAAGATATGTTCTGATGGTGGTGAGAGTGGAGCAGGACTGTCTCCGTGGCGCAATTGGCTAGCGCGATTGGCTGTTAACCGAAAGGTTGGAGGTTCGAGCCAACCCGGTGGTGGTGCGGTGGTTTTTTTTCTTTGGGCTGATAGCTTTGAAGATATGTATGGTGGTGAGAGTGGAGCAGGACTGTCTCCGTGGCGCGATTGGCTAGCGCGATTGGCTGTTAACCGAAAGGTTGGAGGTTCGAGCCCACTCGGTGGTGGTGCGGTGGTTTTTTTTCTTTGGGCTGATAGCTTTGAAGATATGTTCTGATGGAGGTGAGAGTGGAGCAGGACTGTCTCCGTGGCGCAATTGGCTAGCGCGATCGGCTGTTAACCGAAAAGTCGGAGGTTCGAGCCCACCCAGTGGTGGTGCGGCGCTTTTTTTCTTTGGGCTGATACCTTTGAAGATATGTTCTGATGGTGGTGAGAGTGGAGCAGGACTGTCTCTATGGCGAAATTGGCTTGCGCGATCGGCTGTTAACCGAAAGGTTAGAGGTTCGAGCCCACCCGGTGGTGGTACGGCGCTTTTTTTTCTTTGCGCTGATAGCTTTAAAGATATATTCTGATGGTGGTGAGAGTGGAGCACGATTGTCTCCGTGGCGCAATGGACTAGCGTGATCTGCTGTTAACCGAAAGGTTGGAGGTTCGAGCCCACCCGGTGGTGGTGCGGCGCTTTTTTTTCTTTGGGCTGATAGCTTTGAAGATATGTTCTAATTGTGGTGAGAGTGGAGCAGGACTGTCTCCGTGGCGCAATTGGCCAGCGCGATCGGCTGTTAACCGAAAAGTTGGAGGTTCGAGCCCACCCGGTGGTGGTGCGGTGCTTTTTTTTCTTTGGGCTGATAGCTTTGATGATATGATCCGATGGTGGTGAGAGATGAGCAAGACTGTCTCCGTGGCGCAATGGGCTAGGGCGATCGGCTGTTGACCGAAAGGTTGGAGTTTCGAGCCCTCCCGGGAGTGGTGTGTTGCTTTTTTCTTTGCGATGATAGCTTTGAAGATATGTTCTGATGGTGGTGAGAGCGGAGCAAGACTGTCTCCATGGCGCAATTGGCTAGCGCGATCGGCTGTTAACCGAAAGGTTGGAGGTTCGAGCCCACCTGGTGGTAGTGCAGCGCTTTGTTTCTTTGCGCTGATAGCTTTGAAGATATGTTCTGATGATGGTGTGAGTGGAGCAAGACAGCCTCCGTGGCGCAATGGGCTAGCGCGATCGGCTGTTAATCGAAAGGTTGGAGTCCTGAGCCCTCCCAGGAGTGGTGTGTTGGTTTTTTCTTTGCGGTAATAGCTTTGAAGATATGTTCTGATAATAAAGAGAGTGGAGCAAGACTGTCTCCGTGGCGCAATTGGCTAGCGCGATCGGCGGTTAACCGAAAGGTCGGAGGTTCGAGCCCACCCGGTGGTGGTGCAACGCTTTTTTTTGTTTGGGCTGATAGCTTTGAAGATATGTTCTGATGGTGGTGAGAGTGGAGCAGGACTGTCTCCGTGGCGTAATGGGCTAGCGCGATCGGCTGTTAACCGAAACGTTGGAGTTTCGAGCCCTCCCGGGAGTGGTGTGTTGATTTTTTCTTTGCGCTGATAGCTTTGAAGATATGTTCTGATGGTGGTTAGAGTGGAGCAGGACTGTCTCCGTGGCGCAGTTGGCTAGCGCGATCGGCTGTTAACCGAAAGTTTGGAGGTTCGAGCCCACCCGGTAGTGGTGCGGCGCTTTTTTTTTTGGGCTGATAGCTTTGAAGATATGTTCTGACGGTGGTGAGAGTGGAGCAGGACTGTCTCCGTGGCGCAATTGGCTTACGCGATTGGCTGTTAACCGAAAGGTTGGAGGTTGGAGCCCACCCGGTGGTGGTGCGGCGCTTTTTTTCTTTGGGCTGATAGCTTTGAAGATATGTTCTGATGGTGGTGAGAGTGGAGCACGACTGTCTCCGTGGCGCAGTTGGCTAGCGCGATCGGCTGTTAACCGAAAGGTAGAAGGTTCGAGCCCACCCGGTGGTGGTGCGGCGCTTTTTTTCTTTGTGCTGATAGCTTTGAAGATATGTTCTGATGGTGGTGAGAGTGGAGCAGGACTGTCTCCGTGGCGCAATTGGCTAGCGCGATTGGCTGTTAACCGAAAGGTTGGAGGTTCGAGCCAACCCGGTGGTGGTGCGGTGGTTTTTTTTCTTTGGGCTGATAGCTTTGAAGATATGTATGGTGGTGAGAGTGGAGCAGGACTGTCTCCGTGGCGCGATTGGCTAGCGCGATTGGCCTGTAACCGAAAGGTTGGAGGTTCGAGCCCACTCGGTGGTGGTGCGGTGGTTTTTTTTCTTTGGGCTGATAGCTTTGAAGATATGTTCTGATGGAGGTGAGAGTGGAGCAGGACTGTCTCCGTGGCGCAATTGGCTAGCGCGATCGGCTGTTAACCGAAAAGTCGGAGGTTCGAGCCCACCCAGTGGTGGTGCGGCGCTTTTTTTTCTTTCGGCTGATACCTTTGAAGATATGTTCTGATGGTGGTGAGAGTGGAGCAGGACTGTCTCTATGGCGAAATTGGCTTGCGCGATCGGCTGTTAACCGAAAGGTTAGAGGTTCGAGCCCACCCGGTGGTGGTACGGCGCTTTTTTTTCTTTGCGCTGATAGCTTTAAAGATATGGTCTGATGGTGGTGAGAGTGGAGCACGATTGTCTCCGTGGCGCAATGGACTAGCGCGATCTGCTGTTAACCGAAAGGTTGGAGGTTCGAGCCCACCCGGTGGTGGTGCGGCGCTTTTTTTTCTTTGGGCTGATAGCTTTGAAGATATGTTCTAATTGTGGTGAGAGTGGAGCAGGACTGTCTCCGTGGCGCAATTGGCCAGCGCGATCGGCTGTTAACCGAAAAGTTTGAGGTTCGAGCCCACCCGGTGGTGGTGCGGTGGTTTTTTTTTTGGGCTGATAGCTTTGATGATATGATCCGATGGTGGTGAGAGATGAGCAAGACTGTCTCCGTGGCGCAATGGGCTAGCGCGATCGGCTGTTGACCGAAAGGTTGGAGTTTCGAGCCCTCCCGGGAGTGGTGTGTTGCTTTTTTCTTTGCGATGATAGCTTTGAAGATATGTTCTGATGGTGGTGAGAGCGGAGCAAGACTGTCTCCATGGCGCAATTGGCTTGCGCGATCGGCTGTTAACCGAAAGGTTGGAGGTTCGAGCCCACCTGGTGGTAGTGCAGCGCTTTGTTTCTTTGCGCTGATAGCTTTGAAGATATGTTCTGATGATGGTGTGAGTGGAGCAAGACAGCCTCCGTGGCGCAATGGGCTAGCGCGATCGGCTGTTAACCGAAAGGTTGGAGTCCTGAGCCCTCCCAGGAGTGGTGTGTTGGTTTTTTCTTTGCGGTAATAGCTTTGAAGATATGTTCTGATGGTGGTGAGATTGGAGAAGGACAGTCTTCGTGGCGCAATTGGCTAGCGCGATCGGCTGTTAACCGAAAGGTCAGAGGTTCGAGCCCAACCGGTGGTGGTGCGGCGCTTTTTTTTCTTTGGGGTGATAGCTCTGAAGAAATGTTCTGACGATGGTGTGAGTGGAGCACGACTGTCTCCGTGGGGCAATTGGCTAGCGCGATTGGCTGTTAACTGAAAGGTTGGAGGTTCGAGCCCACCCGGTGGTGGTGCGGCGCTTTTTTTTCTTTGGGGTGATAGCTCTGAAGAAATGGTCTGACGGTGGTGAGAGTGGAGCACGACTGTTTCTGTGGCGCAATTGGCTAGCGCTATCGGCTGTTAACCGAAAGGTTGGAGGTTCGAGCCCACCCGGTGGTTGTGCGGCGCTTTTATTTTCTTTTGTCTGATAGCTCTGAAGAAATATTCTGACGGTGGTGAGAGTGGAGCAGGACTGTCCCCGTGGCGCAATGGGCTAGCGCGATCGGCTATTAACCGAAAAGTTGGAGGTTCCAGCCCTTTCGGGTGGGGTGTGGTGCTTTTTTTCTTTGCGCTGATAGCTTTGAAGGTATGTTCTGATGGTGGTGAGAGTGGAGCACGATTGTCTCCGTGACGCAATTGGCTAGCGCGATCGGCTGTTAACCGAAAGGTTGGAGGTTCGAGCCCATGCGGTGGTGGTGCGGCGCATTTTTTTCTTTGGGCTGATAGCTTTGAAGATATGTTCTAATTGTGGTGAGAGTGGAGCAGGACTGTCTCCGTGGCGCAATGGGCCAGCGCGATCAGCTGTTAACCGAAAAGTTGGAGATTCGAGCCCTCCCGAAAGTGGTGTGTTGCTTTTTTCTTTGCGCTGATAGCTTTGAAGATATGTTTTGATGGTGGTGAGAGTGGAGCACGACTGTCTCCATGGCGCAATCGGCTAGCGCGATCGGCTGTTAACCGAAAGGTTGGAGTTTCGAGCCCCCCCGGTGGTGGTGCGGCGCTTTTTTTTCTTTGAGCTGATAGCTTTGAAGATATGTTTTAATGGTGGTGAGAGTGGAGCAGGACTGTCTCCGTGGCGCAGTTGGCCAGCGCGATCGGCTGTTAACCGAAAAGTTGGAGGTTCGAGCCCTCCCGGGAGTGGCGTGTTGCTTTTTTGTTTGCGTTGATAGCTTTGAAGATATGTTCTGATGGTGGTGAGAGTGGAGCACGACTGTCTCCGTGGCGCAATTGGCTAGCGCGATCGGCTGTCAACCGAAAGGTTGGAGTTTCGAGCCCCCCCGGTGGTGGTGCGGCGCTTTTTTTTCTTTGAGCTGATAGCTTAGTAGATATGTTCTGATGGTGGTGAGAGTAGATCAGGACTGCCTCCGTGGCGCAATTGGCTAGCGCGATCGGCTGTTGACCGAAAGTTTGGAGTTTCGAGCCCTCCCGAGAGTGGTGTGTTGCTTTTTTCTTTGCGCTGATAGCTTTGAAGAAATGTTCTGATGGTGGTGAGAGTGGAGCACGACTTTCTCCGTGGCGCAGTTGGCTAGCGCGATCGGCTGTTAACCGAAAGGTTGGAGGTTCAAGCCCACCCGGTGGTGGTGCGGCGCTTTTTTTTCTTTGAGCTGATAGCTTTAAAGATATGTTCTGATGGTGGTAAGAGTGGAGCAGGACTGTCTCCGTGGCGCAATTGGCTAGCGGGATTGGCTGTTAACCGAAAGGTTGGAGGTTCTAGCCCACCCGGTGGTGGTGCGGTGCTTTTTTTTCTTTGGACTGATAGCTTTGAAGATATGTTCTGATAATAAAGAGAGTGGAGCAAGACTGTCTCCGTGGCGCAATTGGCTAGCGCGATCGGCGGTTAACCGAAAGGTCGGAGGTTCGAGCCCACCCGGTGGTGGTGCAACGCTTTTTTTTGTTTGGGCTGATAGCTTTGAAGATATGTTCTGATGGTGGTGAGAGTGGAGCAGGACTGTCTCCGTGGCGTAATGGGCTAGCGCGATCGGCTGTTAACCGAAACGTTGGAGTTTCGAGCCCTCCCGGGAGTGGTGTGTTGATTTTTTCTTTGCGCTGATAGCTTTGAAGATATGTTCTGATGGTGGTTAGAGTGGAGCAGGACTGTCTCCGTGGCGCAGTTGGCTAGCGCGATCGGCTGTTAACCGAAAGTTTGGAGGTTCGAGCCCACCCGGTAGTGGTGCGGCGCTTTTTTTTTGGGCTGATAGCTTTGAAGATATGTTCTGACGGTGGTGAGAGTGGAGCAGGACTGTCTCCGTGGCGCAATTGGCTTGCGCGATTGGCTGTTAACCGAAAGGTTGGAGTTTGGAGCCCACCCGGTGGTGGTGTGGCGCTTTTTTTTCTTTGGGCTGATAGCTTTGAAGATATGTTCTGATGGTGGTGAGAGTGGAGCACGACTGTCTCCGTGGCGCAGTTGGCTAGCGCGATCGGCTGTTAACCGAAAGGTAGAAGGTTCGAGCCCACCCGGTGGTGGTGCAGCGCTTTTTTTCTTTGTGCTGATAGCTTTGAAGATATGTTCTGATGGTGGTGAGAGTGGAGCAGGACTGTCTCCGTGGCGCAATTGGCTAGCGCGATTGGCTGTTAACCGAAAGGTTGGAGGTTCTAGCCCACCCGGTGGTGGTGCGGTGCTTTTTTTTCTTTGGGCTGATAGCTTTGAAGATATGTTCTGATGGTGGTGAGAGTGGAGCACGACTGTCTCCGTGGCGCAGTTGGCTAGCGCGATCGGCTGTTAACCGAAAGGTAGAAGGTTCGAGCCCACCCGGTGGTGGTGCGGCGCTTTTTTTCTTTGTGCTGATAGCTTTGAAGATATGTTCTGATGGTGGTGAGAGTGGAGCAGGACTGTCTCCGTGGCGCAATTGGCTAGCGCGATTGGCTGTTAACCGAAAGGTTGGAGGTTCGAGCCAACCCGGTGGTGGTGCGGTGGTTTTTTTTCTTTGGGCTGATAGCTTTGAAGATATGTATGGTGGTGAGAGTGGAGCAGGACTGTCTCCGTGGCGCGATTGGCTAGCGCGATTGGCTGTTAACCGAAAGGTTGGAGGTTCGAGCCCACTCGGTGGTGGTGCGGTGGTTTTTTTTCTTTGGGCTGATAGCTTTGAAGATATGTTCTGATGGAGGTGAGAGTGGAGCAGGACTGTCTCCGTGGCGCAATTGGCTAGCGCGATCGGCTGTTAACCGAAAAGTCGGAGGTTCGAGCCCACCCAGTGGTGGTGCGGCGCTTTTTTTCTTTGGGCTGATACCTTTGAAGATATGTTCTGATGGTGGTGAGAGTGGAGCAGGACTGTCTCTATGGCGAAATTGGCTTGCGCGATCGGCTGTTAACCGAAAGGTTAGAGGTTCGAGCCCACCCGGTGGTGGTACGGCGCTTTTTTTTCTTTGCGCTGATAGCTTTAAAGATATGTTCTGATGGTGGTGAGAGTGGAGCACGATTGTCTCCGTGGCGCAATGGACTAGCGCGATCTGCTGTTAACCGAAAGGTTGGAGGTTCGAGCCCACCCGGTGGTGGTGCGGCGCTTTTTTTCTTTGGGCTGATAGCTTTGAAGATATGTTCTAATTGTGGTGAGAGTGGAGCAGGACTGTCTCCGTGGCGCAATTGGCCAGCGCGATCGGCTGTTAACCGAAAAGTTGGAGGTTCGAGCCCACCCGGTGGTGGTGCGGTGCTTTTTTTTCTTTGGGCTGATAGCTTTGATGATATGATCCGATGGTGGTGAGAGATGAGCAAGACTGTCTCCGTGGCGCAATGGGCTAGCGCGATCGGCTGTTGACCGAAAGGTTGGAGTTTCGAGCCCTCCCGGGAGTGGTGTGTTGCTTTTTTCTTTGCGATGATAGCTTTGAAGATATGTTCTGATGGTGGTGAGAGCGGAGCAAGACTGTCTCCATGGCGCAATTGGCTAGCGCGATCGGCTGTTAACCGAAAGGTTGGAGGTTCGAGCCCACCTGGTGGTAGTGCAGCGCTTTGTTTCTTTGCGCTGATAGCTTTGAAGATATGTTCTGATGATGGTGTGAGTGGAGCAAGACAGCCTCCGTGGCGCAATGGGCTAGCGCGATCGGCTGTTAACCGAAAGGTTGGAGTCCTGAGCCCTCCCAGGAGTGGTGTGTTGGTTTTTTCTTTGCGGTAATAGCTTTGAAGATATGTTCTGATGGTGGTGAGATTGGAGAAGGACAGTCTTCGTTGCGCAATTGGCTAGCGCGATCGGCTGTTAACCGAAAGGTCAGAGGTTCGAGCCCGACCGGTGGTGGTGCGGCGCTTTTTTTTCTTTGGGGTGATAGCTCTGAAGAAATGTTCTGACGATGGTGTGAGTGGAGCACGACTGTCTCCGTGGGGCAATTGGCTAGCGCGATTGGCTGTTAACTGAAAGGTTGGAGGTTCGAGCCCACCCGGTGGTGGTGCGGCGCTTTTTTTTCTTTGGGGTGATAGCTCTGAAGAAATGGTCTGACGGTGGTGAGAGTGGAGCACGACTGTTTCTGTGGCGCGATTGGCTAGCGCTATCGGCTGTTAACCGAAAGGTTGGAGGTTCGAGCCCACCCGGTGGTGGTGCGGCGCTTTTTTTTTCTTTGGTCTGATAGCTCTGAAGAAATATTCTGACGGTGGTGAGAGTGGAGCAGGACTGTCCCCGTGGCGCAATGGGCTAGCGCGATCGGCTATTAACCGAAAAGTTGGAGGTTCCAGCCCTTTCGGGTGGGGTGTGGTGCTTTTTTTCTTTGCGCTGATAGCTTTGAAGATATGTTCTGATGGTGGTGAGAGTGGAGCACGATTGTCTCCGTGACGCAATTGGCTAGCGCGATCGGCTGTTAACCGAAAGGTTGGAGGTTCGAGCCCATGCGGTGGTGGTGCGGCGCATTTTTTTCTTTGGGCTGATAGCTTTGAAGATATGTTTTGATGGTGGTGAGAGTGGAGCACGACTGTCTCCATGGCGCAATCGGCTAGCGCGATCGGCTGTTAACCGACAGGTTGGAGTTTCGAGCCCCCCCGGTGGTGGTGCGGCGCTTTTTTTTCTTTGAGCTGATAGCTTTGAAGATATGTTTTAATGGTGGTGAGAGTGGAGCAGGACTGTCTCCGTGGCGCAGTTGGCCAGCGCGATCGGCTGTTAACCGAAAAGTTGGAGGTTCGAGCCCTCCCGGGAGTGGCGTGTTGCTTTTTTGTTTGCGTTGATAGCTTTGAAGATATGTTCTGATGGTGGTGAGAGTGGAGCACGACTGTCTCCGTGGCGCAATTGGCTAGCGCGATCGGCTGTCAACCGAAAGGTTGGAGTTTCGAGCCCCCCCGGTGGTGGTGCGGCGCTTTTTTTTCTTTGAGCTGATAGCTTAGTAGATATGTTCTGATGGTGGTGAGAGTAGATCAGGACTGCCTCCGTGGCGCAATTGGCTAGCGCGATCGGCTGTTGACCGAAAGTTTGGAGTTTCGAGCCCTCCCGAGAGTGGTGTGTTGCTTTTTTCTTTGCGCTGATAGCTTTGAAGAAATGTTCTGATGGTGGTGAGAGTGGAGCACGACTTTCTCCGTGGCGCAGTTGGCTAGCGCGATCGGCTGTTAACCGAAAGGTTGGAGGTTCAAGCCCACCCGGTGGTGGTGCGGCGCTTTTTTTTTCTTTGAGCTGATAGCTTTAAAGATATGTTCTGATGGTGGTAAGAGTGGAGCAGGACTGTCTCCGTGGCGCAATTGGCTAGCGGGATTGGCTGTTAACCGAAAGGTTGGAGGTTCTAGCCCACCCGGTGGTGGAGCGGTGCTTTTTTTTCTTTGGACTGATAGCTTTGAAGATATGTTCTGATAATAAAGAGAGTGGAGCAAGACTGTCTCCGTGGCGCAATTGGCTAGCGCGATCGGCGGTTAACCGAAAGGTCGGAGGTTCGAGCCCACCCGGTGGTGGTGCAACGCTTTTTTTTGTTTGGGCTGATAGCTTTGAAGATATGTTCTGATGGTGGTGAGAGTGGAGCAGGACTGTCTCCGTGGCGTAATGGGCTAGCGCGATCGGCTGTTAACCGAAACGTTGGAGTTTCGAGCCCTCCCGGGAGTGGTGTGTTGATTTTTTCTTTGCGCTGATAGCTTTGAAGAGATGTTCTGATGGTGGTTAGAGTGGAGCAGGACTGTCTCCGTGGCGCAGTTGGCTAGCGCGATCGGCTGTTAACCGAAAGTTTGGAGGTTCGAGCCCACCCGGTAGTGGTGCGGCGCTTTTTTTTTGGGCTGATAGCTTTGAAGATATGTTGTGACGGTGGTGAGAGTGGAGCAGGACTGTCTCCGTGGCGCAATTGGCTTGCGCGATTGGCTGTTAACCGAAAGGTTGGAGGTTGGAGCCCACCCGGTGGTGGTGCGGCGCTTTTTTTTCTTTGGGCTGATAGCTTTGAAGATATGTTCTGATGGTGGGCTCGGTGGCACTGCCATGATGCGGTCCACTAATCCGCTTCTGTTCATCATGCAGATTATGACGTCCTTCGTCATGCGAATGTTGCTGCCCTTTCCCGCGGAATCAACGAGCGCTTCGTTGGCCAAGGCGAACCCGTGCACCAGCTGTGTCATCAATTTGCAAATCGGAATCGGCAACCAATCGTCCCGTTCAATGGCGCCACCAGTCCAAGCATGGATCCTCGACAAGATGCCATTCGCCCTACCGCCATCGTCAACAGCCAGCCAGCGGCCTATAAAGGAGCAGCGAATACCCCCCGCGCGCTGTGGGCTCGGTGGCACTGCCATGATGCGGTCCACTAATCCGCTTCTGTTCATCATGCAGATTATGACGTCCTTCGTCATGCGAATGTTGCTGCCCTTTCCCGCGGAATCAACGAGCGCTTCGTTGGCCAAGGCGAACCCGTGCACCAGCTGTGTCATCAATTTGCAAATCGGAATCGGCAACCAATCGTCCCGTTCAATGGCGCCACCAGTCCAAGCATGGATCCTCGACAAGATGCCATTCGCCCTACCGCCATCGTCAACAGCCAGCCAGCGGCCTATAAAGGAGCAGCGAATACCCCCCGCGCGCTGTGGGCTCGGTGGCACTGCCATGATGCGGTCCACTAATCCGCTTCTGTTCATCATGCAGATTATGACGTCCTTCGTCATGCGAATGTTGCTGCCCTTTCCCGCGGAATCAACGAGCGCTTCGTTGGCCAAGGCGAACCCGTGCACCAGCTGTGTCATCAATTTGCAAATCGGAATCGGCAACCAATCGTCCCGTTCAATGGCGCCACCAGTCCAGGCATGGATCCTCGACAAGATGCCATTCGCCCTACCGCCATCGTCAACAGCCAGCCAGCGGCCTATAAAGGAGCAGCGAATACCCCCCGCGCGCTGTGGGCTCGGTGGCACTGCCATGATGCGGTCCACTAATCCGCTTCTGTTCATCATGCAGGTCTGTAAATCTCATCCTCTTTTCGCTAAAAAAACAAGTAATTATTGTCTTGTGCAGCTACCGAGCCCGCAGTGCTGCTTTTCCATTGTTTTTCAGTGTCTTTCCGTGATTAGATCCCTATTATTGCTTTCCGGTGATATTGAAAGCAATCCTGGTCCAGATAATGCCGCGCTGCTTGCCGAAATGAAGAAGATTTCCGCTGGTCAGGCTAAGATGATCGCTGAAATGCAGGAACTAAAGAACCAATCTATGGCTACGACCGCGTTACTGGACACGTTAAGTAAAAGGCTGACGGACCTCGAGGGTAATTACCAAAGTGTGATAGCCTTGCAAGGAGACATGCAATCTATACAGGCAGACAGCGAACGTACGGCGCAGCTGATCCATAAACTGGAAGCGCGTGTAGACGATGCTGAAAACAGATCTAGGCGAAATAATTTGGTTTTCTACGGCCTTCCAGATCCGTCTGCATCAGAGCCATCATCAGATTCTGAAAAAATTATTTTACGTCATTGCTCAGATTACCTAAAGGTACAGCTTGAGCCCAAGGATATGGAGCGGGCACACCGAATTGGTCGGCATTCCTGTAACCGCAAACGCCCAATTATAGTAAAATTTGTGTCTTATAAAACGAAGGAAGCTGTTCTTTCAAAAGGACGTAACTTCAAAGGCACTGACTTTAGCGTCGCAGAAGATTTTTCACCAGCTGTTAGGAACGCCCGTAAACACCTTGTCGCCTTCGCTAAAGATAAATCTGCACCCTATTCCTTGCGTTTCAAAACGCTGTTCATGGGCCCAAAGCGGTACGTATACGATGAAGCTTCTCAAACAGTCAAAGAAGCATAGCAACCACAAATCGAGACAAAATTAATCCGTCGTCCGAAACCAATAGGCAAGTCACGTCTTCCCATCTCAGTAATCTTCACTAATATACGCAGCTTCATTTCAAAACGTGAACATGTGTCCAACCTTGTGCTGACATCTAAAAGCAACATGTTAATTCTTACCGAAACTTGGCTTAGCGACCACATTTCAGATTCGGAAGTACTGACAGATTTGCCTAATTTCAGTCTGTTTCGTGCTGACCGACCGAATGCACGAGGCGGAGGTGTCCTCATAGCTGCCAGCCAGGAACTATCGTGCTCTGTTCTTAGTATCAGGTCGAACTTAGAACTACTTTTCATTCATTGTCACGCCGCTCCACAATCAGTACTTGTGGGCGTTTGCTATAGACCCCCCCACAGTAGCCCAGCTTTTGCCATTGAGCTAAACAATGCACTCTTCGAAATAACATCGAAGCATACCAAGGCTAGCCTTCTCCTTTTCGGAGACTTCAATTTTCCAGACATTAATTGGCACAACTTATCTCCCCACTTAGTAAGCGAGACGGAGGTAAAAAACTTTCTTGACGTTTGTCTTGATTTTAATCTTAGTCAACTAGTGTCTCAACCAACGCGTATCACGGAAAACACAGCTAACGTATTAGATTTAATACTAACAAACCAACCAGACAAATTATCATCGATCGCCTACCTAAAAGAAATCAGTGATCATAAGGTCATTCACGCGTCCTTTAACTTTGGGGCAGTTCCGCGCTTGAAAGTACAAAAAACTATACATCTTTACAAGAAAGCAAACTACAAAGCTATGTACGATAACCTGTGTGAGTTTTTAGCTTCATTTGAAACGTCTTTCAATAAACGCACTATCCATACAAATTGGCAAATATTTAAAGAAAAAATTAACAGCCTAGCAGACAGATACATCCCAAGG
Organism: Rhipicephalus microplus; assembly: GCF_043290135.1. Taxonomy (NCBI): domain Eukaryota; kingdom Metazoa; phylum Arthropoda; class Arachnida; order Ixodida; family Ixodidae; genus Rhipicephalus; species Rhipicephalus microplus. Next base: position 328,842 of record NW_027464699.1, on the reverse strand, counting down.
ATAGCGATAGGAACGCAACCAGAAAAACCATGGTTCAGCAATTCTTTAAAAAGGTTGGATAACAAAAAGAAACGTTTATACCGAGCAGCAAAAGGTACCACAAATGTATGCGCATGGGATAAATATTACACAGCGGAACGCGCATACTTGTCAGCTGTTCGGGAAGCAAAAAAAACGTACTTTCACGAAGACCTGCCCAAGATGCTGGTCAACAATCCAAGGAAATTTTGGCAGGTGATCAATCCTCGAGATATAAACAGCAACACGCTAATTAACGAAGACGGTGAAACGGTCGACGACGTGGAGTGCGCTAACATTTTCAATGCAGCTTTCGCGTCAGTATTCACCAAAGAAGTTAGCTTACCATTTCCTTCTACAGCGTCAAGCACACCTAATACCATGCCAGTTATAACTTTCCATGTTGATGGTATTTCCTCTTTAATTGACAATCTCAAACTATCATCTTCAGCCGGAGTAGACAACATAAACTCAAAAGTGTTAAAAAATACTAAAGATATCAGTGCTGCTTATTTATGTCTATTGTTTTCTCAGTCACTTTCCACAGGCACCATACCTCATGACTGGACGGTGGGAAGGGTTGTTCCAATCTATAAATCAGGGGACAAGAATTCCCCACTTAACTATCGCCCCATTTCACTTACAAGCGTACCTTGCAAAATCATGGAACATGTCATTTATACAGAAATCATGAAATTCTTAGACTCGAATAAATACTTTCATCCTTCACAGCACGGATTTCGCAAAGGGTTTTCTTGCGAAACCCAATTGGCAGCGTTTCTGCATGATCTTCACACAAATCTCGATACTAACCTACAGACAGACGCGATATTCTTAGACTTTGCGAAGGCGTTCGATAAGGTACCACATCAACGATTGCTACTAAAACTATCTTTGGCAAATGTACACCCCGACGTCTTACGATGGATTGAAGCATTCCTTAATAACCGCTCACAGTTTGTCTTTATTAACAACAGCACCTCTGACTCCCTGCGTGTAACTTCCGGTGTTCCTCAAGGATCTGTTCTCGGGCCTCTCCTCTTTTTAATATATATTAACGATCTACCTGGTCATGTAACCTGTAATATTCGCATGTTTGCGGATGATTGCGTCATTTACAAAACCATTACTAATACATCTCACCAAATTTCTCTTCAGGCAAATATTAACCGTCTGCAACAATGGTGTGACTGTTGGCTAATGACACTAAACCCCGCTAAGTGTAAAGTTGTGACATTCTCCCGTCGACGTAACCCTCTGTCCTATTCATATTCAATCAATAACATATCATTAGAAGCTTCGCCCTCATACAAATACCTCGGTGTTACCCTAACTAAAGATTTATCTTGGAACGCACATATCACTAACGTCATCTCATCTTCTAATAAATCACTTGGTTTCCTTAAACGCCACCTAAAACAAGCCCCAAAGCATGTTAGATTACTAGCCTATCAAACCATAATCCGCCCTAAACTCGAATACGCATGCGCAGTATGGAGCCCCCACCAAACATATTTAAGCAACGCTCTCGAAACCGTGCAAAACCGTGCTGTAAGGTTCATACACTCTCAATATTCATATCATGTCAGCGTGTCTTTATTGCGAAAGGACTTAGGTCTGCCGACCCTTGCCTCTCGTCGCCGTGTTTTATCACTATCTCTTTTTCATAAGTTTTATCATTGTTCGCTCAATCAAACGCCGTACATTATTCCCCCTGGCAGAACATCGCATCGAACTGGGCACATCAACCATGTGGGCCGCCCCCGCACTCGTACTACTACCTTTTCAGGTTCTTTTTTCCTTCGCACAGCCATAGATTGGAACAGCCTGCCTCACCAAATTGCCGCCCTAACCAGCGCACCCGCATTCATGCAAGAGATATCTCATCATTTTTCAGAATAACAATTACTGGATGTCATTTTTCATCTTTCCAACTGATTGTATATACCACAAAATCATGTAAACCATATTTCCACGTCATGTTTAATAATGCTTATTCAAATGTCATTTCTAACAATGTATAATGAACATATGTAAACCCACCCCTTATGTAATGCCCCTGTTGGGCTTTTAAGGTAATAAAATGAAATGAAATGAAATGAAATGAAATGAAATGAGAGTGGAGCACGACTGTCTCCGTGGCGCAGTTGGCTAGCGCGATCGGCTGTTAACCGAAAGGTAGAAGGTTCGAGCCCACCCGGTGGTGGTGCGGCGCTTTTTTTCTTTGTGCTGATAGCTTTGAAGATATGTTCTGATGGTGGTGAGAGTGGAGCAGGACTGTCTCCGTGGCGCAATTGGCTAGCGCGATTGGCTGTTAACCGAAAGGTTGGAGGTTCGAGCCAACCCGGTGGTGGTGCGGTGGTTTTTTTTCTTTGGGCTGATAGCTTTGAAGATATGTATGGTGGTGAGAGTGGAGCAGGACTGTCTCCGTGGCGCGATTGGCTAGCGCGATTGGCTGTTAACCGAAAGGTTGGAGGTTCGAGCCCACTCGGTGGTGGTGTGGTGGTTTTTTTTCTTTGGGCTGATAGCTTTGAAGATATGTTCTGATGGAGGTGAGAGTGGAGCAGGACTGTCTCCGTGGCGCAATTGGCCAGCGCGATCAGCTGTTAACCAAAAGGTTGGAGTTTCGAGCCCACCCTGTGGTGGTGCGGCGCTTTTTTTTCTTTGGGCTGATAGCTTTGAAGATATGTTGTAATTGTGGTGAGAGTGGAGCAGGACTGTCTCCGTGGCGCAATTGGCCAGCGCGATCAGCTGTTAACCGAAAAGTTGGAGGTTCGAGCCCACCCGGTGGTGGTGCGGTGCTTTTTTTTCATTGGGCTGATAGCTTTGATGATATGATCTGATGGTGGTGAGAGATGAGCAAGACTGTCTCCGTGGCGCAATGGGCTAGCGCGATCGGCTGTTGACCGAAAGGTTGGAGGTTCGAGCCCACCCAGTGGTGGTGCGGCGCTTTTTTTTCTTTGGGCTGATAGCTTTGAAGATGTGTTCTTATGGTGGTGAGAGTGGAGCAGGACTGTCTCCGTGGCGCAATTGGCTAGCGCGATCGGCTGTTAACCGAAAAGTCGGAGGTTGGAGCCTACCCGGTGGTTGTGCGGCGCTTTTTTTCTGTGGGTTGATAGCTTTGAAGATATGTTCTGATAGTGGTGAGAGTGGAGCAGGACTGTCTCTATGGCGAAATTGGCTTGCGCGATCGGCTGTTAACCGAAAGGTTGGAGGTTCGAGCCCACCCGGTGGTGGTGCGGCGCTTTTTTTTCTGTGGGCTGATAGCTTTGAAGATATGTTCTGATGGTGGTGAGAGTGGAGCAGGACTGTCTCCGTGGTGCAATTGGCTAGCGTGATCTTCTGTTAACCGAAAGGTTGGAGTTTCGAGCCCACCCGGCGGTGGTGCGGCGCTTTTTTTTCTTTGGGGTGATTGCTCTGAAGAAATGTTCTGACGGTGGTGAGAGTGGAGCACGACTGTCTCCGTGGTGCAATTGGCTAGCGTGATCTGCTGTTAACCGAAAGGTGGGAGGTTCGAGCCCACCCGGTGGTGCGGCACTTTTTTTTGGATGATAGCTCTGAAGAAATGGTCTGACGGTGGTGAGAGAGGAGCAGGACGGTCCCCGTGGCGCAATTGGCTAGCGCGATCGGCTGTTAACCGAAAGGTTGGAGTTTCGAGCCCTCCCGGGAGTGGTATGTTGCTTTTTTCTTTGCGCTGATAGCTTTGAAGATATGTTCTGATGGTGGTGAGAGTGGAGCACGACTGTCTCCTTGGCGCAATTGGCTAGCGCGATCGGCTGTTAACCGAAAGGTTGGAGGTTCGAGCCCACCCGGTGGTGGTGCGGTGCTTTTTTTTGGGCTGATAGCTTTGAAGTTATGTTCTGATGGTGGTGAGAAGGGAGCAAGACTGTCTCCGTGGCACAATGGGCTAGCGCGATCGGCTGTTGACCGAAAGGTTGGAGTTTCGAGCCCTCCCGGGAGTGGTGTGTTGCTTTTTTCTTTGCGCTGATAGCTTTGAAGTTATGTTCTGATGGTGGTGAGAGTGGAGCAAGACTGTCTCCGTGGCGCAATGGGCTAGCGCGATCGGCTGTTAACCGAAAGGTTGGAGGTTCGAGCCCACCTGGTGGTAGTGCAGCGCTTTTTTTCTTTGCGCTGATAGCTTTGAAGATATGTTCTGATGATGGTGAGAGTGGAGCAAGACAGCCTCCGTGGCGCAATGGGCTAGCGCGATCGGCTGTTAACCGAAAGGTTGGAGTCTTGAGCCCTCCCAGGAGTGGTGTGTTGGTTTTTTCTTTGCGGTAATAGCTTTGAAGATATGTTCTGATGGTTGTGAGAGTGGAGCAGGACTGTCTTCGTGGCGCAATAAGCTAGCGCGATCGGCTGTTAACCGAAAGGTCAGAGGTTCGAGCCACACCGGTGGTGGTGCGGCGCTTTTTTTTTCTTTGGGGTGATAGCTCTGAAGAAATGTTCTGACGATGGTGAGAGTGGAGCACGACTGTCTCCGTGGGGCAATTGGCTAGCGCGATCGGCTGTTAACTGAAAGGTTGGAAGTTCGAGCCCACCCGGTGGTGGTGCAGCGCTTTTTTTCTTTGGGCTGATAGCTCTGAAGAAATGTTCTGCCGGTGGTGAGAGTGGAGCAGGACTGTCTCCGTGGCGCAATTGGCTAGCGTGATCGGCTGTTAACCGAAAAGTTGGATGTTCTTGCCCACCCGGTGGTGGTGCGGCGCTTTTTTTTTCTTTGGGGTGATAGCTCTGAAGAAATGTTCTGACGATGGTGAGAGTGGAGCACGACTGTCTCCGTGGGGCAATTGGCTAGCGCGATCGGCTGTTAACCGTAAGGTCGGAGGTTCGAGCCCACCCGGTGGTTTTGCAGCGCTTTTTTTTCTTTGGGCTGATAGCTCTGAAGAAATGTTCTGCCGGTGGTGAGAGTGGAGCAGGACTGTCTGCGTGGCGCAATTGGCTAGCGTGATCGGCTGTTAACCGAAAAGTTGGAGGTTCGAGCTCTCCCGGTGGTGGTGCGGCGCTTTTTTTTCTGTGGGCTGATAGCTTTGAAGTTATGTTCTGATGGTTGTGAGAGTAGAGCAAGACTGTCTCCGTGGTGCAATTGGCTAGCGTGATCGGCTGTTAACCGACAGGTTGGAGTTTCGAGCCCACCCGGCGGTGGTGCGGCGCTTTTTTTTCTTTGGGGTGATAGCTTTGAAGATATGTTCTGATGGTGGTGAGAGTGGAGCACGACTGTCTCTGTGGCGCAGTTGGCTAGCGCGATCGCCTGTTAACCGAAAAGTTGGAGGTTCGAGCCCACCCGGAGGTGGTGCGGCGCTTTTTTTCTTTGTGCTGATAGCTTTGAAGATATGTTCTGATGGTGGTGAGAGTGGAGCAGGACTGTCTCCGTGGCGCAATTGGCTAGCGCGATCAGCTGTTAACCGAAAAGTCGGAGGTTCGAGCCCACCCAGTGGTGGTGCGGCGCTTTTTTTTCTTTGGGCTGATACCTTTGAGGATATGTTCTGATGGTAGTGAGAGTGGAGCAGGACTGTCTCTATGGCGAAATTGGCTTGCGCGATCGGCTGTTAACCAAAAGGTTGGAGGTTCGAGCCTTCCCGGGAGTGGTGTTTTGCTTTTTTCTTTGCGCGGATAGCTTTGAAGATATGTTCTGATGGTGGTGAGAGTGAAGCACGACTGTCTCCTTGGCGCAATTGGCTAGCGCGATCGGCTGTTAACCGAAAGGTTGGAGGTTCGAGCCCACCTGGTGGTGGTGCAGCGCTTTTTTTTCTTTGCGTTGATAGCTTTGAAGATATGTTCTGATGATGGTGAGAGTGGAGCAAGACTGCCTCCGTGGCGCAATGGGCTAGCGCGATCGGCTGTTAACCGAAAGGTTGGAGTCTCGAGCCCTCCCAGGAGTGGTGTGTTGCTTTTTTCTTTGCGGTAATAGCTTTGAAGATATGTTCTGATGGTGGTGAGATTGGAGCAGGACAGTCTTCGTGGCGCAATTGGCTAGCGCGATCGGCTGTTAACCGAAAGGTTGGAGGTTCGAGCCCACCCGGTGGTTTGTCAGCGCTTTTTTTTCTTTGGGCTGATAGCTCTGAAGAAATGTTCTGACGGTGGTGAGAGTGGAGCAGGACTGTCTGCGTGGCGCAATTGGCTAGCGCGATCGGCTGTTAACCGAAAAGTTGGGGTTCGAGCTCTCCCGGTGGTGGTGCGGCGCTTTTTTTTCTGTGGGCTGATAGCTTTGAAGTTATGTTCTGATGGTTGTGAGAGTAGAGCAAGACTGTCTCCGTGGCGCAATTGGCTAGCGTGATCGGCTGTTAACCGGAAAGTTGGAGGTTCGAGCCCTCCCGGGAGTGGTGTTTTGCTTTTTTCATTGCGGTAATAGCTTTGAAGATATGTTCTGATGGTGGTGAGAGTGGAGCAGGACTGTCTTCGTGGCGCAATTGGCTAGCGCGATCGGCTGTTAACCGAAAGGTCAGAGGTTCGAGCCACACCGGTGGTGGTGCGGCGCTTTTTTTTTCTTTGGGGTGATAGCTCTGAAGAAATGTTCTGACGATGGTGAGAGTGGAGCACGACTGTCTCCGTGGGGCAATTGGCTAGCGCGATCGGCTGTTAACTGAAAGGTTGGAAGTTCGAGCCCACCCGGTGGTGGTGCAGCGCTTTTTTTCTTTGGGCTGATAGCTCTGAAGAAATGTTCTGCCGGTGGTGAGAGTGGAGCAGGACTGTCTCTGTGGCGCAATTGGCTAGCGTGATCGGCTGTTAACCGAAAAGTTGGATGTTCTTGCCCACCCGGTGGTGGTGCGGCGCTTTTTTTTTCTTTGGGGTGATAGCTCTGAAGAAATGTTCTGACGATGGTGAGAGTGGAGCACGACTGTCTCCGTGGGGCAATTGGCTAGCGCGATCGGCTGTTAACCGTAAGGTCGGAGGTTCGAGCCCACCCGGTGGTTTTGCAGCGCTTTTTTTTCTTTGGGCTGATAGCTCTGAAGAAATGTTCTGCCGGTGGTGAGAGTGGAGCAGGACTGTCTGCGTGGCGCAATTGGCTAGCGCGATCGGCTGTTAACCGAAAAGTTGGAGGTTCGAGCTCTCCCGGTGGTGGTGCGGCGCTTCTTTTTCTGTGGGCTGATAGCTTTGAAGTTAAGTTCTGATGGTTGTGAGAGTAGAGCAAGACTGTCTCCGTGGCGCAATTGGCTAGCGTGATCGGCTGTTAACCGGAAAGTTGGAGGTTCGAGCCCTCCCGAGAGTGGTGTTTTGCTTCTTTCTTTGTGGTAATAGCTTTGAAGATATGTTCAGATGGTGGTGAGAGTGGAGCAGGACTGTCTTCGTGGCGCAATTGGCTAGCGCGATCGGCTGTTAACCGAAAGGTCAGAGGTTCGAGCCCAACCGGTGGTGGTGCGGCGCTTTTTTTTTCTTGGGGGTGATAGCTCTGAAGAAATGTTCTGACGATGGTGAGAGTGGAGCAAGACTGTCTCCGTGGCGCAATTGGCTAGCGCGATCGGCTGTTAACCGAAAAGTCGGAGGTTCGAGCCTACCCGGTGGTTGTGCGGCGCTTTTTTTTTCTGTGGGCTGATAGCTTTGAAGATATGTTCTGATGGTGGTGAGAGTGGAGCAGGACTGTCTCCGTGGCGCAATTGGCTAGCGTGATCGGCTGTTAACCGAAAAGTTGGAGGTTCGAGCCCACCCGGTGGTGGTGCGGTGCTTTTTTTTTCTTTGGGCTGATAGCTTTGAAGATATGTTCTGATGGTGGTGAGAGTGGAGCACGACTGTCTCCGTGGCGCAGTTGGCTAGCGCGATCGCCTGTTAACCGAAAAGTTGGAGGTTCGAGCCCACCCGGAGGTGGTGCGGCGCTTTTTTTCTTTGTGCTGATAGCTTTGAAGATATGTTCTGATGGTGGTGAGAGTGGAGCAGGACTGTCTCCGTGGCGCAATTGGCTAGCGCGATCGGCTGTTAACCGAAAAGTCGGAGGTTCGAGCCCACCCAGTGGTGGTGCGGCGCTTTTTTTTCTTTGGGCTGATACTTTTGAGGATATGTTCTGATGGTTGTGAGAGTGGAGCAGGACTGTCTTCGTGGCGCAATAAGCTAGCGCGATCGGCTGTTAACCGAAAGGTCAGAGGTTCGAGCCACACCGGTGGTGGTGCGGCGCTTTTTTTTTCTTTGGGGTGATAGCTCTGAAGAAATGTTCTGACGATGGTGAGAGTGGAGCACGACTGTCTCCGTGGGGCAATTGGCTAGCGCGATCGGCTGTTAACTGAAAGGTTGGAAGTTCGAGCCCACCCGGTGGTGGTGCAGCGCTTTTTTTCTTTGGGCTGATAGCTCTGAAGAAATGTTCTGCCGGTGGTGAGAGTGGAGCAGGACAGTCTCCGTGGCGCAATTGGCTAGCGTGATCGGCTGTTAACCGAAAAGTTGGATGTTCTTGCCCACCCGGTGGTGGTGCGGCGCTTTTTTTTTCTTTGGGGTGATAGCTCTGAAGAAATGTTCTGACGATGGTGAGAGTGGAGCACGACTGTCTCCGTGGGGCAATTGGCTAGCGCGATCGGCTGTTAACCGTAAGGTCGGAGGTTCGAGCCCACCCGGTGGTTTTGCAGCGCTTTTTTTTCTTTGGGCTGATAGCTCTGAAGAAATGTTCTGCCGGTGGTGAGAGTGGAGCAGGACTGTCTGCGTGGCGCAATTGGCTAGCGTGATCGGCTGTTAACCGAAAAGTTGGAGGTTCGAGCTCTCCCGGTGGTGGTGCGGCGCTTTTTTTTCTGTGGGCTGATAGCTTTGAAGTTATGTTCTGATGGTTGTGAGAGTAGAGCAAGACTGTCTCCGTGGTGCAATTGGCTAGCGTGATCGGCTGTTAACCGACAGGTTGGAGTTTCGAGCCCACCCGGCGGTGGTGCGGCGCTTTTTTTTCTTTGGGGTGATAGCTTTGAAGATATGTTCTGATGGTGGTGAGAGTGGAGCACGACTGTCTCTGTGGCGCAGTTGGCTAGCGCGATCGCCTGTTAACCGAAAAGTTGGAGGTTCGAGCCCACCCGGAGGTGGTGCGGCGCTTTTTTTCTTTGTGCTGATAGCTTTGAAGATATGTTCTGATGGTGGTGAGAGTGGAGCAGGACTGTCTCCGTGGCGCAATTGGCTAGCGCGATCAGCTGTTAACCGAAAAGTCGGAGGTTCGAGCCCACCCAGTGGTGGTGCGGCGCTTTTTTTTCTTTGGGCTGATACCTTTGAGGATATGTTCTGATGGTAGTGAGAGTGGAGCAGGACTGTCTCTATGGCGAAATTGGCTTGCGCGATCGGCTGTTAACCAAAAGGTTGGAGGTTCGAGCCTTCCCGGGAGTGGTGTTTTGCTTTTTTCTTTGCGCGGATAGCTTTGAAGATATGTTCTGATGGTGGTGAGAGTGAAGCACGACTGTCTCCTTGGCGCCATTGGCTAGCGCGATCGGCTGTTAACCGAAAGGTTGGAGGTTCGAGCCCACCTGGTGGTGGTGCAGCGCTTTTTTTTCTTTGCATTGATAGCTTTGAAGATATGTTCTGATGATGGTGAGAGTGGAGCAAGACTGCCTCCGTGGCGCAATGGGCTAGCGCGATCGGCTGTTAACCGAAAGGTTGGAGTCTCGAGCCCTCCCAGGAGTGGTGTGTTGCTTTTTTCTTTGCGGTAATAGCTTTGAAGATATGTTCTGATGGTGGTGAGATTGGAGCAGGACAGTCTTCGTGGCGCAATTGGCTAGCGCGATCGGCTGTTAACCGAAAGGTTGGAGGTTCGAGCCCACCCGGTGGTTTGTCAGCGCTTTTTTTTCTTTGGGCTGATAGCTCTGAAGAAATGTTCTGACGGTGGTGAGAGTGGAGCAGGACTGTCTGCGTGGCGCAATTGGCTAGCGCGATCGGCTGTTAACCGAAAAGTTGGGGTTCGAGCTCTCCCGGTGGTGGTGCGGCGCTTTTTTTTCTGTGGGCTGATAGCTTTGAAGTTATGTTCTGATGGTTGTGAGAGTAGAGCAAGACTGTCTCCGTGGCGCAATTGGCTAGCGTGATCGGCTGTTAACCGGAAAGTTGGAGGTTCGAGCCCTCCCGGGAGTGGTGTTTTGCTTTTTTCATTGCGGTAATAGCTTTGAAGATATGTTCTGATGGTGGTGAGAGTGGAGCAGGACTGTCTTCGTGGCGCAATTGGCTAGCGCGATCGGCTGTTAACCGAAAGGTCAGAGGTTCGAGCCACACCGGTGGTGGTGCGGCGCTTTTTTTTTCTTTGGGGTGATAGCTCTGAAGAAATGTTCTGACGATGGTGAGAGTGGAGCACGACTGTCTCCGTGGGGCAATTGGCTAGCGCGATCGGCTGTTAACTGAAAGGTTGGAAGTTCGAGCCCACCCGGTGGTGGTGCAGCGCTTTTTTTCTTTGGGCTGATAGCTCTGAAGAAATGTTCTGCCGGTGGTGAGAGTGGAGCAGGACTGTCTCTGTGGCGCAATTGGCTAGCGTGATCGGCTGTTAACCGAAAAGTTGGATGTTCTTGCCCACCCGGTGGTGGTGCGGCGCTTTTTTTTTCTTTGGGGTGATAGCTCTGAAGAAATGTTCTGACGATGGTGAGAGTGGAGCACGACTGTCTCCGTGGGGCAATTGGCTAGCGCGATCGGCTGTTAACCGTAAGGTCGGAGGTTCGAGCCCACCCGGTGGTTTTGCAGCGCTTTTTTTTCTTTGGGCTGATAGCTCTGAAGAAATGTTCTGCCGGTGGTGAGAGTGGAGCAGGACTGTCTGCGTGGCGCAATTGGCTAGCGCGATCGGCTGTTAACCGAAAAGTTGGAGGTTCGAGCTCTCCCGGTGGTGGTGCGGCGCTTCTTTTTCTGTGGGCTGATAGCTTTGAAGTTAAGTTCTGATGGTTGTGAGAGTAGAGCAAGACTGTCTCCGTGGCGCAATTGGCTAGCGTGATCGGCTGTTAACCGGAAAGTTGGAGGTTCGAGCCCTCCCGAGAGTGGTGTTTTGCTTCTTTCTTTGTGGTAATAGCTTTGAAGATATGTTCAGATGGTGGTGAGAGTGGAGCAGGACTGTCTTCGTGGCGCAATTGGCTAGCGCGATCGGCTGTTAACCGAAAGGTCAGAGGTTCGAGCCCAACCGGTGGTGGTGCGGCGCTTTTTTTTTCTTGGGGGTGATAGCTCTGAAGAAATGTTCTGACGATGGTGAGAGTGGAGCAAGACTGTCTCCGTGGCGCAATTGGCTAGCGCGATCGGCTGTTAACCGAAAAGTCGGAGGTTCGAGCCTACCCGGTGGTTGTGCGGCGCTTTTTTTTTCTGTGGGCTGATAGCTTTGAAGATATGTTCTGATGGTGGTGAGAGTGGAGCAGGACTGTCTCCGTGGCGCAATTGGCTAGCGTGATCGGCTGTTAACCGAAAAGTTGGAGGTTCGAGCCCACCCGGTGGTGGTGCGGTGCTTTTTTTTTCTTTGGGCTGATAGCTTTGAAGATATGTTCTGATGGTGGTGAGAGTGGAGCACGACTGTCTCCGTGGCGCAGTTGGCTAGCGCGATCGCCTGTTAACCGAAAAGTTGGAGGTTCGAGCCCACCCGGAGGTGGTGCGGCGCTTTTTTTCTTTGTGCTGATAGCTTTGAAGATATGTTCTGATGGTGGTGAGAGTGGAGCAGGACTGTCTCCGTGGCGCAATTGGCTAACGCGATCGGCTGTTAACCGAAAAGTCGGAGGTTCGAGCCCACCCAGTGGTGGTGCGGCGCTTTTTTTTCTTTGGGCTGATACTTTTGAGGATATGTTCTGATGGTTGTGAGAGTGGAGCAGGACTGTCTCTATGGCGAAATTGGCTTGCGCGATCGGCTGTTAACCAAAAGGTTGGAGGTTCGAGCCCACCCGGTGGTGGTGCGGCGCTTTTTTTTCTTTGGGCTGATAGCTTTGAAGATATGTTCTAATTGTGGTGAGAGTGGAGCAGGACTGTCTCCGTGGCGCAATTGGCCAGCGCGATCAGCTGTTAACCGAAAAGTTGGAGGTTCGAGCCCACCCGGTGGTGGTGCGGTGCTTTTTTTTCATTGGGCTGATAGCTTTGATGATATGATCTGATGGTGGTGAGAGATGAGCAAGACTGTCTCCGTGGCGCAATGGGCTAGCGCGATCGGCTGTTGACCGAAAGGTTGGAGTTTCGAGCCCTCCCGGGAGTGGTGTGTTGCTTTTTTCTTTGCGATGATAGCTTTGAAGATATGTTCTGATGGTGGTGAGAGTGGAGCAAGATTGTCTCCGTGGCGCAATGGGCTAGCGCGATCGGCTGTTAACCGAAAAGTTGGAGGTTCGAGCCCACCCGGTGGTGGTGCGGTGCTTTTTTTTCTTCGGGCTGATAGCTTTGGTGATATTATCTGATGGTGGTGAGAGATGAGCAAGACTGTCTCCGTGGCGCAATGGGCTAGCGCGATTGGTGTTAACCGAAAAGTCGGAGGTTGGAACCTACCCGGTGGTTGTGCGGCGCTTTTTTTCTGTGGGTTGATAGCTTTGAAGATATGTTCTGATGGTGGTGAGAGTGGAGCAGGACTGTCTCCGTGGCGCAATTGGCTAGCGTGATCGGCTGTTAACCGAAAAGTTGGAGGTTCGAGCCCACCCGGTGGTTGTGCGGCGCTTTTTTTTCTGTGGGCTGATAGCTTTGAAGATATATTCTGATGGTGGTGAGAGTGCAGCAGGACTGTCTCCGTGGCGCAATTGGCTAGCGTGATCGGCTGTTAACCGGAAAGTTGGAGGTTAGAGCGCACCCGGTGGTGGTGCGGCGCTTTTTTTTCTTTGGGCTGATAGCTTTGAGGATATGTTCTGATGGTGGTGAGAGTGGAGCAGGATGGTCTCCGTGGCGCAATTGGCTAGCGCGGTCGGCTGTTAACCATAAGGTCGGAGGTTCGAGCCCACCCAGTGGTGGTGCGGCGCTTTTTTTTTCTTTGGGCTGATAGCTTTGAAGATATGTTCTTATGGTGGTGAGAGTGGAGCAGGACTGCCTCCGTGGCGCAATTGGCTAGCGCGATCGGCTGTTAACCGAAAAGTCGGAGGTTGGAGCCTGCCCGGTGGTTGTGCGGCGCTTTTTTTTCTGTGGGTTGATAGCTTTGAAGATATGTTCTGATGGTGGTGAGAGTAGAGCAGGACTGTCTCCGTGGCACAATTGGCTAGCGTGATCGGCTGTTAACCGAAAAGTTTGAGGTTCGAGCCCACCCGGTGGTGGTGCGGTGCTTTTTTTTCTTTGGGCTGATAGCTTTGAAGATATGTTCTGATGGTGGTGAGAGTGGAGCAGGACTGTCTCCATGGCGCAATTGGCGAGCGCGATCGGTGTTAACCAAAAGGTTGGAGGTTCGAGCCCACCCGGTGGTGGTATGGCGCTTTTTTTTCTTTGGGCTGATAGCTTTGAAGATATGTTCTGATGGTGGTGAGAGTGAAGCAGGACTGTCTCCGTGGCGCAATTGGCTAGCGCGATCGGCTGTTAACCGAAAGGTAGGAGTTTCGAGCCCACCCGGCGGTGGTGCGGCGCTTTTTTTTCTTTGGGCTGATAGCTTTGAAGATATGTTCTGATGGTGGTGAGAGTAGAGCAGGACTGTCTCCGTGGCGCAATTGGCTAGCGCGATCGGCTGTTAACCAAAAGGTCGGAGGTTGGAGCCCACCCAGTGGTAGTGCGGCGCTTTTTTTTCTTTGGGCTGATAGCTTTGAAGATATGTTCTGATGGTGGTGAGAGTGGAGCAGGACTGTCTCCGTCGCGCAATTGGCTAGCGCGATCGGCTGTTAACCGAAAAGTCGGAGGTTGGAGCCCACCCGGTGGTTGTGCGGCGCTTTTTTTCTGTGGGTTGATAGCTTTGAAGATATGTTCTGATAGTGGTGAGAGTGGAGCAGGACTGTCTCTAAGGCGAAATTGGCTTGCGCGATCGGCTGTTAACCGAAAGGTTGGAGGTTCGAGCCCACCCGGTGGTGGTGCGGCGCTTTTTTTTCTGTGGGCTGATAGCTTTGAAGATATGTTCTGATGGTGGTGAGAGTGGAGCAGGACTGTCTCCGTGGTGCAATTGGCTAGCGTGATCGGCTGTTAACCGAAAGGTTGGAGTTTCGAGCCCACCCGGCGGTGGTGCGGCGCTTTTTTTTCTTTGGGCTGATAGCTTTGAAGATATGTTCTAATTGTTGTGAGAGTTGAGCAGGACTTTCTCCGTGGCGCAATTGGCCAGCGCGATCGGCTGTTAACCGAAAAGTTGGAGGTTCGAGCCCTCCCGGGAGTGGTATTTTGCTTTTTTCTTTGCGCGGATAGCTTTGAAGGTATGTTCTGATGGTGGTGAGAGTGGAGCACGACTGTCGCCTTGGCGCAATTGGCTAGCGCGATCGGCTGTTAACCGAAAGGTTGGAGTTTCGAGCCCTCCCGGGAGTGGTATGTTGCTTTTTTCTTTGCGCTGATAGCTTTGAAGATATGTTCTGATGGTGGTGAGAGTGGAGCACGACTGTCTCCGTCGCGCAATTGGCTAGCGCGATCGGCTGTTAACCGAAAGGTTGGAGGTTCGAGCCCACCCGGTGGTGGTGCGGTGCTTTTTTTTGGGCTGATAACTTTGAAGTTATGTTCTGATGGTGGTGAGAAGGGAGCACGACTGTCTCCGTGGCGCAATTGGCTAGCGCGATCGGCTGTTGACCGAAAGGTTGGAGGTTCGAGCCCACCCGGTGGTGGTGCGGTGCTTTTTTTTGGGCTGATAGCTTTGAAGTTATGTTCTGATGGTGGTGAGAGTGGAGCAAGACTGTCTCCGTGGCGCAATGGGCTAGCGCGATCGGCTGTTAACCGAAAGGTTGGAGGTTCGAGCCCACCTGGTGGTAGTGCAGCGCTTTTTTTCTTTGCGCTGATAGCTTTGAAGATATGTTCTGATGATGGTGAGAGTGGAGCAAGACAGCCTCCGTGGCGCAATGGGCTTGCGCGATCGGCTGTTAACCGAAAGGTTGGAGTCTTGAGCCCTCCCAGGAGTGGTGTATTGGTTTTTTCTTTGCGGTAATAGCTTTGAAGATATGTTCTGATGGTGGTGAGATTGGAGAAGGACAGTCTTCGTGGCGCAATTGGCTAGCGCGATCGGCTGTTAACCGAAAGGTCAGAGGTTCGAGCCCAACCGGTGGTGGTGCGGCGCTTTTTTTTCTTTGGGGTGATAGCTGTGAAGAAATGTTCTGACGGTGGTGAGAGTGGAGCACGACTGTCTCCGTGGGGCAATTGGCTAGCGCGATCGGCTGTTAACCGAAAGGTGGGAGGTTCGAGCCCACACGGTGGTGGTGCGGCGCTTTTTTTTTTGGGGTGATAGCTCTGAAGAAATGGTCTGACGGTGGTGAGAGAGGAGCAGGACGGTCCCCGTGGCGCAATTGGCTAGCGCGATCGGCTGTTAACCGAAAAGTTGGAGGTTCGAGCCCACCCGGCGGTGGTGCGGCGCTTTTTTTTCTTTGGGCTGATAGCTTTGAAGATATGTTCTAATTGTTGTGAGAGTTGAGCAGGACTTTCTCCGTGGCGCAATTGGCCAGCGCGATCGGCTGTTAACCGAAAAGTTGGAGGTTCGAGCCCTCCCGGGAGTGGTGTTTTGCTTTTTTCTTTGCGCGGATAGCTTTGAAGATATGTTCTGATGGTGGTGAGAGTGGAGCACGACTGTCGCCTTGGCGCAATTGGCTAGCGCGATCGGCTGTTAACCGAAAGGTTGGAGTTTCGAGCCCTCCCGAAGTGGTATGTTGCTTTTTTCTTTGCGCTGATAGCTTTGAAGATATGTTCTGATGGTGGTGAGAGTGGAGCACGACTGTCTCCGTGGCGCAATTGGCTAGCGCGATCGGCTGTTAACCGAAAGGTTGGAGGTTCGAGCCCACCCGGTGGTGGTGCGGTGCTTTTTTTTGGGCTGATAGCTTTGAAGTTATGTTCTGATGGTGGTGAGAAGGGAGCAAGACTGTCTCCGTGGCACAATGGGCTAGCGCGATCGGCTGTTGACCGAAAGGTTGGAGTTTCGAGCCCTCCCGGGAGTGGTGTGTTGCTTTTTTCTTTGCGCTGATAGCTTTGAAGTTATGTTCTGATGGTGGTGAGAGTGGAGCAAGACTGTCTCCGTGGCGCAATGGGCTAGCGCGATCGGCTGTTAACCGAAAGGTTGGAGGTTCGAGCCCACCTGGTGGTAGTGCAGCGCTTTTTTTCTTTGCGCTGATAGCTTTGAAGATATGTTCTGATGATTGTGAGAGTGGAGCAAGACAGCCTCCGTGGCGCAATGGGCTAGCGCGATCGGCTGTTAACCGAAAGGTTGGAGTCTTGAGCCCTCCCAGGAGTGGTGTGTTGGTTTTTTCTTTGCGGTAATAGCTTTGAAGATATGTTCTGATGGTGGTGAGATTGGAGAAGGACAGTCTTCGTGGCGCAATTGGCTAGCGCGATCGGCTGTTAACCGAAAGGTCAGAGGTTCGAGCCCAACCGGTGGTGGTGCGGCGCTTTTTTTTCTTTGGGGTGATAGCTCTGAAGAAATGTTCTGACGATGGTGAGAGTGGAGCACGACTGTCTCCGTGGGGCAATTGGCTAGCACGATCGGCTGTTAACTGAAAGGTTGGAGGTTCGAGCACACCCGGTGGTGGTGCAGCGCTTTTTTTCTTTGGGCTGATAGCTCTGAAGAAATGTTCTGACGGTGGTGAGAGTGGAGCAGGACTGTCTCCGTGGCGCAATTGGCTAGCGTGATCGGCTGTTAACCGGAAAGTTGGAGGTTCTTGCCCACCCAGTGGTGGTGCGGCGCTTTTTTTTTCTTCGGGCTGATAGCTTTGATGATATGTTCTTATGGTAGTGAGAGTGGAGCAGGTATGTCTCCGTGGCGCAATTGGCTAGCGCGATCGGCTGTTGACCGAAAAGTTGGAGGTTCGAGCCTACCCGGTGGTTGTGCGGCGCTTTTTTTTCTGTGGGCTGATAGCTTTGAAGATATGTTCTGATGGTGGTGAGAGTGGAGCAGGACTGTCTCCGTGGCGAGATTGGCTAGCGCGATCGGCTGTTAACCGAAAAGTCGGAGGTTCGAGCCTACCCGGTGGTTGTGTGGCGCTTTTTTTCAGTGGGCTGATAGCTTTGAAGATATGTTCTGATGGTAGTGAAAGTGGAGCAGGACTGTCTCCGTGGCGCAATTGGCTAGCGTGATTGGCTGTTAACCGAAAAGTTGGAGGTTCGAGCCCACCGGGTGGGGTTGCGGTGCTTTTTTTTTTCTTTGGGCTGATAGCTTTGAAGATATGTTCTGATGGTGGTGAGAGTGGAGCAGGACTGTCTCCATGGCGCAATTGGCTAGCGCGATCGGCTGTGAACCAAAAGGTCGGAGGTTCGAGCCCACCCGGTGGTGTTATGACACTTTTTTTTCTTTGGGCTGATAGCTTTGAAGATATGTTCTGATGGTGGTGAGAGTGAAGCAGGACTGTCTCTGTGGCGCAATTGGCAAGCGCGATCGGCTGTTAACCGAAAGGTTGGAGTTTCGAGCCCACCCGGCGGTGGTGCGGTGCTTTTTTTTGGGCTGATAGCTTTGAAGATATGTTCTGATGGTGGTGAGAGTGGAGCACGACTGTCTCCGTGGCGCAGTTGGCTAGCGCGATCGGCTGTTAACCGAAAGGTTGGAGGTTCGAGCCCACCCGGTGGTGGTGCGGCGCTTTTTTTCTTTGTGCTGATAGCTTTGAAGATATGTTCTGATGGTGGTGAGAGTGGAGCACGACTGTCTCCGTGGCGCAATTGGCTAGCGCGATCGGCTGTTAACCGAAAGGTTGGAGGTTCGAGCCCACCCGGTGGTGGTGCGGTGCTTTTTTTTTGGGCTGATAGCTTTAAAGTTATGTTCTGATGGTGGTGAGAAGGGAGCAAGACTGTTTCCGTGGCGCAATGGGCTAGCGCGATCGGCTGTTGACCGAAAGGTTGAAGTTTTGAGCCCTCCCGGGAGTGGTGTGTTGCTTTTTTCTTTGCGCTGATAGCTTTGAAGTTATGTTCTGATGGTGGTGAGAGTGGAGCAAGACTGTCTCCGTGGCGCAATGGGCAAGGGCGATCGGCTGTTAACCGAAAGGTTGGAGGTTCGAGCCCACCTGGTGGTGGTGCAGCGCTTTTTTTTTCTTTGCGCTGATAGCTTTGAAGATATGTTCTGATGATGGTGAGAGTGGAGCAAGACTGCCTCCGTGGCGCAATGGGCTAGCGCGATCGGCTGTTAACCGAAAGGTTGGAGTCTCGAGCCCTCCCAGGAGTGGTGTGTTGCTTTTTTCTTTGCGGTAATAGCTTTGAAGATATGTTCTGATGGTGGTGAGATTGGAGCAGGACAGTCTTCTTGGCGCAATTGGCTAGCGCGATCGGCTGTCAACCGCAAGGTTGGAGGTTCGAGCCCAACCGGTGGTGGTGCGGCGCTTTTTTTTCTTTGGGGTGATAGCTCTGAAGAAATGTTCTGACGATGGTGAGAGTGGAGCACGACTGTCTCCGTGGGGCAATTGGCTAGCGCGATCGGCTGTTAACCGTAAGGTTGGAGGTTCGAGCCCACCCGGTGGTTTTGCAGCGCTTTTTTTTCTTTGGGCTGATACCTCTGAAGAAATGTTCTGACGGTGGTGAGAGTGGAGCAGGACTGTCTGCGTGGCGCAATTGGCTAGCGCGATCGGCTGTTAACCGAAAAGTTGGAGGTTCGAGCTCTCCCGGTGGTGGTGCGACGCTTTTTTTTTCTGTGGGCTGATAGCTTTGAAGTTATGTTCTGATGGTTGTGAGAGTAGAGCAAGACTGTCTCCATGGCGCAATTGGCTAGCGTGATCGGCTGTTAACCGGAAAGTTGGAGGTTCGAGCCCTCCCGGGAGTGGTGTTTTGCTTTTTTCTTTGCGGTAATAGCTTTGAAGATATGTTCTGATGGTGGTGAGAGTGGAGCAGGACTGTCTCCGTGGCACAATTGGCTAGCGCGATTGGCTGTTAACCGAAAGGTTGGAGGTTCGAGCCCACCCGGTGGTAGTGCGGGGCTTTTTTTTCTTTGGGCTGATAGCTTTGAAAATATGTTCTGATGGTGGTGAGAGTGGAGCAGGACTGTCTCCGTGGCGCAATTGGCTAGCCCGATCGGCTGTTAACCGAAAAGTCGGAGGTTCGAGCCCACCCGGTGGTGGTGTGGCGCTCTTTTTTCTTTGGGCTGATAGCTTTGAAGATATGTTCTGATGGTGGTGAGAGTGGAGCTGGACTGTCTCATGGCGCAATGGGACAGCGCGATCGGCTGTTAACCGAAAGGTTGGAGTTTCGAGCCCTCCCGGGAGTGGTGTGTTGCTTTTTTCTTTGCGCTAATAGCTTTGAAGATATGTTCTGATGGTGGTGAGAGTGAAGCGGGACTATCTCCGTTGCGCGATTGGCCAGCGCGATGTCGTTGTTAACCGAAAGGTTGGAGGTTTGAGCCCACCCGGTGGTGGTGCGGCGCCTTTTTTTTCTTTGCGCTGATAGCTTTGAAGACATGATCTGATAGTGGTGAGAGTGGAGCAAGACTGCCTCCGTGGTGCAGTTCGCTAGCGCGATCGGCTGTTAACCGAAAAGTTGGAGGTTCAAGCTCTCCCGGGAGTGGTGTGTTGCTTTTTTCTTTGCGGTAACAGCTTTGAAGATATGTTCTGATGGTGGTGAGAGTGGAGCAAGACTGTCTTCGTGGCGCAATTGGCTAGCGCGATCGGCTGTTATACGAAAGGTTGGAGGTTTGAGCCCACCCGGTGGTGGTGCGGCGCTTTTTTTTCTTTGGGGTGATAGCTCTGAAGAAATGGTCTGACGGTGGTGAGAGTGGAGCACGACTGTTTCTGTGGCGCAATTGGCTAGCGCTATCGGCTGTTAACCGAAAAGTTGGAGGTTCGAGCCCTCCCGGGAGTGGCGTGTTGCTTTTTTGTTTGCGTTGATAGCTTTGAAGATATGTTCTGATGGTGGTGAGAGTGGAGCACGACTGTCTCCGTGGCGCAATTGGCTAGCGCGATCGGCTGTCAACCGAAAGGTTGGAGTTTCGAGCCCCCCCGGTGGTGGTGCGGCGCTTTTTTTTCTTTGAGCTGATAGCTTAGTAGATATGTTCTGATGGTGGTGAGAGTAGATCAGGACTGCCTCCGTGGCGCAATTGGCTAGCGCGACTGGCTGTTGACCGAAAGGTTGGAGTTTCGAGCCCTCCCGGGAGTGGTGTGTTGCTTTTTTCTTTGCGCTGATAGCTTTGAAGAAATGTTCTGATGGTGGTGAGAGTGGAGCACGACTTTCTCCGTGGCGCAGTTGGCTAGCGCGATCGGCTGTTAACCGAAAGGTTGGAGGTTCAAGCCCACCCGGTGGTGGTGCGGCGCTTTTTTTTCTTTGAGCTGATAGCTTTAAAGATATGTTCTGATGGTGGTAAGAGTGAAGCAGGACTGTCTCCGTGGCGCAATTGGCTAGCGGGATTGGCTGTTACCCGAAAGGTTGGAGGTTCTAGCCCACCCGGTGGTGGTGCGGTGCTTTTTTTCTTTGGACTGATAGCTTTGAAGATATGTTCTGATGATAAAGAGAGTGGAGCAAGACTGTCTCCGTGGCGCAATTGGCTAGCGCGATCGGCGGTTAACCGAAAGGTCGGAGGTTCGAGCCCACCCGGTGGTGGTGCAACGCTTTTTTTGTTTGGGCTGATAGCTTTGAAGATATGTTCTGATGGTGGTGAGAGTGGAGCAGGACTGTCTCCGTGGCGTAATTGGCTAGCGCGATCGGCTGTTAACCGAAACGTTGGAGTTTCGAGCCCTCCCGGGAGTGGTGTGTTGATTTTTCTTTGCGCTGATAGCTTTGAAGATATGTTCTGATGGTGGTTAGAGTGGAGCAGGACTGTCTCCGTGGCGCAGTTGGCTAGCGCGATCGGCTGTTAACCGAAAGTTTGGAGGTTCGAGCCCACCCGGTAGTGGTGCGGCGCTTTTTTTTCTTTGGGCTGATAGCTTTGAAGATATGTTCTGACGGTGGTGAGAGTGGAGCAGGACTGTCTCCGTGGCGCAATTGGCTTACGCGATTGGCTGTTAACCGAAAGGTTGGAGGTTGGAGCCCACCCGGTGGTGGTGCGGCGCTTTTTTTTCTTTGGGCTGATAGCTTTGAAGATATGTTCTGATGGTGGTGAGAGTGGAGCACGACTGTCTCCGTGGCGCAGTTGGCTAGCGCGATCGGCTGTTAACCGAAAGGTAGAAGGTTCGAGCCCACCCGGTGGTGGTGCGGCGCTTTTTTTCTTTGTGCTGATAGCTTTGAAGATATGTTCTGATGGTGGTGAGAGTGGAGCAGGACTGTCTCCGTGGCGCAATTGGCTAGCGCGATTGGCTGTTAACCGAAAGGTTGGAGGTTCGAGCCAACCCGGTGGTGGTGCGGTGGTTTTTTTTCTTTGGGCTGATAGCTTTGAAGATATGTATGGTGGTGAGAGTGGAGCAGGACTGTCTCCGTGGCGCGATTGGCTAGCGCGATTGGCTGTTAACCGAAAGGTTGGAGGTTCGAGCCCACTCGGTGGTGGTGCGGTGGTTTTTTTTCTTTGGGCTGATAGCTTTGAAGATATGTTCTGATGGAGGTGAGAGTGGAGCAGGACTGTCTCCGTGGCGCAATTGGCTAGCGCGATCGGCTGTTAACCGAAAAGTCGGAGGTTCGAGCCCACCCAGTGGTGGTGCGGCGCTTTTTTTTCTTTGGGCTGATACCTTTGAAGATATGTTCTGATGGTGGTGAGAGTGGAGCAGGACTGTCTCTATGGCGAAATTGGCTTGCGCGATCGGCAGTTAACCGAAAGGTTAGAGGTTCGAGCCCACCCGGTGGTGGTACGGCGCTTTTTTTTCTTTGCGCTGATAGCTTTAAAGATATGTTCTGATGGTGGTGAGAGTGGAGCACGATTGTCTCCGTGGCGCAATGGACTAGCGCGATCTGCTGTTAACCGAAAGGTTGGAGGTTCGAGCCCACCCGGTGGTGGTGCGGCGCTTTTTTTTCTTTGGGCTGATAGCTTTGAAGATATGTTCTAATTGTGGTGAGAGTGGAGCAGGACTGTCTCCGTGGCGCAATTGGCCAGCGCGATCGGCTGTTAACCGAAAAGTTGGAGGTTCGAGCCCACCCGGTGGTGGTGCGGTGCTTTTTTTTCTTTGGGCTGATAGCTTTGATGATATGATCCGATGGTGGTGAGAGATGAGCAAGACTGTCTCCGTGGCGCAATGGGCTAGCGCGATCGGCTGTTGACCGAAAGGTTGGAGTTTCGAGCCCTCCCGGGAGTGGTGTGTTGCTTTTTTCTTTGCGATGATAGCTTTGAAGATATGTTCTGATGGTGGTGAGAGCGGAGCAAGACTGTCTCCATGGCGCAATTGGCTAGCGCGATCGGCTGTTAACCGAAAGGTTGGAGGTTCGAGCCCACCTGGTGGTAGTGCAGCGCTTTGTTTCTTTGCGCTGATAGCTTTGAAGATATGTTCTGATGATGGTGTGAGTGGAGCAAGACAGCCTCCGTGGCGCAATGGGCTAGCGCGATCGGCTGTTAACCGAAAGGTTGGAGTCCTGAGCCCTCCCAGGAGTGGTGTGTTGGTTTTTTCTTTGCGGTAATAGCTTTGAAGATATGTTCTGATGGTGGTGAGATTGGAGAAGGACAGTCTTCGTGGCGCAATTGGCTAGCGCGATCGGCTGTTAACCGAAAGGTCAGAGGTTCGAGCCCAACCGGTGGTGGTGCGGCGCTTTTTTTTCTTTGGGGTGATAGCTCTGAAGAAATGTTCTGACGATGGTGTGAGTGGAGCACGACTGTCTCCGTGGGGCAATTGGCTAGCGCGATTGGCTGTTAACTGAAAGGTTGGAGGTTCGAGCCCACCCGGTGGTGGTGCGGCGCTTTTTTTTCTTTGGGGTGATAGCTCTGAAGAAATGGTCTGACGGTGGTGAGAGTGGAGCACGACTGTTTCTGTGGCGCAATTGGCTAGCGCTATCGGCTGTTAACCGAAAGGTTGGAGGTTCGAGCCCACCCGGTGGTGGTGCGGCGCTTTTTTTTCTTTGGTCTGATAGCTCTGAAGAAATATTCTGACGGTGGTGAGAGTGGAGCAGGACTGTCCCCGTGGCGCAATGGGCTAGCGCGATCGGCTATTAACCGAAAAGTTGGAGGTTCCAGCCCTTTCGGGTGGGGTGTGGTGCTTTTTTTCTTTGCGCTGATAGCTTTGAAGATATGTTCTGATGGTGGTGAGAGTGGAGCACGATTGTCTCCGTGACGCAATTGGCTAGCGCGATCGGCTGTTAACCGAAAGGTTGGAGGTTTGAGCCCATGCGGTGGTGGTGCGGCGCATTTTTTTCTTTGGGCTGATAGCTTTGAAGATATGTTCTAATTGTGGTGAGAGTGGAGCAGGACTGTCTCCGTGGCGCAATGGGCCAGCGCAATCAGCTGTTAACCGAAAAGTTGGAGATTCGAGCCCTCCCGAAAGTGGTGTGTTGCTTTTTTCTTTGCGCTGATAGCTTTGAAGATATGTTTTGATGGTGGTGAGAGTGGAGCACGACTGTCTCCATGGCGCAATCGGCTAGCGCGATCGGCTGTTAACCGAAAGGTTGGAGTTTCGAGCCCCCCCGGTGGTGGTGCGGCGCTTTTTTTTCTTTGAGCTGATAGCTTTGAAGATATGTTTTAATGGTGGTGAGAGTGGAGCAGGACTGTCTCCGTGGCACAGTTGGCCAGCGCGATCGGCTGTTAACCGAAAAGTTGGAGGTTCGAGCCCTCCCGGGAGTGGCGTGTTGCTTTTTTGTTTGCGTTGATAGCTTTGAAGATATGTTCTGATGGTGGTGAGAGTGGAGCACGACTGTCTCCGTGGCGCAATTGGCTAGCGCGATCGGCTGTCAACCGAAAGGTTGGAGTTTCGAGCCCCCCCGGTGGTGGTGCGGCGCTTTTTTTTCTTTGAGCTGATAGCTTAGTAGATATGTTCTGATGGTGGTGAGAGTAGATCAGGACTGCCTCCGTGGCGCAATTGGCTAGCGCGATCGGCTGTTGACCGAAAGTTCGGAGTTTCGAGCCCTCCCGAGAGTGGTGTGTTGCTTTTTTCTTTGCGCTGATAGCTTTGAAGAAATGTTCTGATGGTGGTGAGAGTGGAGCACGACTTTCTCCGTGGCGCAGTTGGCTAACGCGATCGGCTGTTAACCGAAAGGTTGGAGGTTCAAGCCCACCCGGTGGTGGTGCGGCGCTTTTTTTTTCTTTGAGCTGATAGCTTTAAAGATATGTTCTGATGGTGGTAAGAGTGGAGCAGGACTGTCTCCGTGGCGCAATTGGCTAGCGGGATTGGCTGTTAACCGAAAGGTTGGAGGTTCTAGCCCACCCGGTGGTGGTGCGGTGCTTTTTTTTCTTTGGACTGATAGCTTTGAAGATATGTTCTGATAATAAAGAGAGTGGAGCAAGACTGTCTCCGTGGCGCAATTGGCTAGCGCGATCGGCGGTTAACCGAAAGGTCGGAGGTTCGAGCCCACCCGGTGGTGGTGCAACGCTTTTTTTTGTTTGGGCTGATAGCTTTGAAGATATGTTCTGATGGTGGTGAGAGTGGAGCAGGACTGTCTCCGTGGCGTAATGGGCTAGCGCGATCGGCTGTTAACCGAAACGTTGGAGTTTCGAGCCCTCCCGGGAGTGGTGTGTTGATTTTTTCTTTGCGCTGATAGCTTTGAAGATATGTTCTGATGGTGGTTAGAGTGGAGCAGGACTGTCTCCGTGGCGCAGTTGGCTAGCGCGATCGGCTGTTAACCGAAAGTTTGGAGGTTCGAGCCCACCCGGTAGTGGTGCGGCGCTTTTTTTTTTGGGCTGATAGCTTTGAAGATATGTTCTGACGGTGGTGAGAGTGGAGCAGGACTGTCTCCGTGGCGCAATTGGCTTACGCGATTGGCTGTTAACCGAAAGGTTGGAGGTTGGAGCCCACCCGGTGGTTGTGCGGCGCTTTTTTTTCTTTGGGCTGATAGCTTTGAAGATATGTTCTGATGGTGGTGAGAGTGGAGCACGACTGTCTCCGTGGCGCAGTTGGCTAGCGCGATCGGCTGTTAACCGAAAGGTAGAAGGTTCGAGCCCACCCGGTGGTGGTGCGGCGCTTTTTTTCTTTGTGCTGATAGCTTTGAAGATATGTTCTGATGGTGGTGAGAGTGGAGCAGGACTGTCTCCGTGGCGCAATTGGCTAGCGCGATTGGCTGTTAACCGAAAGGTTGGAGGTTCGAGCCAACCCGGTGGTGGTGCGGTGGTTTTTTTTCTTTGGGCTGATAGCTTTGAAGATATGTATGGTGGTGAGAGTGGAGCAGGACTGTCTCCGTGGCGCGATTGGCTAGCGCGATTGGCTGTTAACCGAAAGGTTGGAGGTTCGAGCCCACTCGGTGGTGGTGCGGTGGTTTTTTTTCTTTGGGCTGATAGCTTTGAAGATATGTTCTGATGGAGGTGAGAGTGGAGCAGGACTGTCTCCGTGGCGCAATTGGCTAGCGCGATCGGCTGTTAACCGAAAAGTCGGAGGTTCGAGCCCACCCAGTGGTGGTGCGGCGCTTTTTTTTCTTTGGGCTGATACCTTTGAAGATATGTTCTCATGGTGGTGAGAGTGGAGCAGGACTGTCTCTATGGCAAAATTGGCTTGCGCGATCGGCTGTTAACCGAAAGGTTAGAGGTTCGAGCCCACCCGGTGGTGGTACGGCGCTTTTTTTTCTTTGCGCTGATAGCTTTAAAGATATGTTCTGATGGTGGTGAGAGTGGAGCACGATTGTCTCCGTGGCGCAATGGACTAGCGCGATCTGCTGTTAACCGAAAGGTTGGAGGTTCGAGCCCACCCGGTGGTGGTGCGGCGCTTTTTTTTCTTTGGGCTGATAGCTTTGAAGATATGTTCTAATTGTGGTGAGAGTGGAGCAGGACTGTCTCCGTGGCGCAATTGGCCAGCGCGATCGGCTGTTAACCGAAAAGTTGGAGGTTCGAGCCCACCCGGTGGTGGTGCGGTGCTTTTTTTTCTTTGGGCTGATAGCTTTGATGATATGATCCGATGGTGGTGAGAGATGAGCAAGACTGTCTCCGTGGCGCAATGGGCTAGCGCGATCGGCTGTTGACCGAAAGGTTGGAGTTTCGAGCCCTCCCGGGAGTGGTGTGTTGCTTTTTTCTTTGCGATGATAGCTTTGAAGATATGTTCTGATGGTGGTGAGAGCGGAGCAAGACTGTCTCCATGGCGCAATTGGCTAGCGCGATCGGCTGTTAACCGAAAGGTTGGAGGTTCGAGCCCACCTGGTGGTAGTGCAGCGCTTTGTTTCTTTGCGCTGATAGCTTTGAAGATATGTTCTGATGATGGTGTGAGTGGAGCAAGACAGCCTCCGTGGCGCAATGGGCTAGCGCGATCGGCTGTTAACCGAAAGGTTGGAGTCCTGAGCCCTCCCAGGAGTGGTGTGTTGGTTTTTTCTTTGCGGTATTAGCTTTGAAGATATGTTCTGATGGTGGTGAGATTGGAGAAGGACAGTCTTCGTGGCGCAATTGGCTAGCGCGATCGGCTGTTAACCGAAAGGTCAGAGGTTCGAGCCCAACCGGTGGTGGTGCGGCGCTTTTTTTTCTTTGGGGTGATAGCTCTGAAGAAATGTTCTGACGATGGTGTGAGTGGAGCACGACTGTCTCCGTGGGGCAATTGGCTAGCGCGATTGGCTGTTAACTGAAAGGTTGGAGGTTCGAGCCCACCCGGTGGTGGTGCGGCGCTTTTTTTTTCTTTGGGGTGATAGCTCTGAAGAAATGGTCTGACGGTGGTGAGAGTGGAGCACGACTGTTTCTGTGGCGCAATTGGCTAGCGCTATCGGCTGTTAACCGAAAGGTTGGAGGTTCGAGCCCACCCGGTGGTTGTGCGGCGCTTTTTTTTTCTTTGGTCTGATAGCTCTGAAGAAATATTCTGACGGTGGTGAGAGTGGAGCAGGACTGTCCCCGTGGCGCAATGGGCTAGCGCGATCGGATATTAACCGAAAAGTTGGAGGTTCCAGCCCTTTCGGGTGGGGTGTGGTGCTTTTTTTCTTTGTGCTGATAGCTTTGAAGATATGTTCTGATGGTGGTGAGAGTGGAGCACGATTGTCTCCGTGACGCAATTGGCTAGCGCGATCGGCTGTTAACCGAAAGGTTGGAGGTTCGAGCCCATGCGGTGGTGGTGCGGCGCATTTTTTTCTTTGGGCTGATAGCTTTGAAGATATGTTCTAATTGTGGTGAGAGTGGAGCAGGACTGTCTCCGTGGCGCAATGGGCCAGCGCGATCAGCTGTTAACCGAAAAGTTGGAGATTCGAGCCCTCCCGAAAGTGGTGTGTTGCTTTTTTCTTTGCGCTGATAGCTTTGAAGATATGTTTTGATGGTGGTGAGAGTGGAGCACGACTGTCTCCATGGCGCAATCGGCTAGCGCGATCGGCTGTTAACCGAAAGGTTGGAGTTTCGAGCCCCCCCGGTGGTGGTGCGGCGCTTTTTTTTCTTTGAGCTGATAGCTTTGAAGATATGTTTTAATGGTGGTGAGAGTGGAGCAGGACTGTCTCCGTGGCGCAGTTGGCCAGCGCGATCGGCTGTTAACCGAAAAGTTGGAGGTTCGAGCCCTCCCGGGAGTGGCGTGTTGCTTTTTTGTTTGCGTTGATAGCTTTGAAGATATGTTCTGATGGTGGTGAGAGTGGAGCACGACTGTCTCCGTGGCGCAATTGGCTAGCGCGATCGGCTGTCAACCGAAAGGTTGGAGTTTCGAGCCCCCCCGGTGGTGGTGCGGCGCTTTTTTTTCTTTGAGCTGATAGCTTAGTAGATATGTTCTGATGGTGGTGAGAGTAGATCAGGACTGCCTCCGTGGCGCAATTGGCTAGCGCGATCGGCTGTTGACCGAAAGTTTGGAGTTTCGAGCCCTCCCGAGAGTGGTGTGTTGCTTTTTTCTTTGCGCTGATAGCTTTGAAGAAATGTTCTGATGGTGGTGAGAGTGGAGCACGACTTTCTCCGTGGCGCAGTTGGCTAGCGCGATCGGCTGTTAACCGAAAGGTTGGAGGTTCAAGCCCACCCGGTGGTGGTGCGGCGCTTTTTTTTTCTTTGAGCTGATAGCTTTAAAGATATGTTCTGATGGTGGTAAGAGTGGAGCAGGACTGTCTCCGTGGCGCAATTGGCTAGCGGGATTGGCTGTTAACCGAAAGGTTGGAGGTTCTAGCCCACCCGGTGGTGGTGCGGTGCTTTTTTTTCTTTGGACTGATAGCTTTGAAGATATGTTCTGATAATAAAGAGAGTGGAGCAAGACTGTCTCCGTGGCGCAATTGGCTAGCGCGATCGGCGGTTAACCGAAAGGTCGGAGGTTCGAGCCCACCCGGTGGTGGTGCAACGCTTTTTTTTGTTTGGGCTGATAGCTTTGAAGATATGTTCTGATGGTGGTGAGAGTGGAGCAGGACTGTCTCCGTGGCGTAATGGGCTAGCGCGATCGGCTGTTAACCGAAACGTTGGAGTTTCGAGCCCTCCCGGGAGTGGTGTGTTGATTTTTTCTTTGCGCTGATAGCTTTGAAGATATGTTCTGATGGTGGTTAGAGTGGAGCAGGACTGTCTCCGTGGCGCAGTTGGCTAGCGCGATCGGCTGTTAACCGAAAGTTTGGAGGTTCGAGCCCACCCGGTAGTGGTGCGGCGCTTTTTTTTGGGCTGATAACTTTGAAGATATGTTCTGACGGTGGTGAGAGTGGAGCAGGACTGTCTCCGTGGCGCAATTGGCTTGCGCGATTGGCTGTTAACCGAAAGGTTGGAGGTTGGAGCCCACCCGGTGGTGGTGCGGCGCTTTTTTTTCTTTGGGCTGATAGCTTTGAAGATATGTTCTGATGGTGGTGAGAGTGGAGCACGACTGTCTCCGTGGCGCAGTTGGCTAGCGCGATCGGCTGTTAACCGAAAGGTAGAAGGTTCGAGCCCACCAGGTGGTGGTGCAGCGCTTTTTTTCTTTGTGCTGATAGCTTTGAAGATATGTTCTGATGGTGGTGAGAGTGGAGCAGGACTGTCTCCGTGGCGCAATTGGCTAGCGCGATTGGCTGTTAACCGAAAGGTTGGAGGTTCTAGCCCACCCGGTGGTGGTGCGGTGCTTTTTTTTCTTTGGGCTGATAGCTTTGAAGATATGTTCTGATGGTGGTGAGAGTGGAGCACGACTGTCTCTGTGGCGCAGTTGGCTAGCGCGATCGGCTGTTAACCGAGAGGTAGAAGGTTCGAGCCCACCCGGTGGTGGTGCGGCGCTTTTTTTCTTTGTGCTGATAGCTTTGAAGATATGTTCTGATGGTGGTGAGAGTGGAGCAGGACTGTCTCCGTGGCGCAATTGGCTAGCGCGATTGGCTGTTAACCGAAAGGTTGGAGGTTCGAGCCAACCCGGTGGTGGTGCGGTGGTTTTTTTTCTTTGGGCTGATAGCTTTGAAGATATGTATGGTGGTGAGAGTGGAGCAGGACTGTCTCCGTGGCGCGATTGGCTAGCGCGATTGGCTGTTAACCGAAAGGTTGGAGGTTCGAGCCCACTCGGTGGTGGTGCGGTGGTTTTTTTTCTTTGGGCTGATAGCTTTGAAGATATGTTCTGATGGAGGTGAGAGTGGAGCAGGACTGTCTCCGTGGCGCAATTGGCTAGCGCGATCGGCTGTTAACCGAAAAGTCGGAGGTTCGAGCCCACCCAGTGGTGGTGCGGCGCTTTTTTTTCTTTGGGCTGATACCTTTGAAGATATGTTCTGATGGTGGTGAGAGTGGAGCAGGACTGTCTCTATGGCGAAATTGGCTTGCGCGATCGGCTGTTAACCGAAAGGTTAGAGGTTCGAGCCCACCCGGTGGTGGTACGGCGCTTTTTTTTCTTTGCGCTGATAGCTTTAAAGATATGGTCTGATGGTGGTGAGAGTGGAGCACGATTGTCTCCGTGGCGCAATTGGCCAGCGCGATCGGCTGTTAACCGAAAAGTTTGAGGTTCGAGCCCACCCGGTGGTGGTGCGGTGCTTTTTTTTCTTTGGGCTGATAGCTTTGAAGATATGTTCTGATGGTGGTGAGAGCGGAGCAAGACTGTCTCCATGGCGCAATTGGCTAGCGCGATCGGCTGTTAACCGAAAGGTTGGAGGTTCGAGCCCACCTGGTGGTAGTGCAGCGCTTTGTTTCTTTGCGCTGATAGCTTTGAAGATATGTTCTGATGATGGTGTGAGTGGAGCAAGACAGCCTCCGTGGCGCAATGGGCTAGCGCGATCGGCTGTTAACCGAAAGGTTGGAGTCCTGAGCCCTCCCAGGAGTGGTGTGTTGGTTTTTTCTTTGCGGTAATAGCTTTGAAGATATGTTCTGATGGTGGTGAGATTGGAGAAGGACAGTCTTCGTGGCGCAATTGGCTAGCGCGATCGGCTGTTAACCGAAAGGTCAGAGGTTCGAGCCCAACCGGTGGTGGTGCGGCGCTTTTTTTTCTTTGGGGTGATAGCTCTGAAGAAATGTTCTGACGATGGTGTGAATGGAGCACGACTGTCTCCGTGGGGCAATTGGCTAGCGCGATTGGCTGTTAACTGAAAGGTTGGAGGTTCGAGCCCACCCGGTGGTGGTGCGGCGCTTTTTTTTCTTTGGGGTGATAGCTCTGAAGAAATGGTCTGACGGTGGTGAGAGTGGAGCACGACTGTTTCTGTGGCGCAATTGGCTAGCGCTATCGGCTGTTAACCGAAAGGTTGGAGGTTTGAGCCCACCCGGTGGTTGTGCGGCGCTTTTTTTTTCTTTTGTCTGATAGCTCTGAAGAAATATTCTGACGGTGGTGAGAGTGGAGCAGGACTGTCCCCGTGGCGCAATGGGCTAGCGCGATCGGCTATTAACCGAAAAGTTGGAGGTTCCAGCCCTTTCGGGTGGGGTGTGGTGCTTTTTTTCTTTGCGCTGATAGCTTTGAAGGTATGTTCTGATGGTGGTGAGAGTGGAGCACGATTGTCTCCGTGACGCAATTGGCTAGCGCGATCGGCTGTTAACCGAAAGGTTGGAGGTTCGAGCCCATGCGGTGGTGGTGCGGCGCATTTTTTTCTTTGGGCTGATAGCTTTGAAGATATGTTCTAATTGTGGTGAGAGTGGAGCAGGACTGTCTCCGTGGCGCAATGGGCCAGCGCGATCAGCTGTTAACCGAAAAGTTGGAGATTCGAGCCCTCCCGAAAGTGGTGTGTTGCTTTTTTCTTTGCGCTGATAGCTTTGAAGATATGTTTTGATGGTGGTGAGAGTGGAGCACGACTGTCTCCATGGCGCAATCGGCTAGCGCGATCGGCTGTTAACCGAAAGGTTGGAGTTTCGAGCCCCCCCGGTGGTGGTGCGGCGCTTTTTTTTCTTTGAGCTGATAGCTTTGAAGATATGTTTTAATGGTGGTGAGAGTGGAGCAGGACTGTCTCCGTGGCGCAATTGGCTAGCGCGATTGGCTGTTAACCGAAAGGTTGGAGGTTCGAGCCAACCCGGTGGTGGTGCGGTGGTTTTTTTTCTTTGGGCTGATAGCTTTGAAGATATGTATGGTGGTGAGAGTGGAGCAGGACTGTCTCCGTGGCGCGATTGGCTAGCGCGATTGGCTGTTAACCGAAAGGTTGGAGGTTCGAGCCCACTCGGTGGTGGTGCGGTGGTTTTTTTTCTTTGGGCTGATAGCTTTGAAGATATGTTCTGATGGAGGTGAGAGTGGAGCAGGACTGTCTCCGTGGCGCAATTGGCTAGCGCGATCGGCTGTTAACCGAAAAGTCGGAGGTTCGAGCCCACCCAGTGGTGGTGCGGCGCTTTTTTTCTTTGTGCTGATAGCTTTGAAGATATGTTCTGATGGTGGTGAGAGTGGAGCAGGACTGTCTCCGTGGCGCAATTGGCTAGCGCGATTGGCTGTTAACCGAAAGGTTGGAGGTTCGAGCCAACCCGGTGGTGGTGCGGTGGTTTTTTTTCTTTGGGCTGATAGCTTTGAAGATATGTATGGTGGTGAGAGTGGAGCAGGACTGTCTCCGTGGCGCGATTGGCTAGCGCGATTGGCTGTTAACCGAAAGGTTGGAGGTTCGAGCCCACTCGGTGGTGGTGCGGTGGTTTTTTTTCTTTGGGCTGATAGCTTTGAAGATATGTTCTGATGGAGGTGAGAGTGGAGCAGGACTGTCTCCGTGGCGCAATTGGCTAGCGCGATCGGCTGTTAACCGAAAAGTCGGAGGTTCGAGCCCACCCAGTGGTGGTGCGGCGCTTTTTTTCTTTGGGCTGATACCTTTGAAGATATGTTCTGATGGTGGTGAGAGTGGAGCAGGACTGTCTCTATGGCGAAATTGGCTTGCGCGATCGGCTGTTAACCGAAAGGTTAGAGGTTCGAGCCCACCCGGTGGTGGTACGGCGCTTTTTTTTCTTTGCGCTGATAGCTTTAAAGATATATTCTGATGGTGGTGAGAGTGGAGCACGATTGTCTCCGTGGCGCAATGGACTAGCGCGATCTGCTGTTAACCGAAAGGTTGGAGGTTCGAGCCCACCCGGTGGTGGTGCGGCGCTTTTTTTTCTTTGGGCTGATAGCTTTGAAGATATGTTCTAATTGTGGTGAGAGTGGAGCAGGACTGTCTCCGTGGCGCAATTGGCCAGCGCGATCGGCTGTTAACCGAAAAGTTGGAGGTTCGAGCCCACCCGGTGGTGGTGCGGTGCTTTTTTTTCTTTGGGCTGATAGCTTTGATGATATGATCCGATGGTGGTGAGAGATGAGCAAGACTGTCTCCGTGGCGCAATGGGCTAGGGCGATCGGCTGTTGACCGAAAGGTTGGAGTTTCGAGCCCTCCCGGGAGTGGTGTGTTGCTTTTTTCTTTGCGATGATAGCTTTGAAGATATGTTCTGATGGTGGTGAGAGCGGAGCAAGACTGTCTCCATGGCGCAATTGGCTAGCGCGATCGGCTGTTAACCGAAAGGTTGGAGGTTCGAGCCCACCTGGTGGTAGTGCAGCGCTTTGTTTCTTTGCGCTGATAGCTTTGAAGATATGTTCTGATGATGGTGTGAGTGGAGCAAGACAGCCTCCGTGGCGCAATGGGCTAGCGCGATCGGCTGTTAATCGAAAGGTTGGAGTCCTGAGCCCTCCCAGGAGTGGTGTGTTGGTTTTTTCTTTGCGGTAATAGCTTTGAAGATATGTTCTGATAATAAAGAGAGTGGAGCAAGACTGTCTCCGTGGCGCAATTGGCTAGCGCGATCGGCGGTTAACCGAAAGGTCGGAGGTTCGAGCCCACCCGGTGGTGGTGCAACGCTTTTTTTTGTTTGGGCTGATAGCTTTGAAGATATGTTCTGATGGTGGTGAGAGTGGAGCAGGACTGTCTCCGTGGCGTAATGGGCTAGCGCGATCGGCTGTTAACCGAAACGTTGGAGTTTCGAGCCCTCCCGGGAGTGGTGTGTTGATTTTTTCTTTGCGCTGATAGCTTTGAAGATATGTTCTGATGGTGGTTAGAGTGGAGCAGGACTGTCTCCGTGGCGCAGTTGGCTAGCGCGATCGGCTGTTAACCGAAAGTTTGGAGGTTCGAGCCCACCCGGTAGTGGTGCGGCGCTTTTTTTTTTGGGCTGATAGCTTTGAAGATATGTTCTGACGGTGGTGAGAGTGGAGCAGGACTGTCTCCGTGGCGCAATTGGCTTACGCGATTGGCTGTTAACCGAAAGGTTGGAGGTTGGAGCCCACCCGGTGGTGGTGCGGCGCTTTTTTTCTTTGGGCTGATAGCTTTGAAGATATGTTCTGATGGTGGTGAGAGTGGAGCACGACTGTCTCCGTGGCGCAGTTGGCTAGCGCGATCGGCTGTTAACCGAAAGGTAGAAGGTTCGAGCCCACCCGGTGGTGGTGCGGCGCTTTTTTTCTTTGTGCTGATAGCTTTGAAGATATGTTCTGATGGTGGTGAGAGTGGAGCAGGACTGTCTCCGTGGCGCAATTGGCTAGCGCGATTGGCTGTTAACCGAAAGGTTGGAGGTTCGAGCCAACCCGGTGGTGGTGCGGTGGTTTTTTTTCTTTGGGCTGATAGCTTTGAAGATATGTATGGTGGTGAGAGTGGAGCAGGACTGTCTCCGTGGCGCGATTGGCTAGCGCGATTGGCCTGTAACCGAAAGGTTGGAGGTTCGAGCCCACTCGGTGGTGGTGCGGTGGTTTTTTTTCTTTGGGCTGATAGCTTTGAAGATATGTTCTGATGGAGGTGAGAGTGGAGCAGGACTGTCTCCGTGGCGCAATTGGCTAGCGCGATCGGCTGTTAACCGAAAAGTCGGAGGTTCGAGCCCACCCAGTGGTGGTGCGGCGCTTTTTTTTCTTTCGGCTGATACCTTTGAAGATATGTTCTGATGGTGGTGAGAGTGGAGCAGGACTGTCTCTATGGCGAAATTGGCTTGCGCGATCGGCTGTTAACCGAAAGGTTAGAGGTTCGAGCCCACCCGGTGGTGGTACGGCGCTTTTTTTTCTTTGCGCTGATAGCTTTAAAGATATGGTCTGATGGTGGTGAGAGTGGAGCACGATTGTCTCCGTGGCGCAATGGACTAGCGCGATCTGCTGTTAACCGAAAGGTTGGAGGTTCGAGCCCACCCGGTGGTGGTGCGGCGCTTTTTTTTCTTTGGGCTGATAGCTTTGAAGATATGTTCTAATTGTGGTGAGAGTGGAGCAGGACTGTCTCCGTGGCGCAATTGGCCAGCGCGATCGGCTGTTAACCGAAAAGTTTGAGGTTCGAGCCCACCCGGTGGTGGTGCGGTGGTTTTTTTTTTTGGGCTGATAGCTTTGATGATATGATCCGATGGTGGTGAGAGATGAGCAAGACTGTCTCCGTGGCGCAATGGGCTAGCGCGATCGGCTGTTGACCGAAAGGTTGGAGTTTCGAGCCCTCCCGGGAGTGGTGTGTTGCTTTTTTCTTTGCGATGATAGCTTTGAAGATATGTTCTGATGGTGGTGAGAGCGGAGCAAGACTGTCTCCATGGCGCAATTGGCTTGCGCGATCGGCTGTTAACCGAAAGGTTGGAGGTTCGAGCCCACCTGGTGGTAGTGCAGCGCTTTGTTTCTTTGCGCTGATAGCTTTGAAGATATGTTCTGATGATGGTGTGAGTGGAGCAAGACAGCCTCCGTGGCGCAATGGGCTAGCGCGATCGGCTGTTAACCGAAAGGTTGGAGTCCTGAGCCCTCCCAGGAGTGGTGTGTTGGTTTTTTCTTTGCGGTAATAGCTTTGAAGATATGTTCTGATGGTGGTGAGATTGGAGAAGGACAGTCTTCGTGGCGCAATTGGCTAGCGCGATCGGCTGTTAACCGAAAGGTCAGAGGTTCGAGCCCAACCGGTGGTGGTGCGGCGCTTTTTTTTCTTTGGGGTGATAGCTCTGAAGAAATGTTCTGACGATGGTGTGAGTGGAGCACGACTGTCTCCGTGGGGCAATTGGCTAGCGCGATTGGCTGTTAACTGAAAGGTTGGAGGTTCGAGCCCACCCGGTGGTGGTGCGGCGCTTTTTTTTCTTTGGGGTGATAGCTCTGAAGAAATGGTCTGACGGTGGTGAGAGTGGAGCACGACTGTTTCTGTGGCGCAATTGGCTAGCGCTATCGGCTGTTAACCGAAAGGTTGGAGGTTCGAGCCCACCCGGTGGTTGTGCGGCGCTTTTATTTTCTTTTGTCTGATAGCTCTGAAGAAATATTCTGACGGTGGTGAGAGTGGAGCAGGACTGTCCCCGTGGCGCAATGGGCTAGCGCGATCGGCTATTAACCGAAAAGTTGGAGGTTCCAGCCCTTTCGGGTGGGGTGTGGTGCTTTTTTTCTTTGCGCTGATAGCTTTGAAGGTATGTTCTGATGGTGGTGAGAGTGGAGCACGATTGTCTCCGTGACGCAATTGGCTAGCGCGATCGGCTGTTAACCGAAAGGTTGGAGGTTCGAGCCCATGCGGTGGTGGTGCGGCGCATTTTTTTCTTTGGGCTGATAGCTTTGAAGATATGTTCTAATTGTGGTGAGAGTGGAGCAGGACTGTCTCCGTGGCGCAATGGGCCAGCGCGATCAGCTGTTAACCGAAAAGTTGGAGATTCGAGCCCTCCCGAAAGTGGTGTGTTGCTTTTTTCTTTGCGCTGATAGCTTTGAAGATATGTTTTGATGGTGGTGAGAGTGGAGCACGACTGTCTCCATGGCGCAATCGGCTAGCGCGATCGGCTGTTAACCGAAAGGTTGGAGTTTCGAGCCCCCCCGGTGGTGGTGCGGCGCTTTTTTTTCTTTGAGCTGATAGCTTTGAAGATATGTTTTAATGGTGGTGAGAGTGGAGCAGGACTGTCTCCGTGGCGCAGTTGGCCAGCGCGATCGGCTGTTAACCGAAAAGTTGGAGGTTCGAGCCCTCCCGGGAGTGGCGTGTTGCTTTTTTGTTTGCGTTGATAGCTTTGAAGATATGTTCTGATGGTGGTGAGAGTGGAGCACGACTGTCTCCGTGGCGCAATTGGCTAGCGCGATCGGCTGTCAACCGAAAGGTTGGAGTTTCGAGCCGCCCCGGTGGTGGTGCGGCGCTTTTTTTTCTTTGAGCTGATAGCTTAGTAGATATGTTCTGATGGTGGTGAGAGTAGATCAGGACTGCCTCCGTGGCGCAATTGGCTAGCGCGATCGGCTGTTGACCGAAAGTTTGGAGTTTCGAGCCCTCCCGAGAGTGGTGTGTTGCTTTTTTCTTTGCGCTGATAGCTTTGAAGAAATGTTCTGATGGTGGTGAGAGTGGAGCACGACTTTCTCCGTGGCGCAGTTGGCTAGCGCGATCGGCTGTTAACCGAAAGGTTGGAGGTTCAAGCCCACCCGGTGGTGGTGCGGCGCTTTTTTTTCTTTGAGCTGATAGCTTTAAAGATATGTTCTGATGGTGGTAAGAGTGGAGCAGGACTGTCTCCGTGGCGCAATTGGCTAGCGGGATTGGCTGTTAACCGAAAGGTTGGAGGTTCTAGCCCACCCGGTGGTGGTGCGGTGCTTTTTTTTCTTTGGACTGATAGCTTTGAAGATATGTTCTGATAATAAAGAGAGTGGAGCAAGACTGTCTCCGTGGCGCAATTGGCTAGCGCGATCGGCGGTTAACCGAAAGGTCGGAGGTTCGAGCCCACCCGGTGGTGGTGCAACGCTTTTTTTTGTTTGGGCTGATAGCTTTGAAGATATGTTCTGATGGTGGTGAGAGTGGAGCAGGACTGTCTCCGTGGCGTAATGGGCTAGCGCGATCGGCTGTTAACCGAAACGTTGGAGTTTCGAGCCCTCCCGGGAGTGGTGTGTTGATTTTTTCTTTGCGCTGATAGCTTTGAAGATATGTTCTGATGGTGGTTAGAGTGGAGCAGGACTGTCTCCGTGGCGCAGTTGGCTAGCGCGATCGGCTGTTAACCGAAAGTTTGGAGGTTCGAGCCCACCCGGTAGTGGTGCGGCGCTTTTTTTTTGGGCTGATAGCTTTGAAGATATGTTCTGACGGTGGTGAGAGTGGAGCAGGACTGTCTCCGTGGCGCAATTGGCTTGCGCGATTGGCTGTTAACCGAAAGGTTGGAGTTTGGAGCCCACCCGGTGGTGGTGTGGCGCTTTTTTTTCTTTGGGCTGATAGCTTTGAAGATATGTTCTGATGGTGGTGAGAGTGGAGCACGACTGTCTCCGTGGCGCAGTTGGCTAGCGCGATCGGCTGTTAACCGAAAGGTAGAAGGTTCGAGCCCACCCGGTGGTGGTGCAGCGCTTTTTTTCTTTGTGCTGATAGCTTTGAAGATATGTTCTGATGGTGGTGAGAGTGGAGCAGGACTGTCTCCGTGGCGCAATTGGCTAGCGCGATTGGCTGTTAACCGAAAGGTTGGAGGTTCTAGCCCACCCGGTGGTGGTGCGGTGCTTTTTTTTCTTTGGGCTGATAGCTTTGAAGATATGTTCTGATGGTGGTGAGAGTGGAGCACGACTGTCTCCGTGGCGCAGTTGGCTAGCGCGATCGGCTGTTAACCGAAAGGTAGAAGGTTCGAGCCCACCCGGTGGTGGTGCGGCGCTTTTTTTCTTTGTGCTGATAGCTTTGAAGATATGTTCTGATGGTGGTGAGAGTGGAGCAGGACTGTCTCCGTGGCGCAATTGGCTAGCGCGATTGGCTGTTAACCGAAAGGTTGGAGGTTCGAGCCAACCCGGTGGTGGTGCGGTGGTTTTTTTTCTTTGGGCTGATAGCTTTGAAGATATGTATGGTGGTGAGAGTGGAGCAGGACTGTCTCCGTGGCGCGATTGGCTAGCGCGATTGGCTGTTAACCGAAAGGTTGGAGGTTCGAGCCCACTCGGTGGTGGTGCGGTGGTTTTTTTTCTTTGGGCTGATAGCTTTGAAGATATGTTCTGATGGAGGTGAGAGTGGAGCAGGACTGTCTCCGTGGCGCAATTGGCTAGCGCGATCGGCTGTTAACCGAAAAGTCGGAGGTTCGAGCCCACCCAGTGGTGGTGCGGCGCTTTTTTTCTTTGGGCTGATACCTTTGAAGATATGTTCTGATGGTGGTGAGAGTGGAGCAGGACTGTCTCTATGGCGAAATTGGCTTGCGCGATCGGCTGTTAACCGAAAGGTTAGAGGTTCGAGCCCACCCGGTGGTGGTACGGCGCTTTTTTTTCTTTGCGCTGATAGCTTTAAAGATATGTTCTGATGGTGGTGAGAGTGGAGCACGATTGTCTCCGTGGCGCAATGGACTAGCGCGATCTGCTGTTAACCGAAAGGTTGGAGGTTCGAGCCCACCCGGTGGTGGTGCGGCGCTTTTTTTCTTTGGGCTGATAGCTTTGAAGATATGTTCTAATTGTGGTGAGAGTGGAGCAGGACTGTCTCCGTGGCGCAATTGGCCAGCGCGATCGGCTGTTAACCGAAAAGTTGGAGGTTCGAGCCCACCCGGTGGTGGTGCGGTGCTTTTTTTTCTTTGGGCTGATAGCTTTGATGATATGATCCGATGGTGGTGAGAGATGAGCAAGACTGTCTCCGTGGCGCAATGGGCTAGCGCGATCGGCTGTTGACCGAAAGGTTGGAGTTTCGAGCCCTCCCGGGAGTGGTGTGTTGCTTTTTTCTTTGCGATGATAGCTTTGAAGATATGTTCTGATGGTGGTGAGAGCGGAGCAAGACTGTCTCCATGGCGCAATTGGCTAGCGCGATCGGCTGTTAACCGAAAGGTTGGAGGTTCGAGCCCACCTGGTGGTAGTGCAGCGCTTTGTTTCTTTGCGCTGATAGCTTTGAAGATATGTTCTGATGATGGTGTGAGTGGAGCAAGACAGCCTCCGTGGCGCAATGGGCTAGCGCGATCGGCTGTTAACCGAAAGGTTGGAGTCCTGAGCCCTCCCAGGAGTGGTGTGTTGGTTTTTTCTTTGCGGTAATAGCTTTGAAGATATGTTCTGATGGTGGTGAGATTGGAGAAGGACAGTCTTCGTTGCGCAATTGGCTAGCGCGATCGGCTGTTAACCGAAAGGTCAGAGGTTCGAGCCCGACCGGTGGTGGTGCGGCGCTTTTTTTTCTTTGGGGTGATAGCTCTGAAGAAATGTTCTGACGATGGTGTGAGTGGAGCACGACTGTCTCCGTGGGGCAATTGGCTAGCGCGATTGGCTGTTAACTGAAAGGTTGGAGGTTCGAGCCCACCCGGTGGTGGTGCGGCGCTTTTTTTTCTTTGGGGTGATAGCTCTGAAGAAATGGTCTGACGGTGGTGAGAGTGGAGCACGACTGTTTCTGTGGCGCGATTGGCTAGCGCTATCGGCTGTTAACCGAAAGGTTGGAGGTTCGAGCCCACCCGGTGGTGGTGCGGCGCTTTTTTTTTCTTTGGTCTGATAGCTCTGAAGAAATATTCTGACGGTGGTGAGAGTGGAGCAGGACTGTCCCCGTGGCGCAATGGGCTAGCGCGATCGGCTATTAACCGAAAAGTTGGAGGTTCCAGCCCTTTCGGGTGGGGTGTGGTGCTTTTTTTCTTTGCGCTGATAGCTTTGAAGATATGTTCTGATGGTGGTGAGAGTGGAGCACGATTGTCTCCGTGACGCAATTGGCTAGCGCGATCGGCTGTTAACCGAAAGGTTGGAGGTTCGAGCCCATGCGGTGGTGGTGCGGCGCATTTTTTTCTTTGGGCTGATAGCTTTGAAGATATGTTCTAATTGTGGTGAGAGTGGAGCAGGACTGTCTCCGTGGCGCAATGGGCCAGCGCGATCAGCTGTTAACCGAAAAGTTGGAGATTCGAGCCCTCCCGAAAGTGGTGTGTTGCTTTTTTCTTTGCGCTGATAGCTTTGAAGATATGTTTTGATGGTGGTGAGAGTGGAGCACGACTGTCTCCATGGCGCAATCGGCTAGCGCGATCGGCTGTTAACCGACAGGTTGGAGTTTCGAGCCCCCCCGGTGGTGGTGCGGCGCTTTTTTTTCTTTGAGCTGATAGCTTTGAAGATATGTTTTAATGGTGGTGAGAGTGGAGCAGGACTGTCTCCGTGGCGCAGTTGGCCAGCGCGATCGGCTGTTAACCGAAAAGTTGGAGGTTCGAGCCCTCCCGGGAGTGGCGTGTTGCTTTTTTGTTTGCGTTGATAGCTTTGAAGATATGTTCTGATGGTGGTGAGAGTGGAGCACGACTGTCTCCGTGGCGCAATTGGCTAGCGCGATCGGCTGTCAACCGAAAGGTTGGAGTTTCGAGCCCCCCCGGTGGTGGTGCGGCGCTTTTTTTTCTTTGAGCTGATAGCTTAGTAGATATGTTCTGATGGTGGTGAGAGTAGATCAGGACTGCCTCCGTGGCGCAATTGGCTAGCGCGATCGGCTGTTGACCGAAAGTTTGGAGTTTCGAGCCCTCCCGAGAGTGGTGTGTTGCTTTTTTCTTTGCGCTGATAGCTTTGAAGAAATGTTCTGATGGTGGTGAGAGTGGAGCACGACTTTCTCCGTGGCGCAGTTGGCTAGCGCGATCGGCTGTTAACCGAAAGGTTGGAGGTTCAAGCCCACCCGGTGGTGGTGCGGCGCTTTTTTTTTCTTTGAGC
This sequence comes from Rhipicephalus microplus, assembly GCF_043290135.1. NCBI lineage: Eukaryota > Metazoa > Arthropoda > Arachnida > Ixodida > Ixodidae > Rhipicephalus > Rhipicephalus microplus. The sequence continues at coordinate 288,172 of NW_027464699.1, read as the reverse complement.
TGATAGCTTTAAAGATATGTTCTGATGGTGGTAAGAGTGGAGCAGGACTGTCTCCGTGGCGCAATTGGCTAGCGGGATTGGCTGTTAACCGAAAGGTTGGAGGTTCTAGCCCACCCGGTGGTGGAGCGGTGCTTTTTTTTCTTTGGACTGATAGCTTTGAAGATATGTTCTGATAATAAAGAGAGTGGAGCAAGACTGTCTCCGTGGCGCAATTGGCTAGCGCGATCGGCGGTTAACCGAAAGGTCGGAGGTTCGAGCCCACCCGGTGGTGGTGCAACGCTTTTTTTTGTTTGGGCTGATAGCTTTGAAGATATGTTCTGATGGTGGTGAGAGTGGAGCAGGACTGTCTCCGTGGCGTAATGGGCTAGCGCGATCGGCTGTTAACCGAAACGTTGGAGTTTCGAGCCCTCCCGGGAGTGGTGTGTTGATTTTTTCTTTGCGCTGATAGCTTTGAAGAGATGTTCTGATGGTGGTTAGAGTGGAGCAGGACTGTCTCCGTGGCGCAGTTGGCTAGCGCGATCGGCTGTTAACCGAAAGTTTGGAGGTTCGAGCCCACCCGGTAGTGGTGCGGCGCTTTTTTTTTGGGCTGATAGCTTTGAAGATATGTTGTGACGGTGGTGAGAGTGGAGCAGGACTGTCTCCGTGGCGCAATTGGCTTGCGCGATTGGCTGTTAACCGAAAGGTTGGAGGTTGGAGCCCACCCGGTGGTGGTGTGGCGCTTTTTTTTCTTTGGGCTGATAGCTTTGAAGATATGTTCTGATGGTGGGCTCGGTGGCACTGCCATGATGCGGTCCACTAATCCGCTTCTGTTCATCATGCAGATTATGACGTCCTTCGTCATGCGAATGTTGCTGCCCTTTCCCGCGGAATCAACGAGCGCTTCGTTGGCCAAGGCGAACCCGTGCACCAGCTGTGTCATCAATTTGCAAATCGGAATCGGCAACCAATCGTCCCGTTCAATGGCGCCACCAGTCCAAGCATGGATCCTCGACAAGATGCCATTCGCCCTACCGCCATCGTCAACAGCCAGCCAGCGGCCTATAAAGGAGCAGCGAATACCCCCCGCGCGCTGTGGGCTCGGTGGCACTGCCATGATGCGGTCCACTAATCCGCTTCTGTTCATCATGCAGATTATGACGTCCTTCGTCATGCGAATGTTGCTGCCCTTTCCCGCGGAATCAACGAGCGCTTCGTTGGCCAAGGCGAACCCGTGCACCAGCTGTGTCATCAATTTGCAAATCGGAATCGGCAACCAATCGTCCCGTTCAATGGCGCCACCAGTCCAAGCATGGATCCTCGACAAGATGCCATTCGCCCTACCGCCATCGTCAACAGCCAGCCAGCGGCCTATAAAGGAGCAGCGAATACCCCCCGCGCGCTGTGGGCTCGGTGGCACTGCCATGATGCGGTCCACTAATCCGCTTCTGTTCATCATGCAGATTATGACGTCCTTCGTCATGCGAATGTTGCTGCCCTTTCCCGCGGAATCAACGAGCGCTTCGTTGGCCAAGGCGAACCCGTGCACCAGCTGTGTCATCAATTTGCAAATCGGAATCGGCAACCAATCGTCCCGTTCAATGGCGCCACCAGTCCAGGCATGGATCCTCGACAAGATGCCATTCGCCCTACCGCCATCGTCAACAGCCAGCCAGCGGCCTATAAAGGAGCAGCGAATACCCCCCGCGCGCTGTGGGCTCGGTGGCACTGCCATGATGCGGTCCACTAATCCGCTTCTGTTCATCATGCAGGTCTGTAAATCTCATCCTCTTTTCGCTAAAAAAACAAGTAATTATTGTCTTGTGCAGCTACCGAGCCCGCAGTGCTGCTTTTCCATTGTTTTTCAGTGTCTTTCCGTGATTAGATCCCTATTATTGCTTTCCGGTGATATTGAAAGCAATCCTGGTCCAGATAATGCCGCGCTGCTTGCCGAAATGAAGAAGATTTCCGCTGGTCAGGCTAAGATGATCGCTGAAATGCAGGAACTAAAGAACCAATCTATGGCTACGACCGCGTTACTGGACACGTTAAGTAAAAGGCTGACGGACCTCGAGGGTAATTACCAAAGTGTGATAGCCTTGCAAGGAGACATGCAATCTATACAGGCAGACAGCGAACGTACGGCGCAGCTGATCCATAAACTGGAAGCGCGTGTAGACGATGCTGAAAACAGATCTAGGCGAAATAATTTGGTTTTCTACGGCCTTCCAGATCCGTCTGCATCAGAGCCATCATCAGATTCTGAAAAAATTATTTTACGTCATTGCTCAGATTACCTAAAGGTACAGCTTGAGCCCAAGGATATGGAGCGGGCACACCGAATTGGTCGGCATTCCTGTAACCGCAAACGCCCAATTATAGTAAAATTTGTGTCTTATAAAACGAAGGAAGCTGTTCTTTCAAAAGGACGTAACTTCAAAGGCACTGACTTTAGCGTCGCAGAAGATTTTTCACCAGCTGTTAGGAACGCCCGTAAACACCTTGTCGCCTTCGCTAAAGATAAATCTGCACCCTATTCCTTGCGTTTCAAAACGCTGTTCATGGGCCCAAAGCGGTACGTATACGATGAAGCTTCTCAAACAGTCAAAGAAGCATAGCAACCACAAATCGAGACAAAATTAATCCGTCGTCCGAAACCAATAGGCAAGTCACGTCTTCCCATCTCAGTAATCTTCACTAATATACGCAGCTTCATTTCAAAACGTGAACATGTGTCCAACCTTGTGCTGACATCTAAAAGCAACATGTTAATTCTTACCGAAACTTGGCTTAGCGACCACATTTCAGATTCGGAAGTACTGACAGATTTGCCTAATTTCAGTCTGTTTCGTGCTGACCGACCGAATGCACGAGGCGGAGGTGTCCTCATAGCTGCCAGCCAGGAACTATCGTGCTCTGTTCTTAGTATCAGGTCGAACTTAGAACTACTTTTCATTCATTGTCACGCCGCTCCACAATCAGTACTTGTGGGCGTTTGCTATAGACCCCCCCACAGTAGCCCAGCTTTTGCCATTGAGCTAAACAATGCACTCTTCGAAATAACATCGAAGCATACCAAGGCTAGCCTTCTCCTTTTCGGAGACTTCAATTTTCCAGACATTAATTGGCACAACTTATCTCCCCACTTAGTAAGCGAGACGGAGGTAAAAAACTTTCTTGACGTTTGTCTTGATTTTAATCTTAGTCAACTAGTGTCTCAACCAACGCGTATCACGGAAAACACAGCTAACGTATTAGATTTAATACTAACAAACCAACCAGACAAATTATCATCGATCGCCTACCTAAAAGAAATCAGTGATCATAAGGTCATTCACGCGTCCTTTAACTTTGGGGCAGTTCCGCGCTTGAAAGTACAAAAAACTATACATCTTTACAAGAAAGCAAACTACAAAGCTATGTACGATAACCTGTGTGAGTTTTTAGCTTCATTTGAAACGTCTTTCAATAAACGCACTATCCATACAAATTGGCAAATATTTAAAGAAAAAATTAACAGCCTAGCAGACAGATACATCCCAAGGATAGCGATAGGAACGCAACCAGAAAAACCATGGTTCAGCAATTCTTTAAAAAGGTTGGATAACAAAAAGAAACGTTTATACCGAGCAGCAAAAGGTACCACAAATGTATGCGCATGGGATAAATATTACACAGCGGAACGCGCATACTTGTCAGCTGTTCGGGAAGCAAAAAAAACGTACTTTCACGAAGACCTGCCCAAGATGCTGGTCAACAATCCAAGGAAATTTTGGCAGGTGATCAATCCTCGAGATATAAACAGCAACACGCTAATTAACGAAGACGGTGAAACGGTCGACGACGTGGAGTGCGCTAACATTTTCAATGCAGCTTTCGCGTCAGTATTCACCAAAGAAGTTAGCTTACCATTTCCTTCTACAGCGTCAAGCACACCTAATACCATGCCAGTTATAACTTTCCATGTTGATGGTATTTCCTCTTTAATTGACAATCTCAAACTATCATCTTCAGCCGGAGTAGACAACATAAACTCAAAAGTGTTAAAAAATACTAAAGATATCAGTGCTGCTTATTTATGTCTATTGTTTTCTCAGTCACTTTCCACAGGCACCATACCTCATGACTGGACGGTGGGAAGGGTTGTTCCAATCTATAAATCAGGGGACAAGAATTCCCCACTTAACTATCGCCCCATTTCACTTACAAGCGTACCTTGCAAAATCATGGAACATGTCATTTATACAGAAATCATGAAATTCTTAGACTCGAATAAATACTTTCATCCTTCACAGCACGGATTTCGCAAAGGGTTTTCTTGCGAAACCCAATTGGCAGCGTTTCTGCATGATCTTCACACAAATCTCGATACTAACCTACAGACAGACGCGATATTCTTAGACTTTGCGAAGGCGTTCGATAAGGTACCACATCAACGATTGCTACTAAAACTATCTTTGGCAAATGTACACCCCGACGTCTTACGATGGATTGAAGCATTCCTTAATAACCGCTCACAGTTTGTCTTTATTAACAACAGCACCTCTGACTCCCTGCGTGTAACTTCCGGTGTTCCTCAAGGATCTGTTCTCGGGCCTCTCCTCTTTTTAATATATATTAACGATCTACCTGGTCATGTAACCTGTAATATTCGCATGTTTGCGGATGATTGCGTCATTTACAAAACCATTACTAATACATCTCACCAAATTTCTCTTCAGGCAAATATTAACCGTCTGCAACAATGGTGTGACTGTTGGCTAATGACACTAAACCCCGCTAAGTGTAAAGTTGTGACATTCTCCCGTCGACGTAACCCTCTGTCCTATTCATATTCAATCAATAACATATCATTAGAAGCTTCGCCCTCATACAAATACCTCGGTGTTACCCTAACTAAAGATTTATCTTGGAACGCACATATCACTAACGTCATCTCATCTTCTAATAAATCACTTGGTTTCCTTAAACGCCACCTAAAACAAGCCCCAAAGCATGTTAGATTACTAGCCTATCAAACCATAATCCGCCCTAAACTCGAATACGCATGCGCAGTATGGAGCCCCCACCAAACATATTTAAGCAACGCTCTCGAAACCGTGCAAAACCGTGCTGTAAGGTTCATACACTCTCAATATTCATATCATGTCAGCGTGTCTTTATTGCGAAAGGACTTAGGTCTGCCGACCCTTGCCTCTCGTCGCCGTGTTTTATCACTATCTCTTTTTCATAAGTTTTATCATTGTTCGCTCAATCAAACGCCGTACATTATTCCCCCTGGCAGAACATCGCATCGAACTGGGCACATCAACCATGTGGGCCGCCCCCGCACTCGTACTACTACCTTTTCAGGTTCTTTTTTCCTTCGCACAGCCATAGATTGGAACAGCCTGCCTCACCAAATTGCCGCCCTAACCAGCGCACCCGCATTCATGCAAGAGATATCTCATCATTTTTCAGAATAACAATTACTGGATGTCATTTTTCATCTTTCCAACTGATTGTATATACCACAAAATCATGTAAACCATATTTCCACGTCATGTTTAATAATGCTTATTCAAATGTCATTTCTAACAATGTATAATGAACATATGTAAACCCACCCCTTATGTAATGCCCCTGTTGGGCTTTTAAGGTAATAAAATGAAATGAAATGAAATGAAATGAAATGAAATGAGAGTGGAGCACGACTGTCTCCGTGGCGCAGTTGGCTAGCGCGATCGGCTGTTAACCGAAAGGTAGAAGGTTCGAGCCCACCCGGTGGTGGTGCGGCGCTTTTTTTCTTTGTGCTGATAGCTTTGAAGATATGTTCTGATGGTGGTGAGAGTGGAGCAGGACTGTCTCCGTGGCGCAATTGGCTAGCGCGATTGGCTGTTAACCGAAAGGTTGGAGGTTCGAGCCAACCCGGTGGTGGTGCGGTGGTTTTTTTTCTTTGGGCTGATAGCTTTGAAGATATGTATGGTGGTGAGAGTGGAGCAGGACTGTCTCCGTGGCGCGATTGGCTAGCGCGATTGGCTGTTAACCGAAAGGTTGGAGGTTCGAGCCCACTCGGTGGTGGTGTGGTGGTTTTTTTTCTTTGGGCTGATAGCTTTGAAGATATGTTCTGATGGAGGTGAGAGTGGAGCAGGACTGTCTCCGTGGCGCAATTGGCTAGCGCGATCGGCTGTTAACCGAAAAGTCGGAGGTTCGAGCCCACCCAGTGGTGGTGCGGCGCTTTTTTTTTCTTTGGGCTGATACCTTTGAAGATATGTTCTGATGGTGGTGAGAGTGGAGCAGGACTGTCTCTATGGCAAAATTGGCTTGCGCGATCGGCTGTTAACCGAAAGGTTAGAGGTTCGAGCCCACCCGGTGGTGGTACGGCGCTTTTTTTTCTTTGCGCTGATAGCTTTAAAGATATGTTCTGATGGTGGTGAGAGTGGAGCACGATTGTCTCCGTGGCGCAATTGGCTAGCGCGATCTGCTGTTAACCGAAAGGTTGGAGGTTCGAGCCCACCCGGTGGTGGTGCGGCGCTTTTTTTTCTTTGGGCTGATAGCTTTGAAGATATGTTCTAATTGTGGTGAGAGTGGAGCAGGACTGTCTCCGTGGCGCAATTGGCCAGCGCGATCGGCTGTTAACCGAAAAGTTGGAGGTTCGAGCCCACCCGGTGGTGGTGCGGTCCTTTTTTTTCTTTGGGCTGATAGCTTTGAAGATATGTTCTGATGATGGTGAGAGCGGAGCAAGACTGTCTCCATGGCGCAATTGGCTAGCGCGATCAGCTGTTAACCGAAAGGTTGGAGGTTCGAGCCCACCTGGTGGTAGTGCAGTGCTTTGTTTCTTTGCGCTGATAGCTTTGAAGATATGTTCTGATGATGGTGTGAGTGGAGCAAGACAGCCTCCGTGGCGCAATGGGCTAGCGCGATCGGCTGTTAACCGAAAGGTTGGAGTCCTGAGCCCTCCCAGGAGTGGTGTGTTGGTTTTTTCTTTGCGGTAATAGCTTTGAAGATATGTTCTGATGGTGGTGAGATTGGAGAAGGACAGTCTTCGTGGCGCAATTGGCTAGCGCGATCGGCTGTTAACCGAAAGGTCAGAGGTTCGAGCCCAACCGGTGGTGGTGCGGCGCTTTTTTTTCTTTGGGGTGATAGCTCTGAAGAAATGTTCTGACGATGGTGTGAGTGGAGCACGACTGTCTCCGTGGGGCAATTGGCTAGCGCGATCGGCTGTTAACTGAAAGGTTGGAGGTTCGAGCCCACCCGGTGGTGGTGCAGCGCTTTTTTTCTTTGGGCTGATAGCTCTGAAGAAATGTTCTGACGGTGGTGAGAGTGGAGCAGGACTGTCTCCGTGGCGCAATTGGCTAGCGTGATCGGCTGTTAAACGGAAAGTTGGAGGTTCTTGCCCACCCGGTGGTGGTGCGGCGCTGTTTTTTCTTTGGGCTGATAGCTTTGAAGATATGTTCTGATGGTGGTGAGAGTGGAGCAGGACTGTCTCCGTGGCGCAATTGGCTAGCGCGATCGGCTGTTAACCAAAAGGTCGGAGGTTCGAGCCCACCCAGTGGTGGTGCGGCGCTTTTTTTTCTTCGGGCTGATAGCTTTGATGATATGTTCTTATGGTGGTGAGAGTGGAGCAGGTCTGTCTCCGTGGCGCAATTGGCTAGCGCGATCGGCTGTTGACCGAAAAGTTGGAGGTTCGAGCCTACCCGGTGGTTGTGCGGCGCTTTTTTTTCTGTGGGCTGATAGCTTTGAAGATATGTTCTGATGGTGGTGAGAGTGGAGAAGGACTGTCTCCGTGGCGCAATTGGCTAGCGCGATCGGCTGTTAACCGAAAAGTCGGAGGTTCGAGCCCACCCGGTGGTGGTGCGGCGCTTTTTTTTCTTTGGGGTGATAGCTCTGAAGAAATGGTCTGACGGTGGTGAGAGTGGAGCACGACTGTTTCTGTGGCGCAATTGGCTAGCGCTATCGGCTGTTAACCGAAAGGTTGGAGGTTCGAGCCCACCCGGTGGTGGTACGGCGCTTTTTTTTTCTTTGGTCTGATAGCTCTGAAGAAATATTCTGACGGTGGTGAGAGTGGAGCAGGACTGTCCCCGTGGCGCAATTGGCTAGCGCGATCGGCTATTAACCGAAATGTTGGAGGTTCCAGCCCTTTCGGGTGGGGTGTGGTGCTTTTTTTCTTTGCGCTGATAGCTTTGAAGATATGTTCTGATGGTGGTGAGAGTGGAGCACGATTGTCTCCGTGACGCAATTGGCTAGCGCGATCGGCTGTTAACCGAAAGGTTGGAGGTTCGAGCCCATGCGGTGGTGGTGCGGCGCATTTTTTTCTTTGGGCTGATAGCTTTGAAGATATGTTCTAATTGTGGTGAGAGTGGAGCAGGACTGTCTCCGTGGCGCAATGGGCCAGCGCGATCAGCTGTTAACCGAAAAGTTGGAGATTCGAGCCCTCCCGAAAGTGGTGTGTTGCTTTTTTCTTTGCGCTGATAGCTTTGAAGATATGTTTTGATGGTGGTGAGAGTGGAGCACGACTGTCTCCATGGCGCAATCGGCTAGCGCGATCGGCTGTTAACCGAAAGGTTGGAGTTTCGAGCCCCCCCGGTGGTGGTGCGGCGCTTTTTTTTCTTTGAGCTGATAGCTTTGAAGATATGTTTTAATGGTGGTGAGAGTGGAGCAGGACTGTCTCCGTGGCGCAGTTGGCCAGCGCGATTGGCTGTTAACCGAAAAGTTGGAGGTTCGAGCCCTCCCGGGAGTGGCGTGTTGCTTTTTTGTTTGCGTTGATAGCTTTGAAGATATGTTCTGATGGTGGTGAGAGTGGAGCACGACTGTCTCCGTGGCGCAATTGGCTAGCGCGATCGGCTGTCAACCGAAAGGTTGGAGTTTCGAGCCCCCCCGGTGGTGGTGCGGCGCTTTTTTTTCTTTGAGCTGATAGCTTAGTAGATATGTTCTGATGGTGGTGAGAGTAGATCAGGACTGCCTCCGTGGCGCAATTGGCTAGCGCGATCGGCTGTTGACCGAAAGTTTGGAGTTTCGAGCCCTCCCGAGAGTGGTGTGTTGCTTTTTTCTTTGCGCTGATAGCTTTGAAGAAATGTTCTGATGGTGGTGAGAGTGGAGCACGACTTTCTCCGTGGCGCAGTTGGCTAGCGCGATCGGCTGTTAACCGAAAGGTTGGAGGTTCAAGCCCACCCGGTGGTGGTGCGGTGCTTTTTTTTCTTTGGACTGATAGCTTTGAAGATATGTTCTGATAATAAAGAGAGTGGAGCAAGACTGTCTCCGTGGCGCAATTGGCTAGCGCGATCGGCGGTTAACCGAAAGGTCGGAGGTTCGAGCCCACCCGGTGGTGGTGCAACGCTTTTTTTTTGTTTGGGCTGATAGCTTTGAAGATATATTCTGATGGTGGTGAGAGTGGAGCAGGACTGTCTCCGTGGCGTAATGGGCTAGCGCGATCGGCTGTTAACCGAAACGTTGGAGTTTCGAGGCCTCCCGGGAGTGGTGTGTTGATTTTTTCTTTGCGCTGATAGCTTTGAAGATATGTTCTGATGGTGGTTAGAGTGGAGCAGGACTGTCTCCGTGGCGCAGTTGGCTAGCGCGATCGGCTGTTAACCGAAAGTTTGGAGGTTCGAGCCCACCCGGTAGTGGTGCGGCGCTTTTTTTTGGGCTGATAGCTTTGAAGATATGTTCTGACGGTGGTGAGAGTGGAGCAGGACTGTCTCCGTGGCGCAATTGGCTTGCGCGATTGGCTGTTAACCGAAAGGTTGGAGGTTGGAGCCCACCCGGTGGTGGTGCGGCGCTTTTTTTTCTTTGGGCTGATAGCTTTGAAGATATGTTCTGATGGTGGTGAGAGTGGAGCACGACTGTCTCCGTGGCGCAGTTGGCTAGCGCGATCGGCTGTTAACCGAAAGGTAGAAGGTTCGAGCCCACCCGGTGGTGGTGCGGCGCTTTTTTTCTTTGTGCTGATAGCTTTGAAGATATGTTCTGATGGTGGTGAGAGTGGAGCAGGACTGTCTCCGTGGCGCAATTGGCTAGCGCGATTGGCTGTTAACCGAAAGGTTGGAGGTTCGAGCCAACCCGGTGGTGGTGCGGTGGTTTTTTTTCTTTGGGCTGATAGCTTTGAAGATATGTATGGTGGTGAGAGTGGAGCAGGACTGTCTCCGTGGCGCGATTGGCTAGCGCGATTGGCTGTTAACCGAAAGGTTGGAGGTTCGAGCCCACTCGGTGGTGGTGTGGTGGTTTCTTTTCTTTGGGCTGATAGCTTTGAAGATATGTTCTGATGGAGGTGAGAGTGGAGCAGGACTGTCTCCGTGGCGCAATTGGCTAGCGCGATCGGCTGTTAACCGAAAAGTCGGAGGTTCGAGCCCACCCAGTGGTGGTGCGGCGCTTTTTTTTTCTTTGGGCTGATACCTTTGAAGATATGTTCTGATGGTGGTGAGAGTGGAGCAGGACTGTCTCTAGGGCAAAATTGGCTTGCGCGATCGGCTGTTAACCGAAAGGTTAGAGGTTCGAGCCCACCCGGTGGTCGTACGGCGCTTTTTTTTCTTTGCGCTGATAGCTTTAAAGATATGTTCTGATGGTGGTGAGAATGGAGCACGATTGTCTCCGTGGCGCAATTGGCTAGCGCGATCTGCTGTTAACCGAAAGGTTGGAGGTTCGAGCCCACCCGGTGGTGGTGCGGCGCTTTTTTTTTCTTTGGGCTGATTGCTTTGAAGATATGTTCTAATTGTGGTGAGAGTGGAGCAGGACTGTCTCCGTGGCGCAATTGGCCAGCGCGATCGGCTGTTAACCGAAAAGTTGGAGGTTCGAGCCCACCCGGTGGTGGTGCGGTGCTTTTTTTTCTTTGGGCTGATAGCTTTGATGATATGATCCGATGGTGGTGAGAGATGAGCAAGACTGTCTCCGTGGCGCAATGGGCTAGCGCGATCGGCTGTTGACCGAAAGGTTGGAGTTTCGAGCCCTCCCGGGAGTGGTGTGTTGCTTTTTTCTTTGCGATGATAGCTTTGAAGATATGTTCTGATGGTGGTGAGAGCGGAGCAAGACTGTCTCCATGGCGCAATTGGCTAGCGCGATCAGCTGTTAACCGAAAGGTTGGAGGTTCGAGCCCACCTGGTGGTAGTGCAGCGCTTTGTTTCTTTGCGCTGATAGCTTTGAAGATATGTTCTGATGATGGTGTGAGTGGAGCAAGACAGCCTCCGTGGCGCAATGGGCTAGCACGATCGGCTGTTAACCGAAAGGTTGGAGTCCTGAGCCCTCCCAGGAGTGGTGTGTTGGTTTTTTCTTTGCGGTAATAGCTTTGAAGATATGTTCTGATGGTGGTGAGATTAGAGAAGGACAGTCTTCGTGGCGCAATTGGCTAGCGCGATCGGCTGTTAACCGAAAGGTCAGAGGTTCGAGCCCAACCGGTGGTGGTGCGGCGCTTTTTTTTCTTTGGGGTGATAGCTCTGAAGAAATGTTCTGACGATGGTGTGAGTGGAGCACGACTGTCTCCTTGGGGCAATTGGCTAGCGCGATCGGCTGTTAACTGAAAGGTTGGAGGTTCGAGCCCACCCGGTGGTGGTTCAGCGCTTTTTTTCTTTGGGCTGATAGCTCTGAAGAAATGTTCTGACGGTGGTGAGAGTGGAGCAGGACTGTCTCCGTGGCGCAATTGGCTAGCGTGATCGGCTGTTAAACGGAAAGTTGGAGGTTCTTGCCCACCCGGTGGTGGTGCGGCGCTTTTTTTTCTTTGGGCTGATAGCTTTGAAGATATGTTCTGATGGTGGTGAGAGTGGAGCAGGACTGTCTCCGTGGCGCAATTGGCTAGCGCGATCGGCTGTTAACCAAAAGGTCGGAGGTTCGAGCCCACCCAGTGGTGGTGCGGCGCTTTTTTTTCTTCGGGCTGATAGCTTTGATGATATGTTCTTATGGTGGTGAGAGTGGAGCAGGTCTGTCTCCGTAGCGCAATTGGCTAGCGCGATCGGCTGTTGACCGAAAAGTTGGAGGTTCGAGCCTACCCGGTGGTTGTGCGGCGCTTTTTTTTCTGTGGGCTGATAGCTTTGAAGATATGTTCTGATGGTGGTGAGAGTGGAGAAGGACTGTCTCCGTGGCGCAATTGGCTAGCGCGATCAGCTGTTAACCGAAAAGTCGGAGGTTCGAGCCTACCCGGTGGTTGTGTGGCGCTTTTTTTTTCTGTGGGCTGATAGCTTTGAAGATATGTTCTGATGGTGGTGAGAGTGGAGCACGACTGTCTCCGTGGCGCAGTTGGCTAGCGCGATCGGCTGTTAACCGAAAGGTTGGAGGTTCGAGCCCACCGGGTGGTGGTGCGGCGCTTTTTTTCTTTGTGCTGATAGCTTTGAAGATATGTTCTGATGGTGGTGAGAGTGGAGCACGACTGTCTCCATGGCGCAATTGGCTAGCGCGATCGGCTGTTAACCGAAAGGTTGGAGGTTCGAGCCCACCCGGTGGTGGTGCGGTGCTTTTTTTTGGGCTGATAGCTTTAAAGTGATGTTCTGATGGTGGTGAGAAGGGAGCAAGACTGTCTCCGTGGCGCAATGGGCTAGCGCGATCGGCTGTTGACCGAAAGGTTGGAGTTTTGAGCCCTCCCGGGAGTGGTGTGTTGCTTTTTTCTTTGCGCTGATAGCTTTGAAGTTATGTTCTCATGAAGGTGAGAGTGGAGCAAGACTGTCTCTGTGGCGCAATGGGCTAGCGCGATCGGCTGTTAACCGAAAGGTTGGAGGTTCGAGCCCACCTGGTGGTGGTGCAGCGCTTTTTTTTCTTTGCGCTGATAGCTTTGAAAATATGTTCTGATGATGGTGAGAGTGGAGCAAGACTGCCTCCGTGGCGCAATGGGCTAGCGCGATCGGCTGTTAACCGAAAGGTTGGAGTCTCGAGCCCTCCCAGGAGTGGTGTGTTGCTTTTTTCTTTGTGGTAATAGCTTTGAAGATATGTTCTGATGGTGGTGAGATTGGAGCAGGACAGTCTTCGTGGCGCAATTGGCTAGCGCGATCGGCTGTCAACCGAAAGGTTGGAGGTTCGAGCCCAACCGGTGGTGGTGCGGCGCTTTTTTTCTTTGGGGTGATAGCTCTGAAGAAATGTTCTGACGATGGTGAGAGTGGAGCACGACTGTCTCCGTGGGGCAATTGGCTAGCGCGATCGGCTGTTAACCGTAAGGTTGGAGGTTCGAGCCCACCCGGTGGTTTTGCAGCGCTTTTTTTTCTTTGGGGTGATAGCTCTGAAGAAATGTTCTGACGGTGGTGAGAGTGGAGCAGGACTGTCTGCGTGGCGCAATTGGCTAGCGCGATCGGCTGTTAACCGAAAAGTTGGAGGTTCGAGCTCTCCCGGTGGTGGTGCGGCGCTTTTTTTTCTGTGGGCTGATAGCTTTGAAGTTATGTTCTGATGGTTGTGAGAGTAGAGCAAGACTGTCTCCGTGGCACAATTGGCTAGCGTGATCGGCTGTTAACCGGAAAGTTGGAGGTTCGAGCCCTCCCAGGAGTGGTGTTTTGCTTTTTTCTTTGCGGTGATAGCTTTGAAGATATGTTCTGATGGTGGTGAGAGTGGAGCAGGACTGTCTCCATGGCACAATTGGCTAGCGCGATTGGCTGTTAACCGAAAGGTTGGAGGTTCGAGCCCACCCGGTAGTAGTGCGGTGCTTTTTTTTCTTTGGGCTGATAGCTTTGAAGATATGTTCTGATGGTGTTGAGAGTGGAGCAGGACTGTCTCCGTGGCGCAATTGGCTAGCCCGATCGGCTGTTAACCGAAAAGTCGGAGGTTCGAGCCCACCCGGTGGTGGTGTGGCGCTCTTTTTTCTTTGGGCTGATAGCTTTGAAGATATGTTCTGTTGGTGGTGAGAGGAGCTGGACTGTCTCATGGCGCAATGGGCAAGCGCGATCGGCTGTTAACCGGAAGGTTGGAGTTTCGAGCCCTCCCGGGAGTGGTGTGTTGCTTTTTTCTTTGCGCTAATAGCTTTGAAGATATGTTCTGATGGTGGTGAGAGTGAAGCGGGACTATCTCCGTGGCGCGATTGGCTAGCGCGATGTCGTTGTTAACCGAAAGGTTGGAGGTTTGAGCCCACCCGGTGGTGGTGCGGCGCCTTTTTTTTCTTTGCGCTGATAGCTTTGAAGACATGATGTGATTGTGGTGAGAGTGGAGCAAGACTGTCTCCGTGGTGCAGTTCGCTAGCGCGATCGGCTGTTAACCGAAAAGTTGGAGGTTCAAGCTCTCCCGGGAGTGGTGTGTTGCTTTTTTCTTTGCGGTATTAGCTTTGAAGATATGTTCTGATGGTGGTGAGAGTGGAGCAAGACTGTCTTCGTGGCGCAATTGGCTAGCGCGATCGGCTGTTATACGAAAGGTTGGAGGTTTGAGCCCACCCGGTGGTGGTGCGGCGCTTTTTTTCTCTTTGGGGTGATAGCTCTGAAGAAATGGTCTGACGGTGGTGAGAGTGGAGCACGACTGTCTCTGTGGCGCAATTGGCTAGCGCTATCGGCTGTTAACCGAAAGGTTGGAGGTTCGAGCCCACCCGGTGGTGGTGCGGCGCTTTTTTTTTCTTTGGTCTGATAGCTCTGAAGAAATATTCTGACGGTGGTGAGAGTGGAGCAGGACTGTCCCCGTGGCACAATTGGCTAGCGCGATCGGCTATTAACCGAAAAGTTGGAGGTTCCAGCCCTTCCGGGTGGGGTGTGATGCTTTTTTTCTTTGCGCTGATAGCTTTGAAGATATGTTCTGATGGTGGTGAGAGTGGAGCACGATTGTCTCCGTGGCGCAATTGGCTAGCGCGATCGGCTGTTAACCGAAAGGTTGGAGGTTCGAGCCCATGCGGTGGTGGTGCGGCGCTTTTTTTCTTTGGGCTGATAGCTTTGAAGATATGTTCTAATTGTGGTGAGAGTGGAGCAGGACTGTCTCCGTGGCGCAATGGGCCAGCGCGATCAGCTGTTAATCGAAAAGTTGGAGATTCGAGCCCTCCCGAAAGTGGTGTGTTGCTTTTTTCTTTGCGCTGATAGCTTTGAAGATATGTTCTGATGGTGATGAGAGTGGAGCACAACTGTCTCCATGGCGCATTCGGCTAGCGCGATCGGCTGTTAACCGAAAGGTTGGAGGTTCGAGCCCACCCGGTGGTGGTGCAGCGCTTTTTTTTCTTTGGGCTGATAGCTTTGAAGATATATTCTAATGGTGGTGAGAGTGGAGCAGGACTGTCTCCGTGGCGCAATTGGCTAGCGCGATCGGCTGTCAACCGAAAGGTTGGAGTTTCGAGCCCCCCCGGTGGTGGTGCGGCGCTTTTTTTTTCTTTGGGCTGATAGCTTAGTAGATATGTTCTGATGGTGGTGAGAGTAGATCAGGACTGCCTCCGTGGCGCAATTGACTAGCGCGATCGGCTGTTGACCGAAAGGTTGGAGTTTCGAGCCCTCCCGGGAGTGGTGTGTTGCTTTTTTCTTTGCGCTGATAGCTTTGAAGAAATGTTCTGATGGTGGTGAGAGTGGAGCACGACTTTCTCCGTGGCGCAGTTGGTTAGCACGATCGGCTGTTAACCGAAAGGTTGGAGGTTCAAGCCCACCCGGTGGTGGTGCGGCGCTTTTTTTTTTCTTTGAGCTGATAGCTTTAAAGTTATGTTCTGATGGTGGTAACAGTGGAGCAGGACTGTCTCCGTGGCGCAATTGGCTAGCGGGATTGGCTGTTAACCGAAAGGTTGGAGGTTCTAGCCCGCCCGGTGGTGGTGCGGTGCTTTTTTTTCTTTGGACTGATAGCTTTGAAGATATGTTCTGATGATAAAGAGAGTGGAGCAAGACTGTCTCCGTGGCGCAATTGGCTAGCGCGATCGGCGGTTAACCGAACGGTCGGAGGTTCGAGCCCACCCGGTGGTGGTGCAACGCTTTTTTTATGTTTGGGCTGATAGCTTTGAAGATATGTTCTGATGGTGGTGAGAGTGAAGCAGGACTGTCTCCGTGGCGTAATGGGCTAGCGCGATCGGCTGTTAACCGAAACATGGGAGTTTCGAGCCCTCCCGGGAGTGGTGTGTTGATTTTTTCTTTGCGCTGATAGCTTTGAAGATATGTTCTGACGGTGGTGAGAGTGGAGAAGGACTGTCTCCGTGGCGCAATTGGCTTGCGCGATTGGCTGTTAACCGAAAGGTTGGAGGTTGGAGCCCACCCGGTGGTGGTATGACGCTTTTTTTTCTTTGGGCTGATAGCTTTGACGATATGTTCTGATGGTGTTGAGAGTGAAGCAGGACTGTCTCCATGGCGCAATTGGCTAGCGCGATTGGCTGTTAACCGAAAGGTTGGAGTTTCGAGCCCACCCGGCGGTGGTGCGGCGCTTTTTTTTCTTTGGGCTGATAGCTTTGAAGATATGTTCTGATGGTGGTGAGAGTGGAGCACGACTGTCTCCGTGGCGCAATTGGCTAGCGCGATCGGCTGTTAACCGAAAGGTTGGAGGTTCGAGCCCACCCGGTGGTGGTGCGGCGTTTTTTTTCTTTGTGCTGATAGCTTTGAAGATATGTTCTGATGGTGGTGAGAGTGGAGCAGGACTGTCTCCGTGGCGCAATTGGCTAGCGCGATTGGCTGTTAACCGAAAGGTTGGAGATTCGAGCCCACCCGGTGGTGGTGCGGTGGTTTTTTTTTCTGTGGGCTGATAGCTTTGAAGATATGTTCTGATGGTGGTGAGAGTGGAGCAGGACTGTCTCCGTGGCGCGATTGGCTAGCGCGATTGGCTGTTAACCGAAAGGTTGGAGGTTCGAGCCCACTCGGTGGTGGTGTGGTGGTTTTTTTTCTTTGGGGTGATAGCTTTGAAGATATGTTCTGATGGAGGTGAGAGTGGAGCAGGACAGTCTCCGTGGCGCAATTGGCTAGCGCGATCGGCTGTTAACCGAAAAGGCGGAGGTTCGAGCCCACCCAGTGGTGGTGCGGCGCTTTTTTTTCTTTGGGCTGATACCTTTGAAGATATGTTCTGATGGTGGTGAGAGTGGAGCAGGACTGTCTCTATAGCGAAATTGGCTAGCGCGATCTGCTGTTAACCGAAAGGTTGGAGGTTCGAGCCCACTCGGTGGTGGTGCGGCACTTTTTTTTCTTTGGGCTGATAGCTTTGAAGATATGTTCTAATTGTGGTGAGAGTGGAGCAGGACTGTCTCCGTGGCGCAATAGCCAGCGCGATCGGCTGTTAACCGAAAAGTTGGAGGTTCGAGCCCACCCGGTGGTGGTGCGGTGCTTTTTTTTCTTTGGGCTGATAGCTTTGATGATATGATCCGATGGTGGTGAGAGATGAGCAAGACTGTCTCCGTGGCGCAATGGGCTAGCGCGATCGTCTGTTGACCGAAAGGTTGGAGTTTCGAGCCCTCCCGGGAATGGTGTGTTGCTTTTTTCTTTGCGATGATAGCTTTGAAGATATGTTCTGATGGTGGTGAGAGCGGAGCAAGACTGTCTCCATGGCGCAATTGGCTAGCGCGATCGGCTGTTAACCGAAAAGTTGGAGGTTCGAGCCCACCCGGTGATGGTGCGGTGCTTTTTTTTCTTTGGGCTGATAGCTTTGACGATATGATCTGATGGTGGTGAGAGATGAGCAAGACTGTCTCCGTGGCGCAATGGGCTAGCGCGATCGGCTGTTGACCGAAAGGTTGGAGATTCGAGCCCTCCCGGGAGTCGTGTGTTGCTTTTTTCTTCGGGCTGATAGCTTTGAAGATATGTTCTTATGGTGGTGAGAGTGGAGCAGGACTGTCTCCGTGGCGCAATTGGCTAGCGCGATCGGCTGTTAACCGAAAAGTTGGAGGCTCGAGCCTACCCGGTGGTTGTGCGGCGCTTTTTTTTCTGTGGGCTGATAGCTTTGAAGATATGTTCTGATGGTGGTGAGAGTGGAGCAGGACTGTCTTCGTGGCGCAATTGGCTAGCGCGATCGGCTGTTAACCGAAAAGTTGTAGGTTCGAGCCCACCCGGTGGTGGTGCGGTGCTTTTTTTCTTTGGGCTGACAGCTTTGAAGATATCTTCTGATGGTGGTGAGAGTGGAGCAGGACTGTCTCCATTGCGCAATTGGCGAGCGCGATCGGTGTTAACCAAAAGGTCGGAGGTTCGAGCCCACCCGGTGGTGGTATGGCGCTTTTTTTCTTTGTGCTGATAGCTTTGAAGATATGTTCTGATGGTGGTGAGAGTGGAGCAGGACTGTCTCCGTGGCGCAATTGGCTAGCGCGATTGGCTGTTAACCGAAAGGTTGGAGGTTCGAGCCAACCCGGTGGTGGTGCGGTGGTTTTTTTTCTTTGGGCTGATAGCTTTGAAGATATGTATGGTGGTGAGAGTGGAGCAGGACTGTCTCCGTGGCGCGATTGGCTAGCGCGATTGGCTGTTAACCGAAAGGTTGGAGGTTCGAGCCCACTCGGTGGTGGTGTGGTGGTTTCTTTTCTTTGGGCTGATAGCTTTGAAGATATGTTCTGATGGAGGTGAGAGTGGAGCAGGACTGTCTCCGTGGCGCAATTGGCTAGCGCGATCGGCTGTTAACCGAAAAGTCGGAGGTTCGAGCCCACCCAGTGGTGGTGCGGCGCTTTTTTTTTCTTTGGGCTGATACCTTTGAAGATATGTTCTGATGGTGGTGAGAGTGGAGCAGGACTGTCTCTAGGGCAAAATTGGCTTGCGCGATCGGCTGTTAACCGAAAGGTTAGAGGTTCGAGCCCACCCGGTGGTCGTACGGCGCTTTTTTTTTCTTTGCGCTGATAGCTTTAAAGATATGTTCTGATGGTGGTGAGAATGGAGCACGATTGTCTCCGTGGCGCAATTGGCTAGCGCGATCTGCTGTTAACCGAAAGGTTGGAGGTTCGAGCCCACCCGGTGGTGGTGCGGCGCTTTTTTTTTCTTTGGGCTGATTGCTTTGAAGATATGTTCTAATTGTGGTGAGAGTGGAGCAGGACTGTCTCCGTGGCGCAATTGGCCAGCGCGATCGGCTGTTAACCGAAAAGTTGGAGGTTCGAGCCCACCCGGTGGTGGTGCGGTGCTTTTTTTTCTTTGGGCTGATAGCTTTGATGATATGATCCGATGGTGGTGAGAGATGAGCAAGACTGTCTCCGTGGCGCAATGGGCTAGCGCGATCGGCTGTTGACCGAAAGGTTGGAGTTTCGAGCCCTCCCGGGAGTGGTGTGTTGCTTTTTTCTTTGCGATGATAGCTTTGAAGATATGTTCTGATGGTGGTGAGAGCGGAGCAAGACTGTCTCCATGGCGCAATTGGCTAGCGCGATCAGCTGTTAACCGAAAGGTTGGAGGTTCGAGCCCACCTGGTGGTAGTGCAGCGCTTTGTTTCTTTGCGCTGATAGCTTTGAAGATATGTTCTGATGATGGTGTGAGTGGAGCAAGACAGCCTCCGTGGCGCAATGGGCTAGCACGATCGGCTGTTAACCGAAAGGTTGGAGTCCTGAGCCCTCCCAGGAGTGGTGTGTTGGTTTTTTCTTTGCGGTAATAGCTTTGAAGATATGTTCTGATGGTGGTGAGATTAGAGAAGGACAGTCTTCGTGGCGCAATTGGCTAGCGCGATCGGCTGTTAACCGAAAGGTCAGAGGTTCGAGCCCAACCGGTGGTGGTGCGGCGCTTTTTTTTCTTTGGGGTGATAGCTCTGAAGAAATGTTCTGACGATGGTGTGAGTGGAGCACGACTGTCTCCGTGGGGCAATTGGCTAGCGCGATCGGCTGTTAACTGAAAGGTTGGAGGTTCGAGCCCACCCGGTGGTGGTTCAGCGCTTTTTTTCTTTGGGCTGATAGCTCTGAAGAAATGTTCTGACGGTGGTGAGAGTGGAGCAGGACTGTCTCCGTGGCGCAATTGGCTAGCGTGATCGGCTGTTAAACGGAAAGTTGGAGGTTCTTGCCCACCCGGTGGTGGTGCGGCGCTTTTTTTTCTTTGGGCTGATAGCTTTGAAGATATGTTCTGATGGTGGTGAGAGTGGAGCAGGACTGTCTCCGTGGCGCAATTGGCTAGCGCGATCGGCTGTTAACCAAAAGGTCGGAGGTTCGAGCCCACCCAGTGGTGGTGCGGCGCTTTTTTTTCTTCGGGCTGATAGCTTTGATGATATGTTCTTATGGTGGTGAGAGTGGAGCAGGTCTGTCTCCGTAGCGCAATTGGCTAGCGCGATCGGCTGTTGACCGAAAAGTTGGAGGTTCGAGCCTACCCGGTGGTTGTGCGGCGCTTTTTTTTCTGTGGGCTGATAGCTTTGAAGATATGTTCTGATGGTGGTGAGAGTGGAGAAGGACTGTCTCCGTGGCGCAATTGGCTAGCGCGATCAGCTGTTAACCGAAAAGTCGGAGGTTCGAGCCTACCCGGTGGTTGTGTGGCGCTTTTTTTTTCTGTGGGCTGATAGCTTTGAAGATATGTTCTGATGGTGGTGAGAGTGGAGCACGACTGTCTCCGTGGCGCAGTTGGCTAGCGCGATCGGCTGTTAACCGAAAGGTTGGAGGTTCGAGCCCACCGGGTGGTGGTGCGGCGCTTTTTTTCTTTGTGCTGATAGCTTTGAAGATATGTTCTGATGGTGGTGAGAGTGGAGCACGACTGTCTCCATGGCGCAATTGGCTAGCGCGATCGGCTGTTAACCGAAAGGTTGGAGGTTCGAGCCCACCCGGTGGTGGTGCGGTGCTTTTTTTTGGGCTGATAGCTTTAAAGTGATGTTCTGATGGTGGTGAGAAGGGAGCAAGACTGTCTCCGTGGCGCAATGGGCTAGCGCGATCGGCTGTTGACCGAAAGGTTGGAGTTTTGAGCCCTCCCGGGAGTGGTGTGTTGCTTTTTTCTTTGCGCTGATAGCTTTGAAGTTATGTTCTCATGAAGGTGAGAGTGGAGCAAGACTGTCTCTGTGGCGCAATGGGCTAGCGCGATCGGCTGTTAACCGAAAGGTTGGAGGTTCGAGCCCACCTGGTGGTGGTGCAGCGCTTTTTTTTCTTTGCGCTGATAGCTTTGAAAATATGTTCTGATGATGGTGAGAGTGGAGCAAGACTGCCTCCGTGGCGCAATGGGCTAGCGCGATCGGCTGTTAACCGAAAGGTTGGAGTCTCGAGCCCTCCCAGGAGTGGTGTGTTGCTTTTTTCTTTGTGGTAATAGCTTTGAAGATATGTTCTGATGGTGGTGAGATTGGAGCAGGACAGTCTTCGTGGCGCAATTGGCTAGCGCGATCGGCTGTCAACCGAAAGGTTGGAGGTTCGAGCCCAACCGGTGGTGGTGCGGCGCTTTTTTTCTTTGGGGTGATAGCTCTGAAGAAATGTTCTGACGATGGTGAGAGTGGAGCACGACTGTCTCCGTGGGGCAATTGGCTAGCGCGATCGGCTGTTAACCGTAAGGTTGGAGGTTCGAGCCCACCCGGTGGTTTTGCAGCGCTTTTTTTTCTTTGGGGTGATAGCTCTGAAGAAATGTTCTGACGGTGGTGAGAGTGGAGCAGGACTGTCTGCGTGGCGCAATTGGCTAGCGCGATCGGCTGTTAACCGAAAAGTTGGAGGTTCGAGCTCTCCCGGTGGTGGTGCGGCGCTTTTTTTTCTGTGGGCTGATAGCTTTGAAGTTATGTTCTGATGGTTGTGAGAGTAGAGCAAGACTGTCTCCGTGGCACAATTGGCTAGCGTGATCGGCTGTTAACCGGAAAGTTGGAGGTTCGAGCCCTCCCAGGAGTGGTGTTTTGCTTTTTTCTTTGCGGTGATAGCTTTGAAGATATGTTCTGATGGTGGTGAGAGTGGAGCAGGACTGTCTCCATGGCACAATTGGCTAGCGCGATTGGCTGTTAACCGAAAGGTTGGAGGTTCGAGCCCACCCGGTAGTAGTGCGGTGCTTTTTTTTCTTTGGGCTGATAGCTTTGAAGATATGTTCTGATGGTGTTGAGAGTGGAGCAGGACTGTCTCCGTGGCGCAATTGGCTAGCCCGATCGGCTGTTAACCGAAAAGTCGGAGGTTCGAGCCCACCCGGTGGTGGTGTGGCGCTCTTTTTTCTTTGGGCTGATAGCTTTGAAGATATGTTCTGTTGGTGGTGAGAGGAGCTGGACTGTCTCATGGCGCAATGGGCAAGCGCGATCGGCTGTTAACCGGAAGGTTGGAGTTTCGAGCCCTCCCGGGAGTGGTGTGTTGCTTTTTTCTTTGCGCTAATAGCTTTGAAGATATGTTCTGATGGTGGTGAGAGTGAAGCGGGACTATCTCCGTGGCGCGATTGGCTAGCGCGATGTCGTTGTTAACCGAAAGGTTGGAGGTTTGAGCCCACCCGGTGGTGGTGCGGCGCCTTTTTTTTCTTTGCGCTGATAGCTTTGAAGACATGATGTGATTGTGGTGAGAGTGGAGCAAGACTGTCTCCGTGGTGCAGTTCGCTAGCGCGATCGGCTGTTAACCGAAAAGTTGGAGGTTCAAGCTCTCCCGGGAGTGGTGTGTTGCTTTTTTCTTTGCGGTATTAGCTTTGAAGATATGTTCTGATGGTGGTGAGAGTGGAGCAAGACTGTCTTCGTGGCGCAATTGGCTAGCGCGATCGGCTGTTATACGAAAGGTTGGAGGTTTGAGCCCACCCGGTGGTGGTGCGGCGCTTTTTTTCTCTTTGGGGTGATAGCTCTGAAGAAATGGTCTGACGGTGGTGAGAGTGGAGCACGACTGTCTCTGTGGCGCAATTGGCTAGCGCTATCGGCTGTTAACCGAAAGGTTGGAGGTTCGAGCCCACCCGGTGGTGGTGCGGCGCTTTTTTTTTCTTTGGTCTGATAGCTCTGAAGAAATATTCTGACGGTGGTGAGAGTGGAGCAGGACTGTCCCCGTGGCACAATTGGCTAGCGCGATCGGCTATTAACCGAAAAGTTGGAGGTTCCAGCCCTTCCGGGTGGGGTGTGATGCTTTTTTTCTTTGCGCTGATAGCTTTGAAGATATGTTCTGATGGTGGTGAGAGTGGAGCACGATTGTCTCCGTGGCGCAATTGGCTAGCGCGATCGGCTGTTAACCGAAAGGTTGGAGGTTCGAGCCCATGCGGTGGTGGTGCGGCGCTTTTTTTCTTTGGGCTGATAGCTTTGAAGATATGTTCTAATTGTGGTGAGAGTGGAGCAGGACTGTCTCCGTGGCGCAATGGGCCAGCGCGATCAGCTGTTAATCGAAAAGTTGGAGATTCGAGCCCTCCCGAAAGTGGTGTGTTGCTTTTTTCTTTGCGCTGATAGCTTTGAAGATATGTTCTGATGGTGATGAGAGTGGAGCACAACTGTCTCCATGGCGCAATCGGCTAGCGCGATCGGCTGTTAACCGAAAGGTTGGAGGTTCGAGCCCACCCGGTGGTGGTGCAGCGCTTTTTTTTCTTTGGGCTGATAGCTTTGAAGATATATTCTAATGGTGGTGAGAGTGGAGCAGGACTGTCTCCGTGGCGCAATTGGCTAGCGCGATCGGCTGTCAACCGAAAGGTTGGAGTTTCGAGCCCCCCCGGTGGTGGTGCGGCGCTTTTTTTTTCTTTGGGCTGATAGCTTAGTAGATATGTTCTGATGGTGGTGAGAGTAGATCAGGACTGCCTCCGTGGCGCAATTGACTAGCGCGATCGGCTGTTGACCGAAAGGTTGGAGTTTCGAGCCCTCCCGGGAGTGGTGTGTTGCTTTTTTCTTTGCGCTGATAGCTTTGAAGAAATGTTCTGATGGTGGTGAGAGTGGAGCACGACTTTCTCCGTGGCGCAGTTGGTTAGCACGATCGGCTGTTAACCGAAAGGTTGGAGGTTCAAGCCCACCCGGTGGTGGTGCGGCGCTTTTTTTTTTCTTTGAGCTGATAGCTTTAAAGTTATGTTCTGATGGTGGTAACAGTGGAGCAGGACTGTCTCCGTGGCGCAATTGGCTAGCGGGATTGGCTGTTAACCGAAAGGTTGAAGGTTCTAGCCCGCCCGGTGGTGGTGCGGTGCTTTTTTTTCTTTGGACTGATAGCTTTGAAGATATGTTCTGATGATAAAGAGAGTGGAGCAAGACTGTCTCCGTGGCGCAATTGGCTAGCGCGATCGGCGGTTAACCGAACGGTCGGAGGTTCGAGCCCACCCGGTGGTGGTGCAACGCTTTTTTTTTGTTTGGGCTGATAGCTTTGAAGATATGTTCTGATGGTGGTGAGAGTGAAGCAGGACTGTCTCCGTGGCGTAATGGGCTAGCGCGATCGGCTGTTAACCGAAACATGGGAGTTTCGAGCCCTCCCGGGAGTGGTGTGTTGATTTTTTCTTTGCGCTGATAGCTTTGAAGATATGTTCTGACGGTGGTGAGAGTGGAGAAGGACTGTCTCCGTGGCGCAATTGGCTTGCGCGATTGGCTGTTAACCGAAAGGTTGGAGGTTGGAGCCCACCCGGTGGTGGTATGACGCTTTTTTTTCTTTGGGCTGATAGCTTTGACGATATGTTCTGATGGTGTTGAGAGTGAAGCAGGACTGTCTCCATGGCGCAATTGGCTAGCGCGATCGGCTGTTAACCGAAAGGTTGGAGTTTCGAGCCCACCCGGCGGTGGTGCGGCGCTTTTTTTTCTTTGGGCTGATAGCTTTGAAGATATGTTCTGATGGTGGTGAGAGTGGAGCACGACTGTCTCCGTGGCGCAATTGGCTAGCGCGATCGGCTGTTAACCGAAAGGTTGGAGGTTCGAGCCCACCCGGTGGTGGTGCGGCGTTTTTTTTCTTTGTGCTGATAGCTTTGAAGATATGTTCTGATGGTGGTGAGAGTGGAGCAGGACTGTCTCCGTGGCGCAATTGGCTAGCGCGATTGGCTGTTAACCGAAAGGTTGGAGATTCGAGCCCACCCGGTGGTGGTGCGGTGGTTTTTTTTTCTGTGGGCTGATAGCTTTGAAGATATGTTCTGATGGTGGTGAGAGTGGAGCAGGACTGTCTCCGTGGCGCGATTGGCTAGCGCGATTGGCTGTTAACCGAAAGGTTGGAGGTTCGAGCCCACTCGGTGGTGGTGTGGTGGTTTTTTTTCTTTGGGGTGATAGCTTTGAAGATATGTTCTGATGGAGGTGAGAGTGGAGCAGGACAGTCTCCGTGGCGCAATTGGCTAGCGCGATCGGCTGTTAACCGAAAAGGCGGAGGTTCGAGCCCACCCAGTGGTGGTGCGGCGCTTTTTTTTCTTTGGGCTGATACCTTTGAAGATATGTTCTGATGGTGGTGAGAGTGGAGCAGGACTGTCTCTATAGCGAAATTGGCTAGCGCGATCTGCTGTTAACCGAAAGGTTGGAGGTTCGAGCCCACTCGGTGGTGGTGCGGCACTTTTTTTTCTTTGGGCTGATAGCTTTGAAGATATGTTCTAATTGTGGTGAGAGTGGAGCAGGACTGTCTCCGTGGCGCAATAGCCAGCGCGATCGGCTGTTAACCGAAAAGTTGGAGGTTCGAGCCCACCCGGTGGTGGTGCGGTGCTTTTTTTTCTTTGGGCTGATAGCTTTGATGATATGATCCGATGGTGGTGAGAGATGAGCAAGACTGTCTCCGTGGCGCAATGGGCTAGCGCGATCGTCTGTTGACCGAAAGGTTGGAGTTTCGAGCCCTCCCGGGAATGGTGTGTTGCTTTTTTCTTTGCGATGATAGCTTTGAAGATATGTTCTGATGGTGGTGAGAGCGGAGCAAGACTGTCTCCATGGCGCAATTGGCTAGCGCGATCGGCTGTTAACCGAAAAGTTGGAGGTTCGAGCCCACCCGGTGATGGTGCGGTGCTTTTTTTTCTTTGGGCTGATAGCTTTGACGATATGATCTGATGGTGGTGAGAGATGAGCAAGACTGTCTCCGTGGCGCAATGGGCTAGCGCGATCGGCTGTTGACCGAAAGGTTGGAGATTCGAGCCCTCCCGGGAGTCGTGTGTTGCTTTTTTCTTCGGGCTGATAGCTTTGAAGATATGTTCTTATGGTGGTGAGAGTGGAGCAGGACTGTCTCCGTGGCGCAATTGGCTAGCGCGATCGGCTGTTAACCGAAAAGTTGGAGGTTCGAGCCTACCCGGTGGTTGTGCGGCGCTTTTTTTTCTGTGGGCTGATAGCTTTGAAGATATGTTCTGATGGTGGTGAGAGTGGAGCAGGACTGTCTTCGTGGCGCAATTGGCTAGCGCGATCGGCTGTTAACCGAAAAGTTGTAGGTTCGAGCCCACCCGGTGGTGGTGCGGTGCTTTTTTTCTTTGGGCTGACAGCTTTGAAGATATCTTCTGATGGTGGTGAGAGTGGAGCAGGACTGTCTCCATTGCGCAATTGGCGAGCGCGATCGGTGTTAACCAAAAGGTCGGAGGTTCGAGCCCACCCGGTGGTGGTATGGCGCTTTTTTTTCTTTGGGCTGATAGCTTTGAAGATATGTTCTGATGGTGGTGAGAGTGAAGCAGGACTGTCTCCGTGGCGCAATTTGCTAGCGCGATCGGCTGTTAACCGTAAGGTTGGAGGTTCGAGCCCACCCGGTGGTTTTGCAGCGCTTTTTTTCTTTGGGGTGATAGCTCTGAAGAAATGTTCTGACGGTGGTGAGAGTGGAGCAGGACTGTCTGCGTGGCGCAATTGGCTAGCGCGATCGGCTGTTAACCGAAAAGTTGGAGGTTCGAGCTCTCCCGGTGGTGGTGCGGCGCTTTTTTTTTCTGTGGGCTGATAGCTTTGAAGTTATGTTCTGATGGTTGTGAGAGTAGAGCAAGACTGTCTCCGTGGCACAATTGGCTAGCGTGATCGGCTGTTAACCGGAAATTTGGAGGTTCGAGCCCTCCCGGGAGTGGTGTTTTGCTTTTTTCTTTGCGGTGATAGCTTTGAAGATATGTTCTGATGGTGGTGAGAGTGGAGCAGGACTGTCTCCATGGCACAATTGGCTAGCGCGATTGGCTGTTAACCGAAAGGTTGGAGGTTCGAGCCCACCCGGTAGTAGTGCGGTGCTTTTTTTTCTTTGGGCTGATAGCTTTGAAGATATGTTCTGATGGTGGTGAGAGTGGAGCAGGACTGTCTCCGTGGCGCAATTGGCTAGCCCGATCGGCTGTTAACCGAAAAGTCGGAGGTTCGAGCCCACCCGGTGGTGGTGTGGCGCTCTTTTTTCTTTGGGCTGATAGCTTTGAAGATATGTTCTGTTGGTGGTGAGAGGAGCTGGACTGTCTCATGGCGCAATGGGCAAGCGCGATCGGCTGTTAACCGGAAGGTTGGAGTTTCGAGCCCTCCCGGGAGTGGTGTGTTGCTTTTTTCTTTGCGCTAATAGCTTTGAAGATATGTTCTGATGGTGGTGAGAGTGAAGCGGGACTATCTCCGTGGCGCGATTGGCTAGCGCGATGTCGTTGTTAACCGAAAGGTTGGAGGTTTGAGCCCACCCGGTGGTGGTGCGGCGCCTTTTTTTTCTTTGCGCTGATAGCTTTGAAGACATGATGTGATAGTGGTGAGAGTGGAGCAAGACTGTCTCCGTGGTGCAGTTCGCTAGCGCGATCGGCTGTTAACCGAAAAGTTGGAGGTTCAAGCTCTCCCGGGAGTGGTGTGTTGCTTTTTTCTTTGCGGTATTAGCTTTGAAGATATGTTCTGATGGTGGTGAGAGTGGAGCAAGACTGTCTTCGTGGCGCAATTGGCTAGCGCGATCGGCTGTTATACGAAAGGTTGGAGGTTTGAGCCCACCCGGTGGTGGTGTGGCGCTTTTTTTCTCTTTGGGGTGATAGCTCTGAAGAAATGGTCTGACGGTGGTGAGAGTGGGGCACGACTGTCTCTGTGGCGCAATTGGCTAGCGCTATCGGCTGTTAACCGAAAGGTTGGAGGTTCGAGCCCACCCGGTGGTGGTGCGGCGCTTTTTTTTTCTTTGGTCTGATAGCTCTGAAGAAATATTCTGACGGTGGTGAGAGTGGAGCAGGACTGTCGCCGTGGCACAATTGGCTAGCGCGATCGGCTATTAACCGAAAAGTTGGAGGTTCCAGCCCTTCCGGGTGGGGTGTGATGCTTTTTTTCTTTGCGCTGATAGCTTTGAAGATATGTTCTGATGGTGGTGAGAGTGGAGCACGATTGTCTCCGTGGCGCAATTGGCTAGCGCGATCGGCTGTTAACCGAAAGGTTGGAGGTTCGAGCCCTCCCGAAAGTGGTGTGTTGCTTTTTTCTTTGCGCTGATAGCTTTGAAGATATGTTCTGATGGTGGTGAGAGTGGAGCACAACTGTCTCCATGGCGCAATCGGCTAGCGCGATCGGCTGTTAACCGAAAGGTTGGAGGTTCGAGCCCACCCGGTGGTGGTGCAGCGCTTTTTTTTCTTTGGGCTGATAGCTTTGAAGATATATTCTAATGGTGGTGAGAGTGGAGCAGGACTGTCTCCGTGGCGCAATTGGCTAGCGCGATCGGCTGTCAACCGAAAGGTTGGAGTTTCGAGCCCCCCCCGGTGGTGGTGCGGCGCTTTTTTTTCTTTGGGCTGATAGCTTAGTAGATATGTTCTGATGGTGGTGAGAGTAGATCAGGACTGCCTCCGTGGCGCAATTGACTAGCGCGATCGGCTGTTGACCGAAAGGTTGGAGTTTCGAGCCCTCCCGGGAGTGGTGTGTTGCTTTTTTCTTTGCGCTGATAGCTTTGAAGAAATGTTCTGATGGTGGTGAGAGTGGAGCACGACTTTCTCCGTGGCGCAGTTGGCTAGCACGATCGGCTGTTAACCGAAAGGTTGGAGGTTCAAGCCCACCCGGTGGTGGTGCGGCGCTTTTTTTTTCTTTGAGCTGATAGCTTTAAAGTTATGTTCTGATGGTGGTAACAGTGGAGCAGGACTGTCTCCGTGGCGCAATTGGCTAGCGGGATTGGCTGTTAACCGAAAGGTTGGAGGTTCTAGCCCGCCCGGTGGTGGTGCGGTGCTTTTTTTTCTTTGGACTGATAGCTTTGAAGATATGTTCTGATGATAAAGAGAGTGGAGCAAGACTGTCTCCGTGGCGCAATTGGCTAGCGCGATCGGCGGTTAACCGAACGGTCGGAGGTTCGAGCCCACCCGGTGGTGGTGCAACGCTTTTTTTTTGTTTGGGCTGATAGCTTTGAAGATATGTTCTGATGGTGGTGAGAGTGAAGCAGGACTGTCTCCGTGGCGTAATGGGCTAGCGCGATCGGCTGTTAACCGAAACATGGGAGTTTCGAGCCCTCCCGGGAGTGGTGTGTTGATTTTTTCTTTGCGCTGATAGCTTTGAAGATATGTTCTGACGGTGGTGAGAGTGGAGCAGGACTGTCTCCGTGGCGCAATTGGCTTGCGCGATTGGCTGTTAACCGAAAGGTTGGAGGTTGGAGCCCACCCGGTGGTGGTATGACGCTTTTTTTTCTTTGGGCTGATAGCTTTGACGATATGTTCTGATGGTGTTGAGAGTGAAGCAGGACTGTCTCCATGGCGCAGTTGGCTAGCGCGATCGGCTGTTAACCGAAAGGTTGGAGTTTCGAGCCCACCCGGCGGTGGTGCGGCGCTTTTTTTTCTTTGGGCTGATAGCTTTGAAGATATGTTCTGATGGTGGTGAGAGTGGAGCACGACTGTCTCCGTGGCGCAATTGGCTAGCGCGATCGGCTGTTAACCGAAAGGTTGGAGGTTCGAGCCCACCCGGTGGTGGTGCGGCGTTTTTTTTCTTTGTGCTGATAGCTTTGAAGATATGTTCTGATGGTGGTGAGAGTGGAGCAGGACTGTCTCCGTGGCGCAATTGGCTAGCGCGATTGGCTGTTAACCGAAAGGTTGGAGATTCGAGCCCACCAGGTGGTGGTGCGGTGGTTTTTTTTTCTGTGGGCTGATAGCTTTGAAGATATGTTCTGATGGTGGTGAGAGTGGAGCAGGACTGTCTCCGTGGCGCGATTGGCTAGCGCGATTGGCTGTTAACCGAAAGGTTGGAGGTTCGAGCCCACTCGGTGGTGGTGTGGTGGTTTTTTTTCTTTGGGGTGATAGCTTTGAAGATATGTTCTGATGGAGGTGAGAGTGGAGCAGGACAGTCTCCGTGGCGCAATTGGCTAGCGCGATCGGCTGTTAACCGAAAAGGCGGAGGTTCGAGCCCACCCAGTGGTGGTGCGGCGCTTTTTTTTCTTTGGGCTGATACCTTTGAAGATATGTTCTGATGGTGGTGAGAGTGGAGCAGGACTGTCTCTATGGCGAAAGTGGCTTGCGCGATCGGCTGTTAACCGAAAGGTTAGAGGTTCGAGCCCACCCGGTGGTGGTACGGCGCTTTTTTTTTTCTTTGCGCTGATAGCTTTAAAGATATGTTCTGATGGTGGTGAGAGTGGAGCACGATTGTCTCCGTGGCGCAATTGGCTAGCGCGATCTGCTGTTAACCGAAAGGTTGGAGGTTCGAGCCCACCCGGTGGTGGTGCGGCACTTTTTTTTCTTTGGGCTGATAGCTTTGAAGATATGTTCTAATTGTGGTGAGAGTGGAGCAGGACTGTCTCCGTGGCGCAATAGCCAGCGCGATCGGCTGTTAACCGAAAAGTTGGAGGTTCGAGCCCACCCGGTGGTGGTGCGGTGCTTTTTTTTCTTTGGGCTGATAGCTTTGATGATATGATCCGATGGTGGTGAGAGATGAGCAAGACTGTCTCCGTGGCGCAATGGGCTAGCGCGATCGTCTGTTGACCGAAAGGTTGGAGTTTCGAGCCCTCCCGGGAATGGTGTGTTGCTTTTTTCTTTGCGATGATAGCTTTGAAGATATGTTCTGATGGTGGTGAGAGCGGAGCAAGACTGTCTCCATGGCGCAATTGGCTAGCGCGATCGGCTGTTAACCGAAAAGTTGGAGGTTCGAGCCCACCCGGTGGTGGTGCGGTGCTTTTTTTTCTTTGGGCTGATAGCTTTGACGATATGATCTGATGGTGGTGAGAGATGAGCAAGACTGTCTCCGTGGCGCAATGGGCTAGCGCGATCGGCTGTTGACCGAAAGGTTGGAGATTCGAGCCCTCCCGGGAGTCGTGTGTTGCTTTTTTCTTCGGGCTGATAGCTTTGAAGATATGTTCTTATGGTGGTGAGAGTGGAGCAGGACTGTCTCCGTGGCGCAATTGGCTAGCGCGATCGGCTGTTAACCGAAAAGTTGGAGGTTCGAGCCTACCCGGTGGTTGTGCGGCGCTTTTTTTTCTGTGGGCTGATAGCTTTGAAGATATGTTCTGATGATGGTGAGAGTGGAGCAGGACTGTCTCCGTGGCGCAATTGGCTTGCGTGATCGGCTGTTAACCGGAAAGTTGGAGGTTCGAGCCCACCCGGTGGTGGTGCATCGCTTTTTTTTCTTTGGGCTGATAGCTTTGAAGATATGTTCTGATGGTGGTGAGAGTGGAGCAGGATTGTCTCCGTGGCGCAATGGCTAGCGCGATCGGCTGTTAACCAAAAGGTCGGAGGTTCGAGTGGTGCGGCGCTTTTTTTTCTTTGGGCTGATAGCTTTGAAGATATGTTCATATGGTGGTGAGAGTGGAGCAGGACTGTCTTCGTGGCGCAATTGGCTAGCGCGATCGGCTGTTAACCGAAAATTCGGAGGTTGGAGCCTACCCGGTGGTTGTGCGGCGCTTTTTTTCTGTGGGTTGATAGCTTTGAAGATATGTACTGATGGTGGTGAGAGTGGAGCAGGACTGTCTCCGTGGCGCAATTGGCTAGCGTGATCGGCTGTTAACCGAAAAGTTGTAGGTTCGAGCCCACCCGGTGGTGGTGCGGTGCTTTTTTTCTTTGGGCTGACAGCTTTGAAGATATCTTCTGATGGTGGTGAGAGTGGAGCAGGACTGTCTCCATTGCGCAATTGGCGAGCGCGATCGGTGTTAACCAAAAGGTCGGATGTTCGAGCCCACCCGGTGGTGGTATGGCGCTTTTTTTTCTTTGGGCTGATAGCTTTGAAGATATGTTCTGATGGTGGTGAGAGTGAAGGAGGACTGTCTCCGTGGCGCAATTTGCTAGCGCGATCGGCTGTTAACCGAAAGGTAGGAGTTTCGAGCCCACCCGGCGGTGGTGCGGCGCTTTTTTTTCTTTGGGCTGATAGCTTTGAAAATATGTGCTGATGGTGGTGAGAGTAGAGCAGGACTGTCTCCGTGGCGCAATTGGCTAGCGCGATCGGCTGTTAACCGAAAGGTTGGAGTTTCGATCCCTCCCGGGAGTGGTGTGTTGCTTTTTTCTTTGCCCTGATAGCTTTGAAGATATGTTCTGATGGTGGTGAGAGTGGAGCACGACTGTCTCCGTGGCGCAGTTGGCTAGCGCGATCGGCTGTTAACCGAAAGGTTGGAGGTTCGAGCCCACCCGGGGGTGGTGCGGCGCTTCTTTTCTTTGTGCTGATAGCTTTGAAGATATGTTCTGATGGTGGTGAGAGTGGAGCAGGACTGTCTCCATGGCGCAATTGGCTAGCGCGATTGGCTGTTAACCGAAAGGTTGGAGGTTCAAGCCCACCCGGTGGTGGTGCGGTGGTTTTTTTTCTTTGGGCTGATAGCTTTGAAGATATGTTCTGATGGTGATGAGAGTGAAGCAGGACTGTCTCCGTGGCGAAATTGGCTAGCGCGATCGGCTGTTAACCGAAAAGTCGGAGGTTCGAGTCCACCCAGTGGTGGTGCGGCGCTTTTTTGGGCTGATACCTTTGAAGATATGTTGTGATGGTGGTGAGAGTGGAGCAGGACTGTCTCCATGGCAAAATTGGCTTGCGCGATCGGCTGTTAACCGAAAGGTTGGAGGTTCGAGCCCACCCAGTGGTGGTGCGGCGCTTTTTTTTCTTTGTGCTGATAGCTTTGAAGATATGTTCTGATGGTGGTGAGAGTGGAGCACGATTGTCTCCGTGGCGCAATTGGCTAGCGCGATCTGCTGTTAACCGAAAGGTTGGAGGTTCCAGCCCACCCGGTGGTGGTGCGGCGCTTTTTTTTTCTTTGGGCTGATAGCTTTGAAGATATGTTCTATTTGTGGTGAGAGTGGAGCAGGACTGTCTCCGTGGCGCAATTGGCCAGCGCGATCGGCTGTTAACCGAAAAGTTGGAGGTTCGATCCCACCCGGTGGTGGTGCGGTGCTTTTTTTCTTTGGGCTGATAGCTTTGATGATATGATCTGATGGTGGTGAGAGATGAGCAAGACTGTCTCAGTGGCGCAATGGGCTAGCGCGATCAGCTGTTGACCAAAAGGTTGGAGTTTCGAGCCCTCCCGAGAGTGGTGTGTTGCTTTTTACTTTGCGATGATAGCTTTGAAGATATGTTATGATGGTGGTGAGAGTGGAGCAAGACTGTCTCCGTGGCGCAATGGGCTAGCGCGATCGGCTGTTAACCGAAAGGTTGGAGTTTTGAGCCCTCCCGGGAGTGGTGTGTTGCTTTTTTCTTTGCTGTAATAGCTTTGAAGATATGTTCTTATGGTGGTGAGAGTGGAGCAGGACTGTCTTCGTGGCGCAATTGGCTAGCGCGATCGGCTGTTAACCGAAAGGTTGGAGGTTCTAGCCCAACCGGTGGTGGTGCGGCGCTTTTTTTTCTTTGGGGTGATAGCTCTGAAGAAATGTTCTGACGGTGGTGAGAGTGGAGCACGACTGTCTCCGTGGGGCAATTGGCTAGCGCGATCGGCTGTTACCCGAAAGGTTGGAGTTTCGAGCCCACCCGGCGGTGGTGCGGCGCTTTTTTTTCTTTGGGGTGATAGCTCTGAAGAAATTGTCTG
Organism: Rhipicephalus microplus; assembly: GCF_043290135.1. Lineage (NCBI taxonomy): Eukaryota > Metazoa > Arthropoda > Arachnida > Ixodida > Ixodidae > Rhipicephalus > Rhipicephalus microplus. Next base: position 254,829 of record NW_027464699.1, on the reverse strand, counting down.
ACGGTGGTGAGAGTGGAGCAGGACGGTCCCCGTGGCGCAATTGGCTAGCGCAATCGGCTGTTAACCGAAAAGTTGGAGGTTCGAGCCCACCCGGTGGTGGTGTGGCGCTTTTTTTTCTATGGGCTGATAGCTTTGAAGATATGTTCTGATGGTGGTGAGAGTGGAGCACGACTGTCATCGTGGGGCAATTGGCTAGCACGATCGGCTGTTAACCGAAAGGTTGGAGGTTCGAGCCCACCCGGTGGTGGTGCGGCGCTTTTTTTTTCTTTGGGGTGATAGCTCTGAAGAAATGGTCTGACGGTGGTGAGAGTGGAGCAGGACTTTCTCCGTGGCGCAATTGGCCAGCGCGATCGGCTGTTAACCGAAAAGTTGGAGGTTCGAGCCCTCCCGGGAGTGGTGTTTTGCTTTTTTCTTTGCGCTGATAGCTTTGAAGATATGTTCTGATGGTGGTGAGAGTGAAGCACGACTGTCTCCGTGGTGCAATTGGCTAGCGCGATCGGCTGTGTACCAAAAGGTTGGAGGTTCGAGACCACATGGTGGTGGGGCGGTGCTTTTTTTTCTTTGGGCTGATAGCTTTGAAGTTATGTTCTGATGGTGGTGAGAAGGGAGCAAGACTGTCTCCGTGGCGCAATGGGCTAGCGCGATCGGCTGTTGACCGAAAGGTTGGAGTTTCGAGCCCTCCCGGGAGTGGTGTGTTGCTTTTTTCTTTGCGCTGATAGCTTTGAAGATATGTTCTGATGGTGGTGAGAGTGGAGCAAGACTGTTTTCGTGGCGCAATGGGCTAGCGCGATCGGCTGTTAACCGTAAGGTTGGAGGTTCGAGCCCACCCGGTGGTGGTGCAGCGCTTTTTTTTTCTTTGGGCTGATAGCTCTGAAGAAATGTTCTGACGGTGGTGAGAGTGGAGCAGGACTGTCTCCGTGGCGCAATTGGCTAGCGCGATCGGCTGTTAACCACAAGGTCGGAGGTTCGAGCCCACCCAATGGTGGTGTGGCGCTTTTTTTTCTTCGGGCTGATAGCTTTGATGATATGTTTTTATGGTAGTGAGAGGGGAGCAGGTCTGTCTCCGTGGCGCAATTGGCTAGCGCTATCGGCTGTTAACCGAAAAGTTGGAGGTTCGAGCCTACCCGGTGGTTGTGCGGCGCTTTTTTTTCTGTGGGCTGATAGCTTTGAAGATATGTTCTGATGGTGGTGAGAGTGGAGCAGGACTATCTCCGTGGTGCAATTGGCTAGCTTGATCGGCTGTTAACCGGAAAGTCTGAGCTTCGAGCCCACCCGGTGGTGGTGCGGCGCTTTTTTTTTCTTTGGGCTGATAGCTTTGAAAATATGTTCTGATGGTGGTGAGAGTGGAGCAGGACTGTCTCCGTGGCGCAATTGGCTAGCGCGATCGGCTGTTAACCAAAAGATTGGAGGTTCGAGCCCACCCAGTGGTGGTGCGGCGATTTTTTTTCTTTGGGCTGATAGCTTTGAAGATATGTTGTTATGGTGGTGAGAGTGGAGCAGGACTGTCTCCGTGGTGCAATTGGCTATCGCGATCGGCTGTTAACCGAAAAGTCGGAGGTTCGAGCCTACCCGGTGGTTGTGTGGCGCTTTTTTTTCTGTGGGCTGATAGCTTTGAAGATATGTTCTGATGGTGGTGAGAGTGGAGCAGGACTGTCTCCGTGGCGCAATTGGCTCGCGTGATCGGCTGTTAACCGAAAAGTTGGAGGTTCGAGCCCACCCGGTGGTGGTGCGGTGCTTTTTTTTCTTTGGGCTGATAGCTTTGAAGATATGTTCTGATGGTGGTGAGAGTGGAGCAGGACTGTCTCCATGGCGCAATTGGCTAGCGCGATCGGCTGTTAACCAAAAGGTCGGAGGTTCGAGCCCACCCTGTGGTGGTATGGCGCTTTTTTTTCTTTGGGCTGATAGCTTTGAAGATATGTTCTGATGGTGGTGAGAGTGGAGCAGGACTGTCTCCATGCCAAAATTGGCTAGCGCGATCGGCTGTTAACCGAAACGTTGGAGGTTCGAGCCCACCCAGTGGTGGTGCGGCGCTTTTTTTTCTTTGCGCTGATAGCTTTGAAGATATGTTCTGATGGTTGTGAGAGTGGAGCACGATTTTCTCCGTGGCGCAATTGGCTAGCGCGATCTGCTGTTAACCGAAAGGTTGGAGTTTCCAGCCCACCCGGTGGTGGTGTCGGTGCTTTTTTTTTCTTTGGGCTGATAGCTTTGAAGATATGTTCTAATTGTGGTGAGAGTGGAGCAGGACTGTCTCCGTGGCGCAATTGGCCAGCGCGATCGGCTTTTAACCGAAAAGTTGGAGGTTCGAGCCCACCCGGTGGGGGTGTGGTGCTTTTTTTTCTTTGGGCTGATAGCTTTGATGATATGATCTGATGGTGGTGAGAGATGAGCAAGACTGTCTCCGTGGCGCAATGGGCTAGCGCGATCGGCTGTTGACCGAAAGGTTGGAGTTTCGAGCCCTCCCGAGAGTGGTGTGTTGCTTTTTTCTTTGCGATGATAGCTTTGAAGATATGTTCTGATGGTGGTGAGAGCGGAGCAAGACTGTCTCCATGGCCCAATTGGCTAGCGCGATCGGCTGTTAACCGAAAAGTTGAAGGTTCGAGCCCACCCGGTGGTGGTGCGGTGCTTTTTTTTCTTTGGGCTGATAGCTTTGATGATATGATCTGATGGTGGTGAGAGATGAGCAAGACTGTCTCCGTGGCGCAATTGGCCAGCGCGATCGGCTGTTAACCGAAAAGTTGGAGGTTCGATCCCACCCGGTGGTGGTGCGGTGCTTTTTTTTCTTTGGGCTGATAGCTCTGAAGAAATGTTCTGACGGTGGTGAGAGTGGAGCAGGACTGTCTCCGTGGCGCAATTGGCTAGCGCGATCGGCTGTTAACCAAAAGGTCGGAGGTTCGAGCCCACCCAGTGGTGGTGTGGCGCTTTTTTTTCGGGCTGATAGCTTTGATCATATGTTCTTATGGTGGTCAGAGTGGAGCAGGTCTGTCTCCGTGGCGCAATTGGCTAGCGCGATCGGCTGTTAACCGAAAAGTTGGAGGTTCGAGCCTACCCGGTGGTTGTGCGGCGCTTTTTTTTCTGTGGGCTGATAGCTTTGAAGATATGTTCTGATGGTGGTGAGAGTGGAGCAGGACTGTCTCCGTGGCGCAATTGGCTAGCTTGATCGGCTTTTAACCGGAAAGTTGGAGGTTCGAGCCCACCCGGTGGTGGTGCGGCGCTTTTTTTTCTTTGGGCTGATAGCTTTGAAAATATGTTCTGATGGTGGTGAGAGTGGAGCAGGACTGTCTCCGTGGCGCAATTGGCTAGCGCGATCGGCTGTTAACCAAAAGGTCGGAGGTTCGAGCCCACCCAGTGGTGGTGCGGCGCTTTTTTTTCTTTGGGCTGATAGCTTTGAAGATATGTTCTTATGGTGGTGAGAGTGGAGGAGGACTGTCTCTGTGGCGCAATTGGCTTGCGCGATCGGCTGTTAACCGAAAAGTCGGAGGTTCGAGCCTACCCGGTGGTTGTGCGGCGCTTTTTTTTCTGTGGGCTGATAGCTTTGAAGATATTGTCACGGGCTAAGTAGATGCCTGAGGATGACGACGACGAAGTGCTGAACGGGAACGTGCTCGGACTGCAGCAGCGTCGTACGCATTAGCTCGCCAGTATATTCGCCAGTACACATTTGTTCATCAGTGTATACTTTATTCCCCGTAACATCATTGGTGGAAGGTGCGGGGTACCACTCGCTATACAGCCCAACGAGCTGGATCTTCGCAGCGGACGGCGCATTGCAGCTACCACGATGACTGACCAGGCTACTCAATGTCAACAAGATCCGTCAGCCCCGCAGCCGATCGTTGTGGTGCAACCTCGTGACCCAGGTCCATTCAACGGCACAAGTGGCATAGACGTCGATGACTGGCTTGTTCAATATGAGCGCGTCAGCAGCAGCAACCATTGGGGTCCAACGCTTATGCTGGCGAACATCATCTTCTACTTGCATGGCACGGCAAAACTCTGGTTCGAGACACATCAAGAAGAGTTGACTAGCTGGGACATCTGTAAGCAGAAATTGCGCTATCTATTTGGGAAACCCATCGGACGTCAAGTGGCCGCAAAGAAAGAGCTTGCGACTCGTGCCCAGACATCCACGGAGCCGTACATCGCGTACATCCAGGACGTGTTGGCTTTGTGCCGCAAGGTCGACAAGGACATGCTCGACGAGGACAAAGTCGGACACATCCTGAAAGGAATTGCGGATGACGCCTTCAATTTTCTCCTGTGCAAGGACTGCTCGACGGTGGAGTCGGTCATCGAAGCATGTCGTCGCTTCGAACAGGCAAAAAGTAGGCGCATAGTTCACCGATTTGACCGCCTTCCCAACACGGCGGCTACGTCCTCTTGCGAAGATTTGCCCACACTACACCAACCACCAGCGCCAGAAAACGTCACCAGAATAGTCCGTCGGGAACTCGAGGCCATGGCTCCCGCTATGTCTAGCGTCAGCGCGCCAGGACACAACCTCGGTGCTGTTTCAATGATACAGGCCGTGGTTCGCCAAGAGATCGCGAATATGGGCATTTCGCCACCTCATCAAAATGCCTCTGCTACTTCCAGCTAGGCTCCAGTCGTTGCGGCTGCCACTCCGAACCGCACGTTCGCGCCACGACGAAACCCAGCTGAATGGCGCACTCATGATGATCGGCCCATATGTTTTACGTGCCATCGGTAGGACACATCGCTCGCCATTGCCGCAGCCGGTGGACCTCATCACCTCGACCGAGCTTCTATGATTGGCGGCCTCGCTCTGAACGTGCACCTTATGCCCCGTCCTACCGTGCTGAGACAGGTGCAGAGTATAATCCAGAACGTCGGACCAGCCGCTCGCCATCGCCCGTGCGTCGTCAGTCCCGCTCGCCCCAACCCCGCCGTTCTCGGTCTCCTTACGACCGTCGCTCGGAAAACTAGCCGGTGCAGCCCCCGGAGGTGACGCTGCATACACGACTTTGACTGCAAATCCTCTGATTACTCCCGACCAGCGGTGCAACCTCCTAACAATTCTCGTTGATGATTTACCTATAACGGCTCTTATTGATACCGGTGCACAAATATCTGTGATGAGCTCAGACCTCCGCCGCCGCCTCAAAAAAGTTCTGACGCCTGCGATTGCACCTACCGTTCGTACCGCGGATGGGAGTACTCCTGCTGTGCTTGGAATGTGCACTGCGCGATTAACAATTTCTAAGCATCAAACTTCAGTTCTGTTCGCTGTACTAGAAAATTGCCCTCATGACCTAATCCTTGGACTCGACTTTCTGACTTCACACGCTGCGCTCATTGACTGTTCCAAAGGTCTTCTTCAGCTCGAACTACCATCCTTTTCGGAGACCGTCTCTACCAGCCCACCTCGTCTACGCTCTGTCGATTTCCTTAGACTTCCGCCGCAAGCCGCAGTCCAAGTCCAACTCTCGCCATATCCTGCAGTACCCGATGGTGATTATGTTGCTGCCCCGATTTCTGACGTCGCCATGACACGCAATGTTGCACTCCCCAACACGGTGGTTACCGTTAAGGACAACCGAACTTCGTTTCCCGTCCTCAATTTCGGCCTCTCAGCGCAAGTTATTCCTCGTGGCATGTCACTTGCGCATCTTACACCACTGGTCGACCACACAGTTTCCGCTCTAACCACCAATTCGCCACCCGATTTTTCATCAACGTCGTTCTCGTCACGTTCCTGTTCCGACCTTTTCAAGCCAATGCTATCTGACAAGCTCACCTCTGAACAAGTCTCTGCTTTCTGCCGTGTGCTTGCTCCTTATCAGGACATCTTTGACTTCGGCGACCGTAATTTGGGCCAGACATCTGTAGTAACCCATCGCATCGACACCGGTGACGCTCGACCCATTCGCCGACGACCCTACCGTGTGTCAGCCCCGGAACGTGCTATTATACAACGAGAAGTCGATAAAATGCTTGATAAGGGCATAATCGAACCCTCATCTAGTCCCTGGTCCTCACCCGTTGTACTTGTTAAAAAGAAGAACAATAGCTGGAGATTCTGTGTTGATTACCGCCATCTCAACCATATTACCAAGAAAGATGTCTATCCCCTACCGCGCATAGATGATGCACTCGATTGCTTGCACGGTGCCAAATATTTCTCTTCAATAGACTTTTGCACAGGCTACTGGCAGATCGCTGTGGACGACAAAGACAGAGAGAAGACGGCCTTCGTGACTCCTGATGGTCTTTATCAGTTCAAGATGATGCCTTTTGGATTATGCGATGCCCCCGCGACATTTGAGCGCATGATGGACTCTCTCCTTCGAGGCATGAAGTGGACCATCAGCCTCTGCTATCTTGACGACGTTATTGTTTTTTCGACTACTTTCGACGACCATCTTACCCGTCTGTCCACAGTGCTTGATGTTTTTCGATGTGCCAACTTGCAACTTAACTCGTCCAAATGCCGCTTTGGGCAACGCCAAATTTGCGTACTCGGCCATCTTCTTAACGCTGCGGGCGTTCAACCAGACCCTGCGAAAGTCCGAGCAGTTCGCGACTTCCCCACACCCCGCTCAGTCGAGGACGTCCGAAGTTTTCTGGGACTGTGCTCCTATTTCCGTCGTTTTGTCGAGAAGTTCGCTGAAGTAGCCCGTCCTCTAACCTGCCTCCTCAAAACGGATGTCGCATTCACCTGGGGCCAACAGCAAGCAAACGCCTTCTCGTCGCTCGTCGACATTCTCACCAATCCACCAGTCCTAGCACACTTCGACCCATCTGCTGCTACGGAGATTCGTACTGACGCCAGTGGCCACGGCATAGGCGCAGTGCTCGCGCAGCGGCAACAAGGAATGCACCGCGTCGTCACGTATGCAAGCCGTCTGTTGTCGCGCTCGGAACAAAATTATTCCATCACAGAACGCGAGTGCTTTGCTCTCGTCTGGGCCATTGCGAAATTCCGACCGTACCTGTATGGCCGACCATTCTCAGTTATTACGGACCACCATGCGCTTTGCTGGCTCTCCTCACTCAAGGACCCTACGGGACGCCTTGGTCGCTGGGCGCTGCGCTTACAAGAGTACACTTTTTCCGTATCCTATAAATCCGGACAACTTCACAAGGATGCCGACTGCTTGTCCCGTTACCCAGTCGATCCCCCTGACACGACGGAAGATGAGCAAGAGGCCCTCGTTCTTTCAATTACCGACTTCACCGACATAGCTGCTGAACAACGCCGCGACCCCTCTTTGCGTGCTATTATCAATGGTCTGCACTCTCCCCACCCTGACCACTCCTTACAACTGTTCGTTCTTCACAACGACATCTTGCACCACTACAACACCCGCCCTGATGGTGCTGAGCTTTTACTCGTTGTTCCTGTGCATCTTCGCTCAGACGTTTTGGCCCAGCTGCATAAAGCCCCCTCCGCTGGACACCTAGGGGTGTCACGCACGTATGACCGCATTCGCCGCCGATTCTTTTGGCCTGACCTCTACCGTTCTGTGCGACAGTACGTTGCGGCATGCGACCTCTGCCAGCGCCGCAAGACACCTGCTCTGAGACCTGCTGGTACCCTCCAGCCCATTGAAGTACCAGATGAGCCATTTTTCCGAGTCGGCCTCGATCTTCTAGGACCCTTTCCCGTGTCGGCCACCGGTAATAAGTGGATTGCTATTGCTACCGACTACGCAACGCGGTATGCCGTTACACGCGCCCTCCCCACCAGCTGCGCTACTGATGTAGCCGATTTCCTTCTTCATGACATCATTCTGCGTCATGGTGCTCCTCGTCAGTTGATCACCGACCGCGGCAGCTGTTTTCTATCTAAAGTAGTCGACGAGCTCCTGCGATCCTGCTCTACCCACCACAAGTTCACTACAGCGTACCATCCGCAAACCAACGGCCTCACGGAACGCCTCAACCGTACCTTGACGAATATGTTAGCGATGTACGTTTCCAAGGATCACAAAGATTGGGACATCCACTTACCTTTCGTTACCTTCGCATACAACAGTTCACGTCATGATACAGCTGGATTTTCCCCTTTTTACCTACTGTTCGGTTATGACCCGCCTTTGCCCATGGACACCATGCTCCAATCTGACGCCGCCTCATCGACTGCTTATGCTCGTGATGCCCTGGCCCGAGCTGACATCGCCCGCCAAGTCGCCCGGGATCGTTTATGTGCCTCGCAGCTTAACCAAAAGAGTGCTTACGATCGCCGGCACCGCGACGTACAGTACTCTCCGGGGTCACTCGTGTTGCTGTGGTTACCATCACGTCGTGTTGGTCTCAGCGAAAAACTGATGTCTCGTTACGTTGGCCCCTACCGCGTCATACGCAAGGTCACCAGCGTGACCTATGAGATAGCTCCACTCCATACCACGTCTGTACCAGCTTCAGTCCCGACCGATATAGTGCACGTCTCACGGCTTAAGCCATACTTCTCACGCCCCGAGAATTGATCGCACCGGGACGGTGCTTCTGCCACCGGCGGGTAATGTCACGGGCTAAGTAGATGCCTGAGGATGACGACGACGAAGTGCTGAACGGGAACGTGCTCGGACTGCAGCAGCGTCGTACGCATTAGCTCGCCAGTATATTCGCCAGTACACATTTGTTCATCAGTGTATACTTTATTCCCCGTAACAATATGTTCTGATGGTGGTGAGAGTGGAGCAGGACTGTCTCCGTGGTGCAATTGGCTAGCGTGATCGGCTGTTAACCGAAAACTTGGAGGTTCGAGCCCACCCGGTGGTGGTGCGGTGCTTTTTTTTCTTTGGGCTGATAGCTTTGAAAATATGTTCTGATGGTCGTGAGAGTGGAGCAGAACTGTCTCCGTGGTGCAATTGGCTAGCGCGATCGGCTGTTAACCAAAAGGTCGGAGGTTCGAGCCCACCCAGTGGTGGTGCGGCGCTTTTTTTTCTTTGGGCTGATAGCTTTGAAGATATGTTCTGATGGTGGTGAGAGTGGAGCACGATTTTCTCCGTGGCGCAATTGGCTAGCGCGATCTGCTGTTAACCGAAAGGTTGGAGCTTCCAGCCCACCCGGTGGTGGTGCGGTGCTTTTTTTTCTTTGGGCTGATAGCTTTGAAGATATGTTCTAATTGTGGTGAGAGTGGAGCAGGACTGTCTCCGTGGCGCAATTGGCCAGCGCGATCGGCTGTTAACCGAAAAGTTGGAGGTTCGAGCCCACCCGGTGGTGGTGTGGTGCTTTTTTTTCTTTGGGCTGATAGCTTTGATGATATGATCTGATGGTGGTGAGAGATGAGCAAGACTGTCTCCGTGGCGCAATGGGCTAGCGCGATCGGCTGTTGACCGAAGGGTTGGAGTTTCGAGCCCTCCCGAGAGTGGTGTGTTGCTTTTTTCTTTGCGATGATAACTTTGAAGATATGTTCTGATGGTGGTGAGAGCGGAGCAAGACTGTCTCCATGGCCCAATTGGCTAGCGCGATCGGCTGTTAACCGAAAAGTTGGAGGTTCGAGCCCACCCGGTGGTGGTGCGGTGCTTTTTTTTCTTTGGGCTGATAGCTTTGATGATATGATCTGATGGTGGTGAGAGTGGAGCAGGACTGTCTCCATGGCAAAATTGGCTTGCGCGATCGGCTGTTAACCGAAAGGTTGGAGGTTCGAGCCTACCCGGTGGTTGTGCGGCGCTTTTTTTTCTGTGGGCTGATAGCTCTGAAGATATGTTCTGATTGTGGTGAGAGTGGAGCAGGACTGTCTCCGTGGCGCAATTGGCTAGCTTGATCGGCTGTTAACCGGAAAGTTGGAGGTTCGAGCCCACCCGGTGGTGGTGCGGCGCTTTTTTTTGGGCTGATAGCTTTGAAAATATGTTCTGATGGTGGTGAGAGTGGAGCAGGACTGTCTCCGTGGTGCAATTGGCTAGCGCGATCGGCTGTTAACCAAAAGGTCGGAGGTTCGAGCCCACCCAGTGGTGGTGCGGCGCTTTTTTTTCTTTGGGCTGATAGCTTTGAAGATATGTTCTGATGGTGGTGAGAGTGGAGCACGATTTTCTCCGTGGCGCAGTTGGCTAGCGCGATCTGCTGTTAACCGAAAGGTTGGACTTAGCTTCTATTAGCGCGGCACATATGAAAAGGAAAGAGGAAAGAATACAGAGACGTCAAGACGTCTCTGTATTCTTTCCTCTTTCCTTTTCATATGTGCCGCGCTAATAGAAGCTAAGTTCATGGATAACCAACTCGCCCGAGCCACAACACTTTCGAAAGGTTGGAGCTTCCAGCCCACCCGGTGGTGGTGTGGTGCTTTTTTTTTCTTTGGGCTGATAGCTTTGAAGATATGTTCTAATTGTGGTGAGAGTGGAGCAGGACTGTCTCCGTGGCGCAATTGGCCAGCGCGATCGGCTGTTAACCGAAAAGTTGGAGGTTCGAGCCCTCCCGGTGGTGGTGTGGTGCTTTTTTTTCTTTGAGCTGATAGCTTTGATGATATGATCTGATGGTGGTGAGAGATGAGCAAGACTGTCTCCGTGGCGCAATGGGCTAGCGCGATCGGCTGTTGACCGAAAGGTTGGAGTTTCGAGCCCTCCCGAGAGTGGTGTGTTGCTTTTTTCTTTGCGATGATAGCTTTGAAGATATGTTCTGATGGTGGTGAGAGCGGAGCAAGACTGTCTCCATGGCCCAATTGGCTAGCGCGATCGGCTGTTAACCGAAAATTTGGAGGTTCGAGCCCACCCGGTGGTGGTGCGGTGCTTTTTTTTCTTTGGGCTGATAGCTTTGATGATATGATCTGATGGTGGTGAGAGTGGAGCAGGACTGTCTCCATGGCAAAATTGGCTTGCGCGATCGGCTGTTAACCGAAAGGTTGGAGGTTCGAGCCTACCCGGTGGTTGTGCGGCGCTTTTTTTTCTGTGGGATGATAGCTTTGAAGATATGTTCTGATTGTGGTGAGAGTGGAGCAGGACTGTCTCCGTGGCGCAATTGGCTAGCTTGATCGGCTGTTAACCGGAAAGTTGGAGGTTCGAGCCCACCCGGTGGTGGTGCGGCGCTTTTTTTTGGGCTGATAGCTTTGAAAATATGTTCTGATGGTGGTGAGAGTGGAGCAGGACTGTCTCCGTGGTGCAATTGGCTAGCGCGATCGGCTGTTAACCGAAAAGTTGGAGGTTCGAGCCCACCCGGTGGTGGTGTGGTGCTTTTTTTTCTTTGGGCTGATAGCTTTGATGATATGATCTGATGGTGGTGAGAGATGAGCAAGACTGTCTCCGTGGCGCAATGGGCTAGCGCGATCGGCTGTTGACCGAAGGGTTGGAGTTTCGAGCCCTCCCGAGAGTGGTGTGTTGCTTTTTTCTTTGCGATGATAGCTTTGAAGATATGTTCTGATGGTGGTGAGAGCGGAGCAAGACTGTCTCCATGGCCCAATTGGCTAGCGCGATCGGCTGTTAACCGAAAAGTTGGAGGTTCGAGCCCACCCGGTGGTGGTGCGGTGCTTTTTTTTCTTTGGGCTGATAGCTTTGATGATATGATCTGATGGTGGTGAGAGTGGAGCAGGACTGTCTCCATGGCAAAATTGGCTTGCGCGATCGGCTGTTAACCGAAAGGTTGGAGGTTCGAGCCTACCCGGTGGTTGTGCGGCGCTTTTTTTTCTGTGGGCTGAGAGCTTTGAAGATATGTTCTGATTGTGGTGAGAGTGGAGCAGGACTGTCTCCGTGGCGCAATTGGCTAGCTTGATCGGCTGTTAACCGGAAAGTTGGAGGTTCGAGCCCACCCGGTGGTGGTGCGGCGCTTTTTTTTGGGCTGATAGCTTTGAAAATATGTTCTGATGGTGGTGAGAGTGGAGCAGGACTGTCTCCGTGGTGCAATTGGCTAGCGCGATCGGCTGTTAACCAAAAGGTCGGAGGTTCGAGCCCACCCAGTGGTGTTGCGGCGCTTTTTTTTCTTTGGGCTGATAGCTTTGAAGATATGTTCTGATGGTGGTGAGAGTGGAGCACGATTTTCTCCGTGGCGCAGTTGGCTAGCGCGATCTGCTGTTAACCGAAAGGTTGGAGCTTCCAGCCCACCCGGTGGTGGTGCGGTGCTTTTTTTTTCTTTGGGCTGATAGCTTTGAAGATATGTTCTAATTGTGGTGAGAGTGGAGCAGGACTGTCTCCGTGGCGCAATTGGCCAGCGCGATCGGCTGTTAACCGAAAAGTTGGAGGTTCGAGCCCTCCCGGTGGTGGTGTGGTGCTTTTTTTTCTTTGAGCTGATAGCTTTGATGATATGATCTGATGGTGGTGAGAGATGAGCAAGACTGTCTCCGTGGCGCAATGGGCTAGCGCGATCGGCTGTTGACCGAAAGGTTGGAGTTTCGAGCCCTCCCGAGAGTGGTGTGTTGCTTTTTTCTTTGCGATGATAGCTTTGAAGATATGTTCTGATGGTGGTGAGAGCGGAGAAGACTGTCTCCATGGCCCAATTGGCTAGCGCGATCGGCTGTTAACCGAAAAGTTGGAGGTTCGAGCCCTCCCGGTGGTGGTGTGGTGCTTTTTTTTCTTTGAGCTGATAGCTTTGATGATATGATCTGATGGTGGTGAGAGATGAGCAAGACTGTCTCCGTGGCGCAATGGGCTAGCGCGATCGGCTGTTGACCGAAAGGTTGGAGTTTCGAGCCCACCCGAGAGTGGTGTATTGCTTTTTTCTTTGCGATGATAGCTTTGAACATATCGACGTATGTAACTGCGCGGTAGTAAACACGGACGACAAGAAGATACAAGGACAAGCGCAGACTATCAACTGAAGGTTTATTTTTCACAAACCACATATATATGCCTGAAACAGAAACAGAAAACACGAAAATCTACAAAAAAATGATGACTTAGCACTTAACAATCGACAAAGCGTGAACGTTTGACAAAAGCAGATTCAAGGACCATGTGCGCCACTTGCCAGATACCGTAGCTCTTTGTCTAAAAGAGCTAACGACGGTTTGCTGACGCAGTGTTCTGGTTCCCGTGCCATTTTTTCCGCTTCGACAATCATACGGGTATGATCGTCTTTGTGCCTGAACATTACGACCGTGCTTTCGAACTGCGCAAGGCAGCCACACCTACTGACGTGCTGAGCTAAAAAACCCTCATTGCCAGTGCGCACATTGCGTGCGTGCTCGCGCAGGCGCTCATTTAGGCATCTCCCAGTCTGCCCGATGTAACACGCACCACAAGATAGCGGAATTCTATAAACTACATTCATGTCGCATCTGACAAACTGGGTTTTATGCCTGACGGTGCAAGCTTGTTTGGGCCTATTGTTTACACATGTCATTTTGGCTAGCTGAGAGAGCTTGTAAGGTGCCGAAAAAACGACCTTTACGCCCATGCGCTGTCCGAGCTTTTTTATCTTGTGAGATAGCTGGTGCTTGTAAGGGATTACCGCGACTTTGTCACGTTTGCTTTTGTCTCTGTCATTAGTGCTCTCTCTGCTTCTGGGCTTTTTCTTCTTTTTTATTGTTTCTGCCACAGAAATGAGAAGCGAATCCGGGTAGCCAGCTTCTTTCAGACGCTCAACTTGATTTTGGAAGCTTGTTTCCATCATATGGAAACATGATCTGTCCAGGGCATTAGTGAAGCAGGAGTTCACTATGCCTCTCTTAACCAATTTGCTATGCGCTGATTTAAAAGGCAAAAGCGGTTTCATAGCGCGAGGCTCATACATCCAGCATGCGTGATTCACGCTGAACAAAAGTCTCATGTCTAGGAAGCGAATCGAGTTGTTCACTGGGAGTTCATGGGTCAGTACGAGTGGACTCAAGCAGTCACTAAAAACTTCAATGACATCAGATGACAACCCCATTACTCTAGCAGATTCACAAGTGCTAAGTCATCATTTTTTTGTAGATTTTCGTGTTTTCTGTTTCTGTTTCAGGCATATATATGTGGTTTGTGAAAAATAAACCTTCAGTTGATAGTCTGCGCTTGTCCTTGTATCTTCTTGTCGTCCGTGTTTACTACCGCGCAGTTACATACGTCGATCATGAATCACCAACTCGCCCAATCGTTCACCTTGATTAGTTACATTTCTAGTTCTTCGGGCAGTGTTTCGTCCCTAACCCTTCTTCCGTCTATACTCATCACCCTCGTCGCACTGGCTACCTGCCGTGCCCGTGCTTTCGCGTTCCACATTCGACAGAAGCAGCTGCCTTCAGACGTGAAAGGATTATTCGGTGGCGTCAACCCCTCCAGCAGCCATGGTCTCCGGATTTGTAAGATTCTCAGATCAGAGTGGAATAGACAGGCCCGCCTGTATAGAGAAGCCCTGCAACTTCAGCTTCAACAGGAGGCCAGTCCCAGTATCAAAAGACGAAGAATGAAGGAGTTCACAGCATGCATCGAGCATACCACAGGCACTCTGTGGGCAGGTGAACTCAGGAGGCTACGCTCTGGAATCGCGGCGAAACAGCGCTTCAAAGGTGTTGTGCACACGTGTGGTGACGTAGTTCTTCCAGACTTCGTGCGGCGGACGTTGAGCTTAGGCCCCAAGTATGCCATAGACAAGAAGTACACCGCACCGGATCTTCTGGCCATAGTGAGACGTGTTTCAAGCCTTGCTCCACAAGAAGACTGTAACAGGTGCGTGTCTGAAGGAGTTGATGTGCTGCAGCAAGTTAAGCCGTGCGCAAGTAGTCTTCCTTTAAGCAGGACAATTTCACATCTACGAGACAACGAACTGTGCGTGGTGCCTTCGGACAAGGAGGGAGGCTTCGCGGTCCTCAACAAAGACTTGTACCTGAAGAAAGCTGTAAGTGCGGTCACATCCGTCTTCCAAAAGTGCAGTGGTATTGACCTGGTTAAAGTCAAATCTAAGGCGAAAAAACTGTGCACGAAGCTTAACCTGTCTGAAATAGCAAGAAAGATAGAAAAAAGTGAGAAGTTGGCCCTAGAGATGTTTTTTTCGGCAAAGACACACAAAGTCGACGTGCCATTTCGTGTCATCGTTACAGAGAAGGGTTCTTGGCAAAACGCCTTAGGGATGTTTTTGCAGAAAAAGTTGAAACTTTTAGAGATTAATGATCCCTTTCTAGTCAGGAATTCAAGGGTGGTCACTGAATTCTTCAAAGAGTATTCTAACTACACTTTAAGTGCTTTTTCCATAGATATCAAAGATTTATATTATTCTCTCCCTCGTGACGCTTTGTATTCATGCATAGAAGAATGTGTTGATCTAATGGGCCACGTAACGTTCCAGAATGCAGCTGGTGTCAGTGTTAGCAGTTTTCTTGACCTGTTAGCTACCTATCTGACCTCTACCTATGTAGAATGGAACGGTGATGTTTATCAAAATAATGGCGTGTCAATAGGATCTTCGATTGCACCGATTCTGAGTGATTTGTTGCTTGCGAAGTTCAACAGGAACTTGAAAGAGCGGCTGTGTTGCCAGGAAGTTGTGAGGATTTTCAGGTTCGTCGACGACTACCTGGTGGTTTTTAAGTGTGAATCTGCTAGAGTAATGGGGTTGTCATCTGATGTCATTGAAGTTTTTAGTGACTGCTTGAGTCCACTCGTACTGACCCATGAACTCCCAGTGAACAACTCGATTCGCTTCCTAGACATGAGACTTTTGTTCAGCGTGAATCACGCATGCTGGATGTATGAGCCTCGCGCTATGAAACCGCTTTTGCCTTTTAAATCAGCGCATAGCAAATTGGTTAAGAGAGGCATAGTGAACTCCTGCTTCACTAATGCCCTGGACAGATCATGTTTCCATATGATGGAAACAAGCTTCCAAAATCAAGTTGAGCGTCTGAAAGAAGCTGGCTACCCGGATTCGCTTCTCATTTCTGTGGCAGAAACAATAAAAAAGAAGAAAAAGCCCAGAAGCAGAGAGAGCACTAATGACAGAGACAAAAGCAAACGTGACAAAGTCGCGGTAATCCCTTACAAGCACCAGCTATCTCACAAGATAAAAAAGCTCGGACAGCGCATGGGCGTAAAGGTCGTTTTTTCGGCACCTTACAAGCTCTCTCAGCTAGCCAAAATGACATGTGTAAACAATAGGCCCAAACAAGCTTGCACTGTCAGGCATAAAACCCAGTTTGTCAGATGCGACATGAATGTAGTTTATAGAATTCCGCTATCTTGTGGTGCGTGTTACATCGGGCAGACTGGGAGATGCCTAAATGAGCGCCTGCGCGAGCACGCACGCAATGTGCGCACTGGCAATGAGGGTTTTTTAGCTCAGCACGTCAGTAGGTGTGGCTGCCTTGCGCAGTTCGAAAGCACGGTCGTAATGTTCAGGCACAAAGACGATCATACCCGTATGATTGTCGAAGCGGAAAAAATGGCACGGGAACCAGAACACTGCGTCAGCAAACCGTCGTTAGCTCTTTTAGACAAAGAGCTACGGTATCTGGCAAGTGGCGCACATGGTCCTTGAATCTGCTTTTGTCAAACGTTCACGCTTTGTCGATTGTTAAGTGCTAAGTCATCATTTTTTTGTAGATTTTCGTGTTTTCTGTTTCTGTTTCAGGCATATATATGTGGTTTGTGAAAAATAAACCTTCAGTTGATAGTCTGCGCTTGTCCTTGTATCTTCTTGTCGTCCGTGTTTACTACCGCGCAGTTACATACGTCGATCATGAATCACCAACTCGCCCAATCGTTCACCTTGATTTGAACATATGTTCTGATGGTGGTGAGAGTGGAGCAAGACTGTCTCCATGGCCCAATTGGCTAGCGCGATCGGCTGTTAACCGAAAAGTTGGAGGTTCGAGCCCACCCGGTGGTGGTGCGGTGCTTTTTTTTCTTTGGGCTGATAGCTTTGATGATATGATCTGATGGTGGTGAGAGATGAGCAAGACTGTCTCCGTGGCGCAATGGGCTAGCGCGATCGGCTGTTGACCGAAAGGTTGGAGTTTCGAGCCCTTCCGGGAGTGGTGTGTTGCTTTTTTCTTCGGGCTGATAGCTTTGAAGATATGTTCTGATGGTGGTGAGAGTGGAGCAGGACTGTCTCCTAGGCGCAATTGGCTAGCGTGATTGGCTGTTAACCGGAAAGTTGGAGGTTCGAGCCCACCCGGTGGTGGCGCGTCGCTTTTTTTTCTTTGGGCTGATAGCTTTGAAGATATGTTCTGATGGTGGTGAGAGTGGAGCACAACTGTCTCCGTGGCGCAGTTGGCTAGCGCGATCGGCTGTTAACCGAAAGGTTAGAGGTTCGAGCCCACCCGGGGGTGGTGCGGCGCTTTTTTTCTTTGTGCTGATAGCTTTTAAGATATGTTCTGATGGTGGTGAGAGTGGAGCAGGACTGTCTCCGTGGCGCAATTGGCTAGCGCGATTGGCTGTTTACCGAAAAGTTGGAGGTTCGAGCCCACCCGGTGGTGGTGCGGTGGTTTTTTTTCTTTGGGCTGATAGCTTTGAAGATATGTTCTGATGGTGGTGAGCAGGACTGTCTCCGTGGCGCAATTGGCTAGCGCGATCGGCTGTTAACCGAAAAGTCGGAGGTTCGAGCCCACCCAGTGGTGGTGCGGCGCTTTTTTTTGGGCTGATACCTTTGAAGATATGTTCTGATGGTGGTGAGAGTGGAGCAGGACTGTCTCCATGGCAAAATTGGCTTGCGCGATCGGCTGTTAACCGAAAGGTTGGAGGTTCGAGCCCACCCGGTGGTGGTGCGGCGCTTTTTTTTCTTTGCGCTGATAGCTTTGAAGATATGTTCTGATGGTGGTGAGAGTGGAGCACGATTGTCTCCGTGGCGCAATTGGCTAGCGCGATCTGCTGTTAACCGAAAGGTTGGAGGTTCCAGCCCACCCGGTGGTGGTGCAGCGCTTTTTTTTCTTTGATCTGATAGCTTTGAAGATATGTTCTAATTTTGGTGAGAGTGGAGCAGGACTGTCTCTGTGGCGCAATTGGCCAGCGCGATCGGCTGTTAACCGAAAAGTTGAAGGTTCGATCCCACCCGGTGGTGGTGCGGTGCTTTTTTTTCTTTGGGCTGATAGCTCTGAAGAAATGTTCTGACGGTGGTGAGAGTGGAGCAGGACTGTCTCCGTGGCGCAATTGGCTAGCGCGATCGGCTGTTAACCAAAAGGTCGGAGGTTCGAGCCCACCCAGTGGTGGTGTGGCGCTTTTTTTCGGGCTGATAGCTTTGATGATATGTTCTTATGGTGGTGAGAGTGGAGCAGGTCTGTCTCCGTGGCGCAATTGGCTGGCGCGATCGGCTGTTAACCGAAAAGTTGGAGGTTCGAGCCTACCCGGTGGTTGTGCGGCGCTTTTTTTTCTGTGGGCTGATAGCTTTGAAGATATGTTCTGATGGTGGTGAGAGTGGAGCAGGACTGTCTCCGTGGCGCAATTGGCTAGCTTGATCGGCTGGTAACCGGAAAGTTGGATGTTCGAGCCCACCCGGTGGTGGTGCGGCGCTTTTTTTTCTTTGGGCTGATAGCTTTGAAAATATGTTCTGATGGTGGTGAGAGTGGAGCAGGACTGTCTCCGTGGCGCAATTGGCTAGCGCGATCGGCTGTTAACCAAAAGGTCGGAGGTTTGAGCCCACCCAGTGGTGGTGCGGCGCTTTTTTTCTATGGGCTGATAGCTTTGAAGATATGTTCTGATGGTGGTGAGAGTGGAGCACGACTGTCACCGTGGGGCAATTGGCTAGCACGATCGGCTGTTAACCGAAAAGTTGGAGGTTAGAGCCCACCCGGTGGTGGTGCGGTGCTTTTTTTATTTGGGCTGATAGCTTTGAAGATATGTTCTGATGGTGGTGAGAGTGGAGCAGGACTGTCTCCATTGCGCAATTGGCGAGCGCGATCGGTGTTAACCAAAAGGTCGGAGGTTCGAGCCCACCCGGTGGTGGTATGACGCTTTTTTTTCTTTGGGCTGATAGCTTTGAAGATATGTTCTGATGGTGGTGAGAGTGAAGCAGGACTGTCTCCGTGGCGCAATTGGCTAGCGCGATCGGCTGTTAACCGAAAGGCAGGAGTTTCGAGCCCACCCGGCGGTGGTGCGGCGCTTTTTTTTCTTTGGGCTGATAGCTTTGAAGATATGTTCTGATGGTGGTGAGAGTAGAGCAGGACTGTCTCCGTGGCGCGATTGGCTAGCGCGATCGGCTGTTAACCGAAAGGTTGGAGTTTTGATCCCTCCCGGGAGATGTGTGTTGCTTTTTTCTTTGCGCTGATAGCTTTGAAGATATGTTCTGATGGTGGTGAGAGTGGAGCACGAATGTCTCCGTGGCGCAGTTGGCTAGCGCGATCGGCTGTTAACCGAAAGGTTGGAGGTTCGAGCCCACCCGGGGGTGGTGCGGCGCTTTTTTTCTTTGTGCTGATAGCTTTGAAGATATGTTCTGATGGTGGTGAGAGTGGAGCAGGACTGTCTCCGTGGCGCAATTGGCTAGCGCGATTGGCTGTTAACCGAAAGGTTGGAGGTTCGAGCCCACCCGGTGGTGGTGCGGCGCTTTTTTTTCTTTGGCTGATAGCTTTGAAAATATGTTCTGATGGTGGTGAGAGTGGAGCAGGACTGTCTCCGTGGAGCAATTGGCTAGCGCGATCGGCTGTTAACCAAAAGGTCGGAGGTTCGAGCCCACCCAGTGGTGGTGCGGCACTTTTTTTTCTTTGGACTATAGCTTTGAAGATATGTTCTTATGGTGGTGAGAGTGGAGCAAGACTGTCTCCGTGGCGCAATTGGCTAGCGCGGTCGGCTGTTAACCGAAAAGTCGGAGGTTCGAGCCTACCCGGTGGTTGTGCGGCGCTTTTTTTCTGTGGGCTGATAGCTTTGAAGATATGTTCTGATGGTGGTGAGAGTGGAGCAGGACTGTCTCCGTGGCGCAATTGGCTAGCGTGATCGGCTGTTAACCGAAAAGTTGGAGGTTCGAGCCCACCCGGTGGTGGTGCGGTGCTTTTTTTTCTTTGGGCTGATAGCTTTGAAGATATGTTCTGATGGTGGTGAGAGTGGAGCAGGACTGTCTCCATGGCGCAATTGGCTAGCGCGATCGGCTGCTAACCAAAAGGTTGGAGGTTCGAGCCCACTCGGTGGTGGTGCGGTGGTTTTTTTTTTGAGCTGATAGCTTTGAAGATATGTTCTGATGGTGGTGAGAGTGGAGCAGGACTGTCTCCGTGGCGCAATTGGCTAGCGCGATCGGCTGTTAACCGAAAAGTCGGAGGTTCGAGCCCACCCAGTGGTGGTGCGGCGCTTTTTTTTTCTTTGGGCTGATACCTTTGAAGATATGTTCTGATGGTGGTGAGAGTGGAGCAGGACTGTCTCTATGGCGCAATGGGCTAGCGCGATCGGCTGTTGACCGAAAGGTTGGAGTTTCGAGCCCTCCCGGGAGTGGTGTGTTGCTTTTTTCTTTGCGATGATAGCTTTGAAGATATGTTCTGATGGTGGTGAGAGCGGAGCAAGACTGTCTCCATGGCGCAATTGGCTAGCGCGATCGGCTGTTAACAGAAAAGTTGGAGGTTCGAGCCCACCCGGTGACGGTGCGGTGCTTTTTTTTCTTTGGGCTGATAGCTTTGATGATATGATCTGATGGTGGTGAGAGATGAGCAAGACTGTCTCCGTGGCGCAATGGGCTAGCGCGATCGGCTGTTGACCGAATGGTTGGAGTTTCGAGCCCTCCCGGGAGTGGTGTGTTGCTTTTTTTCCGGCTGATAGCTTTGAAGATATGTTCTTATGGTGGTGAAAGTGGAGCAGGACTGTCTCCGTGGCGCAATTGGCTAGCGCGATCGGCGGTTAACCGAAAAGTTGGAGGTTCGAGCCTACCCGGTGGTAGTGCGGCGCTTTTTTTTCTGTGGGCTGATAGCTTTGAAGATATGTTCTGATGGTGGTGAGAGTGGAGCAGGACTGTCTCCGTGGCGCAATTGGCTTGCGTGATCGGCTGTTAACCGGAAAGTTGGAGGTTCGAGCCCACCCGGTGGTGGTGCGTCGCTTTCTTTCTTTGGGCTGATAGCTATGAAGATATGTTTTTATGGTGGTGAGAGTGGAGCAGGACTGTCTCCGTGGCGCAATTGGCTAGCGCGATCGGCTGTTAACCGAAAATTCGGAGGTTGGAGCCTACCCGGTGGTTGTGCGGCGCTTTTTTTCTGTGGGTTGATAGCTTTGAAGATATGTTCTGATGGTGGTGAGAGTGGAGCAGGACTGTCTCCGTGGCGCAATTGGCTAGCGTGATCGGCTGTTAACCGAAAAGTTGGAGGTTCGAGCCCACCCGGTGGTGGTGCGGTGCTTTTTTTCTTTGGGCTGATAGCTTTGAAGATATCTTCTGATGGTGGTGAGAGTGGAGCAGGACTGTCTCCATGGCGCAATTGGCGAGCGCGATCGGTGTTAACCAAAAGGTCGGAGGTTCGAGCCCACCCGGTGGTGGTATGGCGCTTTTTTTTCTTTGGGCTGATAGCTTTGAAGATATGTTCTGATGGTGGTGAGAGTGAAGCAGGACTGTCTCCATGGCAAAATTGGCTTGCGCGATCGGCTGTTAACCGAAAGGTTGGAGTTTTGAGCCCTCCCGGGAATGGTGTGTTGCTTTTTTTTGCGGTAATAGCTTTGAAGATATGTTCTGATGGTGGTGAGAGTGGAGCAGGACTGTCTTCGTGGCGCAATTGGCTAGCGCGATCGGCTGTTAACCGAAAGGTTGGAGGTTCTAGCCCAACCGGTGGTGGTGCGGCGCTTTTTTTTTCTTCGGGGTGATAGCTCTGAAGAAATGTTCTGACGGTGGTGAGAGTGGAGCACGACTGTCTCCGTGGGGAAATTGGCTAGCGCGATCCGCTGTTACCCGAAAGGTTGGAGGTTCGAGCCCACCCGGTGGTGGTGCGGCGCTTTTTTTTTTCTTTGGGGTGATAGCTCTGAAGAAATGGTCTGACGGTGGTGAGAATGGAGCAAGACTGTCTCCGTGGCGCAATGGGCTAGCGCGATCGGCTGTTGACCGAAATGTTGGAGTTTCGAGCCCTCCCGGGAGTGGTGTGTTGCTTTTTTCTTTGCGCTGATAGCTTTGAAGATATGTTCTGATGGTGGTGAGAGTGGAGCAAGACTGTCTCCGTGGCAGAATGGGCTAGCGCGATCGGCTGTTAACCGTAAGGTTGGAGGTTCGAGCCCACCCGGTGGTGGTGCAGCGCTTTTTTTTCTTTGGGCTGATAGCTCTGAAGAAATGTTCTGACGGTGGTGAGAGTGGAGCAGGACTGTCTCCGTGGCGCAATTGGCTAGCGCGATCGGCTCTTAACCAAAATGTTGGAGGTTCGAGCCCACCCAGTGGTGGTGTGGCGCTTTTTTTTCTTTGGGCTGATAGCTTTGATGATATGTTCTTATGGTGGTGAGAGTGGAGCAGGTCTGTCTCCGTGGCGCAATTGGCTAGCGCGATCGGCTGTTAACCGGAAAGTCTGAGGTTCGAGCCCACCCGGTGGTGGTGCGGCGCTTTTTTTTCTTTGGGCTGATAGCTTTGAAAATATGTTCTGATGGTGGTGAGAGTGGAGCAGGACTGTCTCCGTGGCGCAATTGGCTAGCGCGATCGGCTGTTAACCAAAAGGTCGGAGGTTCGAGCCCACCCAGTGGTGGTGCGGCGCTTTTTTTTCTTTGGGCTGATAGCTTTGAAGATATGTTATTATGGTGGTGAGAGTGGAGCAGGACTGTCTCCGTGGCGCAATTGGCTAGCGTGATCGGCTGTTAACCGGAAAGTTGGAGGGTCGAGCCCACCCGGTGGTGGTGCGTCGCTTTTTTTTCTTTGGGCTGATAGCTTTGAAGATATGTTCTGATGGTGGTGAGAGTGGAGCAGGATTGTCTCCGTGGCGCAATGGCTAGCGCGATCGGCTGTTAACCAAAAGGTCGGAGGTTCGAGCCCACCCAGTGGTGGTGCGGCGCTTTTTTTTCTTTGGGCTGATAGCTTTGAAGATATGTTCTTATGGTGGTGAGAGTGGAGCAGGACTGTCTCCGTGGCGCAATTGGCTAGCGCGATCGGCTGTTAACCGAACATTCGGGGGCTGGAGCCTACCCGGTGGTTGTGCAGCGCTTTTTTTTCTGTGGGTTGATAGCTTTGAAGATATGTTCTGATGGTGGTGAGAGTGGAGCAGGACTGTCTCCGTGGCGCAATTGGCTAGCGTGATCGGCTGTTAACCGAAAAGTTGGAGGTTTGAGCCCACCCGGTGGTGGTGCGGTGCTTTTTTTCTTTGGGCTGATAGCTTTGAAGATATCTTCTGATGGTGGTGAGAGTTGAGCAGGACTGTCTCCATGGCGCAATTGGCGAGCGCGATCGGTGTTAACCAAAAGGTCGGAGGTTCGAGCCCACACGGTGGTGGTATGGCGCTTTTTTTTCTTTGGGCTGATAGCTTTGAAGATATGTTCTGATGGTGGTGAGAGTGAAGCAGGACTGTCTCCGTGGCGCATTGGCTAGCGCGATCGGCTGTTAACCGAAAGGTAGGAGTTTCGAGCCCACCCGGCGGTGGTGCGGCGCTTTTTTTTCTTTGGGCTGATAGCTTTGAAGATATCTTCTGATGGTGGTGAGAGTTGAGCAGGACTGTCTCCATGGCGCAATTGGCGAGCGCGATCGGTGTTAACCAAAAGGTCGGAGGTTCGAGCCCACCCGGTGGTGGTATGGCGCTTTTTTTTTCTTTGGGCTGATAGCTTTGAAGATATGTTCTGATGGTGGTGAGAATGGAGCAAGACTGTCTCCGTGGCGCAATGGGCTAGCGCGATCGGCTGTTGACCGAAAGGTTGGAGTTTCGAGCCCTCCCGGGAGTGGTGTGTTGCTTTCCTCTTTGCGCTGATAGCTTTGAAGATATGTTCTGATGGTGGTGAGAGTGGAGCAGGACTGTCTCCATGGCAAAATTGGCTTGCGCGATCGGCTGTTAACCGAAAGGTTGGAGGTTCGAGCCCACCCAGTGGTGGTGCGGCGCTTTTTTTTCTTTGCGCTGATAGCTTTGAAGATATGTTCTGATGGTGGTGAGAGTGGAGCACGATTTTCTCCGTGGCGCAATTGGCTAGCGCAATCTGCTGTTAACCGAAAGGTTGGAGGTTCCAGCCCACCCGGTGGTGGTGCGGCGCTTTTTTTTTCTTTGGGCTGATAGCTTTGAAGATATGTTCTGATGGTGGTGAGAGTGAAGCAGGACTGTCTCCGTGGCGCATTGGCTAGCGCGATCGGCTGTTAACCGAAAGGTAGGAGTTTCGAGCCCACCCGGCGGTGGTGCGGCGCTTTTTTTTTCTTTGGGCTGATAGCTTTGAAGATATGTTCTGATGGTGGTGAGAGTGGAGCAGGACTGTCTCCATGGCGCGATTGGCTAGCGCGATCGGCTGTTAACCAAAAGGTCGGAGGTTCGAGCCCACCCTGTGGTGGTATGGCGCTTTTTTTTCTTTGGGCTGATAGCTTTGAAGATATGTTCTGATGGTGGTGAGAGTGGAGCAGGACTGTCTCCATGGCAAAATTGGCTTGCGCGATCGGCTGTTAACCGAAAGGTTGGAGGTTCGAGCCCACCCAGTGGTGGTGCGGCGCTTTTTTTTCTTTGCGCTGATAGCTTTGAAGATATGGTCTGATGGTGGTGAGAGTGGAGCACGATTTTCTCCGTGGCGCAATTGGCTAGCGCGATCTGCTGTTAACCGAAAGGTTGGAGGTTCCAGCCCACCCGGTGGTGGTGCGGCGCTTTTTTTTTCTTTGGGCTGATAGCTTTGAAGATATGTTCTAATTGTGGTGAGAGTGGAGCAGGACTGTCTCCGTGGCGCAATTGGCCAGTGCGATCGGCTGTTAACCAAAAAGTTGGAGGTTCGAGCCCACCCGGGAGTGCTGTGTTGCTTTTTTCTTTGCGATGATAGCTTTGAAGATATGTTCTGATGGTGGTGAGAGCGGAGCAAGACTGTCTCTATGGCGCAATTGGCTAGCGCGATCGGCTGTTAACCGAAAAGTTAACCGCAGTTACCGCTGCGGAGCAAAAGGGCACGGACCCGAGGATTGCCGCTTCCGCTCGGCGTCATGCTTCAAGTGTAAACAACGAGGTGATATCGCTCGAGCCTGTTGCCGCCGTGAGAGTGGGTTCGGGGTGGTACCACCAGAACGCCAAGTACACGCCTTGTCGCGGGAGGAAGACACTGGCACGGACGGTATGTTCGCGCTGGAGGCAGCGGACAGTCACATCGGCCACGTCGGCATTACGCAACCCATCGTGCGCACCTTGGATTGTGGTGGGGTTCCAGTGAACATGCAGGTCGACACAGGCTCGCCGATTTCGGTCATCACGTGGCCCACATATGAGCGGAACTAAACAGTGTGGCCGAAGCTGCGTGGTTCGCCATTGAAACTCACCTGCTTCCTGGGACGGCTTCCAGTGCGGGGACAACTTCAGCTCAAGGTTTCGTGCGGAAACAAGTCGACGGCTGGATCTTTGCAAGTCCTTGGTTGCTCCGGCCCAAACCTCTGCGGACGCGACCTGATTCAAGCGTTCCACATGCTCGAGGCACCGGTAATGAACGTGAACACGTCAGGTGAGCAACTGCCGTTACTCGGTGCTGACGACGTTAACGTGGACCGGTTGCTAGCAGAATTCGCTGATGTGTTCGCGCCAGGTTTAGGGCTCATGAAAGGGCCACCGGTACACTTCGAGACGCGAGAAAACGTGGTGCCGAAGTTTTGGAAAGCACGCGAAGTTCCGTACGCTTTTCGGCCAAAGGTCGACGCGGAACTG
Organism: Rhipicephalus microplus; assembly: GCF_043290135.1. NCBI lineage: Eukaryota > Metazoa > Arthropoda > Arachnida > Ixodida > Ixodidae > Rhipicephalus > Rhipicephalus microplus. The sequence continues at coordinate 229,298 of NW_027464699.1, read as the reverse complement.
GACCGCCTTTCGGGCGCGGGTATTATTGTACCGGTGCCTCATGCGGAGTGGGCGGCGCCAGTGGTACCGGTAGTGAAACGGAATGGCTGCATCCGCCTTTGCGGCGATTTTAAGCTAACGGTCAACAAAGCCTGTCGCACTGAGCAATATCCGTTGCCACGGGTGGAGGATATCCTGGCTACATTAAATGGCGGTGAAGTTTTTACCACGATAGACTTGCGGGAGGCATACAACCAGCTTCCGTTGGATGAGGAAGCCATGCACCTCACGACCATAAACACGCATAAGGGACTGTTCAGCTTTACTCGCCTGCCTTTTGGAGTGGCGTCCGCGCCGGCCGTGTTCCAACGGCGTATGGAGACCATTTTGCAGGGACTTCCGGGTGTTCAGGTCTACCTAGACGACGTCATCGTGGCAGAGAAACGCAATGACTGCACCACCCTGCACGATGTATTCAAGCGTTTCCGGGAATACGGCGTGCGCCTGAACGCAGACAAGTGCAAGTTCCGCCAACTAGAGGTGGATTTTTTGGGGCATCGAATCAGCGCTCGAGGTCTTCAACCAAAGACGGAAAACATAGACGCCATCCTTAAGGTTCAGGCACCACGGAATTCCGCAGAATTAAGGTCCTACCTCGGCATGGTAACGTACTACCACAAGTTTCTTCCCAATGCATCGACCGCCATGGCACCCCTATATCAACTACTCCGTAAGGAAGCTAAGTGGAAGTGGGATACCGCTCAACAGCAGTCATTCAGCAGTGTGAAAGACCTTCTGAAATCCGCAGACTTTCTGGCGCATTTTGACCCACACAAGCCGCTAGTTCTGGAATGCGATGCCTCCCCGAACGGAATAGGCGCAGTGCTTTCACACGATGTCGGGGGCGGAGTACTTCGGCCCATAGGGTTCCGCTCTCGGTTATTGACTGGAGCTGAAAAAAATTACTCGCAGCTGGAGCGTGAAGCCTTGGCACTTGTGTTTGGTGCGTCGAAATTCCGACAATACTTGCTCGGCAATGCTTTCACATTGATGACGGACCATAAGCCGCTTGTTGCACTTTTTCACCCAGACAGGCCAGTGCCCGTGATGGCCGCTGCGCGAATCCAGCGGTGGGCCCTGCTGCTGAGCGCCTACGATTACGTCATCAAACACCAGCCCGGGAAAGACAACATTCCAGCCGATGCCCTCAGCCGACTCCCCACGTCAGCAACTTCCCAGCCAGAGATGCAGGAAGAAACTGTGGACGGTGAGTATGTCCTGCTCACGGAGACCCTCAATGATGGTGTCATGTCTGCGAGGCAAGTGGGCACTCTCACGGAGCTTGATGACGATTTAGCAAAGGTGCCAAAATGGGTGCAGGAGGGATGGCCAAGAAATTTGGGGCCTAAGGACCAGCACTTGATGCCATACTTCAACCAGAAAGCTGAGATAACGGGGAGTTATGGGCTTCTATACTGGGGCCATCGAGTGATCGTCCCTAAGAGTGCCCGAGCAGTGATGTTACGTCTGCTGCATGATACTCATCAAGGGATTTGCTCAATGAAGCGGCTAGGGCGCTCCTTGATGTGGTACCCCCGGATCGATAATGACATTGAGCACATGGTTAAGTCCTGCACCAGTTGCATCCAAGCTGCCCCTATGCCCCCAAAGAAACCCCCTGTTGCGTGGCCAGAAACGGATGAGCGTTGGTCGAGGCTGCATATCGATTTTGCGGGGCCGATCGATGGTCACATGCTACTGATTGTGGTGGATTCACATAGTAAGTGGATAGAAGCGATACCCATGAAGAGTTCCACCACACACGCCACCATAGAGGCTCTGCGCACCTTGTTCAGTACATTCGGGTTGCCCCGGACGCTGGTATCCGATAATGGCCCACAGTTTACGAGTTGGGAATTTAACACCTTCACGAAGCTGAATAACATAGTACACCTCCGAACAGCACCGTATCACCCCCAGTCCAATGGGCTCGCGGAGCGGGCGGTTCGTACGGTGAAGGATTCATTGAAGAAGAATGTACAAGGGTCACTGAAAACCCGCCTGGCTAGGATTTTGCACAGGTACCGCAGGACGCCGCAGGCCGGGGGCCGGACACCAGCGCAACTCCTAACGGGCTACGATCTTCGCTCCAGGCTGGACAACGCAGTGTCCATTCCGCCCTCACCAGTTGACCGTCCCCCCCTCGATGGGTGGCAGCCCGGGGAGCCAGTCTGGGTGAGGAACTTCGGGCGAGGCGAGCCGTGGACTCCAGCCAGCATTACATCGACAGACGGAGCCCGCCTGGTGAATGCCGATGGTCCGGAGGGGGAAACCATTAGGCGCCACAGCGACCAGGTGAAGCCACGGGAGTTGGAGCATGACCAGGGAGAAGTCGGTGACTCTCGGTGCCTCGAAACTGCCGGCGGGGCCCTAGCAGGAGGAACACCGAGGCGAGCGCCAACAAGGAGCGAGATCGCCGGGAGCCCCTCAATTCCGGTGTTGCGTCGCTCGGGCCGGCAACGCAAACCCCCAGACCGTTACTCACCGTAGGGGGAGCAGAATGATGTATCCGTGACGTCACGCCAGCCGAAGCCGCCGTTATCACCACTGCTTCTTCTCCTTCCCTTCCCCTTAACCCCTCTCGCACAACGCTACATTAACCCGCGCTATCGCAATAAAGCTTTTGTCTTGGCCCAGCCACGGCCCTGGCGTGTTCGTTACAGTTCAAGCCCACCCGGTGGTGGTGCAGTGCTTTTTTTTCTTTGGGCTGATAGCTTTGAAGATATGTTCTGATGGTGGTGAGAGTGGAGCAGGACTGTCTCCGTGGCGCAATTGGCTAGCGTGATCGGCTGTTAACCGAAAGGTTGGAGGTTCGAGCCCACCCGGGGGTGGTGCGGCGCTTTTTTTCTTTGTGCTGATAGCTTTGAAGATATGTTCTGATGGCGGTGAGAGTGGAGCAGGACTGTCTCCGTGGCGCAATTGGCTAGCGTGATCGGCTGTTAACCGAAAAGTTGGAGGTTCGAGCCCACCCGGTGGGGGTGCGGTGGTTTTTTTTCTTTGGGCTGATAGCTTTGAAGATATGTTCTGATGGTGGTGAGAGTGGAGCAGGACTGTCTCCGTGGCGCAATTGGCTAGCGCGATCGGCTGTTAACCGAAAAGTCGGAGGTTCGAGCCCACCCACTGGTGGTGCGGCGCTTTTTTTGGGCTTATACCTTTGAAGATATGTTCTGATGGTGGTGAGAGTGGAGCAGGACTGTCTACATGGCAAAATTGGCTTGCGCGATCGGCTGTTAACCGAAAGGTTGGAGGTTCGAGCCCACCCAGTGGTGGTGCGGTGCTTTTTTTTCTTTGCGCTGATAGCTTTGAAGATATGTTCTGATGGTGGTGAGAGTAAAGCACGATTGTCTCCGTGGCGCAATAGGCTAGCGCGATCTGCTGTTAACCGAAAGGTTGGAGGTTCCAGCCCACCCGGTGGTGGTGCGGCGCTTTTTTTTTCTTTGGGCTGATAGCTTTGAAGATATGTTCTAATTGTGGTGAGAGTGGAGCAGGACTGTCTCCGTGGCGCAATTGGCCAGCGCGATCGGCTGTTAACCGAAAAGTTGGAGGTTCGATCCCACCCGGTGGTGGTGCGGTGCTTTTTTTTCTTTGGGCTGATAGCTTTGATGATATGATCTGATGGTGGTGAGAGATGAGCAAGACTGTCTCCGTGGCGCAATGGGCTAGCGCGATCGGCTGTTGACCGAAAGGTTGGAGTTTCGAGCCCTCCCGGGAGTGGTGTGTTGCTTTTTTCTTTGCGATGATAGCTTTGAAAATATGTTCTGATGGTGGTGAGAGTGGACCAAGACTGTCTCCGTGGCGCAATGGGCTAGCGCGATCGGCTGTTAACCGAAAGGTTGGAGTTTTGAGCCCTCCCGGGAGTGGTGTGTTGCTTTTTTCTTTGCGGTAATAGCTTTGAAGATATGTTCTGATGGTGGTGAGAGTGGAGCAGGACTGTCTTCGTGGCGCATATGGCTAGCGCGATCGGCTGTTAACCGAAATGTTGGAGGTTCTAGCCCAACCGGTGGTGATGCGGCGCTTTTTTTTCTTTGGGGTGATAGCTCTGAAGAAATGTTCTGACGGTGGTGAGAGTGGAGCACGACTGTCTCCGTGGGGCAATTGGCTAGCACGATCGGCTGTTACCCGAAAGGTTGGAGGTTCGAGCCCACCCGGTGGTGGTGCGGCGCTTTTTTTTTCTTTGGGGTGATAGCTCTGAATAAATGGTCTGACGGTGGTGAGAGTGGAGCAGGACGGTGCCCGTGGCGCAATTGGCTAGCGCAATCGGCTGTTAACCGAAAAGTTGGAGGTTCGAGCCCACCCGGTGGTGGTGCGGCGCTTTTTTTTCTATGGGCTGATAGCTTTGAAGATATGTTCTGATGGTGGTGAGAGTGGAGCACGACTGTCACCGTGGGGCAATTGGCTAGCACGATCGGCTGTTAACCGAAAGGATGGAGGTTCGAGCCCACCCGGTGGTGGTGCGGCGCTTTTTTTTTCTTTGGGGTGATAGCTCTGAAGAAATGGTCTGACGGTGGTGAGGGTGGAGCAGGACTTTCTCCGTGGCGCATTTGGCCAGCGCGATTGGCTTTTAACCGAAAAGTTGGAGGTTCGAGCCCTCCCGGGAGTGGTGTTTTGCTTTTTTCTTTGCGCTGATAGCTTTGAAGATATGTTGTGATGGTGGTGAGAGTGAAGCACGACTCTCTCCGTGGCGCAATGGGCTAGCGCGATCGGCTGTTAACCAAAAGGTTGGAGGTTCGAGCCCACACGGTGGTGGTGCGGTGCTTTTTTTTCTTTGGGCTGATAGCTTTGAAGTTATGTTCTGATGGTGGTGAGAAGGGAGCAAGACTGTCTCCGTGGCGCAATGGGCTAGCGCGATCGGCTGTTGACCGAAAGGTTGGAGTTTCGAGCCCTCCCTGGAGTGGTGTGTTGCTTTTTTCTTTGCGCTGATAGCTTTGAAGATATGTTCTGATGGTGGTGAGAGTGGAGCAAGACTGTCTCCGTGGCGCAATTGGCTAGCGTGATCGGCTGTTAACCGAAAGGTTGGAGGTTCGAGCCCACCCGGGGGTGGTGCGGCGCTTTTTTTCTTTGTGCTGATAGCTTTGAAGATATGTTCTGATGGCGGTGAGAGTGGAGCAGGACTGTCTCCGTGGCGCAATTGGCTAGCGTGATCGGCTGTTAACCGAAAAGTTGGAGGTTCGAGCCCACCCGGTGGGGGTGCGGTGGTTTTTTTCTTTGGGCTGATAGCTTTGAAGATATGTTCTGATGGTGGTGAGAGTGGAGCAGGACTGTCTCCGTGGCGCAATTGGCTAGCGCGATCGGCTGTTAACCGAAAAGTCGGAGGTTCGAGCCCACCCACTGGTGGTGCGGCGCTTTTTTTGGGCTTATACCTTTGAAGATATGTTCTGATGGTGGTGAGAGTGGAGCAGGACTGTCTACATGGCAAAATTGGCTTGCGCGATCGGCTGTTAACCGAAAGGTTGGAGGTTCGAGCCCACCCAGTGGTGGTGCGGTGCTTTTTTTTCTTTGCGCTGATAGCTTTGAAGATATGTTCTGATGGTGGTGAGAGTGGAGCAGGACTGTCTCCGTGGCGCAATTGGCCAGCGCGATCGGCTGTTAACCGAAAAGTTGGAGGTTCGATCCCACCCGGTGGTGGTGCGGTGCTTTTTTTTCTTTGGGCTGATAGCTTTGATGATATGATCTGATGGTGGTGAGAGATGAGCAAGACTGTCTCCGTGGCGCAATGGGCTAGCGCGATCGGCTGTTGACCGAAAGGTTGGAGTTTCGAGCCCTCCCGGGAGTGGTGTGTTGCTTTTTTCTTTGCGATGATAGCTTTGAAAATATGTTCTGATGGTGGTGAGAGTGGAGCAAGACTGTCTCCGTGGCGCAATGGGCTAGCGCGATCGGCTGTTAACCGAAAGGTTGGAGTTTTGAGCCCTCCCGGGAGTGGTGTGTTGCTTTTTTCTTTGCGGTAATAGCTTTGAAGATATGTTCTGATGGTGGTGAGAGTGGAGCAGGACTGTCTTCGTGGCGCATATGGCTAGCGCGATCGGCTGTTAACCGAAATGTTGGAGGTTCTAGCCCAACCGGTGGTGATGCGGCGCTTTTTTTTCTTTGGGGTGATAGCTCTGAAGAAATGTTCTGACGGTGGTGAGAGTGGAGCACGACTGTCTCCGTGGGGCAATTGGCTAGCGCGATCGGCTGTTACCCGAAAGGTTGGAGGTTCGAGCCCACCCGGTGGTGGTGCGGCGCTTTTTTTTTCTTTGGGGTGATAGCTCTGAATAAATGGTCTGACGGTGGTGAGAGTGGAGCAGGACGGTGCCCGTGGCGCAATTGGCTAGCGCAATCGGCTGTTAACCGAAAAGTTGGAGGTTCGAGCCCACCCGGTGGTGGTGCGGCGCTTTTTTTTCTATGGGCTGATAGCTTTGAAGATATGTTCTGATGGTGGTGAGAGTGGAGCACGACTGTCACCGTGGGACAATTGGCTAGCACGATCGGCTGTTAACCGAAAGGATGGAGGTTCGAGCCCACCCGGTGGTGGTGCGGCGCTTTTTTTTTCTTTGGGGTGATAGCTCTGAAGAAATGGTCTGACGGTGGTGAGGGTGGAGCAGGACTTTCTCCGTGGCGCATTTGGCCAGCGCGATTGGCTTTTAACCGAAAAGTTGGAGGTTCGAGCCCTCCCGGGAGTGGTGTCTTGCTTTTTTCTTTGCGCTGATAGCTTTGAAGATATGTTGTGATGGTGGTGAGAGTGAAGCACGACTCTCTCCGTGGCGCAATGGGCTAGCGCGATCGGCTGTTAACCAAAAGGTTGGAGGTTCGAGCCCACACGGTGGTGGTGCGGTGCTTTTTTTTCTTTGGGCTGATAGCTTTGAAGTTATGTTCTGATGGTGGTGAGAAGGGAGCAAGACTGTCTCCGTGGCGCAATGGGCTAGCGCGATCGGCTGTTGACCGAAAGGTTGGAGTTTCGAGCCCTCCCTGGAGTGGTGTGTTGCTTTTTTCTTTGCGCTGATAGCTTTGAAGATATGTTCTGATGGTGGTGAGAGTGGAGCAAGACTGTCTCCTTGGCGCAATGGGCTAGCGCGATCGGCTGTTAACCGTAAGGTTGGAGGTTCGAGCCCACCCTGTGGTGGTGCAGCGCTTTTTTTTTGGGCTGATAGCTTTGAAGATATGTTCTGATGGTGGTGAGAGTGGAGCAGGACTATCTCTGTGGCGCAATTGGCTAGCGCGATCGGCTGTTAACCGAAAAGTTGGAGGTTCGAGCCTACCAAGTGGTTGTGCGGCGCTTTTTTTTCTGGGGGCTGATAGCTTTGAAGATATGTTCTGATGGTGGTGAGAGTGGAGCAGGACTATCTCTGTGGCGCAATTGGCTAGCTTGATCGGCTGTTAACCGGAAAGTCTGAGGTTCGAGCCCACCCGGTGGTGGTGCGGCGCTTTTTTTTCTTTGGGCTGATAGCTTTGAAAATATGTTCTGATGGTGGTGAGAGTGGAGCAGGACTGTCTCCGTGGCGCAATTGGCTAGCGCGATCGGCTGTTAACCAAAAGGTCGGAGGTTCGAGCCCACCCAGTGGTGGTGCGGCGCTTTTTTTTCTTTGGGCTGATAGCTTTGAAGATATGTTCTTATGGTGGTGAGAGTGGAGCAGAACTGTCTCCGTGGCGCAATTGGCTAGCGCGATCGGCTGTTAACCGAAAAGTCGGAGGTTCGAGCCTACCCGGTGGTTGTGTGGCGCTTTTTTCTGTGGGCTGATAGCTTTGAAGATATGTTCTGATGGTGGTGAGAGTGAAGCAGGACTGTCTCCGTGGCGCAATTGGCTAGCGTGATCGGCTGTTAACCGAAAAGTTGGAGGTTCGAGCCCACCCGGTGGTGGTGCGGTGCTTTTTTTTCTTTGGGCTGATAGCTTTGAAGATATGTTCTGATGGTGGTTAGAGTGGAGCAGGACTGTCTCCATGGCGCAATTGGCTAGCGCGATCGGCTGTTAACCGAAAGGTTGGAGTTTTGATCCCTCCCGGGAGTGGTGTGTTGCTTTTTTCTTTGCGCTGATAGCTTTGAAGATATGTTCTGATGGTGGTGAGAGTGGAGCACGACTGTCTCCGTGGCGCAGTTGGCTAGCGCGATCGGCTGTTAACCGAAAGGTTGGAGGTTCGAGCCCACCCGGGGGTGGTGCGGCGCTTTTTTTCTTTGTGCTGATAGCTTTGAAGATATGTGCTGATGGTGGTGAGAGTGAAGCAGGACTGTCTCTGTGGCGCAATTGGCTAGCGCGAATGGCTGTTAACCGAAAGGTTTGAGGTTCGAGCCTACCCGGTGGTGGTGCGGCGCTTTTTTTCTTTGGGCTGATAGCTTTGAAGATATCTTCTGATGGTGGTGAGAGTTGAGCAGGACTGTCTCCATGGCGCAATTGGCGAGCACGATCGGTGTTAACCAAAAGGTCGGAGGTTCGAGCCCACCCGGTGGTGGTATGGCGCTTTTTTTTCTTTGGGCTGATAGCTTTGAAGATATGTTCTGATGGTGGTGAGAGTGAAGCAGGACTGTCTCCGTGGCGCATTGGCTAGCGCGATCGGCTGTTAACCGAAAGGTAGGAGTTTCGAGCCCACCCGGCGGTGGTGCGGCGCTTTTTTTTTCTTTGGGCTGATAGCTTTGAAGATATGTTCTGATGGTGGTGAGAGGAGAGCAGGACTGTCTCCGTGGCGCAATTGGCTAGCGCGATCGGCTGTTAACCGAAAGGTTGGAGTTTCGATCCCTCCCGGGAGTGGTGTGTTGCTTTTTTCTTTGCGCTGATAGCTTTGAAGATATGTTCTGATGGTGGTGAGAGTGGAGCACGACTGTCTCCGTGGCGCAGTTGGCTAGCGCGATCGGCTGTTAACCGAAAGGTTGGAGGTTCGAGCCCACCCGGGGGTGGTGCGGCGCTTTTTTTCTTTGTGCTGATAGCTTTGAAGATATGTTCTGATGGTGGTGAGAGTGGAGCAGGACTGTCTTCGTGGCGCAATTGGCTAGCGCGATTGGCTGTTAACCGAAAAGTTAGAGGTTCGAGCCCACCCGGTGGTGGTGCGGTGGTTTTTTTTCTTTGGGCTGATAGCTTTGAAGATATGTTCTGATGGTGGTGAGAGTGGAGCAGGACTGTCTCCGTGGCGCAATTGGCTAGCGCGATCGGCTGTTAACCGAAAAGTCGTAGGTTCGAGCCCACCCACTGGTGGTGCTGCGCTTTTTTTTGGGCTGATACCTTTGAAGATATGTTCTGATGGTGGTGAGAGTGGAGCAGGACTGTCTACATGGCAAAATTGGCTTGCGCGATCGGCAGTTAACCGAAAGGTTGGAGGTTCGAGCCCACCCAGTGGTGGTGTGGTGCTTTTTTTTCTTTGCACTGATAGCTTTGAAGATATGTTCTGATGGTGGTGAGAGTGGAGCACGATTGTCTCCGTGGCGCAATAGGCTAGCGCGATCTGCTGTTAACCGAAAGGTTGGAGGTTCCAGCCCACCCGGTGGTGGTGCGGCGCTTTTTTTTCTTTGGGCTGATAGCTTTGAAGATATGTTCTAATTGTGGTGAGAGTGGAGCAGGACTCTCTCCGTGGCGCAATTGGCCAGCGCGATCGGCTGTTAACCGAAAAGTTGGAGGTTCGATCCCACCCGGTGGTGGTGCGGTGCTTTTTTTTCTTTGGGCTGATAGCTTTGATGATATGATCTGATGGTGATGAGAGATGAGCAAGACTGTCTCCGTGGCGCAATGGGCTAGCGCGATCGGCTGTTGACCGAAAGGTTGGAGTTTCGAGCCCTCCCGGGAGTGGTGTGTTGCTTTTTTCTTTGCGATGATAGCTTTGAAGATATGTTCTGATGGTGGTGAGAATGGAGCAAGACTGTCTCCGTGGCGCAATGGGCTAGCGCGATCGGCTGTTAACCGAAGGGTTGGAGTTTTGAGCCCTCCCGGGAGTGGTGTGTTGCTTTTTTCTTTGCGGTAATAGCTTTGAAGATATGTTCTGATGGTGGTGAGAGTGGAGCAGGACTGTCTTCGTGGCGCAATTGGCTAGCGCGATCGGCTGTTAACCGAAATGTTGGAGGTTCTAGCCCAACCGGTGGTGGTGCGGCGCTTTTTTTTCTTTGGGGTGATAGCTCTGAAGAAATGTTCTGACGGTGGTGAGAGTGGAGCACGACTGTCTCCGTGGGGCAATTGGCTAGCGCGATCGGCTGTTACCCGAAAGGTTGGAGGTTCGAGCCCACCCGGTGGTGGTGCCGCGCTTTTTTTTTCTTTGGGGTGATAGCTCTGAATAAATGGTCTGACGGTGGTGAGAGTGGAGCAGGACGGTCCCCGTGGCGCAATTGGCTAGCGCAATCGGCTGTTAACCGAAAAGTTGGAGGTTCGAGCCCACCCGGTGGTGGTGCGGCGCTTTTTTTTCTATGGGCTGATAGCTTTGAAGATATGTTCTGATGGTGGTGAGAGTGGAGCACGACTATCACCGTGGGGCAATTGGCTAGCACGATCGGCTGTTAACCGAAAGGATGGAGGTTCGAGCCCACCCGGTGGTGGTGCGGCGCCTTTTTTTTTCTTTGGGGTGATAGCTCTGAAGAAATGGTCTGACGGTGGTGAGAGTGGAGCAGGACTTTCTCCGTGGCGCATTTGGCCAGCGCGATCGGCTGTTAACCGAAAAGTTGGAGGTTCGAGCCCTCCCGGGAGTGGTGTTTTGCTTTTTTCTTTGCGCTGATAGCTTTGAAGATATGTTCTAATGGTGGTGAGGGTGAAGCACGACTGTCTCCGTGGCGCAATTGGCTAGCGCGATCGGCTGTTGACCGAAAGGTTGGAGTTTCGAGCCCTCCCGGGAGTGGTGTGTTGCTTTTTTCTTTGCGCTGATAGCTTTGAAGATATGTTCTGATGGTGGTGAGAGTGGAGCAAGACTGTCTCCGTGGCGCAATGGGCTAGCGCGATCGGCTGTTAACCGTAAGGTTGGAGGTTCGAGCCCACCCGGTGGTGGTGCAGCGCTTTTTTTTTCTTTGGGCTGATAGCTTTGAAGATATGTTCTGATGGTGGTGAGAGTGGAGCAGGACTATCTCTGTGGCGCAATTGGCTAGCGCGATCGGCTGTTAACCGAAAAGTTGGAGGTTCGAGCCTACCAAGTGGTTGTGCGGCGCTTTTTTTTCTGTGGGCTGATAGCTTTGAAGATATGTTCTGATGGTGGTGAGAGTGGAGCAGGACTATCTCTGTGGCGCAATTGGCTAGCTTGATCGGCTGTTAACCGGAAAGTCTGAGGTTCGAGCCCACCCGGTGGTGGTGCGGCGCTTTTTTTTCTTTGGGCTGATAGCTTTGAAAATATGTTCTGATGGTGGTGAGAGTGGAGCAGGACTGTCTCCGTGGCGCAATTGGCTAGCGCGATCGGCTGTTAACCAAAAGGTCGGAGGTTCGAGCCCACCCAGTGGTGGTGCGCGGCGCTTTTTTTTCTTTGGGCTGATAGCTTTGAAGATATGTTCTTATGGTGGTGAGAGTGGAGCAGGACTGTCTCCGTGGCGCAATTGGCTAGCGCGATCGGCTGTTAACCGAAAAGTCGGAGGTTCGAGCCTACCCGGTGGTTGTGTGGCGCTTTTTTTTCTGTGGGCTGATAGCTTTGAAGATATGTTCTGATGGTGGTGAGAGTGAAGCAGGACTGTCTCCGTGGCGCAATTGGCTAGCGTGATCGGCTGTTAACCGAAAAGTTGGAGGTTCGAGCCCACCCGGTGGTGGTGCGGTGCTTTTTTTTCTTTGTGCTGATAGCTTTGAAGATATGTTCTGATGGTGGTGAGAGTGGAGCAGGACTGTCTCCATGGCGCAATTGGCTAGCGCGATCGGCTGTTAACCGAAAGGTTGGAGTTTTGATCCCTCCCGGGAGTGGTGTGTTGCTTTTTTCTTTGCGCTGATAGCTTTGAAGATATGTTCTGATGGTGGTGAGAGTGGAGCACGACTGTCTCCGTGGCGCAGTTGGCTAGCGCGATCGGCTGTTAACCGAAAGGTTGGAGGTTCGAGCCCACCCGGGGGTGGTGCGGCGCTTTTTTTCTTTGTGCTGATAGCTTTGAAGATATGTTCTGATGGTGGTGAGAGTGGAGCAGGACTGTCTCTGTGGCGCAGTTGGCTAGCGCGATTGGCTGTTAACCGAAAGGTTGGAGGTTCGAGCCTACCCGGTGGTGGTGCGGCGCTTTTTTTTCTTTGGGCTGATAGCTTTGAAGATATGTTCTTATGGTGGTGAGAGTGGAGCAGGACTGTCTCCGTGGCGCAATTGGCTAGCGTGATCGGCTGTTAACCGAAAAGTTGGAGGTTCGAGCCCACCCGGTGGTGGTGCGGTGCTTTTTTTCTTTGGGCTGATAGCTTTGAAGATATGTTCTGATGGTGGTGAGAGTGGAGCAGGACTGTCTCCATGGCGCAATTGGCTAGCGCGATCGGCTGTTAACCAAAAGGTCGGAGGTTCGAGCCCACCCGGTGGTGGTATGACGCTTTTTTTTCTTTGGGCTGATAGCTTTGAAGATATGTTCTGATGGTGGTGAGAGTGAAGCAGGACTGTCTCCGTGGCGCAATTGGCTAGCGCGATCGGCTGTTAACCGAAAGGTTGGAGTTTCGAGCCCACCCGGCGGTGGTGCGGCGCTTTTTTTTTTCTTTGGGCTGATAGCTTTGAAGATATGTTCTGATGGTGGTGAGAGTGGAGCACGACTGTCTGCGTGGCGCAGTTGGCTAGCGCGATCGGCTGTTAACCGAAAGGTTGGAGGTTCGAGCCCACCCGGTGTTGGTGCGGCGCTTTTTTTCTTTGTGCTGATAGCTTTGAAGATATGTTCTGATGGTGGCGAGAGTAGAGCAGGACTGTCTACGTGGCGCGATTGGCTAGCGCGATTGGCTGTTAACCGAAAGGTTGGAGGTTCGAGCCCACTCGGTGGTGGTGCGGTGGTTTTTTTTCTTTGAGCTGATAGCTTTGAAGATATGTTCTGATGGTGGTGAGTGTGGAGCAGGACTGTCTCCGTGGCGCAATTTGCTAGCGCGATCGGCTGTTAACCGAAAAGTCGGAGGTTCGAGCGCATCCAGTGGTGGTGGGGCGCTTTTTTTTTCTTTGGGCTGATACCTTTGAAGATATGTTCTGATGGTGGTGAGAGTGGAGCAGGACTGTCTCTATGGCGAAATTAGCTTGCGCGATCGGCTGTTAACCGAAAGGTTAGAGGTTCGGGCCCACCCGGTGGTGGTGCGGCGCTTTTTTTTCTTTGCGCTGATAGCTTTGAAGATATGTTCTGATGGTGGTGAGAGTGAAGCAGGACTGTCTCCGTGGCGCAATTGGCTAGCGCGATCGGCTGTTAACCGAAAGGTAGGAGTTTCGAGCCCACCCGGCGGTGGTGCGGCGCTTTTTTTTCTTTGGGCTGATAGCTTTGAAGATATGTTCTGATGGTGGTGAGAGTAGAGCAGGACTGTCTCCGTGGCGCAATTGGCTAGGGCGATCGGCTGTTAACCGAAAGGTTGGAGAATCGATCCCTCCCGGGAGTGGTGTGTTGCTTTTTTCTTTGCGCAGATAGCTTTGAAGATATGTTCTGATGGTGGTGAGAGTGGAGCACGACTGTCTCCGTGGCGCAGTTGGCTAGCGCGATCGGCTGTTAACCGAAAGGTTGGAGGTTCGAGCCCACCCGGGGGTGGTGCGGCGCTTTTTTTCTTTGTGCTGATAGCTTTGAAGACATGTTCTGATGGTGGTGAGAGTGGAGCAGGACTGTCTCCGTGGCGCAATTGGCTAGCGCGATCTGCTGTTAACCGAAAGGTTGGAGGTTCTAGCCCACCCGGTGGTGGTGCGGCGCTTTTTTTTCTTTGGGCTGATAGCTTTGAAGATATGTTCTAATTGTGGTGAGAGTGGAGCAGGACTGTCTCCGTGGCGAAATTTGCCAGCGCGATCGGCTGTTAACCGAAAAGTTGAAGGCTCGAGCCCACCCGGTGGTGGTGCGGTGCTTTTTTTTCTTTGGGCTGATAGCTTTGATGATATGATCTGATGGTGGTGAGAGATGAGCAAGACTGTCTCGGTGGCACAATGGGCTAGCGCGATCGGCTGTTGACCGAAAGGTTGGAGTTTTGAGCCCTCCCGGGAGTGGTGTGTTGCTTTTTTCTTTGCGGTAATAGCTTTGAAGATATGTTATGATGGTGGTGAGAGTGGAGCAGGACTGTCTTCGTGGCGCAATTGGCTAGCGCGATCGGCTGTTAACCGAAAGGTTCGAGGTTCTAGCCCAACCGGTGGTGGTGCGGCGCTTTTTTTTTCTTTGGGGTGATAGCTCTGAAGAAATGTTCTGACGGTGGTGAGAGTGGAGCACGACTGTCTCCGTGGGGCAATTGGCTAGCGCGATCGGCTGTTACCCGAAAGGTTGGAGGTTCGAGCCCACCCGGTGGTGGTGCGGCGCTTTTTTTTTCTTTGGGGTGATAGCTCTGAAGAAATGGTCTGACGGTGGTGAGAGTGGAGCAGGACTGTCTCCGTGGGGCAATTGGCTAGCGCGATCGGCTGTTACCCGAAAGGTTGGAGGTTCGAGCCCACCCGGTGGTGGTGCGGCGCTTTTTTTTCTTTGGGGTGATAGCTCTGAAGAAATGGTCTGACGGTGGTGAGAGTGGAGCAGGACGGTCCCCGTGGCGCAATTGGCTAGCGCAATCGGCTGTTAACCAAAAGTTGGAGGTTCGAGCCCACCCGGTGGTGGTGCGGCGCTTTTTTTCTATGGGCTGATGGCTTTGAAGATATGTTCTGATGGTGGTGAGAGTGGAGCACGACTGTCACCGTGGGGCAATTGGCTAGCACGATCGGCTGTTAACCGAAATGTTGGAGGTTGGAGCCCACCCGGTGGTGGTGCGGCGCTTTTTTTTTCTTTGGGGTGATAGCTCTGAAGAAATGGTCTGACGGTGGTGAGAGTGGAGCAGGACTTTCTCCGTGGCGCAATTGGCCAGCGCGATCGGCTGTTAACCGAAAAATTGGAGGTTCGAGCCCTCCCGGGAGTGGTGTTTTGCTTTTTTCTTTGCGCTGATAGCTTTGAAGATATGTTCTGATGGTGGTGAGAGTTAAGCACGACTGTCTCCGTGGCGCAATCGGCTAGCGCGATCGGCTGTTAACCAAAAGTTTGGAGGTTCGAGCCCACACGGTGGTGGTGCGGTGCTTTTTTTTCTTTGGGCTGATAGCTTTGAAGTTATGTTCTGATGGTGGTGAGAGAGAGCAAGACTGTCTCCGTGGCGCAATGGGCTAGCGCGATCGGCTGTTGACCAAAAGGTCGGAGGTTCGAGCCCACCCAGTGGTGGTGTGGCGCTTTTTTTTCTTCGGGCTGATAGCTTTGATGATATGTTCTTATGGTGGTGAGAGTGGAGCAGGTCTGTCTCCGTGGCGCAATTGGCTAGCGCGATCGGCTGTTAACCGAAAAGTTGGAGGTTCGAGCCTAACCGGTGGTTGTGCGGCGCTTTTTTTTCTGTGGGCTGATAGCTTTGAAGATATGTTCTGATGGTGGTGAGAGTGGAGCAGGACTATCTCCGTGGCGCAATTGGCTAGCTTGATCGGCTGTTAACCGGAAAGTTGGAGGTTCGAGCCCACCCGGTGGTGGTGCGGCGCTTTTTTTTCTTTGGGCTGATAGCTTTGAAAATATGTTATGATGGTGGTGAGAGTGGAGCAGGACTGTCTCCGTGGCGCAATTGGCTAGCGCGATCGGCTGTTAACCAAAAGGTCGGAGGTTCGAGCCCACCCAGTGGTGGTGCGGCGCTTTTTTTTCTATGGGGTGATAGCTTTGAAGATATATTCTAATTGTGGTGAGAGTTGAGCAGGACTTTCTCCGTGGCGCAATTGGCCAGCGCGATCGGCTGTTAACCGAAAAGTTGGAGGTTCGAGCCCTCCCGGGAGTGGTGTTTTGCTTTTTTCTTTGCGCTGATAGCTTTGAAGATATGTTCTGATGGTGGTGAGAGTGGAGCACGACTGTCTCCGTGGTGCAATTGGCTAGCGCGATCGGCTGTTAACCGAAAGGTTGGAGGTTCGAGCCCACCCGGTGGTGGTGCGGTGTTTTTTTTTTCTTTGAGCTGATAGCCTTGATGATATGATCTGATGGGGTGAGAGATGAGCAAGACTGTCTCCGTGGCGCAATGGGCTAGCGCGATCGGCTGTTGACCGAAAGGTTGGAGTTTCGAGCCCTCCCGGGAGTGGTGTGTTGCTTTTTTCTTTGCGATGATAGCTTTGAAGATATGTTCTGATGGTGGTGAGAGTGGAGCAAGACTGTCTCCGTGGCGCAATGGGCTCGCGCGATCGGCTGTTAACCGAAAGGTTGGAGTTTTGAGCCCTCCCGGGAGTGGTGTGTTGCTTTTTTTTTTCCGGTAATAGCTTTGAAGATATGTTCTGATGGTGGTAAGAGTGGAGCAGGACTGTCTTCGTTGCGCAATTGGCTAGCGCGATCGGCTGTTAACCGAAAGGTTGGAGGTTCTAGCCCAACCGGTGGTGATGCGGCGCTTTTTTTTTCTTTGGGGTGATAGCTCTGAAGAAATGTTCTGACGGTGGTGAGAGTGGAGCACGACTGTCTCCGTGGGGCAATTGGCTAGCGCGATCGGCTGTTGACCGAAAGGTTGGAGTTTCGAGCCCTCCCGGGAGTGGTGTGTTGCTTTTTTCTTCGGGCTGATAGCTTTGAACATAAGTTCTTATGGTGGTGAGAGTGGAGCAGGATTGTCTTCGTGGCGCAATTGGCTAGCGCGATCGGCTGTTAACCAAAAGGTCGGAGGTTCGAGCCCACCCAGTGGTGGTGCGGCGCTTTTTTTTCTATGGGGTGATAGCTTTGAAGATATATTCTAATTGTGGTGAGAGTTGAGCAGGACTTTCTCCGTGGCGCAATTGGCCAGCGCGATCGGCTGTTAACCGAAAAGTTGGAGGTTCGAGCCCTCCCGGGAGTGGTGTTTTGCTTTTTTTTGCGCTGATAGCTTTGAAGATATGTTCTGATGGTGGTGAGAGTGGAGCACGACTGTCTCCGTGGTGCAATTGGCTAGCGCGATCGGCTGTTAACCGAAAGGTTGGAGGTTCGAGCCCACCCGGTGGTGGTGCGGTGCTTTTTTTTTCTTTGGGCTGATAGCTTTGAAGTTATGTTCTGATGGTGGTGGGAAGGGAGCAAGACTGTCTCCGTGGCGCAATGGGCTAGCGCGATCGGCTGTTGACCGAAAGGTTGGAGTTTCGAGCCCTCCCGAGATTGGTGTGTTGCTTTTTTCTTCGGGCTGATAGCTTTGAAGATATGTTCTTATGGTGGTGAGAGTGGAGCAGGATTGTCTCCGTGGCGCAATTGGCTAGCGCGATCGGCTGTTAACCAAAAGGTCGGAGGTTCGAGCCCACCCAGTGGTGGTGCGGCGCTTTTTTTTCTTTGGGCTGATAGCTTTGAAGATATGTTCTTATGGTGGTGAGAGTGGAGCAGGACTGTCTCCGTGGCGCAATTGGCTAGCGCGATCGGCTGTTAACCGAAAGGTTGGAGGTTCGAGCCCACTCGGTGGTGGCACGGTGGTTTTTTTTCTTTGAGCTGATAGCTTTGAAGATATGTTCTGATGGTGGTGAGAGATGAGCAAGACTGTCTCCGTGGCGCAATGGGCTAGCGCGATCGGCTGTTGACCGAAAGGTTGGAGTTTCGAGCCCTCCCGGGAGTGGTGTGTTGCTTTTTTCTTTGCGATGATAGCTTTGAAGATATGTTCTGATGGTGGTGAGACCGGAGCAAGACTGTCTCCATGGCGCAATTGGCTAGCGCGATCGGCTGTTAACCGAAAAGTTGGAGGTTCGAGCCCACCCGGTGGTGGTGCGGTGCTTTTTTTTTCTTTGGGCTGATAGCTTTGATGATATGATCTGATGGTGGTGAGAGATGAGCAAGACTGTCTCCGTGGCGCAATTGGCTAGCGTGATCGGCTGTTAACCGAAAAGTTGGAGGTTCGAGCCCACCCGGTGGTGGTGCGGTGCTTTTTCTCTTTGGGCTGATAGTTTTGAAGATATCTTCTGATGGTGGTGAGAGTGGAACAGGACTGTCTCCATGGCGCAATTGGCGAGCGCGATCGGTGCTAACCAAAAGGTCGGAGGTTCGAGCCCACCCGGTGGTGGTATGGCGCTTTTTTTTTCTTTGGGCTGATAGCTTTGAAGATATGTTTTGATGGTGGTGAGAGTAGAGCAGGACTGTCTCCGTGGCGCAATTGGCTAGCGCGATCGGCTGTTAACCGAAAGGTTGGAGTTTCGATCCCTCTCGGGAGTGGTGTGTTGCTTATTTCTTTGCGCTGATAGCTTTGAAGATATGTTCTGATGGTGGTGAGAGTGGAGCAAGACTGTCTCCGTGGCGCAATTGGCCAGCGCGATCGGCTGTTAACCGAAAAGTTAGAGGTTCGAGCCCTCCCGGGAGTGGTGTTTTGCTTTTTTCTTTGCGCTGATAGCTTTGAAGATATGTTCTGATGGTGGTGAGAGTGAAGCACGACTGTCTCCGTGGCGCAATTGGCTAGCGCGATCGGCTATTAACCAAAAGTTTGGAGGTTCGAGCCCACACGGTGGTGGTGCGGTGCTTTTTTTTCTTTGGGCTGATAGCTTTGAAGTTATGTTCTGATGGTGGTGAGAGAGAGCAAGACTGTCTCCGTGGCGCAATGGGCTAGCGCGATCGGCTGTTGACCAAAAGGTCGGAGGTTCGAGCCCACCCAGTGGTGGTGTGGCGCTTTTTTTTCTTCGGGCTGATAGCTTTGATGATATGTTCTTATGGTGGTGAGAGTGGAGCAGGTCTGTCTCCGTGGCGCAATTGGCTAGCGCGATCGGCTGTTAACCGAAAAGTTGGAGGTTCGAGCCTAACCGGTGGTTGTGCGGCGCTTTTTTTTTCTGTGGGCTGATAGCTTTGAAGATATGTTCTGATGGTGGTGAGAGTGGAGCAGGACTATCTCCGTGGCGCAATTGGCTAGCTTGATCGGCTGTTAACCGGAAAGTTGGAGGTTCGAGCCCACCCGGTGGTGGTGCGGCGCTTTTTTTTCTTTGGGCTGATAGCTTTGAAAATATGTTATGATGGTGGTGAGAGTGGAGCAGGACTGTCTCCGTGGCGCAATTGGCTAGCGCGATCGGCTGTTAACCAAAAGGTCGGAGGTTCGAGCCCACCCAGTGGTTGTGCAGCGCTTTTTTTTCTGTGGGCTGATAGCTTTGAAGATATGTTCTGATGGTGGTGAGAGTGGAGCAGGACTATCTCCGTGGCGCAATTGGCTAGCTTGATCGGCTGTTAACCGGAAAGTTTAAGGTTCGAGCCCACCCGGTGGTGGTGCGGCGCTTTTTTTTCTTTGGGCTGATAGCTTTGAAAATATGTTCTGATGGTGGTGAGAGTGGAGCAGGACTGTCTCCGTGGCGCAATTGGCTAGCGCGATCGGCTGTTAACCAAAAGGTCGGAGGTTCGAGCCCACCCAGTGGTGGTGCGGCGCTTTTGTTTCTGTTGGCTGATAGCTTTGAAGATATGTTCTGATGGTGGTGAGAGTGGAGCACGACTGTCTCCGTGGGGAAATTGGCTAGCACGATCGGCTGTTAACCGAAATGTTGGAGGTTCGAGCCCACCCGGTGGTGGTGCGGCGCTTTTTTTTTCTTTGGTGTGATAGCTCTGAAGAAATGGTCTGACGGTGGTGAGAGTGGAGCAGGACTTTCTCCGTGGCGCAATTGGCTAGCGCGATCGGCTGGTAACCGAAATGTTGGAGGTTCGAGCCCACCCGGTGGTGGTGCGGCGCTTTTTTTTTCTTTGGTGTGATAGCTCTGAAGAAATGGTCTGACGGTGGTGAGAGTGGAGCAGGACTTTCTCCGTGGCGCAATTGGCCAGCGCGATCGGCTGTTAACCGAAAAGTTAGAGGTTCGAGCCCTCCCGGGAGTGGTGTTTTGCTTTTTTCTTTGCGCTGATAGCTTTGAAGATATGTTCTGATCGTGGTGAGAGTGAAGCACGACTGTCTCCGTGGCGCAATTGGCTAGCGCGATCGGCTATTAACCAAAAGTTTGGAGGTTCGAGCCCACACGGTGGTGGTGCGGTGCTTTTTTTTCTTTGGGCTGATAGCTTTGAAGTTATGTTCTGATGGTGGTGAGAGAGAGCAAGACTGTCTCCGTGGCGCAATGGGCTAGCGCGATCGGCTGTTGACCAAAAGGTCGGAGGTTCGAGCCCACCCGGTGGTGGTGCGGCGCTTTTTTTTTCTTTGGTGTGATAGCTCTGAAGAAATGGTCTGACGGTGGTGAGAGTGGAGCAGGACTTTCTCCGTGGCGCAATTGGCTAGCGCGATCGGCTGGTAACCGAAAAGTTGGAGGTTCGAGCCTACCCGGTGGTTGTGCGGCGCTTTTTTTTCTGTGGGCTGATAGCTTTGAAGATATGTTCTGATGGTGGTGAGAGTGGAGCAGGACTATCTCCGTGGCGCAATTGGCTAGCTTGATCGGCTGTTAACCGGAAAGTTGGAGGTTCGAGCCCACCCGGTGGTGGTGCGGCGCTTTTTTTTCTTTGGGCTGATAGCTTTGAAAATATGTTATGATGGTGGTGAGAGTGGAACAGGACTGTCTCCGTGGCGCAATTGGCTAGCGCGATCGGCTGTTAACCAAAAGGTCGGAGGTTCGAGCCCACCCAGTGGTGGTGCGGCGCTTTTTTTTCTTTGGGCTGATAGCTTTGAAGATATGTTCTGATGGTGGTAAGAGTGGAGCAGGACTGTCTCCGTGGCGCAATTGGCTTGCGTGATCGGCTGTTAACCGGAAAGTTGGAGGTTCGAGCCCACCCGGTGGTGGTGCGTCGCTTTTTTTCTTTGCGCTGATAGCTTTGAAGATATGTTCTGATGGTGGTGAGAGTGGAGCAGGATTGTCTCCGTGGCGCAATGGCTAGCGCGATCGGCTGTTAACAAAATGGTCGGAGGTTCGAGCCCACCCAGTGGTGGTGCGGCGCTTTTTTTTTTTCTTTGGGCTGATAGCTTTGAAGATATGTTCTTATGGTGGTGAGAGTGGAGCAGGACTGTCTCCGTGGCGCAATTGGCTAGCGCGATCGGCTGTTAACCGAAAATTCAGAGGTTGGAGCCTACCCGGTGGTTGTGCAGCGCTTTTATTTCTGTGGGTTGATAGCTTTGAAGATATGTTCTGATGGTGGTGAGAGTGGAGCAGGACTGTCTCCGTGGCGCAATTGGCTAGCTTGATCGGCTGTTAACCGGAAAGTTGGAGGTTCGAGCCCACCCGGTGGTGGTGCGGCGCTTTTTTTTCTTTGGGCTGATAGCTTTGAAAATATGTTATGATGGTGGTGAGAGTGGAACAGGACTGTCTCCGTGGCGCAATTGGCTAGCGCGATCGGCTGGTAACCGAAAAGTTGGAGGTTCGAGCCCACCCGGTGGTGGTGCGGCGCTTTTTTTTTCTTTGGTGTGATAGCTCTGAAGAAATGGTCTGACGGTGGTGAGAGTGGAGCAGGACTTTCTCCGTGGCGCAATTGGCTAGCGCGATCGGCTGGTAACCGAAAAGTTGGAGGTTCGAGCCTACCCGGTGGTTGTGCGGCGCTTTTTTTTCTGTGGGCTGATAGCTTTGAAGATATGTTCTGATGGTGGTGAGAGTGGAGCAGGACTATCTCCGTGGCGCAATTGGCTAGCTTGATCGGCTGTTAACCGGAAAGTTGGAGGTTCGAGCCCAACCGGTGGTGGTGCGGCGCTTTTTTTTCTTTGGGCTGATAGTTTTGAAGATATCTTCTGATGGTGGTGAGAGTGGAACAGGACTGTCTCCATGGCGCAACTGGCGAGCGCGATCGGTGTTAACCAAAAGGTCGGAGGTTCGAGCCCACCCAGTGGTGGTATGGCGCTTTTTTTTCTTTGGGCTGATAGCTTTGAAGATATGTTCTGATGGTGGTGAGAGTGAAGCAGGACTCTCCGTGGCGCAATTGGCTAGCGCGATCGGCTGTTAACCGAAAGGTAGGAGTTTCGAGCCCACCCGGCGGTGGTGCGGCGCTTTTTTTCTTTGGGCTGATAGCTTTGAAGATATGTTCTGATGGTGGTGAGAATAGAGCAGGACTGTCTCCGTGGCGCAATAGGCTAGCGCGATCGGCTGTTAACCGAAAGGTTGGAGTTTCGATCCCTCTCGGGAGTGGTGTGTTGCTTTTTTCTTTGCGCTGATAGCTTTGAAGATATGTTCTGATGGTGGTGAGAGTGGAGCAGGACTGTCTCCGTGGCGCAATTGGCTAGCGCGATCGGCTGTTAACCGAAAGGTTGGAGGTTCGAGCCCACTCGGTGGTGGTGCGGTGGTTTTTTTTCTTTGAGCTGATAGCTTTGAAGATATGTTCTGATGGTGGTGAGTGTGGAGCAGGACAGTCTCTGTGGCGCAATTGGCTAGCGCGATCGGCTGTTAACCGAAAAGTCGGAGGTTCGAGCCCATCCAGTGGTGGTGCGGCGCTTTTTTTTCTTTGGGCTGATACCATTGAAGATATGTTCTGATGGTGGTGAGAGTGGAGCAGGACTGTCTCTATGGCGAAATTGGCTTGCGCGATCGGCTGTTAACTGAAAGGTTAGAGGTTCGAGCCCACCCGGTGGTGGTGCGGCGCTTTTTTTTCTTTGCGCTGATAGCTTTGAAGATATGTTCTGATGGTGGTGAGAGTGGAGCACGATTGTCTCCGTGGCGCAATTGGCTAGCGCGATCTGCTGTTAACCGAAAGGTTGGAGGTTCGAGCCCACCCGGTGGTGGTGCGGTGCTTTTTTTTCTTTGGGCTGATAGCTTTGATGATATGATCTGATGGTGGTGAGAGATGAGCAAGACTGTCTCCGTGGCGCAATGGGCTAGCGCGATCGGCTGTTAACCGAAAGGTTGGAGTTTTGAGCCCTCCCGGGAGTGGTGTGTTGCTTTTTTCTTTGCGGTAATAGCTTTGAAGATATGTTCTGATGGTGGTAAGAGTGGAGCAGGACTGTCTTCGTTGCGCAATTGGCTAGCGCGATCGGCTGTTAACCAAAAGGTCGGAGGTTCGAGCCCACCCAGTGGTGGTGCGGCGCTTTTTTTTCTATGGGGTGATAGCTTTGAAGATATATTCTAATTGTGGTGAGAGTTGAGCAGGACTTTCTCCGTGGCGCAATTGGCCAGCGCGATCCGCTGTTAACCGAAAAGTTGGAGGTTCGAGCCCTCCCGGGAGTGGTGTTTTGCTTTTTTCTTTGCGCTGATAGCTTTGAAGATATGTTCTGATGGTGGTGAGAGTGGAGCACGACTGTCTCCGTGGTGCAATTGGCTAGCGCGATCGGCTGTTAACCGAAAGGTTGGAGGTTCGAGCCCACCCGGTGGTGGTGCGGTGTTTTTTTTTCTTTGAGCTGATAGCCTTGATGATATGATCTGATGGGGTGAGAGATGAGCAAGACTGTCTCCGTGGCGCAATGGGCTAGCGCGATCGGCTGTTGACCGAAAGGTTGGAGTTTCGAGCCCTCCCGGGAGTGGTGTGTTGCTTTTTTCTTTGCGATGATAGCTTTGAAGATATGTTCTGATGGTGGTGAGAGTGGAGCAAGACTGTCTCCGTGGCGCAATGGGCTCGCGCGATCGGCTGTTAACCGAAAGGTTGGAGTTTTGAGCCCTCCCGGGAGTGGTGTGTTGCTTTTTTCTTTGCGGTAATAGCTTTGAAGATATGTTCTGATGGTGGTAAGAGTGGAGCAGGACTGTCTTCGTTGCGCAATTGGCTAGCGCGATCGGCTGTTAACCGAAAGGTTGGAGGTTATAGCCCAACCGGTGGTGATGCGGCGCTTTTTTTTTCTTTGGAATGATAGCTCTGAAGAAATGTTCTGACGGTGGTGAGAGTGGAGCACGACTGTCTCCGTGGGGCAATTGGCTAGCGCGATCGGCTGTTGACCGAAAGGTTGGAGTTTCGAGCCCTCCCGGGAGTGGTGTGTTGCTTTTTTCTTCGGGCTGATAGCTTTGAACATAAGTTCTTATGGTGGTGAGAGTGGAGCAGGATTGTCTTCGTGGCGCAATTGGCTAGCGCGATCGGCTGTTAACCAAAAGGTCGGAGGTTCGAGCCCACCCAGTGGTGGTGCGGCGCTTTTTTTTCTATGGGGTGATAGCTTTGAAGATATATTCTAATTGTGGTGAGAGTTGAGCAGGACTTTCTCCGTGGCGCAATTGGCCAGCGCGATCGGCTGTTAACCGAAAAGTTGGAGGTTCGAGCCCTCCCGGGAGTGGTGTTTTGCTTTTTTTTGCGCTGATAGCTTTGAAGATATGTTCTGATGGTGGTGAGAGTGGAGCACGACTGTCTCCGTGGTGCAATTGGCTAGCGCGATCGGCTGTTAACCGAAAGGTTGGAGGTTCGAGCCCACCCGGTGGTGGTGCGGTGCTTTTTTTTTCTTTGGGCTGATAGCTTTGAAGTTATGTTCTGATGGTGGTGGGAAGGGAGCAAGACTGTCTCCGTGGCGCAATGGGCTAGCGCGATCGGCTGTTGACCGAAAGGTTGGAGTTTCGAGCCCTCCCGAGATTGGTGTGTTGCTTTTTTCTTCGGGCTGATAGCTTTGAAGATATGTTCTTATGGTGGTGAGAGTGGAGCAGGATTGTCTCCGTGGCGCAATTGGCTAGCGCGATCGGCTGTTAACCAAAAGGTCGGAGGTTGGAGCCCACCCAGTGGTGGTGCGGCGCTTTTTTTTCTTTGGGCTGATAGCTTTGAAGATATGTTCTTATGGTGGTGAGAGTGGAGCAGGACTGTCTCCGTGGCGCAATTGGCTAGCGCGATCGGCTGTTAACCGAAAGGTTGGAGGTTCGAGCCCACTCGGTGGTGGTGCGGTGGTTTTTTTTCTTTGAGCTGATAGCTTTGAAGATATGTTCTGATGGTGGTGAGAGATGAGCAAGACTGTCTCCGTGGCGCAATGGGCTAGCGCGATCGGCTGTTGACAGAAAGGTTGGAGTTTCGAGCCCTCCCGGGAGTGGTGTGTTGCTTTTTTCTTTGCGATGATAGCTTTGAAGATATGTTCTGATGGTGGTGAGACCGGAGCAAGACTGTCTCCATGGCGCAATTGGCTAGCGCGATCGGCTGTTAACCGAAAAGTTGGAGGTTCGAGCCCACCCGGTGGTGGTGCGGTGCTTTTTTTTCTTTGGGCTGATAGCTTTGATGATATGATCTGATGGTGGTGAGAGATGAGCAAGACTGTCTCCGTGGCGCAATTGGCTAGCGTGATCGGCTGTTAACCGAAAAGTTGGAGGTTCGAGCCCACCCGGTGGTGGTGCGGTGCTTTTTTTCTTTGGGCTGATAGTTTTGAAGATATCTTCTGATGGTGTTGAGAGTGGAACAGGACTGTCTCCATGGCGCAATTGGCGAGCGCGATCGGTGCTAACCAAAAGGTCGGAGGTTCGAGCCCACCCGGTGGTGGTATGGCGCTTTTTTTTTCTTTGGGCTGATAGCTTTGAAGATATGTTTTGATGGTGGTGAGAGTGAAGCAGGACTGTCTCCGTGGCGCAATTGGCTAGCGCGATAGGCTGTTAACCGAAAGGTAGGAGTTTCGAGCCCACCCGGCGGTGGTGCGGCGCTTTTTTTCTTTGGGCTGATAGCTTTGAAGATATGTTCTGATGGTGGTGAGAGTAGAGCAGGACTGTCTCCGTGGCGCAATTGGCTAGCGCGATCGGCTGTTAACCGAAAGGTTGGAGTTTCGATCCCTCTCGGGAGTGGTGTGTTGCTTATTTCTTTGCGCTGATAGCTTTGAAGATATGTTCTGATGGTGGTGAGAGTGGAGCAAGACTGTCTCCGTGGCGCAATTGGCCAGCGCGATCGGCTGTTAACCGAAAAGTTAGAGGTTCGAGCCCTCCCGGGAGTGGTGTTTTGCTTTTTTCTTTGCGCTGATAGCTTTGAAGATATGTTCTGATGGTGGTGAGAGTGAAGCACGACTGTCTCCGTGGCGCAATTGGCTAGTGCGATCGGCTATTAACCAAAAGTTTGGAGGTTCGAGCCCACACGGTGGTGGTGCGGTGCTTTTTTTTCTTTGGGCTGATAGCTTTGAAGTTATGTTCTGATGGTGGTGAGAGAGAGCAAGACTGTCTCCGTGGCGCAATGGGCTAGCGCGATCGGCTGTTGACCAAAAGGTCGGAGGTTCGAGCCCACCCAGTGGTGGTGTGGCGCTTTTTTTTCTTCGGGCTGATAGCTTTGATGATATGTTCTTATGGTGGTGAGAGTGGAGCAGGTCTGTCTCCGTGGCGCAATTGGCTAGCGCGATCGGCTGTTAACCGAAAAGTTGGAGGTTCGAGCCTACCCGGTGGTTGTGCGGCGCTTTTTTTTCTGTGGGCTGATAGCTTTGAAGATATGTTCTGATGGTGGTGAGAGTGGAGCAGGACTATCTCCGTGGCGCAATTGGCTAGCTTGATCGGCTGTTAAACGGAAAGTTGGAGGTTCGAGCCCACCCGGTGGTGGTGCGGCGCTTTTTTTTCTTTGGGCTGATAGCTTTGAAAATATGTTATGATGGTGGTGAGAGTGGAGCAGGACTGTCTCCGTGGCGCAATTGGCTAGCGCGATCGGCTGTTAACCAAAAGGTCGGAGGTTCGAGCCCACCCAGTGGTTGTGCGGCGCTTTTTTTTCTGTGGGCTGATAGCTTTGAAGATATGTTCTGATGGTGGTGAGAGTGGAGCAGGACTATCTCCGTGGCGCAATTGGCTAGCTTGATCGGCTGTTAACCGGAAAGTTTAAGGTTCGAGCCCACCCGGTGGTGGTGCGGCGCTTTTTTTTCTTTGGGCTGATAGCTTTGAAAATATGTTCTGATGGTGGTGAGAGTGGAGCAGGACTGTCTCCGTGGCGCAATTGGCTAGCGCGATCGGCTGTTAACCAAAAGGTCGGAGGTTCGAGCCCACCCAGTGGTGGTGCGGCGCTTTTGTTTCTGTTGGCTGATAGCTTTGAAGATATGTTCTGATGGTGGTGAGAGTGGAGCACGACTGTCTCCGTGGGGAAATTGGCTAGCGCGATCGGCTGTTACCCGAAAGGTTGGAGGTTCGAGCCCACCCGGTGGTGGTGCGGCACTTTTTTTTCTTTGGGGTGATAGCTCTGAAGAAATGGTCTGACGGTGGTGAGAGTGGAGCAGGACGGTCCCCGTGGCGCAATTGGCTAGCGCAATTGGCTGTTAACCAAAAGTTGGAGGTTCGAGCCCACCCGGTGGTGGTGCGGCGCTTTTTTTTCTATGGGCTGATGGCTTTGAAGATATGTTCTGATGGTGGTGAGAGTGGAGCACGACTGTCACCTTGGGGCAATTGGCTAGCACGATCGGCTGTTAACCGAAATGTTGGAGGTTCGAGCCCACCCGGTGGTGGTGCGGCGCTTTTTTTTTCTTTGGTGTGACAGCTCTGAAGAAATGGTCTGACGGTGGTGAGAGTGGAGCAGGACTTTCTCCGTGGCGCAATTGGCTAGCGCGATCGGCTGGTAACCGAAATGTTGGAGGTTCGAGCCCACCCGGTGGTGGTGCGGCGCTTTTTTTTTCTTTGGTGTGATAGCTCTGAAGAAATGGTCTGACGGTGGTGAGAGTGGAGCAGGACTTTCTCCGTGGCGCAATTGGCCAGCGCGATCGGCTGTTAACCGAAAAGTTAGAGGTTCGAGCCCTCCCGGGAGTGGTGTTTTGCTTTTTTCTTTGCGCTGATAGCTTTGAAGATATGTTCTGATCGTGGTGAGAGTGAAGCACGACTGTCTCCGTGGCGCAATTGGCTAGCGCGATCGGCTATTAACCAAAAGTTTGGAGGTTCGAGCCCACACGGTGGTGGTGCGGTGCTTTTTTTTCTTTGGGCTGATAGCTTTGAAGTTATGTTCTGATGGTGGTGAGAGAGAGCAAGACTGTCTCCGTGGCGCAATGGGCTAGCGCGATCGGCTGTTGACCAAAAGGTCGGAGGTTCGAGCCCACCCAGTGGTGGTGCGGCGCTTTTTTTTTTCTTTGGTGTGATAGCTCTGAAGAAATGGTCTGACGGTGGTGAGAGTGGAGCAGGACTTTCTCCGTGGCGCAATTGGCTAGCGCGATCGGCTGGTAACCGAAAAGTTGGAGGTTCGAGCCTACCCGGTGGTTGTGCGGCGCTTTTTTTTCTGTGGGCTGATAGCTTTGAAGATATGTTCTGATGGTGGTGAGAGTGGAGCAGGACTATCTCCGTGGCGCAATTGACTAGCTTGATCGGCTGTTAACAGGAAAGTTGGAGGTTCGAGCCCACCCGGTGGTGGTGCGGCGCTTTTTTTTCTTTGGGCTGATAGCTTTGAAAATATGTTATGATGGTGGTGAGAGTGGAACAGGACTGTCTCCGTGGCGCAATTGGCTAGCGCGATCGGCTGTTAACCAAAAGGTCGGAGGTTCGAGCCCACCCAGTGGTGGTGCGGCGCTTTTTTTTCTTTGGGCTGATAGCTTTGAAGATATGTTCTGATGGTGGTAAGAGTAAAGCAGGACTGTCTCCGTGGCGCAATTGGCTTGCGTGATCGGCTGTTAACCGGAAAGTTGGAGGTTCGAGCCCACCCGGTGGTGGTGCGTCGCTTTTTTTCTTTGCGCTGATAGCTTTGAAGATATGTTCTGATGGTGGTGAGAGTGGAGCAGGATTGTCTCCGTGGCGCAATGGCTAGCGCGATCGGCTGTTAACAAAATGGTCGGAGGTTCGAGCCCACCCAGTGGTGGTGCGGCGCTTTTTTTTTCTTTGGGCTGATAGCTTTGACGATATGTTCTTATGGTGGTGAGAGTGGAGCAGGACTGTCTCCGTGGCGCAATTGGCTAGCGCGATCGGCTGTTAACCGAAAATTCAGAGGTTGGAGCCTACCCGGTGGTTGTGCGGCGCTTTTATTTCTGTGGGTTGATAGCTTTGAAGATATGTTCTGATGGTGGTGAGAGTGGAGCAGGACTGTCTCCGTGGCGCAATTGGCTAGCTTGATCTGCTGTTAACCGGAAAGTTGGAGGTTCGAGCCCACCCGGTGGTGGTGCGGCGCTTTTTTTTCTTTGGGCTGATAGCTTTGAAAATATGTTATGATGGTGGTGAGAGTGGAACAGGACTGTCTCCGTGGCGCAATTGGCTAGCGCGATCGGCTGGTAACCGAAAAGTTGGAGGTTCGAGCCCACCCGGTGGTGGTGCGGCGCTTTTTTTTTTCTTTGGTGTGATAGCTCTGAAGAAATGGTCTGACGGTGGTGAGAGTGGAGCAGGACTTTCTCCGTGGCGCAATTGGCTAGCGCGATCGGCTGGTAACCGAAAAGTTGGAGGTTCGAGCCTACCCGGTGGTTGTGCGGCGCTTTTTTTTCTGTGGGCTGATAGCTTTGAAGATATGTTCTGATGGTGGTGAGAGTGGAGCAGGACTATCTCCGTGGCGCAATTGGCTAGCTTGATCGGCTGTTAACCGGAAAGTTGGAGGTTCGAGCCCACCCGGTGGTGGTGCGGCGCTTTTTTTTCTTTGGGCTGATAGTTTTGAAGATATCTTCTGATGGTGGTGAGAGTGGAACAGGACTGTCTCCATGGCGCAATTGGCGAGCGCGATCGGTGTTAACCAAAAGGTCGGAGGTTCGAGCCCACCCAGTGGTGGTATGGCGCTTTTTTTTCTTTGGGCTGATAGCTTTGAAGATATGTTGTGATGGTGGTGAGAGTGAAGCAGGATTGTCTCCGTGGCGCAATTGGCTAGCGCGATCGGCTGTTAACCAAAAGGTCGGAGGTTCGAGCCCACCCAGTGGTGGTGCGGCGCTTTTTTTTCTTTGGGCTGATAGCTTTGAAGATATGTTCTTATGGTGGTGAGAGTGGAGCAGGACTGTCTCCGTGGCGCAATTGGCTAGCGCGATCGGCTGTTAACCGAAAGGTTGGAGGTTCGAGCCCACTGGGTGGTGGTGCGGTGGTTTTTTTTCTTTGAGCTGATAGCTTTGAAGATATGTTCTGATGGTGGTGAGAGATGAGCAAGACTGTCTCCGTGGCGCAATGGGCTAGCGCGATCGGCTGTTGACCGAAAGGTTGGAGTTTCGAGCCCTCCCGGGAGTGGTGTGTTGCTTTTTTCTTTGCGATGATAGCTTTGAAGATATGTTCTGATGGTGGTGAGACCGGAGCAAGACTGTCTCCATGGCGCAATTGGCTAGCGCGATCGGCTGTTAACCGAAAAGTTGGAGGTTCGAGCCCACCCGGTGGTGGTGCGGTGCTTTTTTTTCTTTGGGCTGATAGCTTTGATGATATGATCTGATGGTGGTGAGAGATGAGCAAGACTGTCTCCGTGGCGCAATTGGCTAGCGTGATCGGCTGTTAACCGAAAAGTTGGAGGTTCGAGCCCACCCGGTGGTGGTGCGGTGCTTTTTTTCTTTGGGCTGATAGTTTTGAAGATATCTTCTGATGGTGGTGAGAGTGGAACAGGACTGTCTCCATGGCGCAATTGGCGAGCGCGATCGGTGCTAACCAAAAGGTCGGAGGTTCGAGCCCACCCGGTGGTGGTATGGCGCTTTTTTTTTCTTTGGGCTGATAGCTTTGAAGATATGTTTTGATGGTGGTGAGAGTGAAGCAGGACTGTCTCCGTGGCGCAATTGGCTAGCGCGATAGGCTG
The DNA here is from genome assembly GCF_043290135.1 of Rhipicephalus microplus. Taxonomy (NCBI): domain Eukaryota; kingdom Metazoa; phylum Arthropoda; class Arachnida; order Ixodida; family Ixodidae; genus Rhipicephalus; species Rhipicephalus microplus. The sequence goes on along the minus strand of NW_027464699.1, from coordinate 198,892 downwards.
TTAACCGAAAGGTAGGAGTTTCGAGCCCACCCGGCGGTGGTGCGGCGCTTTTTTTCTTTGGGCTGATAGCTTTGAAGATATGTTCTGATGGTGGTGAGAGTAGAGCAGGACTGTCTCCGTGGCGCAATTGGCTAGCGCGATCGGCTGTTAACCGAAAGGTTGGAGTTTCGATCCCTCTCGGGAGTGGTGTGTTGCTTATTTCTTTGCGCTGATAGCTTTGAAGATATGTTCTGATGGTGGTGAGAGTGGAGCAAGACTGTCTCCGTGGCGCAATTGGCCAGCGCGATCGGCTGTTAACCGAAAAGTTAGAGGTTCGAGCCCTCCCGGGAGTGGTGTTTTGCTTTTTTCTTTGCGCTGATAGCTTTGAAGATATGTTCTGATGGTGGTGAGAGTGAAGCACGACTGTCTCCGTGGCGCAATTGGCTAGCGCGATCGGCTATTAACCAAAAGTTTGGAGGTTCGAGCCCACACGGTGGTGGTGCGGTGCTTTTTTTTCTTTGGGCTGATAGCTTTGAAGTTATGTTCTGATGGTGGTGAGAGAGAGCAAGACTGTCTCCGTGGCGCAATGGGCTAGCGCGATCGGCTGTTGACCAAAAGGTCGGAGGTTCGAGCCCACCCAGTGGTGGTGTGGCGCTTTTTTTTCTTCGGGCTGATAGCTTTGATGATATGTTCTTATGGTGGTGAGAGTGGAGCAGGTCTGTCTCCGTGGCGCAATTGGCTAGCGCGATCGGCTGTTAACCGAAAAGTTGGAGGTTCGAGCCTACCCGGTGGTTGTGCGGCGCTTTTTTTTCTGTGGGCTGATAGCTTTGAAGATATGTTCTGATGGTGGTGAGAGTGGAGCAGGACTATCTCCGTGGCGCAATTGGCTAGCTTGATCGGCTGTTAACCGGAAAGTTGGAGGTTCGAGCCCACCCGGTGGTGGTGCGGCGCTTTTTTTTCTTTGGGCTGATAGCTTTGAAAATATGTTCTGATGGTGGTGAGAGTGGAGCAGGACTGTCTCCGTGGCGCAATTGGCTAGCGCGATCGGCTGTTAACCAAAAGGTCGGAGGTTCGAGCCCACCCAGTGGTGGTGCGGCGCTTTTGTTTCTGTTGGCTGATAGCTTTGAAGATATGTTCTGATGGTGGTGAGAGTGGAGCACGACTGTCTCCGTGGGGAAATTGGCTAGCGCGATCGGCTGTTACCCGAAAGGTTGGAGGTTCGAGCCCACCCGGTGGTGGTGCGGCACTTTTTTTTCTTTGGGGTGATAGCTCTGAAGAAATGGTCTGACGGTGGTGAGAGTGGAGCAGGACGGTCCCCGTGGCGCAATTGGCTAGCGCAATTGGCTGTTAACCAAAAGTTGGAGGTTCGAGCCCACCCGGTGGTGGTGCGGCGCTTTTTTTTCTATGGGCTGATGGCTTTGAAGATATGTTCTGATGGTGGTGAGAGTGGAGCACGACTGTCACCTTGGGGCAATTGGCTAGCACGATCGGCTGTTAACCGAAATGTTGGAGGTTCGAGCCCACCCGGTGGTGGTGCGGCGCTTTTTTTTTCTTTGGTGTGATAGCTCTGAAGAAATGGTCTGACGGTGGTGAGAGTGGAGCAGGACTTTCTCCGTGGCGCAATTGGCTAGCGCGATCGGCTGGTAACCGAAATGTTGGAGGTTCGAGCCCACCCGGTGGTGGTGCGGCGCTTTTTTTTTCTTTGGTGTGATAGCTCTGAAGAAATGGTCTGACGGTGGTGAGAGTGGAGCAGGACTTTCTCCGTGGCGCAATTGGCCAGCGCGATCGGCTGTTAACCGAAAAGTTAGAGGTTCGAGCCCTCCCGGGAGTGGTGTTTTGCTTTTTTCTTTGCGCTGATAGCTTTGAAGATATGTTCTGATCGTGGTGAGAGTGAAGCACGACTGTCTCCGTGGCGCAATTGGCTAGCGCGATCGGCTATTAACCAAAAGTTTGGAGGTTCGAGCCCACACGGTGGTGGTGCGGTGCTTTTTTTTCTTTGGGCTGATAGCTTTGAAGTTATGTTCTGATGGTGGTGAGAGAGAGCAAGACTGACTCCGTGGCGCAATGGGCTAGCGCGATCGGCTGTTGACCAAAAGGTCGGAGGTTCGAGCCCACCCGGTGGTGGTGCGGCGCTTTTTTTTTCTTTGGTGTGATAGCTCTGAAGAAATGGTCTGACGGTGGTGAGAGTGGAGCAGGACTTTCTCCGTGGCGCAATTGGCTAGCGCGATCGGCTGGTAACCGAAAAGTTGGAGGTTCGAGCCTACCCGGTGGTTGTGCGGCGCTTTTTTTTCTGTGGGCTGATAGCTTTGAAGATATGTTCTGATGGTGGTGAGAGTGGAGCAGGACTATCTCCGTGGCGCAATTGACTAGCTTGATCGGCTGTTAACCGGAAAGTTGGAGGTTCGAGCCCACCCGGTGGTGGTGCGGCGCTTTTTTTTCTTTGGGCTGATAGCTTTGAAAATATGTTATGATGGTGGTGAGAGTGGAACAGGACTGTCTCCGTGGCGCAATTGGCTAGCGCGATCGGCTGTTAACCAAAAGGTCGGAGGTTCGAGCCCACCCAGTGGTGGTGCGGCGCTTTTTTTTCTTTGGGCTGATAGCTTTGAAGATATGTTCTGATGGTGGTAAGAGTGGAGCAGGACTGTCTCCGTGGCGCAATTGGCTTGCGTGATCGGCTGTTAACCGGAAAGTTGGAGGTTCGAGCCCACCCGGTGGTGGTGCGTCGCTTTTTTTCTTTGCGCTGATAGCTTTGAAGATATGTTCTGATGGTGGTGAGAGTGGAGCAGGATTGTCTCCGTGGCGCAATGGCTAGCGCGATCGGCTGTTAACAAAATGGTCGGAGGTTCGAGCCCACCCAGTGGTGGTGCGGCGCTTTTTTTTTCTTTGGGCTGATAGCTTTGAAGATATGTTCTTATGGTGGTGAGAGTGGAGCAGGACTGTCTCCGTGGCGCAATTGGCTAGCGCGATCGGCTGTTAACCGAAAATTCAGAGGTTGGAGCCTACCCGGTGGTTGTGCGGCGCTTTTATTTCTGTGGGTTCATAGCTTTGAAGATATGTTCTGATGGTGGTGAGAGTGGAGCAGGACTGTCTCCGTGGCGCAATTGGCTAGCTTGATCGGCTGTTAACCGGAAAGTTGGAGGTTCGAGCCCACCCGGTGGTGGTGCGGCGCTTTTTTTTCTTTGGGCTGATAGCTTTGAAAATATGTTATGATGGTGGTGAGAGTGGAACAGGACTGTCTCCGTGGCGCAATTGGCTAGCGCGATCGGCTGGTAACCGAAAAGTTGGAGGTTCGAGCCCACCCGGTGGTGGTGCGGCGCTTTTTTTTTTTCTTTGGTGTGATAGCTCTGAAGAAATGGTCTGACGGTGGTGAGAGTGGAGCAGGACTTTCTCCGTGGCGCAATTGGCTAGCGCGATCGGCTGGTAACCGAAAAGTTGGAGGTTCGAGCCTACCCGGTGGTTGTGCGGCGCTTTTTTTTCTGTGGGCTGATAGCTTTGAAGATATGTTCTGATGGTGGTGAGAGTGGAGCAGGACTATCTCCGTGGCGCAATTGGCTAGCTTGATCGGCTGTTAACCGGAAAGTTGGAGGTTCGAGCCCACCCGGTGGTGGTGCGGCGCTTTTTTTTCTTTGGGCTGATAGTTTTGAAGATATCTTCTGATGGTGGTGAGAGTGGAACAGGACTGTCTCCATGGCGCAATTGGCGAGCGCGATCGGTGTTAACCAAAAGGTCGGAGGTTCGAGCCCACCCAGTGGTGGTATGGCGCTTTTTTTTCTTTGGGCTGATAGCTTTGAAGATATGTTCTGATGGTGGTGAGAGTGAAGCAGGACTGTCTCCGTGGCGCAATTGGCTAGCGCGATCGGCTGTTAACCGAAAGGTAGGAGTTTCGAGCCCACCCGGCGGTGGTGCGGCGCTTTTTTTCTTTGGGCTGATAGCTTTGAAGATATGTTCTAATGGTGGTGAGAATAGAGCAGGACTGTCTCCGTGGTGCAATAGGCTAGCGCGATCGGCTGTTAACCGAAAGGTTGGAGTTTCGATCCCTCTCGGGAGTGGTGTGTTGCTTTTTTCTTTGCGCTGATAGCTTTGAAGATATGTTCTGATGGTGGTGAGAGTGGAGCAGGACTGTCTCCGTGGCGCAATTGGCTAGCGCGATCGGCTGTTAACCGAAAGGTTGGAGGTTCGAGCCCACTCGGTGGTGGTGCGGTGGTTTTTTTTCTTTGAGCTGATAGCTTTGAAGATATGTTCTGATGGTGGTGAGTGTGGAGCAGGACTGTCTCTGTGGCGCAATTGGCTAGCGCGATCGGCTGTTAACCGAAAAGTCGGAGGTTCGAGCCCATCCAGTGGTGGTGCGGCGCTTTTTTTTTCTTTGGGCTGATACCTTTGAAGATATGTTCTGATGGTGGTGAGAGTGGAGCAGGACTGTCTCTATGGCGAAATTGGCTTGCGCGATCGGCTGTTAACCGAAAGGTTAGAGGTTCGAGCCCACCCGGTGGTGGGGCGGCGCTTTTTTTTCTTTGCGTTGATAGCTTTGAAGATATGTTCTGATGGTGGTGAGAGTGGAGCACGATTGTCTCTGTGGCGCAATTGGCTAGCGCGATCTGCTGTTAACCGAAAGGTTGGAGGTTCGAGCCCACCCGGTGGTGGTGCGGTGCTTTTTTTTCTTTGGGCTGATAGCTTTGATGATATGATCTGATGGTGGTGAGAGATGAGCAAGACTGTCTCCGTGGCGCAATGGGCTAGCGCGATCGGCTGTTGACCGAAAGGTTGGAGTTTCGAGCCCTCCCGGGAGTGGTGTGTTGCTTTTTTCTTTGCGATGATAGCTTTGAAGATATGTTCTGATGGTGGTGAGACCGGAGCAAGACTGTCTCCATGGCGCAATTGGCTAGCGCGATCGGCTGTTAACCGAAAAGTTGGAGGTTCGAGCCCACCCGGTGGTGGTGCGGTGCTTTTTTTTCTTTGGGCTGATAGCTTTGATGATATGATCTGATGGTGGTGAGAGATGAGCAAGACTGTCTCCGTGGCGCAATTGGCTAGCGTGATCGGCTGTTAACCGAAAAGTTGGAGGTTCGAGCCCACCCGGTGGTGGTGCGGTGCTTTTTTTCTTTGGGCTGATAGTTTTGAAGATATCTTCTGATGGTGGTGAGAGTGGAACAGGACTGTCTCCATGGCGCAATTGGCGAGCGCGATCGGTGTTAACCAAAAGGTCGGAGGTTCGAGCCCACCCGGTGGTGGTATGGCGCTTTTTTTTTCTTTGGGCTGATAGCTTTGAAGATATGTTCTTATGGTGGTGAGAGTGAAGCAGGACTGTCTCCGTGGCGCAATTGGCTAGCGCGATAGGCTGTTAACCGAAAGGTAGGAGTTTCGAGCCCACCCGGCGGTGGTGCGGCGCTTTTTTTCTTTGGGCTGATAGCTTTGAAGATATGTTCTGATGGTGGTGAGAGTAGAGCAGGACTGTCTCCGTGGCGCAATTGGCTAGCGCGATCGGCTGTTAACCGAAAGGTTGGAGTTTCGATCCCTCTCGGGAGTGGTGTGTTGCTTTTTTCTTTGCGCTGATAGCTTTGAAGATATGTTCTGATGGTGGTGAGAGTGGAGCAAGACTGTCTCCGTGGCGCAATTGGCCAGCGCGATCGGCTGTTAACCGAAAAGTTAGAGGTTCGAGCCCTCCCGGGAGTGGTGTTTTGCTTTTTTCTTTGCGCTGATAGCTTTGAAGATATGTTCTGATGGTGGTGAGAGTGAAGCACGACTGTCTCCGTGGCGCAATTGGCTAGCGCGATCGGCTATTAACCAAAAGTTTGGAGGTTCGAGCCCACACGGTGGTGGTGCGGTGCTTTTTTTTCTTTGGGCTGATAGCTTTGAAGTTATGTTCTGATGGTGGTGAGAGAGAGCAAGACTGTCTCCGTGGCGCAATGGGCTAGCGCGATCGGCTGTTGACCAAAAGGTCGGAGGTTTCGAGCCCACCCAGTGGTGGTGTGGCGCTTTTTTTTCTTCGGGCTGATAGCTTTGATGATATGTTCCTATGGTGGTGAGAGTGGAGCAGGTCTGTCTCCGTGGCGCAATTGGCTAGCGCGATCGGCTGTTAACCGAAAAGTTGGAGGTTCGAGCCTACCCGGTGGTTGTGCGGCGCTTTTTTTTCTGTGGGCTGATAGCTTTGAAGATATGTTCTGATGGTGGTGAGAGTGGAGCAGGACTATCTCCGTGGCGCAATTGGCTAGCTTGATCGGCTGTTAACCGGAAAGTTGGAGGTTCGAGTTTACCCGGTGGTGGTGCGGCGCTTTTTTTTCTTTGGGCTGATAGCTTTGAAAATATGTTATGATGGTGGTGAGAGTGGAGCAGGACTGTCTCCGTGGCGCAATTGGCTAGGGCTATCGGCTGTTAACCAAAAGGTCGGAGGTTCGAGCCCACCCAGTGGTTGTGCGGCGCTTTTTTTTCTGTGGGCTGATAGCTTTGAAGATATGTTCTGATGGTGGTGAGAGTGGAGCAGGACTATTTCCGTGGCGCAATTGGCTAGCTTGATCGGCTGTTAACCGGAAAGTTTAAGGTTCGAGCCCACCCGGTGGTGGTGCGGCGCTTTTTTTCTTTGGGCTGATAGCTTTGAAAATATGTTCTGATGGTTGTGAGAGTGGAGCAGGACTGTCTCCGTGGCGCAATTGGCTAGCGCGATCGGCTGTTAACCAAAAGGTCGGAGGTTCGAGCCCACCCAGTGGTGGTGCGGCGCTTTTGTTTCTGTTGGCTGATAGCTTTGAAGATATGTTCTGATGGTGGTGAGAGTGGAGCACGACTGTATCCGTGGGGAAATTGGCTAGCGCGATCGGCTGTTACCCGAAAGGTTGGAGGTTCGAGCCCACCCGGTGGTGGTGCGGCACTTTTTTTTCTTTGGGGTGATAGCTCTGAAGAAATGGTCTGACGGTGGTGAGAGTGGAGCAGGACGGTCCCCGTGGCGCAATTGGCTAGCGCAATTGGCTGTTAACCAAAAGTTGGAGGTTCGAGCCCACCCGGTGGTGGTGCGGCGCTTTTTGTTCTATGGGCTGATGGCTTTGAAGATATGTTCTGATGGTGGTGAGAGTGGAGCACGACTGTCACCTTGGGGCAATTGGCTAGCACGATCGGCTGTTAACCGAAATGTTGGAGGTTCGAGCCCACCCGATGGTGGTGCGGCGCTTTTTTTTTCTTTGGTGTGATAGCTCTGAAGAAATGGTCTGACGGTGGTGAGAGTGGAGCAGGACTTTCTCCGTGGCGCAATTGGCCAGCGCGATCGGCTGTTAACCGAAAAGTTAGAGGTTCGAGCCCTCCCGGGAGTGGTGTTTTGCTTTTTTCTTTGCGCTGATAGCTTTGAAGATATGTTCTGATGGTGGTGAGAGTGAAGCACGACTGTCTCCGTGGCGCAATTGGCTAGCGCGATCGGCTATTAACCAAAAGTTTGGAGGTTCGAGCCCACACGGTGGTGGTGCGGTGCTTTTTTTTCTTTGGGCTGATAGCTTTGAAGTTATGTTCTGATGGTGGTGAGAGAGAGCAAGACTGTCTCCGTGGCGCAATGGGCTAGCGCGATCGGCTGTTGACCAAAAGGTCGGAGGTTCGAGCCCACCCGGTGGTGGTGCGGCGCTTTTTTTTTCTTTGGTGTGATAGCTCTGAAGAAATGGTCTGACGGTGGTGAGAGTGGAGCAGGACTTTCTCCGTGGCGCAATTGGCTAGCGCGATCGGCTGGTAACCGAAAAGTTGGAGGTTCGAGCCTACCCGGTGGTTGTGCGGCGCTTTTTTTTTCTGTGGGCTGATAGCTTTGAAGATATGTTCTGATGGTGGTGAGAGTGGAGCAGGACTATCTCCGTGGCGCAATTCGCTAGCTTGATCGGCTGTTAACCGGAAAGTTGGAGGTTCGAGCCCACCCGGTGGTGGTGCGGCGCTTTTTTTTTCTTTGGGCTGATAGCTTTGAAAATATGTTATGATGGTGGTGAGAGTGGAGCAGGACTGTCTCCGTGGCGCAATTGGCTAGCGCGATCGGCTGTTAACCGAAAATTCGGAGGTTCGAGCCCATCCAGTGGTGGTGCGGCGCTTTTTTTTCTTTGGGCTGATACCTTTGAAGATATGTTCTGATGGTGGTGAGAGTGGAGCAGGACTGTCTCTATGGCGAAATTGGCTTGCGCGATCGGCTGTTAACCGAAAGGTTAGAGGTTCGAGCCCACCCGGTGGTGGTGCGGCGCTTTTTTTTCTTTGCGCTGATAGCTTTGAAGATATGTTCTGATGGTGGTGAGAGTGGAGCACGATTGTCTCCGTGGCGCAATTGGCTAGCGCGATCTGCTGTTAACCGAAAGGTTGGAGGTTCGAGCCCACCCGGTGGTGGTGCGGTGCTTTTTTTTCTTTGGGCTGATAGCTTTGATGATATGATCTGATGGTGGTGAGAGATGAGCAAGACTGTCTCCGTGGCGCAATGGGCTAGCGCGATCGGCTGTTGACCGAAAGATTGGAGTTTCGAGCCCTCCCGGGAGTGGTGTGTTGCTTTTTTCTTTGCGATGATAGCTTTGAAGATATGTTCTGATGGTGGTGAGACCGGAGCAAGACTGTCTCCATGGCGCAATTGGCTAGCGCGATCGGCTGTTAACCGAAAAGTTGGAGGTTCGAGCCCACCCGGTGGTGGTGCGGTGCTTTTTTTTCTTTGGGCTGATAGCTTTGATGATATGATCTGATGGTGGTGAGAGATGAGCAAGACTGTCTCCGTGGCGCAATTGGCTAGCGTGATCGGCTGTTAACCGAAAAGTTGGAGGTTCGAGCCCACCCGGTGGTGGTGCGGTGCTTTTTTTCTTTGGGCTGATAGTTTTGAAGATATCTTCTGATGGTGGTGAGAGTGGAACAGGACTGTCTTCATGGCGCAATTGGCGAGCGCGATCGGTGTTAACCAAAAGGTCGGAGGTTCGAGCCCACCCGGTGGTGGTATGGCGCTTTTTTTTTCTTTGGGCTGATAGCTTTGAAGATATGTTCTTATGGTGGTGAGAGTGAAGCAGGACTGTCTCCGTGGCGCAATTGGCTAGCGCGATAGGCTGTTAACCGAAAGGTAGGAGTTTCGAGCCCACCCGGCGGTGGTGCGGCGCTTTTTTTCTTTGGGCTGATAGCTTTGAAGATATGTTCTGATGGTGGTGAGAGTAGAGCAGGACTGTCTCCGTGGCGCAATTGGCTAGCGCGATCGGCTGTTAACCGAAAGGTTGGAGTTTCGATCCCTCTCGGGAGTGGTGTGTTGCTTTTTTCTTTGCGCTGATAGCTTTGAAGATATGTTCTGATGGTGGTGAGAGTGGAGCAAGACTGTCTCCGTGGCGCAATTGGCCAGCGCGATCGGCTGTTAACCGAAAAGTTAGAGGTTCGAGCCCTCCCGGGAGTGGTGTTTTGCTTTTTTCTTTGCGCTGATAGCTTTGAAGATATGTTCTGATGGTGGTGAGAGTGAAGCACGACTGTCTCCGTGGCGCAATTGGCTAGCGCGATCGGCTATTAACCAAAAGTTTGGAGGTTCGAGCCCACACGGTGGTGGTGCGGTGTTTTTTTTCTTTGGGCTGATAGCTTTGAAGATATGTTCTGATGGTGGTGAGAGAGAGCAAGACGGTCTCCGTGGCGCAATGGGCTAGCGCGATCGGCTGTTGACCAAAAGGTCGGAGGTTCGAGCCCACCCAGTGGTGGTGTGGCGCTTTTTTTTCTTCGGGCTGATAGCTTTGATGATATGTTCTTATGGTGGTGAGAGTGGAGCAGGTCTGTCTCCGTGGCGCAATTGGCTAGCGCGATCGGCTGTTAACCGAAAAGTTGGAGGTTCGAGCCTACCCGGTGGTTGTGCGGCGCTTTTTTTTCTGTGGGCTGATAGCTTTGAAGATATGTTCTGATGGTGGTGAGAGTGGAGCAGGACTATCTCCGTGGCGCAATTGGCTAGCTTGATCGGCTGTTAACCGAAAAGTTGGAGGTTCGAGCCCACCCGGTGGTGGTGCGGCGCTTTTTTTTCTTTGGGCTGATAGCTTTGAAAATATGTTATGATGGTGGTGAGAGTGGAGCAGGACTGTCTCCGTGGCGCAATTGGCTAGGGCGATCGGCTGTTAACCAAAAGGTCGGAGGTTCGAGCCCACCCAGTGGTTGTGCGGCGCTTTTTTTTCTGTGGGCTGATAGCTTTGAAGATATGTTCTGATGGTGGTGAGAGTGGAGCAGGACTATCTCCGTGGCGCAATTGGCTAGCTTGATCGGCTGTTAACCGGAAAGTTTAAGGTTCGAGCCCACCCGGTGGTGGTGCGGCGCTTTTTTTCTTTGGGGTGATAGCTTTGAAAATATGTTCTGATGGTTGTGAGAGTGGAGCAGGACTGTCTCCGTGGCGCAATTGGCTAGCGCGATCGGCTGTTAACCAAAAGGTCGGAGGTTCGAGCCCACCCAGTGGTGGTGCGGCGCTTTTGTTTCTCTTGGCTGATAGCTTTGAAGATATGTTCTGATGGTGGTGAGAGTGGAGCACGACTGTATCCGTGGGGAAATTGGCTAGCGCGATCGGCTGTTACCCGAAAGGTTGGAGGTTCGAGCCCACCCGGTGGTGGTGCGGCACTTTTTTTTCTTTGGGGTGATAGCTCTGAAGAAATGGTCTGACGGTGGTGAGAGTGGAGCAGGACGGTCCCCGTGGCGCAATTGGCTAGCGCAATTGGCTGTTAACCAAAAGTTGGAGGTTCGAGCCCACCCGGTGGTGGTGCGGCGCTTTTTTTTCTATGGGCTGATGGCTTTGAAGATATGTTCTGATGGTGGTGAGAGTGGAGCACGACTGTCACCTTGGGGCAATTGGCTAGCACGATCGGCTGTTAACCGAAATGTTGGAGGTTCGAGCCCACCCGGTGGTGGTGCGGCGCTTTTTTTTTCTTTGGTGTGATAGCTCTGAAGAAATGGTCTGACGGTGGTGAGAGTGGAGCAGGACTTTCTCCGTGGCGCAATTGGCTAGCGCGATCGGCTGGTAACCGAAATGTTGGAGGTTCGAGCCCACCCGGTGGTGGTGCGGCGCTTTTTTTTTTCTTTGGTGTGATAGCTCTGAAGAAATGGTCTGACGGTGGTGAGAGTGGAGCAGGACTTTCTCCGTGGCGCAATTGGCCAGCGCGATCGGCTGTTAACCGAAAAGTTAGAGGTTCGAGCCCTCCCGGGAGTGGTGTTTTGCTTTTTTCTTTGCGCTGATAGCTTTGAAGATATGTTCTGATCGTGGTGAGAGTGAAGCACGACTGTCTCCGTGGCGCAATTGGCTAGCGCGATCGGCTATTAACCAAAAGTTTGGAGGTTCGAGCCCACACGGTGGTGGTGCGGTGCTTTTTTTTCTTTGGGCTGATAGCTTTGAAGTTATGTTCTGATGGTGGTGAGAGAGAGCAAGACTGTCTCCGTGGCGCAATGGGCTAGCGCGATCGGCTGTTGACCAAAAGGTCGGAGGTTCGAGCCCACCCGGTGGTGGTGCGGCGCTTTTTTTTTCTTTGGTGTGATAGCTCTGAAGAAATGGTCTGACGGTGGTGAGAGTGGAGCAGGACTTTCTCCGTGGCGCAATTGGCTAGCGCGATCGGCTGGTAACCGAAAAGTTGGAGGTTCGAGCCTACCCGGTGGTTGTGCGGCGCTTTTTTTTCTGTGGGCTGATAGCTTTGAAGATATGTTCTGATGGTGGTGAGAGTGGAGCAGGACTATCTCCGTGGCGCAATTGACTAGCTTGATCGGCTGTTAACCGGAAAGTTGGAGGTTCGAGCCCACCCGGTGGTGGTGCGGCGCTTTTTTTTCTTTGGGCTGATAGCTTTGAAAATATGTTATGATGGTGGTGAGAGTGGAACAGGACTGTCTCCGTGGCGCAATTGGCTAGCGCGATCGGCTGTTAACCAAAAGGTCGGAGGTTCGAGCCCACCCAGTGGTGGTGCGGCGCTTTTTTTTCTTTGGGCTGATAGCTTTGAAGATATGTTCTGATGGTGGTAAGAGTGGAGCAGGACTGTCTCCGTGGCGCAATTGGCTTGCGTGATCGGCTGTTAACCGGAAAGTTGGAGGTTCGAGCCCACCCGGTGGTGGTGCGTCGCTTTTTTTCTTTGCGCTGATAGCTTTGAAGATATGTTCTGATGGTGGTGAGAGTGGAGCAGGATTGTCTCCGTGGCGCAATGGCTAGCGCGATCGGCTGTTAACAAAATGGTCGGAGGTTCGAGCCCACCCAGTGGTGGTGCGGCGCTTTTTTTTTTCTTTGGGCTGATAGCTTTGAAGATATGTTCTTATGGTGGTGAGAGTGGAGCAGGACTGTCTCCGTGGCGCAATTGGCTAGCGCGATCGGCTGTTAACCGAAAATTCAGAGGTTGGAGCCTACCCGGTGGTTGTGCGGCGCTTTTATTTCTGTGGGTTGATAGCTTTGAAGATATGTTCTGATGGTGGTGAGAGTGGAGCAGGACTGTCTCCGTGGCGCAATTGGCTAGCTTGATCGGCTGTTAACCGGAAAGTTGGAGGTTCGAGCCCACCCGGTGGTGGTGCGGCGCTTTTTTTTCTTTGGGCTGATAGCTTTGAAAATATGTTATGATGGTGGTGAGAGTGGAACAGGACTGTCTCCGTGGCGCAATTGGCTAGCGCGATCGGCTGGTAACCGAAAAGTTGGAGGTTCGAGCCCACCCGGTGGTGGTGCGGCGCTTTTTTTTTTCTTTGGTGTGATAGCTCTGAAGAAATGGTCTGACGGTGGTGAGAGTGGAGCAGGACTTTCTCCGTGGCGCAATTGGCTAGCGCGATCGGCTGGTAACCGAAAAGTTGGAGGTTCGAGCCTACCCGGTGGTTGTGCGGCGCTTTTTTTTCTGTGGGCTGATAGCTTTGAAGATATGTTCTGATGGTGGTGAGAGTGGAGCAGGACTATCTCCGTGGCGCAATTGGCTAGCTTGATCGGCTGTTAACCGGAAAGTTGGAGGTTCGAGCCCACCCGGTGGTGGTGCGGCGCTTTTTTTTCTTTGGGCTGATAGTTTTGAAGATATCTTCTGATGGTGGTGAGAGTGGAACAGGACTGTCTCCATGGCGCAATTGGCGAGCGCGATCGGTGTTAACCAAAAGGTCGGAGGTTCGAGCCCACCCAGTGGTGGTATGGCGCTTTTTTTTCTTTGGGCTGATAGCTTTGAAGATATGTTCTGATGGTGGTGAGAGTGAAGCAGGACTGTCTCCGTGGCGCAATTGGCTAGCGCGATCGGCTGTTAACCGAAAGGTTGGAGGTTCGAGCCCACTCGGTGGTGGTGTGGTGGTTTTTTTTCTTTGAGCTGATAGCTTTGAAGATATGTTCTGATGGTGGTGAGTGTGGAGCAGGACTGTCTCTGTGGCGCAATTGGCTAGCGCGATCGGCTGTTAACCGAAAAGTCGGAGGTTCGAGCCCATCCAGTGGTGGTGCGGCGCTTTTTTTTTCTTTGGGCTGATACCTCTGAAGATATGTTCTGATGGTGGTGAGAGTGGAGCAGGACTGTCTCTATGGCGAAATTGGCTTGCGCGATCGGCTGTTAACCGAAAGGTTAGAGGTTCGAGCCCACCCGGTGGTGGTGCGGCGCTTTTTTTTCTTTGCGCTGATAGCTTTGAAGATATGTTCTGATGGTGGTGAGAGTGGAGCACGATTGTCTCTGTGGCGCAATTGGCTAGCGCGATCTGCTGTTAACCGAAAGGTTGGAGGTTCGAGCCCACCCGGTGGTGGTGCGGTGCTTTTTTTTCTTTGGGCTGATAGCTTTGATGATATGATCTGATGGTGGTGAGAGATGAGCAAGACTGTCTCCGTGGCGCAATGGGCTAGCGCGATCGGCTGTTGACCGAAAGGTTGGAGTTTCGAGCCCTCCCGGGAGTGGTGTGTTGCTTTTTTCTTTGCGATGATAGCTTTGAAGATATGTTCTGATGGTGGTGAGACCGGAGCAAGACTGTCTCCATGGCGCAATTGGCTAGCGCGATCGGCTGTTAACCGAAAAGTTGGAGGTTCGAGCCCACCCGGTGGTGGTGCGGTGCTTTTTTTTCTTTGGGCTGATAGCTTTGATGATATGATCTGATGGTGGTGAGAGATGAGCAATACTGTCTCCGTGGCGCAATTGGCTAGCGTGATCGGCTGTTAACCGAAAAGTTGGAGGTTCGAGCCCACCCGGTGGTGGTGCGGTGCTTTTTTTCTTTGGGCTGATAGTTTTGAAGATATCTTCTGATGGTGGTGAGAGTGGAACAGGACTGTCTCCATGGCGCAATTGGCGAGCGCGATCGGTGTTAACCAAAAGGTCGGAGGTTCGAGCCCACCCGGTGGTGGTATGGCGCTTTTTTTTCTTTGGGCTGATAGCTTTGAAGATATGTTCTTATGGTGGTGAGAGTGAAGCAGGACTGTCTCCGTGGCGCAATTGGCTAGCGCGATAGGCTGTTAACCGAAAGGTAGGAGTTTCGAGCCCACCCGGCGGTGGTGCGGCGCTTTTTTTCTTTGGGCTGATAGCTTTGAAGATATGTTCTGATGGTGGTGAGAGTAGAGCAGGACTGTCTCCGTGGCGCAATTGGCTAGCGCGATCGGCTGTTAACCGAAAGGTTGGAGTTTCGATCCCTCTCGGGAGTGGTGTGTTGCTTTTTTCTTTGCGCTGATAGCTTTGAAGATATGTTCTGATGGTGGTGAGAGTGGAGCAAGACTGTCTCCGTGGCGCAATTGGCCAGCGCGATCGGCTGTTAACCGAAAAGTTAGAGGTTCGAGCCCTCCCGGGAGTGGTGTTTTGCTTTTTTCTTTGCGCTGATAGCTTTGAAGATATGTTCTGATGGTGGTGAGAGTGAAGCACGACTGTCTCCGTGGCGCAATTGGCTAGCGCGATCGGCTATTAACCAAAAGTTTGGAGGTTCGAGCCCACACGGTGGTGGTGCGGTGCTTTTTTTTCTTTGGGCTGATAGCTTTGAAGTTATGTTCTGATGGTGGTGAGAGAGAGCAAGACTGTCTCCGTGGCGCAATGGGCTAGCGCGATCGGCTGTTGACCAAAAGGTCGGAGGTTTCGAGCCCACCCAGTGGTGGTGTGGCGCTTTTTTTTCTTCGGGCTGATAGCTTTGATGATATGTTCCTATGGTGGTGAGAGTGGAGCAGGTCTGTCTCCGTGGCGCAATTGGCTAGCGCGATCGGCTGTTAACCGAAAAGTTGGAGGTTCGAGCCTACCCGGTGGTTGTGCGGCGCTTTTTTTTCTGTGGGCTGATAGCTTTGAAGATATGTTCTGATGGTGGTGAGAGTGGAGCAGGACTATCTCCGTGGCGCAATTGGCTAGCTTGATCGGCTGTTAACCGGAAAGTTGGAGGTTCGAGCCCACCCGGTGGTGGTGCGGCGCTTTTTTTTCTTTGGGCTGATAGCTTTGAAAATATGTTATGATGGTGGTGAGAGTGGAGCAGGACTGTCTCCGTGGCGCAATTGGCTAGGGCTATCGGCTGTTAACCAAAAGGTCGGAGGTTCGAGCCCACCCAGTGGTTGTGCGGCGCTTTTTTTTCTGTGGGCTGATAGCTTTGAAGATATGTTCTGATGGTGGTGAGAGTGGAGCAGGACTATCTCCGTGGCGCAATTGGCTAGCTTGATCGGCTGTTAACCGGAAAGTTTAAGGTTCGAGCCCACCCGGTGGTGGTGCGGCGCTTTTTTTCTTTGGGCTGATAGCTTTGAAAATATGTTCTGATGGTTGTGAGAGTGGAGCAGGACTGTCTCCGTGGCGCAATTGGCTAGCGCGATCGGCTGTTAACCAAAAGGTCGGAGGTTCGAGCCCACCCAGTGGTGGTGCGGCGCTTTTGTTTCTGTTGGCTGATAGCTTTGAAGATATGTTCTGATGGTGGTGAGAGTGGAGCACGACTGTATCCGTGGGGAAATTGGCTAGCGCGATCGGCTGTTACCCGAAAGGTTGGAGGTTCGAGCCCACCCGGTGGTGGTGCGGCACTTTTTTTTCTTTGGGGTGATAGCTCTGAAGAAATGGTCTGACGGTGGTGAGAGTGGAGCAGGACGGTCCCCGTGGCGCAATTGGCTAGCGCAATTGGCTGTTAACCAAAAGTTGGAGGTTCGAGCCCACCCGGTGGTGGTGCGGCGCTTTTTTTTCTATGGGCTGATGGCTTTGAAGATATGTTCTGATGGTGGTGAGAGTGGAGCACGACTGTCACCTTGGGGCAATTGGCTAGCACGATCGGCTGTTAACCGAAATGTTGGAGGTTCGATCCCACCCGATGGTGGTGCGGCGCTTTTTTTTTCTTTGGTGTGATAGCTCTGAAGAAATGGTCTGACGGTGGTGAGAGTGGAGCAGGACTTTCTCCGTGGCGCAATTGGCCAGCGCGATCGGCTGTTAACCGAAAAGTTAGAGGTTCGAGCCCTCCCGGGAGTGGTGTTTTGCTTTTTTCTTTGCGCTGATAGCTTTGAAGATATGTTCTGATGGTGGTGAGAGTGAAGCACGACTGTCTCCGTGGCGCAATTGGCTAGCGCGATCGGCTATTAACCAAAAGTTTGGAGGTTCGAGCCCACACGGTGGTGGTGCGGTGCTTTTTTTTCTTTGGGCTGATAGCTTTGAAGTTATGTTCTGATGGTGGTGAGAGAGAGCAAGACTGTCTCCGTGGCGCAATGGGCTAGCGCGATCGGCTGTTGACCAAAAGGTCGGAGGTTCGAGCCCACCCGGTGGTGGTGCGGCGCTTTTTTTTCTTTGGTGTGATAGCTCTGAAGAAATGGTCTGACGGTGGTGAGAGTGGAGCAGGACTTTCTCCGTGGCGCAATTGGCTAGCGCGATCGGCTGGTAACCGAAAAGTTGGAGGTTCGAGCCTACCCGGTGGTTGTGCGGCGCTTTTTTTTTCTGTGGGCTGATAGCTTTGAAGATATGTTCTGATGGTGGTGAGAGTGGAGCAGGACTATCTCCGTGGCGCAATTCGCTAGCTTGATCGGCTGTTAACCGGAAAGTTGGAGGTTCGAGCCCACCCGGTGGTGGTGCGGCGCTTTTTTTTTCTTTGGGCTGATAGCTTTGAAAATATGTTATGATGGTGGTGAGAGTGGAGCAGGACTGTCTCCGTGGCGCAATTGGCTAGCGCGATCGGCTGTTAACCGAAAATTCGGAGGTTCGAGCCCATCCAGTGGTGGTGCGGCGCTTTTTTTTCTTTGGGCTGATACCTTTGAAGATATGTTCTGATGGTGGTGAGAGTGGAGCAGGACTGTCTCTATGGCGAAATTGGCTTGCGCGATCGGCTGTTAACCGAAAGGTTAGAGGTTCGAGCCCACCCGGTGGTGGTGCGGCGCTTTTTTTTCTTTGCGCTGATAGCTTTGAAGATATGTTCTGATGGTGGTGAGAGTGGAGCACGATTGTCTCCGTGGCGCAATTGGCTAGCGCGATCTGCTGTTAACCGAAAGGTTGGAGGTTCGAGCCCACCCGGTGGTGGTGCGGTGCTTTTTTTTCTTTGGGCTGATAGCTTTGATGATATGATCTGATGGTGGTGAGAGATGAGCAAGACTGTCTCCGTGGCGCAATGGGCTAGCGCGATCGGCTGTTGACCGAAAGGTTGGAGTTTCGAGCCCTCCCGGGAGTGGTGTGTTGCTTTTTTCTTTGCGATGATAGCTTTGAAGATATGTTCTGATGGTGGTGAGACCGGAGCAAGACTGTCTCCATGGCGCAATTGGCTAGCGCGATCGGCTGTTAACCGAAAAGTTGGAGGTTCGAGCCCACCCGGTGGTGGTGCGGTGCTTTTTTTTCTTTGGGCTGATAGCTTTGATGATATGATCTGATGGTGGTGAGAGATGAGCAAGACTGTCTCCGTGGCGCAATTGGCTAGCGTGATCGGCTGTTAACCGAAAAGTTGGAGGTTCGAGCCCACCCGGTGGTGGTGCGGTGCTTTTTTTCTTTGGGCTGATAGTTTTGAAGATATCTTCTGATGGTGGTGAGAGTGGAACAGGACTGTCTTCATGGCGCAATTAGCGAGCGCGATCGGTGTTAACCAAAAGGTCGGAGGTTCGAGCCCACCCGGTGGTGGTATGGCGCTTTTTTTTTCTTTGGGCTGATAGCTTTGAAGATATGTTCTTATGGTGGTGAGAGTGAAGCAGGACTGTCTCCGTGGCGCAATTGGCTAGCGCGATAGGCTGTTAACCGAAAGGTAGGAGTTTCGAGCCCACCCGGCGGTGGTGCGGCGCTTTTTTTCTTTGGGCTGATAGCTTTGAAGATATGTTCTGATGGTGGTGAGAGTAGAGCAGGACTGTCTCCGTGGCGCAATTGGCTAGCGCGATCGGCTGTTAACCGAAAGGTTGGAGTTTCGATCCCTCTCGGGAGTGGTGTGTTGCTTTTTTCTTTGCGCTGATAGCTTTGAAGATATGTTCTGATGGTGGTGAGAGTGGAGCAAGACTGTCTCCGTGGCGCAATTGGCCAGCGCGATCGGCTGTTAACCGAAAAGTTAGAGGTTCGAGCCCTCCCGGGAGTGGTGTTTTGCTTTTTTCTTTGCGCTGATAGCTTTGAAGATATGTTCTGATGGTGGTGAGAGTGAAGCACGACTGTCTCCGTGGCGCAATTGGCTAGCGCGATCGGCTATTAACCAAAAGTTTGGAGGTTCGAGCCCACACGGTGGTGGTGCGGTGTTTTTTTTTCTTTGGGCTGATAGCTTTGAAGATATTTTCTGATGGTGGTGAGAGAGAGCAAGACGGTCTCCGTGGCGCAATGGGCTAGCGCGATCGGCTGTTGACCAAAAGGTCGGAGGTTCGAGCCCACCCAGTGGTGGTGTGGCGCTTTTTTTTCTTCGGGCTGATAGCTTTGATGATATGTTCTTATGGTGGTGAGAGTGGAGCAGGTCTGTCTCCGTGGCGCAATTGGCTAGCGCGATCGGCTGTTAACCGAAAAGTTGGAGGTTCGAGCCTACCCGGTGGTTGTGCGGCGCTTTTTTTTCTGTGGGCTGATAGCTTTGAAGATATGTTCTGATGGTGGTGAGAGTGGAGCAGGACTATCTCCGTGGCGCAATTGGCTAGCTTGATCGGCTGTTAACCGAAAAGTTGGAGGTTCGAGCCCACCCGGTGGTGGTGCGGCGCTTTTTTTTCTTTGGGCTGATAGCTTTGAAAATATGTTATGATGGTGGTGAGAGTGGAGCAGGACTGTCTCCGTGGCGCAATTGGCTAGGGCGATCGGCTGTTAACCAAAAGGTCGGAGGTTCGAGCCCACCCAGTGGTTGTGCGGCGCTTTTTTTTCTGTGGGCTGATAGCTTTGAAGATATGTTCTGATGGTGGTGAGAGTGGAGCAGGACTATCTCCGTGGCGCAATTGGCTAGCTTGATCGGCTGTTAACCGGAAAGTTTAAGGTTCGAGCCCACCCGGTGGTGGTGCGGCGCTTTTTTTCTTTGGGCTGATAGCTTTGAAAATATGTTCTGATGGTTGTGAGAGTGGAGCAGGACTGTCTCCGTGGCGCAATTGGCTAGCGCGATCGGCTGTTAACCAAAAGGTCGGAGGTTCGAGCCCACTCAGTGGTGGTGCGGCGCTTTTGTTTCTCTTGGCTGATAGCTTTGAAGATATGTTCTGATGGTGGTGAGAGTGGAGCACGACTGTATCCGTGGGGAAATTGGCTAGCGCGATCGGCTGTTACCCGAAAGGTTGGAGGTTCGAGCCCACCCGGTGGTGGTGCGGCACTTTTTTTTCTTTGGGGTGATAGCTCTGAAGAAATGGTCTGACGGTGGTGAGAGTGGAGCAGGACGGTCCCCGTGGCGCAATTGGCTAGCGCAATTGGCTGTTAACCAAAAGTTGGAGGTTCGAGCCCACCCGGTGGTGGTGCGGCGCTTTTTTTTCTATGGGCTGATGGCTTTGAAGATATGTTCTGATGGTGGTGAGAGTGGAGCACGACTGTCACCTTGGGGCAATTGGCTAGCACGATCGGCTGTTAACCGAAATGTTGGAGGTTCGAGCCCACCCGATGGTGTTGCGGCGCTTTTTTTTTCTTTGGTGTGATAGCTCTGAAGAAATGGTCTGACGGTGGTGAGAGTGGAGCAGGACTTTCTCCGTGGCGCAATTGGCCAGCGCGATCGGCTGTTAACCGAAAAGTTAGAGGTTCGAGCCCTCCCGGGAGTGGTGTTTTGCTTTTTTCTTTGCACTGATAGCTTTGAAGATATGTTCTGATGGTGGTGAGAGTGAAGCACGACTGTCTCCGTGGCGCAATTGGCTAGCGCGATCGGCTATTAACCAAAAGTTTGGAGGTTCGAGCCCACACGGTGGTGGTGCGGTGCTTTTTTTTCTTTGGGCTGATAGCTTTGAAGTTATGTTCTGATGGTGGTGAGAGAGAGCAAGACTGTCTCCGTGGCGCAAAGGGCTAGCGCGATCGGCTGTTGACCAAAAGGTCGGAGGTTCGAGCCCACCCGGTGGTGGTGCGGTGCTTTTTTTTCTTTGGGCTGATAGCTTTGAAGTTATGTTCTGATGGTGGTGAGAGAGAGCAAGACTGTCTCCGTGGCGCAATGGGCTAGCGCGATCGGCTGTTGACCAAAAGGTCGGAGGTTCGAGCCCACCCGGTGGTGGTGCGGCGCTTTTTTTTTCTTTGGTGTGATAGCTCTGAAGAAATGGTCTGACGGTGGTGAGAGTGGAGCAGGACTTTCTCCGTGGCGCAATTGGCTAGCGCGATCGGCTGGTAACCGAAAAGTTGGAGGTTCGAGCCTACCCGGTGGTTGTGCGGCGCTTTTTTTTTCTGTGGGCTGATAGCTTTGAAGATATGTTCTGATGGTGGTGAGAGTGGAGCAGGACTATCTCCGTGGCGCAATTGGCTAGCTTGATCGGCTGTTAACCGGAAAGTTGGAGGTTCGAGCCCACCCGGTGGTGGTGCGGCGCTTTTTTTTTCTTTGGGCTGATAGCTTTGAAAATATGTTATGATGGTGGTGAGAGTGGAGCAGGACTGTATCCGTGGCGCAATTGGCTAGCGCGATCGGCTGTTAACCAAAAGGTCGGAGGTTCGAGCCCACCCAGTGGTGGTGCGGCGCTTTTTTTTCTTTGGGCTGATAGCTTTGAAGATATGTTCTGATGGTGGTAAGAGTGGAGCAGGACTGTCTCCGTGGCGCAATTGGCTTGCGTGATCGGCTGTTAACCGGAAAGTTGGAGGTTCGAGCCCACCCGGTGGTGGTGCGTCGCTTTTTTTCTTTGCGCTGATAGCTTTGAAGATATGTTCTGATGGTGGTGAGAGTGGAGCAGGATTGTCTCCGTGGCGCAATGGCTAGCGCGATCGGCTGTTAACCAAATGGTCGGAGGTTCGAGCCCACCCAGTGGTGGTGCGGCGCTTTTTTTTTCTTTGGGCTGATAGCTTTGAAGATATGTTCTTATGGTGGTGAGAGTGGAGCAGGACTGTCTCCGTGGCGCAATTGGCTAGCGTGATCGGCTGTTAACCGAAAATTCAGAGGTTGGAGCCTACCCGGTGGTTGTGCGGCGCTTTTATTTCTGTGGGTTGGTAGCTTTGAAGATATGTTCTGATGGTGGTGAGAGTGGAGCAGGACTGTCTCCGTGGCGCAATTGGCTAGCGTGATCGGCTGTTAACCGAAAAGTTGGAGGTTCGAGCCCACCCCGTGGTGGTGCGGCGCTTTTTTTTTCTTTGGTGTGATAGCTCTGAAGAAATGGTCTGACGGTGGTGAGAGTGGAGCAGGACTTTCTCCGTGGCGCAATTGGCTAGCGCGATCGGCTGGTAACCGAAAAGTTGGAGGTTCGAGCCTACCCGGTGGTTGTGCGGCGCTTTTTTTTCTGTGGGCTGATAGCTTTGAAGATATGTTCTGATGGTGGTGAGAGTGGAGCAGGACTATCTCCGTGGCGCAATTGGCTAGCTTGATCGGCTGTTAACCGGAAAGTTGGAGGTTCGAGCCCACCCGGTGGTGGTGCGGCGCTTTTTTTTCTTTGGGCTGATAGTTTTGAAGATATCTTCTGATGGTGGTGAGAGTGGAACAGGACTGTCTCCATGGCGCAATTGGCGAGCGCGATCGGTGTTAACCAAAAGGTCGGAGGTTCGAGCCCACCCAGTGGTGGTATGGCGCTTTTTTTTCTTTGGGCTGATAGCTTTGAAGATATGTTCTGATGGTGGTGAGAGTGAAGCAGGACTGTCTCCGTGGCGCAATTGGCTAGCGCGATCGGCTGTTAACCGAAAGGTAGGAGTTTCGAGCCCACCCGGCGGTGGTGCGGCGCTTTTTTTCTTTGGGCTCATAGCTTTGAAGATATGTTCTGATGGTGGTGAGAATAGAGCAGGACTGTCTCCGTGGCGCAATAGGCTAGCGCGATCGGCTGTTAACCGAAAGGTTGGAGTTTCGATCCCTCTCGGGAGTGGTGTGTTGCTTTTTTCTTTGCGCTGATAGCTTTGAAGATATGTTCTGATGGTGGTGAGAGTGGAGCAGGACTGTCTCCGTGGCGCAATTGGCTAGCGTGATCGGCTGTTAACCGAAAAGTTGGAGGTTCGAGCCCACCCGGTGGTGGTGCGGTGCTTTTTTTCTTTGGGCTGATAGTTTTGAAGATATCTTCTGATGGTGGTGAGAGTGGAACAGGACTGTCTCTATGGCGCAATTGGCGAGCGCGATCGGTGTTAACCAAAAGGTCGGAGGTTCGAGCCCACCCGGTGGTGGTATGGCGCTTTTTTTTCTTTGGGCTGATAGCTTTGAAGATATGTTCTGATGGTGGTGAGAGTGAAGCAGGGCTGTCTCCGTGGCGCAATTGGCTAGCGCGATAGGCTGTTAACCGAAAGGTAGGAGTTTCGAGCCCACCCAGCGGTGGTGCGGCGCTTTTTTTCTTTGGGCTGATAGCTTTGAAGATATGTTCTGATGGTGGTGAGTGTAGAGCAGGACTGTCTCCGTGGCGCAATTGGCTAGCGCGATCGGCTGTTAACCGAAAGGTTGGAGTTTCGATCCCTCTCGGGAGTGGTGTGTTGCTTTTTTCTTTGCGCTGATAGCTTTGAAGATATGTTCTGATGGTGGTGAGAGTGGAGCAAGACTGTCTCCGTGGCGCAATTGGCCAGCGCGATCGGCTGTTAAACGAAAAGTTAGAGGTTCGAGCCCTCCCGGGAGTGGTGTTTTACTTTTTTCTTTGCGCTGATAGCTTTGAAGATATGTTCTGATGGTGGTGAGAGTGAAGCACGACTGTCTCCGTGGCGCAATTGGCTAGCGCGATCGGCTATTAACCGGAAAGTGTGAGGTTCGAGCCCACCCGGTGGTGGTGCGGCGCTTTTTTTTCTTTGGGCTGATAGCTTTGAAAATATGTTATGATGGTGGTGAGAGTGGAGCAGGACTGTCTCCGTGGCGCAATTGGCTAGCGCGATCGGCTGTTAACCAAAAGGTCGGAGGTTCGAGCCCACCCAGTGGTTGTGCGGCGCTTTTTTTTCTGTGGGCTGATAGCTTTGAAGATATGTTCTGATGGTGGTGAGAGTGGAGCACGACTGTCTCCGTGGGGAAATTGGCTAGCGCGATCGGCTGTTACCCGAAAGGTTGGAGGTTCGAGCCCCCCGGTGGTGGTGCGGCACTTTTTTTTCTTTGGGGTGATAGCTCTGAAGAAATGGTCTGACGGTGGTGAGAGTGGAGCAGGACGGTCCCCGTGGCGCAATTGGCTAGCGCAATCGGCTGTTAACCAAAAGTTGGAGGTTCGAGCCCACCCGGTGGTGGTGCGGCGCTTTTTTTTCTATGGGCTGATGGCTTTGAAGATATGTTCTGATGGTGGTGAGAGTGGAGCACGACTGTCACCTTGGGGCGATTGGCTAGCCCGATCGGCTGTTAACCGAAATGTTGGAGGTTCGAGCCCACCCGGTGGTGTTGCGGCGCTTTTTTTTTCTTTGGTGTGATAGCTCTGAAGAAATGGTCTGACGGTGGTGAGAGTGGAGCAGGACTTTCTCCGTGGCGCAATTGGCCAGCGCGATCGGCTGTTAACCGAAAAGTTAGAGGTTCGAGCCCTCCCGGGAGTGGTGTTTTGCTTTTTTCTTTGCGCTGATAGCTTTGAAGATATGTTCTGATGGTGGTGAGAGTGAAGCACGACTGTCTCCGTGGCGCAATTGGCTAGCGCGATCGGCTATTAACCAAAAGTTTGGAGGTTCGAGCCCACACGGTGGTGGTGCGGTGCTTTTTTTTCTTTGGGCTGATAGCTTTGAAGTTATGTTCTGATGGTGGTGAGAGAGAGCAAGACTGTCTCCGTGGCGCAATGGGCTAGCGCGATCGGCTGTTGACCAAAAGGTCGGAGGTTCGAGCCCACCCAGTGGTGGTGTGGTGCTTTTTTTTCTTCGGGCTGATAGCTTTGATGATATGTTCTTATGGTGGTGAGAGTGGAGCAGGTCTGTCTCCGTGGCGCAATTGGCTAGCGCGATCGGCTGTTAACCGAAAAGTTGGAGGTTCGAGCCTACCCGGTGGTTGTGCGGCGCTTTTTTTTTCTGTGGGCTGATAGCTTTGAAGATATGTTCTGATGGTGGTGAGAGTGGAGCAGGACTATCTCCGTGGCGCAATTGGCCAGCTTGATCGGCTGTTAACCGGAAAGTTGGAGGTTCGAGACCACCCGGTGGTGGTGCGTCGCTTTTTTTCTTTGCGCTGATAGCTTTGAAGATATGTTCTGATGGTGGTGAGAGTGGAGCAGGATTGTCTCCGTGGCGCAATGGCTAGCGCGATCGGCTGTTAACCAAATGGTCGGAGGTTCGAGCCCACCCAGTGGTGGTGCGGCGCTTTTTTTTTTCTTTGGGCTGATAGCTTTGAAGATATGTTCTTATGGTGGTGAGAGTGGAGCAGGACTGTCTCCGTGGCGCAATTGGCTAGCGCGATCGGCTGTTAACCGAAAATTCAGAGGTTGGAGCCTACCCGGTGGTTGTGCGGCGCTTTTATTTCTGTGGGTTGATAGCTTTGAAGATATGTTCTGATGGTGGTGAGAGTGGAGCAGGACTGTCTCCGTGGCGCAATTGGCTAGATTGATCGGCTGTTAACCGAAAAGTTGGAGGTTCGAGCCCACCCGGTGGTGGTGCGGTGCTTTTTTTCTTTGGGCTGATAGTTTTGAAGATATCTTCTGATGGTGGTGAGAGTGGAACAGGACTGTCTCCATGGCGCAATTGGCGAGCGCGATCGGTGTTAACCAAAAGGTCGGAGGTTCGAGCCCACCCAGTGGTGGTATGGCGCTTTTTTTTCTTTGGGCTGATAGCTTTGAAGATATGTTCTGATGGTGGTGAGAGTGAAGCAGGACTGTCTCCGTGGCGCAATTGGCTAGCGCGATCGGCTGTTAACCGAAAGGTAGGAGTTTCGAGCCCACCCGGCGGTGGTGCGGCGCTTTTTTTCTTTGGGCTGATAGCTTTGAAGATATGTTCTGATGGTGGTGAGAATAGAGCAGGACTGTCTCCGTGGCGCAATTGGCTAGCGCGATCGGCTGTTAACCGAAAGGTTGGAGTTTCGATCCCTCTCGGGAGTGGTGTGTTGCTTTTTTCTTTGCGCTGATAGCTTTGAAGATATGTTCTGATGGTGGTGAGAGTGGAGCAGGACTGTCTCCGTGGCGCAATTGGCTAGCGTGATCGGCTGTTAACCGAAAAGTTGGAGGTTCGAGCCCACCCGGTGGTGGTGCGGTGCTTTTTTTCTTTGGGCTGATAGTTTTGAAGATATCTTCTGATGGTGGTGAGAGTGGAACAGGACTGTCTCCATGGCGCAATTGGCGAGCGCGATCGGTGTTAACCAAAAGGTCGGAGGTTCGAGCCCACCCGGTGGTGGTATGGCGCTTTTTTTTCTTTGGGCTGATAGCTTTGAAGATATGTTCTGATGGTGGTGAGAGTGAAGCAGGACTGTCTCCGTGGCGCAATTGGCTAGCGCGATAGGCTGTTAACCGAAAGGTAGGAGTTTCGAGCCCACCCGGCGGTGGTGCGGCGCTTTTTTTCTTTGGGCTGATAGCTTTGAAGATATGTTCTGATGGTGGTGAGAGTAGAGCAGGACTGTCTCCGTGGCGCAATTGGCTAGCGCGATCGGCTGTTAACCGAAAGGTTGGAGTTTCGATCCCTCTCGGGAGTGGTGTGTTGCTTTTTTCTTTGCGCTGATAGCTTTGAAGATATGTTCTGATGGTGGTGAGAGTGGAGCACGACTGTCTCCGTGGCGCAGCTGGCTAGCGCGATCGGCTGTTAACCGAAAGGTTGGAGGTTCGAGCCCACCCGGGGGTGGTGCGGCGCTTTTTTTCTTTGTGCTGATAGCTTTGAAGATATGTTCTGATGGTGGTGAGAGTGGAGCAGGACTGTCTCCGTGGCGCAATAGGCTAGCGCGATCTGCTGTTAACCGAAAGGTTGGAGGTTCGAGCCCACCCGGTGGTGGTGCGGCGCTTTTTTTTCTTTGGGCTGATAGCTTTGAATATAAGTTCTAATTGTGGTGAGAGTGGAGCAGGACTGTCTCCGTGGCGCAATTTGCCAGCGCGATCGGCTGTTAACCGAAAAGTTGTAGGTTCGAGCCCACCCGGTGGTGGTGCGGTGCTTTTTTTTCTTTGGGCTGATAGCTTTGATGATATGATCTGATGGTGGTGAGAGATGAGCAAGACTGTCTCCGTGGCGCAATGGGCTAGCGCGATCGGCTGTTGACCGAAAGGTTGGAGTTTCGAGCCCTCCCGGGAGTGGTGTGTTGCTTTTTACTTTGCGATGATAGTTTGAAGATATGTTCTGATGGTGGTGAGAGTGGAGCAAGACTGTCTCCGTGGCGCATTGGGCTAGCGCGATCGGCTGTTAACCGAAAGGTTGGAGTTTTGAGCCCTCCCGGGAGTGGTGTGTTGCTTTTTTCTTTGCGGTAATAGCTTTGAAGATATGTTCTGATGGTGGTGAGAGTGGAGCAGGACTGTCTTCGTGGCGCAATTGGCTAGCGCGATCGGCTGTTAACCGAAAGGTTCGAGGTTCTAGCCCAACCGGTGCTGGTGCGGCGCTTTTTTTTTCTTTGGGGTGATAGCTCTGAAGAAATGTTCTGACGGTGGTGAGAGTGGAGCACGACTGTCTCCGTGGGGCAATTGGCTAGCGCGATCGGCTGTTACCCGAAAGGTTGGAGGTTCGAGCCCACCCGGTGGTGGTGCGGCGCTTTTTTTTCTATGGGCTGATAGCTTTGAAGATATGTTCTGATGGTGGTGAGAGTGGAGCACGACTGTCACCGTGGGGCAATTGGCTAGCACGATCGGCTGTTAACCGAAATGTTGGAGGTTCGAGCCCACCCGGTGGTGGTGCGGCGCTTTTTTTTTCTTTGGGGTGATAGCTCTGAAGAAATGGTCTGACGGTAGTGAGAGTGGAGCAGGACTGTCTCCGTGGCGCAATTGGCTAGCGTGATCGGCTGTTAACCGAAAAGTTGGAGGTTCGAGCCCACCCCGTGGTGGTGCGGCGCTTTTTTTTTCTTTGGTGTGATAGCTCTGAAGAAATGGTCTGACGGTGGTGAGAGTGGAGCAGGACTTTCTCCGTGGCGCAATTGGCTAGCGCGATCGGCTGGTAACCGAAAAGTTGGAGGTTCGAGCCTACCCGGTGGTTGTGCGGCGCTTTTTTTTCTGTGGGCTGATAGCTTTGAAGATATGTTCTGATGGTGGTGAGAGTGGAGCAGGACTATCTCCGTGGCGCAATTGGCTAGCTTGATCGGCTGTTAACCGGAAAGTTGGAGGTTCGAGCCCACCCGGTGGTGGTGCGGCGCTTTTTTTTCTTTGGGCTGATAGTTTTGAAGATATCTTCTGATGGTGGTGAGAGTGGAACAGGACTGTCTCCATGGCGCAATTGGCGAGCGCGATCGGTGTTAACCAAAAGGTCGGAGGTTCGAGCCCACCCAGTGGTGGTATGGCGCTTTTTTTTCTTTGGGCTGATAGCTTTGAAGATATGTTCTGATGGTGGTGAGAGTGAAGCAGGACTGTCTCCGTGGCGCAATTGGCTAGCGCGATCGGCTGTTAACCGAAAGGTAGGAGTTTCGAGCCCACCCGGCGGTGGTGCGGCGCTTTTTTTCTTTGGGCTGATAGCTTTGAAGATATGTTCTGATGGTGGTGAGAATAGAGCAGGACTGTCTCCGTGGCGCAATAGGCTAGCGCGATCGGCTGTTAACCGAAAGGTTGGAGTTTCGATCCCTCTCGGGAATGGTGTGTTGCTTTTTTCTTTGCGCTGATAGCTTTGAAGATATGTTCTGATGGTGGTGAGAGTGGAGCAGGACTGTCTCCGTGGCGCAATTGGCTAGCGTGATCGGCTGTTAACCGAAAAGTTGGAGGTTCGAGCCCACCCGGTGGTGGTGCGGTGCTTTTTTTCTTTGGGCTGATAGTTTTGAAGATATCTTCTGATGGTGGTGAGAGTGGAACAGGACTGTCTCTATGGCGCAATTGGCGAGCGCGATCGGTGTTAACCAAAAGGTCGGAGGTTCGAGCCCACCCGGTGGTGGTATGGCGCTTTTTTTTTCTTTGGGCTGATAGCTTTGAAGATATGTTCTGATGGTGGTGAGAGTGAAGCAGGACTGTCTCCGTGGCGCAATTGGCTAGCGCGATAGGCTGTTAACCGAAAGGTAGGAGTTTCGAGCCCACCCAGCGGTGGTGCGGCGCTTTTTTTCTTTGGGCTGATAGCTTTGAAGATATGTTCTGATGGTGGTGAGTGTAGAGCAGGACTGTCTCCGTGGCGCAATTGGCTAGCGCGATCGGCTGTTAACCGAAAGGTTGGAGTTTCGATCCCTCTCGGGAGTGGTGTGTTGCTTTTTTCTTTGCGCTGATAGCTTTGAAGATATGTTCTGATGGTGGTGAGAGTGGAGCAAGACTGTCTCCGTGGCGCAATTGGCCAGCGCGATCGGCTGTTAAACGAAAATTTAGAGGTTCGAGCCCTCCCGGGAGTGGTGTTTTGCTTTTTTCTTTGCGCTGATAGCTTTGAAGATATGTTCTGATGGTGGTGAGAGTGAAGCACGACTGTCTCCGTGGCGCAATTGGCTAGCGCGATCGGCTATTAACCAAAAGTTTGGAGGTTCGAGCCCACACGGTGGTGGTGCGGTGCTTTTTTTTCTTTGGGCTGATAGCTTTGAAGTTATGTTCTGATGGTGGTGAGAGAGAGCAAGACTGTCTCCGTGGCGCAATGGGCTAGCGCGATCGGCTGTTGACCAAAAGGTCGGAGGTTCGAGCCCACCCAGTGGTGGTGTGGCGCTTTTTTTTCTTCGGGCTGATAGCTTTGATGATATGTTCTGATGGTGGTGAGAGTGGAGCAGGACTATCTCCGTGGCGCAATTGGCTAGCTTGATCGGCTGTTAACCGGAAAGTTGGAGGTTCGAGCCCACCCGGTGGTGGTGCGGCGCTTTTTTTTCTTTGGGCTGATAGCTTTGAAAATATGTTATGATGGTGGTGAGAGTGGAGCAGGACTGTCTCCGTGGCGCAATTGGCTAGCGCGATCGGCTGTTAACCAAAAGGTCGGAGGTTCGAGCCCACCCAGTGGTTGTGCGGCGCTTTTTTTTCTGTGGGCTGATAGCTTTGAAGATATGTTCTGATGGTGGTGAGAGTGGAGCAGGACTATCTCCGTGGCGCAATTGGCTAGCTTGATCGGCTGTTAACCGGAAAGTTGAAGGTTCGAGCCCACCCGGTGGTGGTGCGGCGCTTTTTTTTCTTTGGGCTGATAGCTTTGAAAATATGTTCTGATGGTGGTGAGAGTGGAGCAGGACTGTCTCCGTGGCGCAATTGGCTAGCGCGATCGGCTGTTAACCAAAAGGTCGGAGGTTCGAGCCCACCCAGTGGTGGTGCGGCGCTTTTTTTTCTTTGGGCTGATAGCTTTGAAGATATGATCTTATGGTGGTGAGAGTGGAGCAGGACTGTCTCCGTGGCGCGATTGGCTAGCGCGATTGGCTGTTAACCGAAAAGTCGGAGGTTCGAGCCTACCCGGTGGTTGTGTGGCGCTTTTGTTTCTGTTGGCTGATAGCTTTGAAGATATGTTCTGATGGTGGTGAGAGTGGAGCACGACTGTCTCCGTGGGGAAATTGGCTAGCGCGATCGGCTGTTACCCGAAAAGTTGGAGGTTCGAGCCCACCCGGTGGTGGTGCGGCACTTTTTTTTCTTTGGGGTGATAGCTCTGAAGAAATGGTCTGACGGTGGTGAGAGTGGAGCAGGACGGTCCCCGTGGCGCAATTGGCTAGCGCAATCGGCTGTTAACCAAAAGTTGGAGGTTCGAGCCCACCCGGTGGTGGTGCGGCGCTTTTTTTTCTATGGGCTGATGGCTTTGAAGATATGTTCTGATGGTGGTGAGAGTGGAGCACGACTGTCACCTTGGGGCGATTGGCTAGCCCGATCGGCTGTTAACCGAAATGTTGGAGGTTCGAGCCCACCCGGTGGTGTTGCGGCGCTTTTTTTTTCTTTGGTGTGATAGCTCTGAAGAAATGGTCTGACGGTGGTGAGAGTGGAGCAGGACTTTCTCCGTGGCGCAATTGGCCAGCGCGATCGGCTGTTAACCGAAAAGTTAGAGGTTCGAGCCCTCCCGGGAGTGGTGTTTTGCTTTTTTCTTTGCGCTGATAGCTTTGAAGATATGTTCTGATGGTGGTGAGAGTGAAGCACGACTGTCTCCGTGGCGCAATTGGCTAGCGCGATCGGCTATTAACCAAAAGTTTGGAGGTTCGAGCCCACACGGTGGTGGTGCGGTGCTTTTTTTTCTTTGGGCTGATAGCTTTGAAGTTATGTTCTGATGGTGGTGAGAGAGAGCAAGACTGTCTCCGTGGCGCAATGGGCTAGCGCGATCGGCTGTTGACCAAAAGGTCGGAGGTTCGAGCCCACCCAGTGGTGGTGTGGTGCTTTTTTTTCTTCGGGCTGATAGCTTTGATGATATGTTCTTATGGTGGTGAGAGTGGAGCAGGTCTGTCTCCGTGGCGCAATTGGCTAGCGCGATCGGCTGTTAACCGAAAAGTTGGAGGTTCGAGCCTACCCGGTGGTTGTGCGGCGCTTTTTTTTTCTGCGGGCTGATAGCTTTGAAGATATGTTCTGATGGTGGTGAGAGTGGAGCAGGACTATCTCCGTGGCGCAATTGGCCAGCTTGATCGGCTGTTAACCGGAAAGTTGGAGGTTCGAGCCCACCCGGTGGTGGTGCGGCGCTTTTTTTTCTTTGGGCTGATAGCTTTGAAAATATGTTATGATGGTGGTGAGAGTGGAGCAGGACTGTCTCCGTGGCGCAATTGGCTAGCGCGATCGGCTGTTAACCAAAAGGTCGGAGGTTCGAGCCCACCCAGTGGTGGTGCGGCGCTTTTTTTGGGCTGATAGCTTTGAAGATATGTTCTGATGGTGGTAAGAGTGGAGCAGGACTGTCTCCGTGGCGCAATTGGCTTGCGTGATCGGCTGTTAACCGGAAAGTTGGAGGTTCGAGCCCACCCGGTGGTGGTGCGTCGCTTTTTTTCTTTGCGCTGATAGCTTTGAAGATATGTTCTGATGGTGGTGAGAGTGGAGCAGGATTGTCTCCGTGGCGCAATGGCTAGCGCGATCGGCTGTTAACCAAATGGTCGGAGGTTCGAGCCCACCCAGTGGTGGTGCGGCGCTTTTTTTTTCTTTGGGCTGATAGCTTTGAAGATATGTTCTTATGGTGGTGAGAGTGGAGCAGGACTGTCTCCGTGGCGCAATTGGCTAGCGCGATCGTCTGTTAACCGAAAATTCAGAGGTTGGAGCCTACCCGGTGGTTGTGCGGCGCTTTTATTTCTGTGGGTTGATAGCTTTGAAGATATGTTCTGATGGTGGTGAGAGTGGAGCAGGACTGTCTCCGTGGCGCAATTGGCTAGATTGATCGGCTGTTAACCGAAAAGTTGGAGGTTCGAGCCCACCCGGTGGTGGTGCGGTGCTTTTTTTCTTTGGGCTGATAGTTTTGAAGATATCTTCTGATGGTGGTGAGAGTGGAACAGGACTGTCTCTATGGCGCAATTGGCGAGCGCGATCGGTGTTAACCAAAAGGTCGGAGGTTCGAGCCCACCCGGTGGTGGTATGGCGCTTTTTTTTCTTTGGGCTGATAGCTTTGAAGATATGTTCTGATGGTGGTGAGAGTGAAGCAGGACTGTCTCCGTGGCGCAATTGGCTAGCGCGATAGGCTGTTAACCGAAAGGTAGGAGTTTCGAGCCCACCCGGCGGTGGTGCGGCGCTTTTTTTCTTTGGGCTGATAGCTTTGAAGATATGTTCTGATGGTGGTGAGAGTAGAGCAGGACTGTCTCCGTGGCGCAATTGGCTAGCGCGATCGGCTGTTAACCGAAAGGTTGGAGTTTCGATCCCTCTCGGGAGTGGTGTGTTGCTTTTTTCTTTGCGCTGATAGCTTTGAAGATATGTTCTGATGGTGGTGAGAGTGGAGCACGACTGTCTCCGTGGCGCAGCTGGCTAGCGCGATCGGCTGTTAACCGAAAGGTTGGAGGTTCGAGCCCACCCGGGGGTGGTGCGGCGCTTTTTTTCTTTGTGCTGAGAGCTTTGAAGATATGTTCTGATGGTGGTGAGAGTGGAGCAGGACTGTCTCCGTGGCGCAATAGGCTAGCGCGATCTGCTGGTAACCGAAAGGTTGGAGGTTCGAGCCCACCCGGTGGTGGTGCGGCGCTTTTTTTTCTTTGGGCTGATAGCTTTGATTATAAGTTCTAATTGTGGTGAGAGTGGAGCAGGACTGTCTCCGTGGCGCAATTTGCCAGCGCGATCGGCTGTTAACCGAAAAGTTGGAGGTTCGAGCCCACCCGGTGGTGGTGCGGTGCTTTTTTTTCTTTGGGCTGATAGCTTTGATGATATGATCTGATGGTGGTGAGAGATGAGCAAGACTGTCTCCGTGGCGCAATGGGCTAGCGCGATCGGCTGTTGACCGAAAGGTTGGAGTTTCGAGCCCTCCCGGGAGTGGTGTGTTGCTTTTTACTTTGCGATGATAGTTTGAAGATATGTTCTGATGGTGGTGAGAGTGGAGCAAGACTGTCTCCGTGGCGCATTGGGCTAGCGCGATCGGCTGTTAACCGAAAGGTTGGAGTTTTGAGCCCTCCCGGGAGTGGTGTGTTGCTTTTTTCTTTGCGGTAATAGCTTTGAAGATATGTTCTGATGGTGGTGAGAGTGGAGCAGGACTGTCTTCGTGGCGCAATTGGCGAGCGCGATCGGCTGTTAACCGAAAGGTTCGAGGTTCTAGCCCAACCGGTGCTGGTGCGGCGCTTTTTTTTCTTTGGGGTGATAGCTCTGAAGAAATGTTCTGACGGTGGTGATAGTGGAGCACGACTGTCTCCGTGGGGCAATTGGCTAGCGCGATCGGCTGTTACCCGAAAGGTTGGAGGTTCGAGCCCACCCGGTGGTGGTGCGGCGCTTTTTTTTCTTTGGGGTGATAGCTCTGAAGAAATGGTCTGACGGTGGTGAGAGTGGAGCAGGATGGTCCCCGTGGCGCAATTGGCTAGCGCAATCGGCTGTTAACCTAAAAGTTGGAGGTTCGAGCCCACCCGGTGGTGGTGCGGCGCTTTTTTTTCTATGGGCTGATAGCTTTGAAGATATGTTCTGATGGTGGTGAGAGTGGAGCACGACTGTCACCGTGGGGCAATTGGCTACCACGATCGGCTGTTAACCGAAATGTTGGAGGTTCGAGCCCACCCGGTGGTGGTGCGGCGCTTTTTTTTTCTTTGGGGTGATAGCTCTGAAGAAATGGTCTGACGGTAGTGAGAGTGGAGCAGGACTTTCTCCGTGGCGCAATTGGCCAGCGCGATCGGCTGTTAACCGAAAAGTTGGAGGTTCGAGCCCTCCCGGGAGTGGTGTTTTGCTTTTTTCTTTGCGCTGATAGCTTTGAAGATATGTTCTGATGGTGGTGAGAGTGAAGCACGACTGTCTCCGTGGCGCAATTGGCTAGCGCGATCGGCTGTTAACCAAAAGTTTGGAGGTTCGAGCCCACACGGTGGTTGTGCGGTGCTTTTTTTTCTTTGGGCTGATAGCTTTGAAGTTATGTTCTGATGGTGGTGAGAAGGGAGCAAGACTGTCTCCGTGGCGCAATGGGCTAGCGCGATCGGCTGTTGACCAAAAGGTTGGAGTTTCGAGCCCTCCCGGGAGTGGTGTATTGCTTTTTTTATTGCGCTGATAGCTTTGAAGATATGTTCTGATTGTGGTGAGAGTGCAGCAAGACTGTCTCCGTGGCGCAATGGGCTAGCGCGATCTGCTGTTAACCGTAAGGTTGGAGGTTCGAGCCCACCCGCTGGTGGTGCAGCGCTTTTTTTTCTGTGGGCTGATAGCTTTGAAGATATGTTCTGATGGCGGTGAGAGTGGAGGAGGACTATCTCCGTGGCGCAATTGGCCAGCTTGATCGGCTGTTAACCGGAAAGTTGGAGGTTCGAGCCCACCCGGTGGTGGTGCGGCGCTTTTTTTTCTTTAGGCTGATAGCTTTGATGATATGTTCTTATGGTGGTAAGAGTGGAGCAGGTCTGTCACCGTGGCGCAATTGGCTAGCGCGATCGGCTGTTAACCGAAAAGTTGGAGGTTCGAGCCTACCCGGTGGTTGTGCGGCGCTTTTTTTTCTGTGGGCTGATAGCTTTGAAGATATGTTCTGATGGTGGTGAGAGTGGAGCAGGACTATCTCCGTGGCGCAATTGGCTAGCTTGATCGGCTGTTAACCGGAAAGTTGAAGGTTCGAGCCCACCCGGTGGTGGTGCGGCGCTTTTTTTTCTTTGGGCTGATAGCTTTGAAAATATGTTCTGATGGTGGTGAGAGTGGAGCAGGACTGTCTCCATGGCGCAATTGGCTAGCGCGATCGGCTGTTAACCAAAAGGTCGGAGGTTCGAGCCCACCCAGTGGTGGTGCGGCGCTTTTTTTTGTTTGGGCTGATAGCTTTGAAGATATGATCTTATGGTGGTGAGAGTGGAGCAGGACTGTCTCCGTGGCGCGATTGGCTAGCGCGATCGGCTGTTAACCGAGAAGTCGGAGGTTCGAGCCTACCCGGTGGTTGTGTGGCGCTTTTGTTTCTGTTGGCTGATAGCTTTGAAGATATGTTCTGATGGTGGTGAGAGTGGAGCACGACTGTCTCCGTGGGGAAATTGGCTAGCGCGATCGGCTGTTACCCGAAAGGTTGGAGGTTCGAGCCCACCCGGTGGTGGTGCGGCACTTTTTTTTTGGGGGTGATAGCTCTGAAGAAATGGTCTGACGGTGGTGAGAGTGGAGCAGGACGGTCCCCGTGGCACAATTGGCTAGCGCAATCGGCTGTTAACCAAAAGTTGGAGGTTCGAGCCCACCCGGTGGTGGTGCGGCGCTTTTTTTTCTATGGGCTGATGACTTTGAAGATATGTTCTGATGGTGGTGAGAGTGGAGCACGACTGTCACCGTGGGGCAATTGGCTAGCACGATCGGCTGTTAACCGAATTGTTGGAGGTTCGAGCCCACCCGGTGGTGGTGCGGCGCTTTTTTTTCTTTGGTGTGATAGCTCTGAAGAAATGGTCTGACGGTGGTGAGAGTGGAGCAGGACTTTCTCCGTGGCGCAATTGGCCAGCGCGATCGGCTGTTAACCGAAAAGTTAGAGGTTCGAGCCCTCCCGGGAGTGGTGTTTTGCTTTTTTCTTTGCGCTGATAGCTTTGAAGATATGTTCTGATGGTGGTGAGAGTGAAGCACGACTGTCTCCGTGGCGCAATTGGCTAGCGCGATCGGCTATTAACCAAAAGTTTGGAGGTTCGAGCCCACACGGTGGTGGTGCGGTGCTTTTTTTTCTTTGGGCTGATAGCTTTGAAGTTATGTTCTGATGGTGGTGAGAAGGGAGCAAGACTGTCTCCGTGGCGCAATGGGCTAGCGCGATCGGCTGTTGACCAAAAGGTCGGAGGTTCGAGTCCACCCAGTGGTGGTGCGGCGCTTTTTTTTTCTTTGGGCTGATAGCTTTGAAGATATGTTCTTATGGTGGTGAGAGTGGAGCAGGACTGTCTCCGTGGCGCAATTGGCTAGCGCGATCGGCTGTTAACCGAAAATTCAGAGGTTGGAGCCTACCCGGTGGTTGTGCGGCGCTTTTTTTTCTGTGGGCTGATAGCTTTGAAGATATGTTCTGATGGTGGTGAGAGTGGAGCAGGACTATCTCCGTGGCGCAATTGGCTAGCTTGATCGGCTGTTAACCGGAAAGTTGGAGGTTCGAGCCCACCCGGTGGTGGTGCGGCGCTTTTTTTTCTTTGGGCTGATAGCTTTGAAAATATGTTATGATGGTGGTGAGAGTGGAGCAGGACTGTCTCCGTGGCGCAATTGGCTAGCGCGATTGGCTGTTAACCAAAAGGTCGGAGGTTCGAGCCCACCCAGTGGTGGTGCGGCGCTTTTTTTTCTTTGGGCTGATAGCTTTGAAGATATGTTCTGATGGTGGTAAGAGTGGAGCAGGACTGTCTCCGTGGCGCAATTGGCTTGCGTGATCGGCTGTTAACCGGAAAGTTGGAGGTTCGAGCCCACCCGGTGGTGGTGCGTCGCTTTTTTTCTTTGCGCTGATAGCATTGAAGATATGTTCTGATGGTGGTGAGAGTGGAGCAGGATTGTCTCCGTGGCGCAATGGCTAGCGCGATCGGCTGTTAACCAAATGGTCGGAGGTTCGAGCCCACCCAGTGGTGGTGCGGCGCTTTTTTTTTCTTTGGGCTGATAGCTTTGAAGATATGTTCTTATGGTGGTGAGAGTGGAGCAGGACTGTCTCCGTGGCGCAATTGGCTAGCGCGATCGGCTGTTAACCGAAAATTCAGAGGTTGGAGCCTACCCGGTGGTTGTGCGGCGCTTTTATTTCTGTGGGTTGATAGCTTTGAAGATATGTTCTGATGGTGGTGAGAGTGGAGCAGGACTGTCTTCGTGGCGCAATTGGCTAGCGTGATCGGCTGTTAACCGAAAAGTTGGAGTTTCGAGCCCACCCGGTGGTGGTGCGGTGCTTTTTTTCTTTGGGCTGATAGTTTTGAAGATATCTTCTGATGGTGGTGAGAGTGGAACAGGACTGTCTCCATGGCGCAATTGGCGAGCGCGATCGGTGTTAACCAAAAGGTCGGAGGTTCGAGCCCACCCGGTGGTGGTATGGCGCTTTTTTTCTTTGGGCTGATAGCTTTGAAGATATGTTCTGATGGGGGTGAGAGTGAAGCAGGACTGTCTCCGTGGCGCAATTGGCTAGCGCGATCGGCTGTTAACCGAAAGGTAGGAGTTTCGAGCCCACCCGGCGGTGGTGCGGCGCTTTTTTTCTTTGGGCTGATAGCTTTGAAGATATGTTCTGATGGTGGTGAGAGTAGAGCAGGACTGTCTCCGTGGCGCAATTGGCTAGCGCGATCGGCTGTTAACCGAAAGGTTGGAGTTTCGATCCCTCTCGGGAGTGGTGTGTTGCTTTTTTCTTTGCGCTGATAGCTTTGAAGATATGTTCTGATGGTGGTGAGAGTGGAGCACGACTGTCTCCGTGGCGCAGTTGGCTAGCGCGATCGGCTGTTAACCGAAAGGTTGGAGGTTCGAGCCCACCCGGGGGTGGTGCGGCACTTTTTTTCTTTGTGCTGATAGCTTTGAAGATATGTTCTGATGGTGGTGAGAGTGGAGCAGGACTGTCTCCGTGGCGCAATAGGCTAGCGCGATCTGCTGTTAACCGAAAGGTTGGAGGTTCGAGCCCACCCGGTGGTGGTGCGGCGCTTTTTTTTCTTTGGGCTGATAGCTTTGAAGATATGTTCTAATTGTGGTGAGAGTGGAGCAGGACTGTCTCCGTGGCGCAATTTGCCAGCGCGATCGGCTGTTAACCGAAAAGTTGGAGGTTCGAGCCCACCCGGTGGTGGTGCGGTGCTTTTTTTTCTTTGGGCTGATAGCTTTGATGATATGATCTGAAGGTGGTGAGAGATGAGCAAGACTGTCTCCGTGGCGCAATGGGCTAGCGCGATCGGCTGTTGACCGAAATGTTGGAGTTTCGAGCCCTCCCGGGAGTGGTGTGTTGCTTTTTACTTTGCGATGATAGCTTTGAAGATATGTTCTGATGGTGGTGAGAGTGGAGCAAGACTGTCTCCGTGGCGCATTGGGCTAGCGCGATCGGCTGTTAACCGAAAGGTTGGAGTTTT
The DNA here is from genome assembly GCF_043290135.1 of Rhipicephalus microplus. NCBI lineage: Eukaryota > Metazoa > Arthropoda > Arachnida > Ixodida > Ixodidae > Rhipicephalus > Rhipicephalus microplus. The sequence continues at coordinate 161,104 of NW_027464699.1, read as the reverse complement.
GAGCCCTCCCGGGAGTGGTGTGTTGCTTTTTTCTTTGCGGTAATAGCTTTGAAGATATGTTCTGATGGTGGTGAGAGTGGAGCAGGACTGTCTTCGTGGCGCAATTGGCTAGCGCGATCGGCTGTTAACCGAAAGGTTCGAGGTTCTAGCCCAACCGGTGGTGGTGCGGCGCTTTTTTTTCTTTGGGGTGATAGCTCTGAAGAAATGTTCTGACGGTGGTGAGAGTGGAGCACGACTGTCTCCGTGGGGCAATTGGCTAGCGCGATCGGCTGTTACCCGAAAGGTTGGAGGTTCGAGCCCACCCGGTGGTGGTGCGGCGCTTTTTTTTCTTTGGGGTGATAGCTCTGAAGAAATGGTCTGACGGTGGTGAGAGTGGAGCAGGATGGTCCCCGTGGCGCAATTGGCTAGCGCAATCGGCTGTTAACCGAAACGTTGGAGGTTCGAGCCCACCCGGTGGTGGTGCGGCGCTTTTTTTCTATGGGCTGATAGCTTTGAAGATATGTTCTGATGGTGGTGAGAGTGGAGCACGACTGTCACCGTGGGGCAATTGGCTAGCACGATCGGCTGTTAACCGAAATGTTGGAGGTTCGAGCCCACCCGGTGGTGGTGCGGCGCTTTTTTTTGGGGTGATAGCTCTGAAGAAATTGTCTGACGGTAGTCAGAGTGGAGCAGGACTTTCTCCGTGGCGCAATTGGCCAGCGCGATCGGCTGTTAACCGAAAAGTTGGAGGTTCGAGCCCTCCCGGGAGTGGTGTTTTGCTTTTTTCTTTGCGCTGATAGCTTTGAAGATATGTTCTGATGGTGGTGAGAGTGAAGCACGACTGTCTCCGTGGCGCAATTGGCTAGCGCGATCGGCTGTTAACCAAAAGTTTGGAGGTTCGAGCCCACACGGTGGTTGTGCGGCGCTTTTTTTTCTTTGGGCTGATAGCTTTGAAGATATGTTCTGATGGTGGTGAGAGTGGAGCAGGACTATCTCCGTGGCGCAATTGGCTAGCTTGATCGGCTGTTAACCGGAAAGTTGGAGGTTCGAGCCCACCCGGTGGTGGTGCGGCGCTTTTTTTCTTTGGGCTGATAGCTTTGATGATATGTTCTTATGGTGGTAAGAGTGGAGCAGGTCTGTCACCGTGGCGCAATTGGCTAGCGCGATCGGCTGTTAACCGAAAAGTTGGAGGTTCGAGCCTACCCGGTGGTTGTGCGGCGCTTTTTTTTCTGTGGGCTGATAGCTTTGAAGATATGTTCTGATGGTGGTGAGAGTGGAGCAGGACTATCTCCGTGGCGCAATTGGCTAGCTTGATCGGCTGTTAACCGGAAAGTTGAAGGTTCGAGCCCACCCGGTGGTGGTGCGGCGCTTTTTTTTCTTTGGGCTGATAGCTTTGAAAATATGTTCTGATGGTGGTGAGAGTGGAGCAGGACTGTCTCCGTGGCGCAATTGGCTAGCGCGATCGGCTGTTAACCAAAAGGTCGGAGGTTCGAGCCCACCCAGTGGTGGTGCGGCGCTTTTTTTTCTTTGGGCTGATAGCTTTGAAGATATGATCCCATGGTGGTGAGAGTGGAGCAGGACTGTCTCCGTGGCGCGATTGGCTAGCGCGATCGGCTGTTAACCGAAAAGTCGGAGGTTCGAGCCTACCCGGTGGTTGTGTGGCACTTTTGTTTCTGTTGGCTGATAGCTTTGAAGATATGTTCTGATGGTGGTGAGAGTGGAGCACGACTGTCTCCGTGGGGAAATTGGCTAGCGCGATCGGCTGTTACCCGAAAGGTTGGAGGTTCGAGCCCACCCGGTGGTGGTGCGGCACTTTTTTTTCTTTGGGGTGATAGCTCTGAAGAAATGGTCTGACGGTGGTGAGAGTGGAGCAGGACGGTCCCCGTGGCGCAATTGGCTAGCGCAATCGGCTGTTAACCAAAAGTTGGAGGTTCGAGCCCACCCGGTCGTGGTGCGGCGCTTTTTTTTCTATGGGCTGATGGCTTTGAAGATATGTTCTGATGGTGGTGAGAGTGGAGCACGACTGTCACCGTGGGGCAATTGGCTAGCACGATCGGCTGTTAACCGAAATGTTGGAGGTTCGAGCCCACCCGGTGGTGGTGCGGCGCTTTTTTTTCTTTGGGGTGATAGCTCTGAAGAAATGGTCTGACGGTGGTGAGAGTGGAGCAGGACTTTCTCCGTGGCGCAATTGGCCAGCGCGATCGCCTGTTAACCGAAAAGTTGGAGGTTCGAGCCCTCCCGGGAGTGGTGTTTTGCTTTTTTCTTTGCGCTGATAGCTTTGAAGATATGTTCTGATGGTGGTGAGAGTGAAGCACGACTGTCTCCGTGGCGCAATTGGCTAGCGCGATCGGCTATTAACCAAAAGTTTGGAGGTTCGAGCCCACACGGTGGTGGTGCGGTGCTTTTTTTTCTTTGGGCTGATAGCTTTGAAGTTATGTTGTGATGGTGGTGAGAAGGGAGCAAGACTGTCTCCGTGGCGCAATGGGCTAGCGCGATCGGCTGTTGACCGAAAAGTCGGAGGTTCGAGCCTACCCGGTGGTTGTGTGGCGCTTTTGTTTCTGTTGGCTGATAGCTTTGAAGATATGTTCTGCTGGTGGTGAGAGTGGAGCAGGACTGTCTCCGTGGCGCAATTGGCTAGCGTGATCGGCTGTTAACCGAAAAGTTGGAGGTTCGAGCCCACCCGGTGGTGGTGCGGTGCTTTTTTTCTTTGGGCTGATAGCTTTGAAGATATGTTCTGATGGTGGTGAGAGTGGAGCAGGACTGTCTCCATGGCGCACTTGGCTAGCGCGATCGGCTGTTAACCAAAAGGTCGGAGGTTCGAGCCCACCCTGTGGTGGTATGGCACTTTTTTTCTTTGGGCTGATAGCTTTGAAGATATGTTCTGATGGTGGTGAGAGTGGAGCAGGACTGTCTTCATGGCAAAATTGGCTTGCGCGATCGGCTGTTAACCGAAAGGTTGGAGGTTCGAGCCCACCCAGTGGTGGTGCGGATTTTTTTCTTTGCGCTGATAGCTTTGAAGATATGTTCTGATGGTGGTGAGAGTGGAGCACGATTGTCTCCGTGGCGCAATTGGCTAGCGCGATCTGCTGTTAATCGAAAGGTTGGAGGTTCCAGCCCACCCGGTGGTGGTGCGGCGCTTTTTTTTCTGTGGGCTGATAGCTTTGAAGATATGTTCTGATGGTGGTGAGAGTGGAGCAGGACTATCTCCGTGGCGCAATTGGCTAGCTTGATCGGCTGTTAACTGGAAAGTTGAAGTTTCGAGCCCACCCGGTGGTGGTGCGGCGCTTTTTTTTCTTTGGGCTGATAGCTTTGAAAATATGTTCTGATGGTGGTGAGAGTGGAGCAGGACTGTCTCCGTGGCGCAATTGGCTAGCGCGATCGGCTGTTAACCAAAAGGTCGGAGGTTCGAGCCCACCCAGTGGTGGTGCGGCGCTTTTTTTTCTTTGGGCTGATAGCTTTGAAGATATGATCTTATGGTGGTGAGAGTGGAGCCGGACTGTCTCCGTGGCGCGATTGGCTAGCGCGATCGGCTGTTAACCGGAAAGTCGGAGGTTCGAGCCTACCCGGTGGTTGTGTGGCGCTTTTGTTTCTGTTGGCTGATAGCTTTGAAGATATGTTCTGATGGTGGTGAGAGTGGAGCACGACTGTCTCTGTGGGGAAATTGGCTAGCGCGATCGGCTGTTACCCGAAAGGTTGGAGGTTCGAGCCCACCCGGTGGTGGTGCGGCGCTTTTTTTTCTATGGGCTGATGGCTTTGAAGATATGTTCTGATGGTGGTGAGAGTGGAGCACGACTGTCACCGTGGGGCAATTGGCTAGCACGATCGGCTGTTAACCGAAATGTTGGAGGTTCGAGCCCACCCGGTGGTGGTGCGGCGCTTTTTTTTTCTTTGGGTGATAGCTCTGAAGAAATGGTCTGACGGTGGTGAAAGTGGAGCAGGACTTTCTCCGTGGCGCAATTGGCCAGCGCGATCGGCTGTTAACCGAAAAGTTGGAGGTTCGAGCCCTCCCGGGAGTGGTGTTTTGCTTTTTTCTTTGCGCTGATAGCTTTGAAGATATGTTCTGATGGTGGTGAGAGTGAAGCACGACTGTCTCCGTGGCGCAATTGGCTAGCGCGATGGGCTATTAACCAAAAGTTTGGAGGTTCGAGCCCACACGGTGGTTGTGCGGTGCTTTTTTTTCTTTGGGCTGATAGCTTTGAAGTTATGTTCTGAAGGTGGTGAGAAGGGAGCAAGACTGTCTCCGCGGCGCAATGGGCTAGCGCGATCGGCTGTTGACCGAAAGGTTGGAGTTTCGAGCCCGCCCAGGAGTGGTGTATTGCTTTTTTCTTTGCGCTGATAGCTTTGAAGATATGTTCTGATGGTGGTGAGAGTGGAGCAAGACTGTCTCCGTGGCGCAATGGGCTAGCGCGATCGGCTGTTAACCGTAAGGTTGGAGGTTCGAGCCCGCCCGCTGGTGGTGCAGCGCTTTTTTTTCTGTGGGCTGATAGCTTTGAAGATATGTTCTGATGGTGGTGATAGTGGAGCAGGACTATCTCCGTGGCGCAATTGGCTAGCTTGATCGGCTGTTAACCGGAAAGTTGGAGGTTCGAGCCCACCCGGTGGTGGTGCGGCGCTTTTTTTCTTTGGGCTGATAGCTTTGATGATATGTTCTTATGGTGGTAAGAGTGGAGCAGGTCTGTCACCGTGGCGCAATTGGCTAGCGCGATCGGCTGTTAACCGAAAAGTTGGAGGTTCGAGCCTACCCGGTGGTTGTGCGGCGCTTTTTTTTCTGTGGGCTGATAGCTTTGAAGATATGTTCTGATGGTGGTGAGAGTGGAGCAGGACTATCTCCGTGGCGCAATTGGCTAGCTTGATCGGCTGTTAACCGGAAAGTTGAAGGTTCGAGCCCACCCGGTGGTGGTGCGGCGCTTTTTTTTCTTTGGGCTGATAGCTTTGAAAATATGTTCTGATGGTGGTGAGAGTGGAGCAGGACTGTCTCCGTGGCGCAATTGGCTAGCGCGATCGGCTGTTAACCAAAAGGTCGGAGGTTCGAGCCCACCCAGTGGTGGTGCGGCGCTTTTTTTTCTTTGGGCTGATAGCTTTGAAGATATGATCCCATGGTGGTGAGAGTGGAGCAGGACTGTCTCCGTGGCGCGATTGGCTAGCGCGATCGGCTGTTAACCGAAAAGTCGGAGGTTCGAGCCTACCCGGTGGTTGTGTGGCACTTTTGTTTCTGTTGGCTGATAGCTTTGAAGATATGTTCTGATGGTGGTGAGAGTGGAGCACGACTGTCTCCGTGGGGAAATTGGCTAGCGCGATCGGCTGTTACCCGAAAGGTTGGAGGTTCGAGCCCACCCGGTGGTGGTGCGGCACTTTTTTTTCTTTGGGGTGATAGCTCTGAAGAAATGGTCTGACGGTGGTGAGAGTGGAGCAGGACGGTCCCCGTGGCGCAATTGGCTAGCGCAATCGGCTGTTAACCAAAAGTTGGAGGTTCGAGCCCACCCGGTCGTGGTGCGGCGCTTTTTTTTCTATGGGCTGATGGCTTTGAAGATATGTTCTGATGGTGGTGAGAGTGGAGCACGACTGTCACCGTGGGGCAATTGGCTAGCACGATCGGCTCTTAACCGAAATGTTGGAGGTTCGAGCCCACCCGGTGGTGGTGCGGCGCTTTTTTTTTCTTTGGGGTGATAGCTCTGAAGAAATGGTCTGACGGTGGTGAGAGTGGAGCAGGACTTTCTCCGTGGCGCAATTGGCCAGCGCGATCGCCTGTTAACCGAAAAGTTGGAGGTTCGAGCCCTCCCGGGAGTGGTGTTTTGCTTTTTTCTTTGCGCTGATAGCTTTGAAGGTATGTTCTGATGGTGGTGAGAGTGAAGCACGACTGTCTCCGTGGCGCAATTGGCTAGCGCGATCGGCTATTAACCAAAAGTTTGGAGGTTCGAGCCCACACGGTGGTGGTGCGGTGCTTTTTTTTCTTTGGGCTGATAGCTTTGAAGTTATGTTGTGATGGTGGTGAGAAGGGAGCAAGACTGTCTCCGTGGCGCAATGGGCTAGCGCGATCGGCTGTTGACCAAAAGGTCGGAGGTTCGAGCCCACCCAGTGGTGGTGTGGCGCTTTTTTTTCTTCGGGCTGATAGCTTTGATGATATGTTCTTATGGTGGTGAGAGTGGAGCAGGTCTGTCTCCGTGGCGCAATTGGCTAGCGCGATCGGCTGTTAACCGAAAAGTTGGAGGTTCGAGCCTACCCGGTGGTTGTGCGGCGCTTTTTTTTCTGTGGGCTGATAGCTTTGAAGATATGTTCTGATGGTGGTGAGAGTGGAGCAGGACTATCTCCGTGGCGCAATTGGCTAGCTTGATCGGCTGTTAACCGGAAAGTTGGAGGTTCGAGCCCACCCGGTGGTGGTGCGGCGCTTTTTGTTCTTTGGGCTGATAGCTTTGAAAATATGTTATGATGGTGGTGAGAGTGGAGCAGGACTGTCTCCGTGGCGCAATTGGCTAGCGCGATCGGCTGTTAACCAAAAGGTCGGAGGTTCGAGCCCACCCAGTGGTAGTGCGGCGCTTTTTTTTCTTTGGGCTGATAGCTTTGAAGATATATTCTTATGGTGGTGAGAGTGGAGCAGGACTGTCTCCGTGGCGCGATTGACTAGCGCGATCGGCTGTTAACCGAAAAGTCGGAGGTTCGAGCCTACCCGGTGGTTGTGTGGCGCTTTTGTTTCTGTTGGCTGATAGCTTTGAAGATATGCTCTGCTGGTGGTGAGAGTGGAGCAGGACTGTCTCCGTGGCGCAATTGGCTAGCGTGATCGGCTGTTAACCGAAAAGTTGGAGGTTCGAGCCCACCCGGTGGTGGTGCGGTGCTTTTTTTCTTTGGGCTGATAGCTTTGAAGATATGTTCTGATGGTGGTGAGAGTGGAGCAGGACTGTCTCCATGGCGCACTTGGCTAGCGCGATCGGCTGTTAACCAAAAGGTCGGAGGTTCGAGCCCACCCTGTGGTGGTATGGCACTTTTTTTCTTTGGGCTGATAGCTTTGAAGATATGTTCTGATGGTGGTGAGAGTGGAGCAGGACTGTCTTCATGGCAAAATTGGCTTGCGCGATCGGCTGTTAACCGAAAGGTTGGAGGTTCGAGCCCACCCAGTGGTGGTGCGGATTTTTTTCTTTGCGCTGATAGCTTTGAAGATATGTTCTGATGGTGGTGAGAGTGGAGCACGATTGTCTCCGTGGCGCAATTGGCTAGCGCGATCTGCTGTTAATCGAAAGGTTGGAGGTTCCAGCCCACCCGGTGGTGGTGCGGCGCTTTTTTTTCTGTGGGCTGATAGCTTTGAAGATATGTTCTGATGGTGGTGAGAGTGGAGCAGGACTATCTCCGTGGCGCAATTGGCTAGCTTGATCGGCTGTTAACTGGAAAGTTGAAGGTTCGAGCCCACCCGGTGGTGGTGCGGCGCTTTTTTTTCTTTGGGCTGATAGCTTTGAAAATATGTTCTGATGGTGGTGAGAGTGGAGCAGGACTGTCTCCGTGGCGCAATTGGCTAGCGCGATCGGCTGTTAACCGGAAAGTCGGAGGTTCGAGCCTACCCGGTGGTTGTGTGGCGCTTTTGTTTCTGTTGGCTGATAGCTTTGAAGATATGTTCTGATGGTGGTGAGAGTGGAGCACGACTGTCTCTGTGGGGAAATTGGCTAGCGCGATCGGCTGTTACCCGAAAGGTTGGAGGTTCGAGCCCACCCGGTGGTGGTGCGGCGCTTTTTTTTCTATGGGCTGATGGCTTTGAAGATATGTTCTGATGGTGGTGAGAGTGGAGCACGACTGTCACCGTGGGGCAATTGGCTAGCACGATCGGCTGTTACCGAAATGTTGGAGGTTCGAGCCCACCCGGTGGTGGTGCGGCGCTTTTTTTTTCTTTGGGTGATAGCTCTGAAGAAATGGTCTGACGGTGTTGAGAGTGGAGCAGGACTTTCTCCGTGGCGCAATTGGCCAGCGCGATCGGCTGTTAACCGAAAAGTTGGAGGTTCGAGCCCTCCCGGGAGTGGTGTTTTGCTTTTTTCTTTGCGCTGATAGCTTTGAAGATATGTTCTGATGGTGGTGAGAGTGAAGCACGACTGTCTCCGTGGCGCAATTGGCTAGCGCGATGGGCTATTAACCAAAAGTTTGGAGGTTCGAGCTCACACGGTGGTGGTGCGGCGCTTTTTTTTCTTTGGGCTGATAGCTTTGAAGATATGATCTTATGGTGGTGAGAGTGGAGCCGGACTGTCTCCGTGGCGCGATTGGCTAGCGCGATCGGCTGTTAACCGGAAAGTCGGAGGTTCGAGCCTACCCGGTGGTTGTGTGGCGCTTTTGTTTCTGTTGGCTGATAGCTTTGAAGATATGTTCTGATGGTGGTGAGAGTGGAGCACGACTGTCTCTGTGGGGAAATTGGCTAGCGCGATCGGCTGTTACCCGAAAGGTTGGAGGTTCGAGCCCACCCGGTGGTGGTGCGGCGCTTTTTTTTCTATGGGCTGATGGCTTTGAAGATATGTTCTGATGGTGGTGAGAGTGGAGCACGACTGTCACCGTGGGGCAATTGGCTAGCACGATCGGCTGTTACCGAAATGTTGGAGGTTCGAGCCCACCCGGTGGTGGTGCGGCGCTTTTTTTTTCTTTGGGTGATAGCTCTGAAGAAATGGTCTGACGGTGGTGAGAGTGGAGCAGGACTTTCTCCGTGGCGCAATTGGCCAGCGCGATCGGCTGTTAACCGAAAAGTTGGAGGTTCGAGCCCTCCCGGGAGTGGTGTTTTGCTTTTTTCTTTGCGCTGATAGCTTTGAAGATATGTTCTGATGGTGGTGAGAGTGAAGCACGACTGTCTCCGTGGCGCAATTGGCTAGCGCGATGGGCTATTAACCAAAAGTTTGGAGGTTCGAGCTCACACGGTGGTGGTGCGGTGCTTTTTTTTCTTTGGGCTGATAGCTTTGAAGTTATGTTGTGATGGTGGTGAGAAGGGAGCAAGACTGTCTCCGTGGCGCAATGGGCTAGCGCGATCGGCTGTTGACCAAAAGGTCGGAGGTTCGAGCCCACCCAGTGGTGGTGTGGCGCTTTTTTTTCTTCGGGCTGATAGCTTTGATGATATGTTCTTATGGTGGTGAGAGTGGAGCAGGTCTGTCTCCGTGGCGCAATTGGCTAGCGCGATCGGCTGTTAACCGAAAAGTTGGAGGTTCGAGCCTACCCGGTGGTTGTGCGGCGTTTTTTTTTCTGTGGGCTGATAGCTTTGAAGATATGTTCTGATGGTGGTGAGAATGGAGCAGGACTATCTCCGTGGCGCAATTGGCTAGCTTGATCGGCTGTTAACCGGAAAGTTGGAGGTTCGAGCCCACCCGGTGGTGGTGCGGCGCTTTTTTTTCTTTGGGCTGATAGCTTTGAAAATATGTTATGATGGTGGTGAGAGTGGAGCAGGACTGTCTCCGTGGCGCAATTGGCTAGCGCGATCGGCTGTTAACCAAAAGGTCGGAGGTTCGAGCCCACCCAGTGGTGGTGCGGCGCTTTTTTTTCTTTGGGCTGATAGCTTTGTAGATATGTTCTTATGGTGGTGAGAGTGGAGCAGGAATGTCTCCGTGGCGCGATTGACTAGCGCGATCGGCTGTTAACCGAAAAGTCGGAGGTTCGAGCCTACCCGGTGGTTGTGTGGCGCTTTTGTTTCTGTTGGCTGATAGCTTTGAAGATATGTTCTGATGGTGGTGAGAGTGGAGCAGGACTGTCTCCGTGGCGCAATTGGCTAGCGTGATCGGCTGTTAACCGAAAAGTTGGAGGTTCGAGCCCACCCGGTGGTGGTGCGGTGCTTTTTTTCTTTGGGCTGATAGCTTTGAAGATATGTTCTGATGGTGGTGAGAGTGGAGCAGGACTGTCTCCATGGCGCACTTGGCTAGCGCGATCGGCTCTTAACCAAAAGGTCGGAGGTTCGAGCCCACCCTGTTGTGGTATGGCGCTTTTTTTTCTTTGGGCTGATAGCTTTGAAGATATGTTCTGATGGTGGTGAGAGATGAGCAAGACTGTCTCCGTGGCGCAATGGGCTAGCGCGATCGGCTGTTGACCGAAAGGTTGGAGTTTCGAGCCCTCCCGGGAGTGGTGTGTTGCTTTTTTCTTCGGGCTGATAGCTTTGAAGATATGTCCTTATGGTGGTGAGAGTGGAGCAGGACTGTCTCCGTGGCGCAATTGGCTAGCGCGATCGGCTGTTAACCGAAAAGTTGGAGGTTCGAGCCTACCCGGTGGTTGTGCGGCGCTTTTTTTTCTGTGGGCTGATAGCTTTGAAGATATGTTCTGATGGTGGTGAGAGTGGAGCAGGACTGTCTCCATGGCGCAATTGGCTAGCGTGATCGGCTGTTAACCGGAAAGTTGGAGGTTCGAGCCCACCCTGTGGTGGTGCGTCGCTTTTTTTTCTTTGGGCTGATAGCTTTGAAGATATGTTCTGATGGTGGTGAGAGTGGAGCAGGACGGTCCCCGTGGGGCAATTGGCTAGCACGATCGGCTGTTAACCGAAATGTTGGAGGTTCGAGCCCACCCGGTGGTGGTGCGGCGCTTTTTTTTCTATGGGCTGATGGCTTTGAAGATATGTTCTGATGGTGGTGAGAGTGGAGCACGACTGTCACCGTGGGGCAATGGGCTAGCGCGATCGGCTGTTGACCGAAAGGTTGGAGTTTCGAGCCCTCCCGGGAGTGGTGTGTTGCTTTTTTCTCCGGGCTGATAGCTTTGAAGATATGTCCTTATGGTGGTGAGAGTGGAGCAGGACTGTCTCCGTGGCGCAATTGGCTAGCGCGATCGGCTGTTAACCGAAAAGTTGGAGGTTCGAGCATACCCGGTGGTTGTGCAGCGCTTTTTTTTTCTTTGGGCTGACAGCTTTGAAGATATGTTCCAATTGTTGTGAGAGTGGAGCAGGACTGTCTCCGTGGCGCAATTGGCCAGCGCGATCGGCTGTTAACCGAAAAGTTGGAGGTTCGAGCCCACCCGGTTGTGGTGCGGTGCTTTTTTTTCTTTGGGCTGAAAGCTTTGATGATATGATCTGATGGTGGTGAGAGATGAGCAAGACTGTCTCCGTGGCGCAATGGGCTAGCGCGATCGGCTGTTGACCGAAAGGTTGGAGTTTCGAGCCCTCCCGGGAGTGGTGTGTTGCTTTTTTCTTCGGGCTGATAGCTTTGAAGATATGTCCTTATGGTGGTGAGAGTGGAGCAGGACTGTCTCCGTGGCGCAATTGGCTAGCGCGATCGGCTGTTAACCGAAAAGTTGGAGGTTCGAGCCTACCCGGTGGTTGTGCGGCGCTTTTTTTCGGTGGGCTGATAGCTTTGAAGATATGTTCTGATGGTGGTGAGAGTGGAGCAGGACTGTCTCCATGGCGCAATTGGCTAGCGTGATCGGCTGTTAACCGGAAAGGTTGGAGGTTCCAGCCCACCCGGTGGTGGTGCGGCGCTTTTTATTTCTTTGGGCTGATAGCTTTGAAGATATGTTCCAATTGTGGTGAGAGTGGAGCAGGACTGTCTCCGTGGCGCAATTGGCCAGCGCGATCGGCTGTTAACCGAAAAGTTGGAGGTTCGAGCCCACCCGGTGGTGGTGCGGTGCTTTTTTTTCTTTGGGCTGATAGCTTTGATGATATGATCTGATGGTGGTGAGAGATGAGCAAGACTGTCTCCGTGGCGCAATGGGCTAGCGCGATCGGCTGTTGACCGAAAGGTTGGAGTTTCGAGCCCTCCCGGGAGCGGTGTGTTGCTTTTTTCTTCGGGCTGATAGCTTTGAAGATATGTCCTTATGGTGGTGAGAGTGGAGCAGGACTGTCTCCGTGGCGCAATTGGCTAGCGCGATCGGCTGTTAACCGAAAAGTTGGAGGTTCGAGCCTACCCGGTGGTTCTGCGGCGCTTTTTTTTTCTGTGGGCTGATAGCTTTGAAGATATGTTCTGATTGTTGTGAGAGTGGAGCAGGACTGTCTCCATGGCGCAATTGGCTAGCGTGATCGGCTGTTAACCGGAAAGTTGGAGGTTCAAGCCCACCCTGTGGTGGTGCGTCACTTTTTTTTCTTTGGGCTGATAGCTTTGAAGATATGTTCTGATGGTGGTGAGAGTGGAGCAGGACAGTCCCCGTGGCGCAATCGGCTAGCGCAATCGGCTGTTAACCAAAAGTTGGAGGTTCGAGCCCACCCGGTGGTGGTGCGGCGCTTTTTTTTCTATGGGCTGATGGCTTTGAAGATATGTTCTGATGGTGGTGAGAGTGGAGCACGACTGTCACCGTGGGGCAATTGGCTAGCACGATCGGCTGTTAACCGAAATGTTGGAGGTTCGAGCCCACCCGGTGGTGGTGCGGCGCTTTTTTTTTCTTTGGGGTGATAGCTCTGAAGAAATGGTCTGACGGTGGTGAGAGTGGAGCAGGACTTTCTCCGTGGCGCAATTGGCCAGCGCGATCGGCTGTTAACCGAAAAGTTGGAGGTTCGAGCCCTCCCGGGAGTGGTGTTTTGCTTTTTTCTTTGCGCTGATAGCTTTGAAGATATGTTCTGATGGTGGTGAGAGTGAAGCACGACTGTCTCCGTGGCGCAATTGGCTAGCGCGATCGGCTATTAACCAAAAGTTTGGAGGTTCGAGCCCACACGGTGGTGGTGCGGTGCTTTTTTTTCTTTGGGCTGATAGCTTTGAAGTTATGTTCTGATGGTGGTGAGAAGGGAGCAAGACTGTCTCCGTGGCGCAATGGGCTAGCGCGATCGGCTGTTGACCAAAAGGTCGGAGGTTCGAGCCCACCCAGTGGTGGTGTGGCGCTTTTTTTTCTTCGGGCTGATAGCTTTGATGATATGTTCTTATGGTGGTGAGAGTGGAGCAGGTCTGTCTCCGTGGCGCAATTGGCTAGCGCGATCGGCTGTTAACCGAAAAGTTGGATGTTCGAGCCTACCCGGTGGTTGTGCGGCGCTTTTTTTTCTGTGGGCTGATAGCTTTGAAGATATGTTCTGATGGTGGTGAGAGTGGAGCAGGACTATCTCCGTGGCGCAATTGGCTAGCTTGATCGGCTGTTAACCGGAAAGTTGGAGGTTCGAGCCCACCCGGTGGTGGTGCGGCGCTTTTTTTTCTTTGGGCTGATAGCTTTGAAAATATGTTATGATGGTGGTGAGAGTGGAGCAGGACTGTCTCCGTGGCGCAATTGGCTAGCACGATCGGCTGTTAACCAAAAGGTCGGAGGTTCGAGCCCACCCAGTGGTGGTGCGGCGCTTTTTTTTCTTTGGGCTGATAGCTTTGAAGATATGTTCTTATGGTGGTGAGAGTGGAGCAGGACTGTCTCCGTGGCGCGATTGACTAGCGCGATCGGCTGTTAACCGAAAAGTCGGAGGTTCGAGCCTACCCGGTGGTTGTGTGGCGCTTTTGTTTCTGTGTGCTGATAGCTTTGAAGATATGTTCTGATGGTGGTGAGAGTGGAGCAGGACTGTCTCCGTGGCGCAATTGGCTAGCGTGATCGGCTGTTAACCGAAAAGTTGGAGGTTCGAGCCCACCCGGTGGTGGTGCGGTGCTTTTTTTCTTTGGGCTGATAGCTTTGAAGATATGTTCTGATGGTGGTGAGAGTGGAGCAGGACTGTCTCCTAGGCGCACTTGGCTAGCGCGATCGGCTGTTAACCAAAAGGTCGGAGGTTCGAGCCCACCCTGTGGTGGTATGGCGCTTTTTTTTCTTTGGGCTGATAGCTTTGAAGATATGTTCTGATGGTGGTGAGAGTGGAGCAGGACTGTCTTCATGGCAAAATTGGCTTGCGCGATCGGCTGTTAACCGAAAGGTTGGAAGTTCGAGCCCACCCAGTGGTGGTGCGGATTTTTTTTCTTTGCGCTGATAGCTTTGAAGATATGTTCTGATGGTGGTGAGAGTGGAGCACGATTGTCTCCGTGGCGCAATTGGCTAGCGCGATCTGCTGTTAATCGAAAGGTTGGAGGTTCCAGCCCACCCGGTGGTGGTGCGGCGCTTTTTTTTTCTTTGGGCTGATAGCTTTGAAGATATGTTCCAATTGTGGTGAGAGTGGAGCAGGACTGTCTCCGTGGCGCAATTGGCCAGCGCGATCGGCTGTTAACCGAAAAGTTGGAGGTTCGAGCCCACCCGGTGGTGGTGCGGTGCTTTTTTTTCTTTGGGCTGATAGCTTTGATGATATGATCTGATGGTGGTGAGAGATGAGCAAGACTGTCTCCGTGGCGCAATGGGCTAGCGCGATCGGCTGTTGACCGAAAGGTTGGAGTTTCGAGCCCTCCCGGGAGTGGTGTGTTGCTTTTTTCTTCTGGTTGATAGCTTTGAAGATATGTCCTTATGGTGGTGAGAGTGGAGCAGGACTGTCTCCGTGGCGCAATTGGCTAGCGCGATCGGCTGTTAACCGAAAAGTTGGAGGTTCGAGCCTACCCGGTGGTTGTGCGGCGCTTTTTTTTTCTGTGGGCTGATAGCTCTGAAGATATGTTCTGATGGTGGTGAGAGTGGAGCAGGACTGTCTCCATGGCGCAATTGGCTAGCGTGATCGGCTGTTAACCGAAAGGTTGGAGTTTCGAGCCCTCCCGGGAGTGGTGTGTTGCTTTTTTCTTCGGGCTGATAGCTTTGAAGATATGTCCTTATGGTGGTGAGAGTGGAGCAGGACTGTCTCCGTGGCGCAATTGGCTAGCGCGATCGGCTGTTAACCGAAAAGTCGGAGGTTCGAGCCTACCCGGTGGTTGTGTGGCGCTTTTGTTTCTGTTGGCTGATAGCTTTGAAGATATGTTCTGATGGTGGTGAGAGTGGAACAGGACTGTCTCCGTGGCGCAATTGGCTAGCGTGATCTGCTGTTAATCGAAAGGTTGGAGGTTCCAGCCCACCCGGTGGTGGTGCGGCGCTTTTTTTTTCTTTGGGCTGATAGCTTTGAAGATATGTTCCAATTGTGGTGAGAGTGGAGCAGGACTGTCTCCATGGCGCACTTGGCTAGCGCGATCGGCTGTTAACCAATAGGTCGGAGGTTCGAGCCCACCCTGTGGTGGTATGGCACTTTTTTTCTTTGGGCTGATAGCTTTGAAGATATGTTCTGATGGTGGTGAGAGTGGAGCAGGACTGTCTTCATGGCAAAATTGGCTTGCGCGATCGGCTGTTAACCGAAAGGTTGGAGGTTCGAGCCCACCCAGTGGTGGTGCGGATTTTTTTTCTTTGCGCTGATAGCTTTGAAGATATGTTCTGATGGTGGTGAGAGTGGAGCACGATTGTCTCCGTGGCGCAATTGGCTAGCGCGATCTGCTGTTAATCGAAAGGTTGGAGGTTCCAGCCCACCCGGTGGTGGTGCGGCGCTTTTTTTTCTGTGGGCTGATAGCTTTGAAGATATGTTCTGATGGTGGTGAGAGTGGAGCAGGACTATCTCCGTGGCGCAATTGGCTAGCTTGATCGGCTGTTAACTGGAAAGTTGAAGGTTCGAGCCCACCCGGTGGTGGTGCGGCGCTTTTTTTTCTTTGGGCTGATAGCTTTGAAAATATGTTCTGATGGTGGTGAGAGTGGAGCAGGACTGTCTCCGTGGCGCAATTGGCTAGCGCGATCGGCTGTTAACCAAAAGGTCGGAGGTTCGAGCCCACCCAGTGGTGGTGCGGCGCTTTTTTTTCTTTGGGCTGATAGCTTTGAAGATATGATCTTATGGTGGTGAGAGTGGAGCCGGACTGTCTCCGTGGCGCGATTGGCTAGCGCGATCGGCTGTTACCCGAAAGGTTGGAGGTTCGAGCCCACCCGGTGGTGGTGCGGCGCTTTTTTTTCTATGGGCTGATGGCTTTGAAGATATGTTCTGATGGTGGTGAGAGTGGAGCACGACTGTCACCGTGGGGCAATTGGCTAGCACGATCGGCTGTTAACCGAAATGTTGGAGGTTCGAGCCCACCCGGTGGTGGTGCGGCGCTTTTTTTTTCTTTGGGTGATAGCTCTGAAGAAATGGTCTGACGGTGGTGAGAGTGGAGCAGGACTTTCTCCGTGGCGCAATTGGCCAGCGCGATCGGCTGTTAACCGAAAAGTTGGAGGTTCGAGCCCTCCCGGGAGTGGTGTTTTGCTTTTTTCTTTGCGCTGATAGCTTTGAAGATATGTTCTGATGGTGGTGAGAGTGAAGCACGACTGTCTCCGTGGCGCAATTGGCTAGCGCGATGGGCTATTAACCAAAAGTTTGGAGGTTCGAGCCCACACGGTGGTGGTGCGGTGCTTTTTTTTCTTTGGGCTGATAGCTTTGAAGTTATGTTGTGATGGTGGTGAGAAGGGAGCAAGACTGTCTCCGTGGCGCAATGGGCTAGCGCGATCGGCTGTTGACCAAAACGTCGGAGGTTCGAGCCCACCCAGTGGTGGTGTGGCGCTTTTTTTTCTTCGGGCTGATAGCTTTGATGATATGTTCTTATGGTGGTGAGAGTGGAGCAGGTCTGTCTCCGTGGCGCAATTGGCTAGCGCGATCGGCTGTTAACCGAAAAGTTGGAGGTTCGAGCCTACCCGGTGGTTGTGCGGCGTTTTTTTTTCTGTGGGCTGATAGCTTTGAAGATATGTTCTGATGGTGGTGAGAATGGAGCAGGACTATCTCCGTGGCGCAATTGGCTAGCTTGATCGGCTGTTAACCGGAAAGTTGGAGGTTCGAGCCCACCCGGTGGTGGTGCGGCGCTTTTTTTTCTGTGGACTGATAGCTTTGAAGATATGTTCTGATGGTGGTGAGAGTGGAGCAGGACTGTCTCCGTGGCGCAATTGGCTAGCGCGATCGGCTGTTAACCAAAAGGTCGGAGGTTGGAGCCCACCCAGTGGTGGTGCGGCGCTTTTTTTTCTTTGGGCTGATAGCTTTGTAGATATGTTCTTATGGTGGTGAGAGTGGAGCAGGACTGTCTCCGTGGCGCGATTGACTAGCGCGATCGGCTGTTAACCGAAAAGTCGGAGGTTCGAGCCTACCCGGTGGTTGTGTGGCGCTTTTGTTTCTGTTGGCTGATAGCTTTGAAGATATGTTCTGATGGTGGTGAGAGTGGAGCAGGACTGTCTCCGTGGCGCAATTGGCTAGCGTGATCGGCTGTTAACCGAAAAGTTAGAGGTTCGAGCCCACCCGGTGGTGGTGCGGTGCTTTTTTTCTTTGGGCTGATAGCTTTGAAGATATGTCCTTATGGTGGTGAGAGTGGAGCAGGACTGTCTCCGTGGCGCAATTCGCTAGCGCGATCGGCTGTTAACCGAAAAGTTGGAGGTTCGTGCCTACCCGGTGGTTGTGCGGCGCTTTTTTTCTGTGGGCTGATAGCTTTGAAGATATGTTCTGATGGTGGTGAGAGTGGAGCAGGACTGTCTCCATGGCGCAATTGGCTAGCGTGATCGGCTGTTAACCGGAAAGTTGGAGGTTCGAGCCCACCCTGTGGTGGTGCGTCGCTTTTTTTTCTTTGGGCTGATAGCTTTGAAGATATGTTCTGATGGTGGTGAGAGTGGAGCAGGACGGTCCCCGTGGGGCAATTGGCTAGCACGATCGGCTGTTAACCGAAATGTTGGAGGTTCGAGCCCACCCGGTGGTGGTGCGGCGCTTTTTTTCTATGGGCTGATGGCTTTGAAGATATGTTCTGATGGTGGTGAGAGTGGAGCACGACTGTCACCGTGGGGCAATGGGCTAGCGCGATCGGCTGTTGACCGAAAGGTTGGAGTTTCGAGCCCTCCCGGGAGTGGTGTGTTGCTTTTTTCTCCGGGCTGATAGCTTTGAAGATATGTCCTTATGGTGGTGAGAGTGGAGCAGGACTGTCTCCGTGGCGCAATTGGCTAGCGCGATCGGCTGTTAACCGAAAAGTTGGAGGTTCGAGCATACCCGGTGGTTGTGCAGCGCTTTTTTTTCTTTGGGCTGACAGCTTTGAAGATATGTTCCAATTGTTGTGAGAGTGGAGCAGGACTGTCTCCGTGGCGCAATTGGCCAACGCGATCGGCTGTTAACCGAAAAGTTGGAGGTTCGAGCCCACCCGGTTCTGGTGCGGTGCTTTTTTTTCTTTGGGCTGATAGCTTTGATGATATGATCTGATGGTGGTGAGAGATGAGCAAGACTGTCTCCGTGGCGCAATGGGCTAGCGCGATCGGCTGTTGACCGAAAGGTTGGAGTTTCGAGCCCTCCCGGGAGTGGTGTGTTGCTTTTTTCTTCGGGCTGATAGCTTTGAAGATATGTCCTTATGGTGGTGAGAGTGGAGCAGGACTGTCTCCGTGGCGCAATTCGCTAGCGCGATCGGCTGTTAACCGAAAAGTTGGAGGTTCGAGCCTACCCGGTGGTTGTGCGGCGCTTTTTTTCGGTGGGCTGATAGCTTTGAAGATATGTTGTGATGGTGGTGAGAGTGGAGCAGGACTGTCTCCATGGCGCAATTGGCTAGCGTGATCGGCTGTTAACCGGAAAGGTTGGAGGTTCCAGCCCACCCGGTGGTGGTGCGGCGCTTTTTATTTCTTTGGGCTGATAGCTTTGAAGATAAGTTCCAATTGTGGTGAGAGTGGAGCAGGACTGTCTCCGTGGCGCAATTGGCCAGCGCGATCGGCTGTTAACCGAAAAGTTGGAGGTTCGAGCCCACCCGGTGGTGGTGCGGTGCTTTTTTTTCTTTGGGCTGATAGCTTTGATGATATGATCTGATGGTGGTGAGAGATGAGCAAGACTGTCTCCGTGGCGCAATGGGCTAGCGCGATCGGCTGTTGACCGAAAGGTTGGAGTTTCGAGCCCTCCCAGGAGCGGTGTGTTGCTTTTTTCTTCGGGCTGATAGCTTTGAAGATATGTCCTTATGGTGGTGAGAGTGGAGCAGGACTGTCTCCGTGGCGCAATTGGCTAGCGCGATCGGCTGTTAACCGAAAAGTTGGAGGTTCGAGCCTACCCGGTGGTTCTGCGGCGCTTTTTTTCTGTGGGCTGATAGCTTTGAAGATATGTTCTGATTGTTGTGAGAGTGGAGCAGGACTGTCTCCATGGCGCAATTGGCTAGCGTGATCGGCTGTTAACCGGAAAGTTGGAGGTTCAAGCCCACCCTGTGGTGGTGCGTCGCTTTTTTTTCTTTGGGCTGATAGCTTTGAAGATATGTTCTGATGGTGGTGAGAGTGGAGCAGGACAGTCCCCGTGGCGCAATCGGCTAGCGCAATCGGCGGCTGTTAACCAAAAGTTGGAGGTTCGAGCCCACCCGGTGGTGGTGCGGCGCTTTTTTTTCTATGGGCTGATGGCTTTGAAGATATGTTCTGATGGTGGTGAGAGTAGAGCACGACTGTCACCGTGGGGCAATTGGCTAGCACGATCGGCTGTTAACCGAAATGTTGGAGGTTCGAGCCCACCCGGTGGTGGTGCGGCGCTTTTTTTTTCTTTGGGGTGATAGCTCTGAAGAAATGGTCTGACGGTGGTGAGAGTGGAGCAGGACTTTCTCCGTGGCGCAATTGGCCAGCGCGATCGGCTGTTAACCGAAAAGTTGGAGGTTCGAGCCCTCCCGGGAGTGGTGTTTTGCTTTTTTCTTTGCGCTGATAGCTTTGAAGATATGTTCTGATGGTGGTGAGAGTGAAGCACGACTGTCTCCGTGGCGCAATTGGCTAGCGCGATCGGCTATTAACCAAAAGTTTGGAGGTTCGAGCCCACACGGTGGTGGTGCGGTGCTTTTTTTTCTTTGGGCTGATAGCTTTGAAGTTATGTTCTGATGGTGGTGAGAAGGGAGCAAGACTGTCTCCGTGGCGCAATGGGCTAGCGCGATCGGCTGTTGACCAAAAGGTCGGAGGTTCGAGCCCACCCAGTGGTGGTGTGGCGCTTTTTTTTCTTCGGGCTGATAGCTTTGATGATATGTTCTTATGGTGGTGAGAGTGGAGCAGGTCTGTCTCCGTGGCGCAATTGGCTAGCGCGATCGGCTGTTAACCGAAAAGTTGGATGTTCGAGCCTACCCGGTGGTTGTGCGGCGCTTTTTTTTCTGTGGGCTGATAGCTTTGAAGATATGTTCTGATGGTGGTGAGAGTGGAGCAGGACTATCTCCGTGGCGCAATTGGCTAGCTTGATCGGCTGTTAACCGGAAAGTTGGAGGTTCGAGCCCACCCGGTGGTGGTGCGGCGCTTTTTTTTCTTTGGGCTGATAGCTTTGAAAATATGTTATGATGGTGGTGAGAGTGGAGCAGGACTGTCTCCGTGGCGCAATTGGCTAGCGCGATCGGCTGTTAACCAAAAGGTCGGAGGTTCGAGCCCACCCAGTGGTGGTGCGGCGCTTTTTTTTCTTTGGGCTGATAGCTTTGAAGATATGTTCTTATGGTGGTGAGAGTGGAGCAGGACTGTCTCCGTGGCGCGATTGACTAGCGCGGTCGGCTGTTAACCGAAAAGTCGGAGGTTCGAGCCTACCCGGTGGTTGTGTGGCGCTTTTGTTTCTGTGTGCTGATAGCTTTGAAGATATGTTCTGATGGTGGTGAGAGTGGAGCAGGACTGTCTCCGTGGCGCAATTGGCTAGCGTGATCGGCTGTTAACCGAAAAGTTGGAGGTTCGAGCCCACCCGGTGGTGGTGCGGTGCTTTTTTTCTTTGGGCTGATAGCTTTGAAGATATGTTCTGATGGTGGTGAGAGTGGAGCAGGACTGTCTCCTAGGCGCACTTGGCTAGCGCGATCGGCTGTTAACCAAAAGGTCGGAGGTTCGAGCCCACCCTGTGGTGGTATGGCGCTTTTTTTTCTTTGGGCTGATAGCTTTGAAGATATGTTCTGATGGTGGTGAGAGTGGAGCAGGACTGTCTTCATGGCAAAATTGGCTTGCGCGATCGGCTGTTAACCGAAAGGTTGGAGGTTCGAGCCCACCCAGTGGTGGTGCGGATTTTTTTTCTTTGCGCTGATAGCTTTGAAGATATGTTCTGATGGTGGTGAGAGTGGAGCACGATTGTCTCCGTGGCGCAATTGGCTAGCGCGATCTGCTGTTAATCGAAAGGTTGGAGGTTCCAGCCCACCCGGTGGTGGTGCGGCGCTTTTTTTTCTTTGGGCTGATAGCTTTGAAGATATGTTCCAATTGTGGTGAGAGTGGAGCAGGACTGTCTCCGTGGCGCAATTGGCCAGCGCGATCGGCTGTTAACCGAAAAGTTGGAGGTTCGAGCCCACCCGGTGGTGGTGCGGTGCTTTTTTTTCTTTGGGCTGATAGCTTTGATGATATGATCTGATGGTGGTGAGAGATGAGCAAGACTGTCTCCGTGGCGCAATGGGCTAGCGCGATCGGCTGTTGACCGAAAGGTTGGAGTTTCGAGCCCTCCCGGGAGTGGTGTGTTGCTTTTTTCTTCTGGTTGATAGCTTTGAAGATATGTCCTTATGGTGGTGAGAGTGGAGCAAGACTGTCTCCGTGGCGCAATTGGCTAGCGCGATCGGCTGTTAACCGAAAAGTTGGAGGTTCGAGCCTACCCGGTGGTTGTGCGGCGCTTTTTTTTTCTGTGGGCTGATAGCTTTGAAGATATGTTCTGATGGTGGTGAGAGTGGAGCAGGACTGTCTCCATGGCGCAATTGGCTAGCGTGATCGGCTGTTAACCGAAAGGTTGGAGTTTCGAGCCCTCCCGGGAGTGGTGTGTTGCTTTTTTATTCGGGCTGATAGCTTTGAAGATATGTCCTTATGGTGGTGAGAGTGGAGCAGGACTGTCTCCGTGGCGCAATTGGCTAGCGCGATCGGCTGTTAACCGAAAAGTTGGAGGTTCGAGCCTACCCGGTGGTTGTGCGGCGCTTTTTTTTCTTTGGGCTGATAGCTTTGAAGATATGTTCCAATTGTGGTGAGAGTGGAGAAGGACTGTCTCCGTGGCGCAATTGGCCAGCGCGATCGGCTGTTAACCGAAAAGTTGGAGGTTCGAGCCCACCCGGTGGTGGTGCGGTGCTTTTTTTTCTTTGGGCTGATAGCTTTGATGATATGATCTGATGGTGGTGAGAGATGAGCAAGACTGTCTCCGTGGCGCCATGGGCTAGCGCGATCGGCTGTTGACCGAAAGGTTGGAGTTTCGAGCCCTCCCGGGAGTGGTGTGTTGCTTTTTTCTTCGGGCTGATAGCTTTGAAGATATGTCCTTATGGTGGTGAGAGTGGAGCAGGACTGTGTCCGTGGCGCAATTGGCTAGCGCGATCGGCTGTTAACCGAAAAGTTGGAGGTTCGAGCCTACCCGGTGGTTGTGCGGCGCTTTTTTTTTCTGTGGGCTGATAGCTTTGAAGATATGTTCTGATGGTGGTGAGAGTGGAGCAGGACTGTCTCCATGGCGCAATTGGCTAGCGTGATCGGCTGTTAACCGGAAAGGTTGGAGGTTCCAGCCCACCCGGTGGTGGTGCGGCGCTTTTTTTTTCTTTGGGCTGATAGCTTTGAAGATATGTTCCAATTGTGGTGAGAGTGGAGCAGGACTGTCTCCGTGGCGCAATTGGCCAGCGCGATCGGCTGTTAACCGAAAAGTTGGAGGTTCGAGCCCACCCGGTGGTGGTGCGGTGCTTTTTTTTCTTTGGGCTGATAGCTTTGATGATATGATCTGATGGTGGTGAGAGATGAGCAAGACTGTCTCCGTGGCGCAAAGGGCTAGCGCGATCGGCTGTTGACCGAAAGGTTGGAGTTTCGAGCCCTCCCGGGAGTGGTGTGTTGCTTTTTTCTTCGGGCTGATAGCTTTGAAGATATGTCCTTATGGTGGTGAGAGTGGAGCAGGACTGTCTCCGTGGCGCAATTGGCTAGCGCGATCGGCGGTTAACCGAAAAGTTGGAGGTTCGAGCCTACCCGGTGGTTGTGCGGCGCTTTTTTTTCTGTGGGCTGATAGCTTTGAAGATATGTTCTGATGGTGGTGAGAGTGGAGCAGGACTGTCTCCATGGCGCAATTGGCTAGCGTGATCGGCTGTTAACCGGAAAGTTGGAGGTTCGAGCGCACCCTGTGGTGGTGCGTCGCTTTTTTTTCTTTGGGCTGATAGCTTTGAAGATATGTTCTGATGGTGATGAGAGTGGAGCAGGATTGTCTCCGTGGTGCAATGGCTAGCGCGATCGGCTGTTAACCAAAAGGTCGGCGGTTCGAGCCCACCCAGTGGTGGTGCGGCGCTTTTTTTTCTTTGGGCTGATAGCTTTGAAGATATGTTTTTATGGTGGTGAGAGTGGAGCAGGACTGTCTCCGTGGCGCAATTGGCTGGCGCGATCGGCTGTTAACCGAAAATTCGGAGGTTGGAGCCTACCCGGTGGTTCTGCGGCGCTTTTTTTCTGTGGGTTGATAGCTTTGAAGATATGTTCTGATGGTGGTGAGAGTGGAGCAGGACTGTCTCCGTGGCGCAATTGGCTAGCGTGATCGGCAGTTAACCGAAAAGTTGGAGGTTCGAGCCTACCCGGTGGTTCTGCGGCGCTTTTTTTTTCTGTGGGCTGATAGCTTTGAAGATATCTTCTGATGGTGGTGAGAGTGGAGCAGGCCTGTCTCCATGGCGCAATTGGCGAGCGCGATCGGTGTTAACCAAAAGGTCGGAGGTTCGAGCCCACCCGGTGGTGGTATGGCGCTTTTTTTTCTTTGGGCTGATAGCTTTGAAGATATGTTCTGATGGTGGTGAGAGTGAAGCAGGACTGTCTCAATGGCGCAATTGGCTAGCGCGATCGGCGGTTAACCGAAAGGTAGGAGTTTCGAGCCCACCCGGCGGTGGTGCGGCGCTTTTTTTTCTTTGGGCTGATATCTTTGAAGATATGTTCTGATGGTGGTGAGAGTGGAGCACGATTGTCTCCGTGGCGCAATTGGCTAGCGCGATCTGCTGTTAACCGAAAGGTTGGAGGTTCCAGCCCACCCGGTGGTGGTGCGGCGCTTATTTTCTTTGGGATGATAGCTTTGAAGATATGTTCTAATTGTGGTGAGAGTGGAGCAGGACTGTCTCCGTGGCGCAATTGGCCAGCGCGATCGGCTGTTAACCGAAAAGTTGGAGGTTCGATCCCACCCGGTGGTGGTGCGGTGCTTTTTTTTCTTTGGGCTGATAGCTTTGATGATATGATCTGATGGTGGTGAGAGATGAGCAAGACTGTCTCCGTGGCGCAATGGGCAAGCGCGATCGGCTGTTGACCGAAAGGTTGGAGTTTAGAGCCCTCCCGGGAGTGGTGTGTTGCTTTTTACTTTGCGATGATAGCTTTGAAGATATGTTCTGATGGTGGTGAGAGTGGAGCAAGGCTGTCTCCGTGGCGCAATTGGCTAGCGCGATCGGCTGTTAACCGAGAGGTTGGAGTTTTGAGCCCTCCCGGGAGTGGTGTGTTGCTTTTTTCTTTGCGGTAATAGCTTTGAAGATATGTTCTGATGGTGGTGAGAGTGGAGCAGGACAGTCTTCGTTGCGCAATTGGCTAGCGCGATCGGCTGTTAACCGAAAGGTTGGAGGTTCTAGCCCAACCGGTGGTGGTGCGGCGCTTTTTTTTCTTTGGGGTGATAGCTCTGAAGAAATGTTCTGACGGTGGTGAGAGTGGAGCACGACTGTCTCCAAGGGGCAATTGGCTAGCGCGATCGGCTGTTACCCGAAAGGTTGGAGGTTCGAGCCCACCCGGTGGTGGTGCGGCGTTTTTTTTTTCTTTGGGGTGATAGCTCTGAAGAAATGGTCTGACGGTGGTGAGAGTGGAGCAGGACGGTCCCCGTGGCGCAATTGGCTAGCGCAATCGGCTGTTAACCGAAAAGTTTGAGGTTCAAGCCCACCCGGTGGTGGTGCGGCGCTTTTTTTCTATGGGCTGATAGCTTTGAAGATATGTTCTGATGGCGGTGAGAGTGGAGCACGACTGTCACCGTGGGGCAATTGGCTAGCACGATCGGCTGTTAACCGAAATGTTGGAGGTTCGAGCCCACCCGGTGGTGGTGCGGTGCTTTTTTTTCTTTGGGGTGATAGCTCTGAAGAAATGGTCTGACGGTGGTGAGAGTGGAGCAGGACTTTCTCCGTGGCGCAATTGGCCAGCGCGATCGGCTGTTAACCGAAAAGTTGGAGGTTTGAGCCCTCCCGGGAGTGGTGTTTTGCTTTTTTCTTTGCGCTGATAGCTTTGAAGATATGTTCTGATGGTGGTGAGAGTGAAGCACGACTGTCTCCATGGCGCAATTGGCTAGCGCGATCGGCTGTTAACCAAAAGTTTGGAGGTTCGAGCCCACATGGTGGTGGTGCGGTGCTTTTTTTTTCTTTGGGCTGATAGCTTTGAAGTTATGTTCTGATGGTGGTGAGAAGGGAGCAAGACTGTCTCCGTGGCGCAATGGGCTAGCGCGATCGGCTGTTGACAGAAAGGTTGGAGTTTCGAGCCCTCCCGGGAGTGGTGTGTTGCTTTTTTCTTTGTGCTGATAGCTTTGAAGATATGTTCGGATGGTGGTGAGAGTCGAGCAAGACTGTCTCCGTGGCGCAATGCGCTAGCGCGATCGGCTGTTAACCGAAAATCGGAGGTTCGAGCCTACCCGGTGGTTGTGTGGCGCTTTTTTTTCTGTGGGCTGATAGCTTTGAAAATATGTTCTGATGGTGGTGAGAGTGGAGAAGGACTGTCTCCGTGGCGCAATTGGCCAGCGCGATCGGCTGTTAACCGAAAAGTTGGAGGTTCGAGCCCACCCGGTGGTGGTGCGGTGCTTTTTTTTCTTTGGGCTGATAGCTTTGATGATATGATCTGATGGTGGTGAGAGATGAGCAAGACTGTCTCCGTGGCGCAATGGGCTAGCGCGATCGGCTGTTGACCGAAAGGTTGGAGTTTCGAGCCCTCCCGGGAGTGGTGTGTTGCTTTTTTCTTCGGGCTGATAGCTTTGAAGATATGTCCTTATGGTGGTGAGAGTGGAGCAGGACTGTCTCCGTGGCGCAATTGGCTAGCGCGATCGGCTGTTAACCGAAAAGTTGGAGGTTCGAGCCTACCCGGTGGTTGTGCGGCGCTTTTTTTTTCTGTGGGCTGATAGCTTTGAAGATATGTTCTGATGGTGGTGAGAGTGGAGCAGGACTGTCTCCATGGCGCAATTGGCTAGCGTGATCGGCTGTTAACCGGAAAGGTTGGAGGTTCCAGCCCACCCGGTGGTGGTGCGGCGCTTTTTTTTTCTTTGGGCTGATAGCTTTGAAGATATGTTCCAATTGTGGTGAGAGTGGAGCAGGACTGTCTCCGTGGCGCAATTGGCCAGCGCGATCGGCTGTTAACCGAAAAGTTGGAGGTTCTAGCCCACCCGGTGGTGGTGCGGTGCTTTTTTTTCTTTGGGCTGATAGCTTTGATGATATGATCTGATGGTGGTGAGAGATGAGCAAGACTGTCTCCGTGGCGCAAAGGGCTAGCGCGATCGGCTGTTGACCGAAAGGTTGGAGTTTCGAGCCCTCGCGGGAGTGGTGTGTTGTTTTTTTCTTCGGGCTGATAGCTTTGAAGATATGTCCTTATGGTGGTGAGAGTGGAGCAGGACTGTCTCCGTGGCGCAATTGGCTAGCGCGATCGGCTGTTAACCGAAAAGTTGGAGGTTCGAGCCTACCCGGTGGTTCTGCGGCGCTTTTTTTTTCTATGGGCTGATGGCTTTGAAGATATGTTCTGATGGTGGTTAGAGTGGAGCACGACTGTCACCGTGGGGCAATTGGCTAGCACGATCGGCTGTTAACCGAAATGTTGGAGGTTCGAGCCTACCCGGTGGTGGTGCGGCGCTTTTTTTTTCTTTGGGGTGATAGCTCTGAAGAAATGGTCTGACGGTGGTGAGAGTGGAGCAGGACTTTCTCCGTGGCGCAATTGGCCAGCGCGATCGGCTGTTAACCGAAAAGTTGGAGGTTCGAGCCCTCCCGGGAGTGGTGTTTTGCTTTTTTCTTTGCGCTGATAGCTTTGAAGATATGTTCTGATGGTGGTGAGAGTGAAGCACGACTGTCTCCGTGGCGCAATTGGCTAGCGCGATCGGCTATTAACCAAAAGTTTGGAGGTTCGAGCCCACACGGTGGTGGTGCGGTGCTTTTTTTTTGGGCTGATAGCTTTGAAGTTATGTTCTGATGGTGGTGAGAAGGGAGCAAGACTGTCTCCGTGGCGCAATGGGCTAGCGCGATCGGCTGTTGACCAAAAGATCGGAGGTTCGAGCCCACCCAGTGGTGGTGTGGCGCTTTTTTTTCTTCGGGCTGATAGCTTTGATGATATGTTCTTATGGTGGTGAGAGTGGAGCAGGTCTGTCCCTGTGGCGCAATTGGCTAGCGCGATCGGCTGTTAACCGAAAAGTTGGAGGTTCGAGCCTACAAGTGGTTGTGCGGCGCTTTTTTTTCTGTGGGCTGATAGCTTTGAAGATATGTTCTGATGGTGGTGAGAGTGGAGCAGGACTATCTCCGTGGCGCAATTGGCTAGCTTGATCGGCTGTTAACCGGAAAGTTGGAGGTTCGAGCCCACCCGGTGGTGGTGCGGCGCTTTTTTTTCTTTGGGCTGATAGCTTTGAAAATATGTTATGATGGTGGTGAGAGTGGAGCAGGACTGTCTCCGTGGCGCAATTGGCTAGCGCGATCGGCTGTTAACCAAAAGGTCGGAGGTTCGAGCCCACCCAGTGGTGGTGCAGCGCTTTTTTTTCTTTGGGTTGATAGCTTTGAAGATATGTTGTTATGGTGGTGAGAGTGGAGCAGGACTGTCTCCGTGGCGCGATTGACTAGCGCGATTGGCTGTTAACCGAAAAGTCGGAGGTTCGAGCCTACCCGGTGGTTGTGTGGCGCTTTTGTTTCTGTTGGCTGATAGCTTTGAAGATATGTTCTGATGGTGGTGAGAGTGGAGCAGGACTGTCTCCGTGGCGCAATTGGCTAGCGTGATCGGCTGTTAACCGAAAAGTTGGAGGTTCGAGCCCACCCGGTGGTGGTGCGGTGCTTTTTTTCTTTGGGCTGATAGCTTTGAAGATATGTTCTGATGGTGGTGAGAGTGGAGCAGGACTGTCTCCATGGCGCACTTGGCTAGCGCGATCGGCTGTTAACCAAAAGGTCGGAGGTTCGAGCCCACCCTGTGGTGGTATGGCGCTTTTTTTTCTTTGGGCTGATAGCTTTGAAGATATGTTCTGATGGTGGTGAGAGTGGAGCAGGACTGTCTTCATGGCAAAATTGGCTTGCGCGATCGGCTGTTAACCGAAAGGGTGGAGGTTCGAGCCCACCCAGTGGTGGTGCGGGGCTTTTTTTTCTTTGCGCTGATAGCTTTGAAGATATGTTCTGATGGTGGTGAGAGTGGAGCACGATTGTCTCCGTGGCGCAATTGGCTAGCGCGATCTGCTGTTAATCGAAAGGTTGGAGGTTCCAGCCCACCCGGTGGTGGTGCGGCGCTTTTTTTTTCTTTGGGCTGATAGCTTTGAAGATATGTTCCAATTGTGGTGAGAGTGGAGCAGGACTGTCTCCGTGGCGCAATTGGCCAGCGCGATCGGCTGTTAACCGAAAAGTTGGAGGTTCGAGCCCACCCGGTTGTGGTGCGGTGCTTTTTTTTTCTTTGGGCTGATAGCTTTGATGATATGATCTGATGGTGGTGAGAGATGAGCAAGACTGTCTCCGTGGCGCAATGGGCTAGCGCGATCGGCTGTTGACCGAAAGGTTGGAGTTTCGAGCCCTCCCGGGAGTGGTGTGTTGCTTTTTTCTTCGGGCTGATAGCTTTGAAGATATGTCCTTATAGTGGTGAGAGTGGAGCAGGACTGTCTCCGTGGCGCAATTGGCTAGCGCGATCGGCTGTTAACCGAAAAGTTGGAGGTTCGAGCCTACCCGGTGGTTGTGCGGCGCTTTTTTTTCTGTGGGCTGATAGCTTTGAAGATATGTTCTGATGGTGGTGAGAGTGGAGCAGGACTGTCTCCATGGCGCAATTGGCTAGCGTGATCGGCTGTTAACCGGAAAGTTGGAGGTTCGAGCGCACCCTGTGGTGGTGCGTCGCTTTTTTTTCTTTGGGCTGATAGCTTTGAAGATATGTTCAGATGGTGATGAGAGTAGAGCAGGATTGTCTCCGTGGTGCAATGGCTAGCGCGATCGGCTGTTAACCAAAAGGTCGGCGGTTCGAGCCCACCCAGTGGTGGTGCGGCGCTTTTTTTTCTTTGGGCTGATAGCTTTGAAGATATGTTTTTATGGTGGTGAGAGTGGAGCAGGACTGTCTCCGTGGCGCAATTGGCTAGCGCGATCGGCTGTTAACCGAAAATTCGGAGGTTGGAGCCTACCCGGTGGTTGTGCGGCGCTTTTTTTCTGTGGGTTGATAGCTTTGAAGATATGTTCTGATGGTGGTGAGAGTGGAGCAGGACTGTCTCCGTGGCGCAATTGGCTAGCGTGATCGGCTGTTAACCGAAAAGTTGGAGGTTCGAGCCTACCCGGTGGTTCTGCGGCGCTTTTTTTTTCTGTGGGCTGATAGCTTTGAAGATATCTTCTGATGGTGGTGAGAGTGGAGCAGGACTGTCTCCATGGCGCAATTGGCGAGCGCGATCGGTGTTAACAAAAAGGTCGGAGGTTCGAGCCCACCCGGTGGTGGTATGGCGCTTTTTTTTCTTTGGGCTGATAGCTTTGAAGATATGTTCTGATGGTGGTGAGAGTGAAGCAGGACTGTCTCGGTGGCGCAATTGGCTAGCGCGATCGGCTGTTAACCGAAAGGTAGGAGTTTCGAGCCCACCCGGCGGTGGTGCGGCGCTTTTTTTTCTTTGCGCTGATAGCTTTGAAGTTATGTTCTGATGGTGGTGAGAGTGGAGCACGATTGTCTCCGTGGCGCAATTGGCTAGCGCGATCTGCTGTTAACCGAAAGGTTGGAGATTCCAGCCCACCCGGTGGTGGTGCAGCGCTTTTTTTTTCTTTGGGATGATAGCTTTGAAGATATGTTCTAATTGTGGTGAGAGTGGAGCAGGACTGTCTCCGTGGCGCAATTGGCCAGCGCGATCGGCTGTTAACCGATAAGTTGGAGGTTCGATCCCACCCGGTGGTGGTGCGGTGCTTTTTTTTCTTTGGGCTGATAGCTTTGATGATATGATCTGATGGTGGTGAGAGATGAGCAAGACTGTCTCCGTGGCGCAATGGGCTAGCGCGATCGGCTGTTGACCGAAAGGTTGGAGTTTAGAGCCCTCCCGGGAGTGGTGTGTTGCTTTTTACTTTGCGATGATAGCTTTGAAGATATGTTCTGATGGTGGTGAGAGTGGAGCAGGACTGTCTTCGTGGCGCAATTGGCTAGCGCGATCGGCTGTTAACCGAAAGGTTGGAGGTTCTAGCCCAACTGGTGGTGGTGCGGCGCTTTTTTTTCTTTGGGGTGATAGCTCTGAAGAAATGTTCTGACGATGGTGAGAGTGGAGCACGACTTTCTCCAAGGGGCAATTGGCTAGCGCGATCGGCTGTTACCCGAAAGGTTGGAGGTTCGAGCCCACCCGGTGGTGGTGCGGCGCTTTTTTTTCTTTGGGGTGATAGCTCTGAAGAAATGGTCTGACGGTGGTGAGAGTGGAGCAGGACGGTCCCCGTGGCGCAATTGGCTAGCGCAATCGGCTGTTAACCGAAAAGTTTGAGGTTCAAGCCCACCCGGTGGTGGTGCGGCGCTTTTTTTTCTATGGGCTGATAGCTTTGAAGATATGTTCTGATGGCGGTGAGAGTGGAGCACGACTGTCACCGTGGGGCAATTGGCTAGCACGATCGGCTGTTAACCGAAATGTTGGAGGTTCGAGCCCACCCGGTGGTGGTGCGGTGCTTTTTTTTCTTTGAGGTGATAGCTCTGAAGAAATGGTCTGACGGTGGTGAGAGTGGAGCAGGACTTTCTCCGTGGCGCAATTGGCCAGCGCGATCGGCTGTTAACCGAAAAGTTGGAGGTTTGAGCCCTCCCGGGAGTAGTGTTTTGCTTTTTTCTTTGCGCTGATAGCTTTGAAGATATGTTCTGATGGTGGTGAGAGTGAAGCACGACTGTCTCCATGGCGCAATTGGCTTGCGCGATCGGCTGTTAACCAAAAGTTTGGAGGTTCGAGCCCACACGGTGGTGGTGCGGTGCTTTTTTTTCTTTGGGCTGATAGCTTTGAAGTTATGTTCTGATGGTGGTGAGAAGGGAGCAAGACTGTCTCCGTGGCGCAATGGGCTAGCGCGATCGGCTGTTGACCGAAAGGTTGGAGTTTCGAGCCCTCCCGGGAGTGGTGTGTTGCTTTTTTCTTTGCGCTGATAGCTTTGAAGATATGTTCTGATGGTGGTGAGAGTCCAGCAAGACTGTCTCCGTGGCGCAATGGGCTAGCGCGATCGGCTGTTAACCGAAAAGTCGGAGGTTCGAGCCTACCCGGTGGTTGTGTGGCGCTTTTTTTTCTGTGGGCTGATAGCTTTGAAGATATGTTCTGATGGTGGTCAGAGTGGAGCAGGACTGTCTCCGTGGCGCAATTGGCTAGCGCGATCGGCTGTTAACCAAAAGGTCGGAGGTTCGAGCCCACCCAGTGGTGCTGTGGCGCTTTTTTTTCTTCGGGCTGATAGCTTTGATGATATGTTCTTATGGTGGTGAGAGTGGAGCAGGTCTGTCTCCGTGGCGCAATTGGCTAGCGCGATCAGCTGTTAACCGAAAAGTTGGAGGTTCGAGCCTACGCGGTGGTTGTGTGGCGCTTTTTTTTCTGTGGGCTGATAGCTTTGAAGATATGTTCTGATGGTGGTGAGAGTGGAGCAGGACTATCTCCGTGGCGCAATTGGCTAGCTTGATCGGCTGTTAACCGGAAAGTTGGAGGTTCGAGCCCACCCGGTGGTGGTGCGGCGCTTTTTTTTCTTTGGGCTGATAGCTTTGAAAATATGTTCTGATGGTGGTGAGAGTGGAGCAGGACTGTCTCCGTGGCACAATTTGCTAGCGCGATCGGCTGTTAACCAAAAGGTCGGAGGTTCGAGCCCACCCAGTGGTGGTGCGGCGCTTTTTTTCTTTGGGCTGATAGCTTTGAAGATATGTTCTTATGGTGGTGAGAGTGGAGCAGGACTGTCTCCGTGGCGCAATTGGCTAGCGCGATCGGCTGTTAACCGAAAAGTCGGAGGTTCGAGCCTACCCGGTGGTTGTGTGGCGCTTTTTTTTCTGTGGGCTGATAGCTTTGAAGATATGTTCTGATGGTGGTGAGAGTGGAGCAGGACTGTCTCCGTGGCGCAATTGGCTAGCGTGATCGGCTGTTAACCGAAAAGTTGGAGGTTCGAGCCCACCCGGTGGTGGTGGTGCGGTGCTTTTTTTTCTTTGGGCTGATAGCTTTGAAGATATGTTCTGATGGTGGTGAGAGTGGAGCAGGACTGTCTCCATGGCGCACTTGGCTAGCGCGATCGGCTGTTAACCAAAAGGTCGGAGGTTCGAGCCCACCCTGTGGTGGTATGGCGCTTTTTTTTCTTTGGGCTGATAGCTTTGAAGATATGTTCTGATGGTGGTGAGAGTGGAGCAGGACTGTCTCCATGGCAAAATTGGCTTGCGCGATCGGCTGTTAACCGAAAGGTTGGAGGTTCGAGCCCACCCAGTGGTGCTGCGGCGCTTTTTTTTCTTTGCGCTGATAGCTTTGAAGATATGTTCTGATGGTGGTGAGAGTGGAGCACGATTGTCTCCTCGGCGCAATTGGCTAGCGCGATCTGCTGTTAACCGAAAGGTTGGAGGTTCCAGCCCACCCGGTGGTGGTGCGGTGCTTTTTTTCTTTGGTCTGATAGCTTTGATGATATGATCTGATGGTGGTGAGAGATGAGCAAGACTGTCTCCGTGGCGCAATGGGCTAGCGCGATCGGCTGTTGACCGAAAGGTTGGAGTTTCGAGCCCTCCCGGGAGTGGTGTGTTGCTTTTTTCTTTGCGATGATAGCTTTGAAGATATGTTCTGATGGTGGTGTGAGCGGAGCAAGACTGTCTCCATGGCGCAAGTGGCTAGCGCGATCGGCTGTTAACCGAAAAGTTGGAGGTTCGAGCCCACCCGGTGGTGGTGGTGCGGTGCTTTTTTTTCTTTGGGCTGATAGCTTTGAAGATATGTTCTGATGGTGGTGAGAGTGGAGCAGGACTGTCTCCATGGCGCACTTGGCTAGCGCGATCGGCTGTTAACCAAAAGGTCGGAGGTTCGAGCCCACCCTGTGGTGGTATGGCGCTTTTTTTTCTTTGGGCTGATAGCTTTGAAGATATGTTCTGATGGTGGTGAGAGTGGAGAAGACTTTCTCCGTGGCGCAATTAGCTAGCGTGATCGGCTGTTAACCGGAAAGTTGGAGGTTCGAGCCCACCCGGTGGTGGTGCGGCGCTTTTTTACTTTGGGCTGATAGCTTTGAAGATATGTTCTGATGGTGGTGAGAGTGGAGCAGGACTTTCTCCGTGGCGCAATTGGCCAGCGCGATCGGCTGTTAACCGAAAAGTTGGAGGTTTGAGCCCTCCCGGGAGTGGTGTTTTGCTTTTTTCTTTGCGCTGATAGCTTTGAAGATATGTTCTGATGGTGGTGAGAGTGAAGCACGACTGTCTCCATGGCGCAATTGGCTAGCGCGATCGGCTGTTAACCAAAAGTTTGGAGGTTCGAGCCCACACGGTGGTGGTGCGGTGCTTTTTTTTCTTTGGGCTGATAGCTTTGAAGTTATGTTCTGATGGTGGTGAGAAGGGAGCAAGACTGTCTCCGTGGCGCATTGGGCTAGCGCGATCGGCTGTTGACCGAAAGGTTGGAGTTTCGAGCCCTCCCGGGAGTGGTGTGTTGCTTTTTTCTTTGCGCTGATAGCTTTGAAGATATGTTCTGATGGTGGTGAGAGTCGAGCAAGACTGTCTCCGTGGCGCAATGGGCTAGCGCGATCGGCTGTTAACCGAAAAGTCGGAGGTTCGAGCCTACCCGGTGGTTGTGTGGCGCTTTTTTTTTCTGTGGGCTGATAGCTTTGAAGATATGTTCTGATGGTGGTCAGAGTGGAGCAGGACTGTCTCCGTGGCGCAATTGGCTAGCGCGATCGGCTGTTAACCAAAAGGTCGGAGGTTCGAGCCCACCCAGTGGTGGTGTGGCGCTTTTTTTTCTTCGGGCTGATAGCTTTGATGATATGTTCTTATGGTGGTGAGAGTGGAGCAGGTCTGTCTCCGTGGCGCAATTGGCTAGCGCGATCAGCTGTTAACCGAAAAGTTGGAGGTTCGAGCCTACACGGTGGTTGTGTGGCGCTTTTTTTTCTGTGGGCTGATAGCTTTGAAGATATGTTCTGATGGTGGTGAGAGTGGAGCAGGACTGTCTCCATGGCGCAATTGGCTAGCGTGATCGGCTGTTAACCGAAAAGTTGGAGGTTCGAGCCCACCCGGTGGTGGTGGTGCGGTGCTTTTTTTTCTTTGGGCTGATAGCTTTGAAGATATGTTCTGATGGTGGTGAGAGTGGAGCAGGACTGTCTCCATGGCAAAATTGGCTTGCGCGATCGGCTGTTAACCGAAAGGTTGGAGGTTCGAGCCCACCCAGTGGTGGTGCGGCGCTTTTTTTTCTTTGCGCTGATAGCTTTGAAGATATGTTCTGATGGTGGTGAGAGTGGAGCACGATTGTCTCCTCGGCGCAATTGGCAAGCGTGATCTGCTGTTAACCGAAAGGTTGGAGGTTCCAGCCCACCCGGTGGTGGTGCGGTGCTTTTTTTCTTTGGTCTGATAGCTTTGATGATATGATCTGATGGTGGTGAGAGATGAGCAAGACTGTCTCCGTGGCGCAATGGGCTAGCGCGATCGGCTATTGACCGAAAGGTTGGAGTTTCGAGCCCTCCCGGGAGTGGTGTGTTGCTTTTTTCTTTGCGATGATAGCTTTGAAGATATGTTCTGATGGTGGTGAGAGCGGAGCAAGACTGTCTCCATGGCGCAAGTGGCTAGCGCGATCGGCTGTTAATCGAAAAGTTGGAGGTTCGAGCCCACCCGGTGGTGGTGCGGTGCTTTTTTTTCTTTGGGCTGATAGCTTTGATGATATGATCTGATGGTGGTGAGAGATGAGCAAGACTGTCTCCGTGGCGCAATGGGCTAGCGCGATCGGCTGTTAACCAAAAGGTCGGCGGTTCGAGCCCACCCAGTGGTGGTGCGGCGCTTTTTTTTCTTTGGGCTGATAGCTTTGAAGATATGTCCTTATGGTGGTGAGAGTGGAGCCGGACTGTCTCCGTGGCGCAATTGGCTAGAGCGATCGGCTGTTAACCGAAAATTCGGAGGTTGGAGCCTACCCGGTGGTTGTGCGGCGCTTTTTTTTGTGGGTTGATAGCTTTGAAGATATGTTCTGACGGCGGTGAGAGTGGAGCAGGACTGTCTCCGTGGCGCAATTGGCTAGCGTGATCGGCTGTTAACCAAAAGGTCGGAGGTTCGAGCCCACCCGGTGATGGTATGGCACTTTTTTTTCTTTGGGCTGATAGCTTTGAAGATATGTTCTGATGGTGGTGAGAGTGAAGCAGGACGGTCTCCGTGGCGCGATTGGCTAGCGCGATCGGCTGTTAACCGAAAGGTAGGAGTTTCGAGCCCACCCGGCGGTGGTGCGGCGCTTTTTTCCTTTGGGCTGATAGCTTTGAAGATATGTTCTGATGGTGGTGAGAGTAGAGCAGGACTGTCTCCGTGGCGCAATTGGCTAGCGCGATCGGCTGTTAACCGAAAGGTTGGAGTTTCGATCCCTCCCGGGAGTGGTGTGTTGCTTTTTTCTTTGCGCTGATAGCTTTGAAGATATGTTCTGATGGTGGTGAGAGTGGAGCACGACTGTCTCCGTGGCGCAGTTGGCTAGCGCTATCGGCTGTTACCCGAAAGGTTGGAGGTTCGAGCCCACCCGGTGGTTTTGCGGCGCTTTTTTTTCTGTGGGCTGATAGCTTTGAAGATATGTTCTGATGGTAGTGAGAGTGGAGCAGGACTGTCTCCGTGGCGCAATTGGCTAGCTTGATCGGCTGTTAACCGGAAAGTTGTAGGTTCGAGCCCACCCGGTGGTGGTGCGGCGCTTTTTTTTCTTTGGGCTGATAGCTTTGAAAATATGTTCTGATGGTGGTGAGAGTGGAGCAGGACTGTCTCCGTGGCGCAATAGGCTAGCGCGATCGGCTGTTAACCAAAAGGTCGGAGGTTCGAGCCCACCCAGTGGTGGTGCGGCGCTTTTTTTGGGCTGATACCTTTGAAGATAAGTTCTGATGGTGGTGAGAGTGGAGCAGGACTGTCTCCATGGCAAAATTGGCTTGCGCGATCGGCTGTTACACGAAAGGTTGGAGGTTCGAGCCCACCCAGTGGTGGTGCGGCGCTTTTTTTTCTTTGCGCTGATAGCTTTGAAGATATGTTCTGATGGTGGTGAGAGTGGAGCACGATTGTCTCCGTGGCGCAATTGGCTAGCGCGATCTGCTGTTAACCGAAAGGTTGGAGGTTCCAGCCC
This sequence comes from Rhipicephalus microplus, assembly GCF_043290135.1. Classification (NCBI taxonomy): domain Eukaryota; kingdom Metazoa; phylum Arthropoda; class Arachnida; order Ixodida; family Ixodidae; genus Rhipicephalus; species Rhipicephalus microplus. Next base: position 125,091 of record NW_027464699.1, on the reverse strand, counting down.
ACCCGGCTGTGGTGCGGCGCTTTTTTTCTTTGGTCTGATAGCTTTGATGATATGATCTGATGGTGGTGAGAGATGAGCAAGACTGTCTCCGTGGCGCAATGGGCTAGCGCGATCGGCTATTGACCGAAAGGTTGGAGTTTCGAGCCCTCCCGGGAGTGGTGTGTTGCTTTTTTCTTTGCGATGATAGCTTTGAAGATATGTTCTGATGGTGGTGAGAGCGGAGCAAGACTGTCTCCATGGCGCAAGTGGCTAGCGCGATCGGCTGTTAACCGAAAAGTTGGAGGTTCGAGCCCACCCGGTGGTGGTGCGGTGCTTTTTTTCTTTGGGCTGATAGCTTTGATGATATGATCTGATGGTGGTGAGAGTGGAGCAGGACTGTCTCCGTGGCACAATTTGCTAGCGCGATCGGCTGTTAACCAAAAGGTCGGAGGTTCGAGCCCACCCAGTGGTGGTGCGGCGCTTTTTTTCTTTGGGCTGATAGCTTTGAAGATATGTTCTTATGGTGGTGAGAGTGGAGCAGGACTGTCTCCGTGGCGCAATTGGCTAGCGCGATCGGCTGTTAACCGAAAAGTCGGAGGTTCGAGCCTACCCGGTGGTTGTGTGGCGCATTTTTTTCTTTGCGCTGATAGCTTGGAAGATATGTTCTGATGGTGGTGAGAGTGGAGCACGATTGTCTCCGTGGCGCAATTGGCTAGCGTGATCGGCTGTTAACCGAAAAGTTGGAGGTTCCAGCCCACCCGGTGGTGGTGCGGTGCTTTTTTTCTTGGTCTGATAGCTTTGATGATATGATCTGATGGTGGTGAGAGATGAGCAAGACTGTCTCCGTGGCGCAATGGGCTAGCGCGATCGGCTATTGACCGAAAGGTTGGAGTTTCGAGCCCTCCCGGGAGTGGTGTGTTGCTTTTTTCTTTGCGATGATAGCTTTGAAGATATGTTCTGATGGTGGTGCACTAAAGTGCTTATTTGGGCCGGTTTGGTACATGGTCAACGAAGTGAAAAAACAGCGCGTAACACAGGACACAGGACAGAGAAGAGACGGACGAAGAAGAGACGGACGAGCTCGTCCGTCTCTTCTCTGTCCTGTGTCCTGTGTTACGCGCTGTTTTTTCACTTCGTTGATGGTGGTGAGAGCGGAGCAAGACTGTCTCCATGGCGCAAGTGGCTAGCGCGATCGGCTGTTAACCGAAAAGTTGGAGGTTCGAGCCCACCCGGTGGTGGTGCGGTGCTTTTTTTTCTTTGGGCTGATAGCTTTGATGATATGATCTGATGGTGGTGAGAGATGAGCAAGACTGTCTCCGTGGCGCAATGGGCTAGCGCGATCGGCTGTTAACCAAAAGGTCGGCGGTTCGAGCCCACCCAGTGGTGGTGCGGCGCTTTTTTTTCTTTGGGCTGATAGCTTTGAAGATATGTTCTTATGGTGGTGAGAGTGGAGCAGGACTGTCTCCGTGGCGCAATTGGCTAGCGCGATCGGCTGGTAACCGAAAATTCGGAGGTTGGAGCCTACCCGGTGGTTGTGCGGCGCTTTTTTTTGTGGGTTGATAGCTTTGAAGATATGTTCTGACGGCGGTGAGAGTGGAGCAGGACTGTCTCCGTGGCGCAATTGGCTAGCGTGATCGGCTGTTAACCAAAAGGTCGGAGGTTCGAGCCCACCCGGTGGTGGTATGGCGCTTTTTTTTCTTTGGGCTGATAGCTTTGAAGATATGTTCTGATGGTGGTGAGAGTGAAGCAGGACGATCTCCGTGGCGCAATTGGCTAGCGCGATCGGCTGTTAACCGAAAGGTAGGAGTTTCGAGCCCACCCGGCGGTGGTGCGGCGCTTTTTTCCTTTGGGCTGATAGCTTTGAAGATATGTTCTGATGGTGGTGAGAGTAGAGCAGGACTGTCTCCATGGCGCAATTGGCTAGCGCGATCGGCTGTTAACCGAAAGGTTGGAGTTTCGATCCCTCCCGGGAGTGGTGTGTTGCTTTTTTCTTTGCGCTGATAGCTTTGAAGATATGTTCTGATGGTGGTGAGAGTGGAGCACGACTGTCTCCGTGGCGCAGTTGGCTAGCGCTATCGGCTGTTAACCGAAAGGCTGGAGGTTCGAGCCCACCCGGGGTTGGTGCGGCGCTTTTTTTCTTTGGGCTGATAGCTTTTAAGATATGTTCTAATTGTGGTGAGAGTGGAGCAGGACTGTCTCCGTGGCGCAACTGGCCAGCGCGATCGGCTGTTAACCGAAAAGTTGGAGGTTCGATCCCACCCGGTGGTGGTTCGGTGCTTTTTTTTCTTTGGGCTGATAGCTTTGATGATATGATCTGATGGTGGTGAGAGATGAGCAAGACTGTCTCCGTGGCGCAATGGGCTAGCGCGATCGGCTGTTGACCGAAAGGGTGGAGTTTCGAGCCCTCCCGGGAGTGGTGTGTTGCTTTTTTCTTTGCGATGATAGCTTTGAAGATATGTTCTGATGGTGGTGAGAGTGGAGCAAGACTGTCTCCGTGGCGCAATGGGCTAGCGCGATCGGCTGTTAACCGAAAGGTTGAAGTTTTGAGCCCTCCCGGGAGTGGTGTGTTGCTTTTTTCTTTGCGGTAATAGCTTTGAAGATATGTTCTGGTGGTGGTGAGAGTGGAGCAGGACTGTCTTCGTGGCGCAATTGGCTAGCGCGATCGGCTGTTAACCGAAAGGTTGGAGGTTCTGGCCCAACCGGTGGTGGTGCGGCGCTTTTTTTTTCTTTGGGGTGATAGCTCTGAAGAAATGTTCTGACGGTGGTGAGAGTGGAGCACGACTGTCTCCGTGGGGCAATTGGCTAGCGCGATCGGCTGTTACCCGAAAGGTCGGAGGTTCGAGCCCACCCGGTGGTGGTGCAGCGCTTTTGTTTCTTTGGGGTGATAGCTCTGAATAAATGGTCTGACGGTGGTGAGAGTGGAGCAGGACGGTCCCCGTGGCGCAATTGGCTAGCGCAATCGGCTGTTAACCGAAAAGTTGGAGGTTCGAGCCCACCCGGTGGTGGTGCGGCGCTTTTTTTTTGCGCTGATAGCTTTGAAGATATGTTCTGATGGTGGTGAGAGTGGAGCACGACTGTCTCCGTGGCGCAATTGGCTAGCGCGATCGGCTGTTAACCAAAAGGTTGGAGGTTCGAGCCCACACGGTGGTGGTGCGGTGCTTTTTTTTCTTTGGGCTGATAGCTTTGAAGTTATGTTCTGATGGTGGTGAGAAGGGAGCAAGACTGTCTCCGTGGCGCAATGGGCTAGCGCGATCGGCTGTTGACCGAAAGGTTGGAGTTTCGAGCCCTCCCGGGAGTGGTGCGTTGCTTTTTTCTTTGCGCTGATAGCTTTGAAGATATGTTCTGATGGTGGTGAGAGTGGAGCAAGACTGTCTCCGTGGCGCAATGGGCTAGCGCGATCGGCTGTTAACCGTAAGGTTGGAGGTTCGAGCCCACCCGGTGGTGGTGCAGCGCTTTTTTTTCTTTGGGCTGATAGCTCTGAAGAAATGTTCTGACGGTGGTGAGAGTGGAGCAGGACTGTCTCCGTGGCGCAATTAGCTAGCGTGATCGGCTGTTAACCGGAAAGTTGGAGGTTCGAGCCCACCCGGTGGTGGTGCGGCGCTTTTTTTTCTTTGGGCTGATAGCTTTGAAGATATGTTCTGATGGGGGTGAGAGTGGAGCAAGACTGTCTCCGTGGCGCAATGGGCTAGCGCGATCGGCTGTTAACCGTAAGGTTGGAGGTTCGAGCCCACCCGGTGGTGGTGCAGCGCTTTTTTTTTCTTTGGGCTGATAGCTCTGAAGAAATGTTCTGACGGTGGTGAGAGTGGAGCAGGACTGTCTCCGTGGCGCAATTGGCTAGCGCGATCGGCTGTTAACCAAAAGGTCGGAGGTTCGAGCCCACCCAGTGGTGGTGTGGCGCTTTTTTTTCTTCGGGCTGATAGCTTTGATGATATGTTCTTATGGTGGTGAGAGTGGAGCAGGTCTGTCTCCGGGGCGCAATTGGCTAGCGCGATCGGCTGTTAACCGAAAAGTTGGAGGTTCGAGCCTACCCGGTGGTTTTGCGGCGCTTTTTTTTCTGTGGGCTGATAGCTTTGAAGATATGTTCTGATGGTAGTGAGAGTGGAGCAGGACTGTCTCCGTGGCGCAATTGGCTAGCTTGATCGGCTGTTAACCGGAAAGTTGTAGGTTCGAGCCCACACGGTGGTGGTGCGGCGCTTTTTTTTCTTTGGGCTGATAGCTTTGAAAATATGTTCTGATGGTGGTGAGAGTGAAGCAGGACTGTCTCCGTGGCGCAATAGGCTAGCGCGATCGGCTGTTAACCAAAAGGTCGGAGGTTCGAGCCCACCCAGTGGTGGTGCGGCGCTTTTTTTTCTTTGGGCTGATAGCTTTGAAGATATGTTCTTATGGTGGTGAGAGTGGAGCAGGACTGTCTCCGTGGCGCAATTGGTTAGCGCGATCGGCTGTTAACCGAAAAGTCGGTGGTTCGAGCCTACCCGTTGGTTGTGCGGCGCTTTTTTTTCTGTGGGCTGATAGCTTTGAAGATATGTTCTGATGGTGGTGAGAGTGGAGCAGGACTGTCTCCGTGGCGCAATTGGCTAGCGTGATCGGCTGTTAACCGAAAAGTTGGAGGTTCGAGCCCACCCGGTGGTGGTGTGGTGCTTTTTTTTCTTTGGGCTGATAGCTTTGAAGATATGTTTTGATGGCGGTGAGAGTGGAGCAGGACTGTCTCCGTGGCGTAATTGGCTAGCGTGATCGGCTGTTAACCGAAAATTTGGAGGTTCGAGCCCACCCGGTGGTGGTGCGGTGCTTTTTTTCTTTGGGCTGATAGCTTTGAAGATATGTTCTGATGGTGGTGAGAGTGGAGCAGGACTGTCTCCATGGCGCAATTGGCTAGCGCGATCGGCTGTTAACAAAAAGGTCGGAGGGTCGAGCCCGCCCTGTGGTGGTATGGCGCTTTTTTTTCTTTGGGCTGATAGCTTTGAAGATATGTTCTTATGGTGGTGAGAGTGAAGCAGCACTGTCTCCGTGGCGCAATTGGCTAGCGCGATCGGCTGTTAACCGAAAGGTTGGAGGTTCGAGCCCACGCGGTGGTGGTGCGGCGCTTTTTTTCTTTGTGCTGATAGCTTTGAAGATATGTTCTGATGGTGGTGAGAGTGGAGCAGGACTGTCTCCGTGGCGCAATTGGCTAGCGCGATTGCCTGTTAACCGAAAGGTTGGAGGTTCGAGCCCACCCGGTGGTGGTGCGGTGGTTTTTTTCTTTGGTCTGATAGCTTTGAAGATATGTTCTGATGGTGGTGAGAGTGGAGCAGGACTGTCTCCGTGGCGCAATTGGCTAGCGCGATCGGCTGTTAACCGAAAAGTCGGAGGTTCGAGCCCACCCAGCGGTGGTGCGGCGCTTTTTTTTCTTTGGGCTGATACCTTTGAAGATATGTTCTGATGGTGGTGAGAGTGGAGCAGGACTGTCTCCATGGCGAAATTGGCTTGCGCGATCGGCTGTTAACCGAAAGGGTGGAGGTTCGAGCACACCCGGTGGTGGTGCGGCGCTTTTTTTTCTTTGCGCTGATAGCTTTGAAGATATGTTCTGATGGTGGTGAGAGTGGAGCACGATTGTCTCCGTGGCGCAATTGGCTAGCGCGATCTGCTGTTAACCGAAAGGTTGGAGGTTCGAGCCCATACGGTGGTGGTGCGGCGCTTTTTTTTCTTTGGGCTGATAGCTTTGAAGATATGTTCTAATTGTGGGGAGAGTGGAGCAGGACTGTCTCCGTGGCGCAATTGGCCAGCGCGATCGGCTGTTAACCGAAAAGTTGCAGGTTCGAGCCCACCCGGTGGTGGTGCGGTGCTTTTTTTCTTTGAGCTGATAGCCTTGATGATATGATCTGATGGTGGTGAGAGATGAGCAAGACTGTCTCCGTGGCGCAATGGGCTAGCGCGATCGGCTGTTGACCGAAAGGTTGGAGTTTCGAGCCCTCCCAGGAGTGGTGTGTTGCTTTTTTCTTTGCGATGATAGCTTTGAAGATATGTTCTGATGGTGGTGAGAGTGGAGCAAGACTGTCTCCGTGGCGCAATGGGCTCGCGCGATCGGCTGTTAACCGAAAGGTTGGAGTTTTGAGCCCTCCCGGGAGTGGTGTGTTGCTTTTTTCTTTGCGGTAATAGCTTTGAAGATATGTTCTGATGGTGGTGAGAGTGGAGCAGGACTGTCTTCGTTGCGCAATTGGCTAGCGCGATCGGCTGTTAACCGAAAGGTTGGAGGTTCTAGCCCAACCGGAGGTGATGCGGCGCTTTTTTTTATTTTGGGGTGATAGCTCTGAAGAAATGTTCTGACGGTGTTGAGAGTGGAGCACGACTGTCTCCGTGGGGCAATTGGCTAGCGCGATCGGCTGTTGACCGAAAGGTTGGAGTTTTGAGCCCTCCCGGGAGTGGTGTGTTGCATTTTTCTTCGGGCTGATAGCTTTGAAGATAAGTTCTTATGGTGTTGAGAGTGGAGCAGGATTGTCTTCGTGGCGCAATTGGCTAGCGCGATCGGCTGTTAACCAAAAGGTCGGAGGTTCGAGCCCACCCAGTGGTGGTGCGGCGCTTTTTTTCTATGGGGTGATAGCTTTGAAGATATATTCTAATTGTGGTGATAGTTGAGCAGGACTTTCTCCGTGGCGCAATTGGCCAGCGCGATCGGCTGTTAACCGAAAAGTTGGAGGTTCGAGCCCTCCCGGGAGTGGTGTTTTGCTTTTTTCTTTGCGCTGATAGCTTTGAAGATATGTTCTGATAGTGGTGAGAGTGGAGCACGACTGTCTCCGTGGTGCAATTGGCTAGCGCGATCGGCTGTTAATCGAAAGGTTGGAGGTTCGAGCCCACCCGGTGGTGGTGCGGTGCTTTTTTTTTCTTTGGGCTGATAGCTTTGAAGTTATGTTCTGATGGTGGTGGGAAGGGAGCAAGACTGTCTCCGTGGCGCAATGGGCTAGCGCGATCGGCTGTTGACCGAAAGGTTGGAGTTTCGAGCCCTCCCGGGAGTGGTGTGTTGCTTTTTTCTTCGGGCTGATAGCTCTGAAGATATGTTCTTATGGTGGTGAGAGTGGAGCAGGATTGTCTCCGTGGCGCAATTGGCTAGCGCGATCGGCTGTTAACCAAAAGGTCGGAGGTTCGAGCCCACCCAGTGTTGGTGCGGCGCTTTTTTTTCTTTGGGCTGATAGCTTTGAAGATATGTTCTTATGGTGGTGAGAGTGGAGCAGGACTGTCTCCGTGGCGCAATTGGCTAGCGCGATCGGCTGTTAACCGGAAAGTTGGAGGTTCGAGCCCACCCGGTGGTGGTGCGGCGCTTTTTTTTCTTTGGGCTGATAGCTTTGAAGATATGTTCTGATGGTGGTGAGAGTGGAGCAGGATTCTCTCCGTGGCGCGATTGGCTAGCGCGATCGGCTGTTAACCAAAAGGTCGGAGGTTCGAGCCCACCCAGTGGTGGTGCGGCGCTTTTTTTTCTTTGGGCTGATAGCTTTGAAGATATGTTCTTATGGTGGTGAGAGTGGAGCAGGACGGTCTCCGTAGCACAATTGGCTTGCGCGATCGGCTGTTAACCGAAAAGTCGGAGGTTCGAGCCTACCCGGTGGTTGTGTGGCGCTTTTTTTTCTTTGGGCTGATAGCTTTGAAGATATGTTCTGATGGTGGTGAGAGTGGAGCAGGTTTGTCTCCGTGGCGCGATTGGCTAGCGCAATCGGCTGTTAACCAAAAGGTCGGAGGTTCGAGCCCACCCAGTGGTGGTGCGGCGCTTTTTTTTCTTTGGGCTGATAGCTTTGAAGATATGTTCTTATGGTGGTGAGAGTGGAGCAGGACTGTCTCCATGGCAAAATTGGCTTGCGCGATCGGCTGTTAACCGAAAGGTTGGAGGTTCGAGCCCACCCAGTGGTGGTGCGGCGCTTTTTTTTCTTTGCGCTGATAGCTATGAAGATATGTTCTGATGGTGGTGAGAGTGGAGCACGATTGTCTCCTCGGCGCAATTGGCTAGCGCGATCTGCTGTTAACCGAAAGGTTGGAGGTTCCAGCCCACCCGGTGGTGGTGCGGTGCTTTTTTTCTTTGGTCTGATAGCTTTGATGATATGATCTGATGGTGGTGGGAGATGAGCAAGACTGTCTCCGTGGCGCAATGGGCTAGCGCGATCGGCTATTGACCGAAAGGTTGGAGTTTCGAGCCCTCCCGGGAGTGGTGTGTTGCTTTTTTCTTTGCGATGATAGCTTTGAAGATATGTTCTGATGGTGGTGAGAGCGGAGCAAGACTGTCTCCATGGCGCAAGTGGCTAGCGCGATCGGCTGTTAACCGAAAAGTTGGAGGTTCGAGCCCACCCGGTGGTGGTGCTGTGCTTTTTTTTCTTTGGGCTGATAGCTTTGATGATATGATCTGATGGTGGTGAGAGATGAGCAAGACTGTCTCCGTGGCCCAATGGGCGAGCGCGATCGGCTGTTAACCAAAAGGTCGGCGGTTTGAGCCCACCCAGTGGTGGTGCGGCGCTTTTTTTTCTTTGGGCTGATAGCTTTGAAGATATGTTCTTATGGTGGTGAGAGTGGAGCAGGACGGTCTCCGTGGCACAATTGGCTTGCGCGATCGGCTGTTAACCGAAAAGTCGGAGGTTCGAGCCTACCCGGTGGTTGTGTGGCGCTTTTTTTTCTTTGGGCTGATAGCTTTGAAGATATGTTCTGATGGTGGTGAGAGTGGAGCAGGATTGTCTCCGTGGCGCGATTGGCTAGCGCGATCGGCTGTTAACCAAAAGGTCGGAGATTCGAGCCCACCCAGTGGTGGTGCGGCGCTTTTTTTTCTTTGGGCTGATAGCTTTGAAGATATGTTCTTATGGTGGTGAGAGTGGAGCAGGACGGTCTCCGTGGCACAATTGGCTTGCGCGATCGGCTGTTAACCGAAAAGTCGGAGGTTCGAGCCTACCCGGTGGTTGTGTGGCGCTTTTTTTTCTTTGGGCTGATAGCTTTGAAGATATGTTCTGATGGTGGTGAGAGTGGAGCAGGATTGTCTCCGTGGCGCGATTGGCTAGCGCGATCGGCTGTTAACCAAAAGGTCGGAGGTTCGAGCCCACCCAGTGGTTGTGCGGCGCTTTTTTTTCTTTGGGCTGATAGCTTTGAAGATATGTTCTTATGGTGGTGAGAGTGGAGCAGGACTGTCTCCATGGCAAAATTGGCTTGCGCGATCGGCTGTTAACCGAAAGGTTGGAGGTTCGAGCCCACCCAGTGGTGGTGCGGCGCTTTTTTTTCTTTGCGCTGATAGCTATGAAGATATGTTCTGATGGTGGTGAGAGTGGAGCACGATTGTCTCCTCGGCGAAATTGGCTAGCGCGATCTGCTGTTAACCGAAAGGTTGGAGGTTCCAGCCCACCCGGTGGTGGTGCGGTGCTTTTTTTCTTTGATCTGATAGCTTTGATGATATGATCTGATGGTGGTGAGAGATTAGCAAGACTGTCTCCGTGGCGCAATGGGCTAGCGCGATCGGCTATTGACCGAAAGGTTGGAGTTTCGAGCCCTCCCGGGAGTGGTGTGTTGCTTTTTTCTTTGCGATGATAGCTTTGAAGATATGTTCTGATGGTGGTGAGAGCGGAGCAAGACTGTCTCCATGGCGCAAGTGGCTAGCGCGATCGGCTGTTAACCGAAAAGCTGGAGGTTCGAGCCCACCCGGTGGTGGTGCGGTGCTTTTTTTTTTCTTTGGGCTGATAGCTTTGATGATATGATCTGATGGTGGTGAGAGATGAGCAAGACTGTCTCCGTGGCGCAATGGGCTAGCGCGATCGGCTGTTAACCAAAAGGTCGGCGTTTCGAGCCCACCCAGTGGTGGTGCGGCGCTTTTTTTTCTTTGGGCTGATAGCTTTGAAGATATGTTCTTATGGTGGTGAGAGTGGAGCAGGACTGTCTCCGTGGCGCAATTGGCTAGCGCGATCGGCTGTTTACCGAAAATTCGGAGGTTGGAGCCTACCCGGTGGTTGTGCGGCGCTTTTTTTTGTGGGTTGATAGCTTTGAAGATATGTTCTGACGGCGGTGAGAGTGGAGCAGGGCTGTCTCCGTGGCGCAATTGGCTAGCGTGATCGGCTGTTAACCAAAAGGTCGGAGGTTCGAGCCCACCCGGTGGTGGTATGGCGCTTTTTTTTTCTTTGGGCTGATAGCTTTGAAGATATGTTCTGATGGTGGTGAGAGTGAAGCAGGACGGTCTCCGTGGCGCAATTGGCTAGCGCGATCGGCTGTTAACCGAAAGGTAGGAGTTTCGAGCCCACCCGGCGGTGGTGCGGCGCTTTTTTCCTTTGGGCTGATAGCTTTGAAGATATGTTCTGATGGTGGTGAGAGTAGAGCAGGACTGTCTCCGTGGAGCAATTGGCTAGCGCGATCGGCTGTTAACCGAAAGGTTGGAGTTTCGATCCCTCCCGGGAGTGGTGTGTTGCTTTTTTCTTTGCGCTGATAGCTTTGAAGATATGTTCTGATGGTGGTGAGAGTGGAGCACGACTGTCTCCGTGGCGCAGTTGGCTAGCGCTATCGGCTGTTAACCGAAAGGCTGGAGGTTCGAGCCCACCCGGGGGTGGTGCGGCGCTTTTTTTCTTTGGGCTGATAGCTTTTAAGATATGTTCTAATTGTGGTGAGAGTGGAGCAGGACTGTCTCCGTGGCGCAACTGGCCAGCGCGATCGGCTGTTAACCGAAAAGTTGGAGGTTCGATTCCACCCGGTGGTGGTGCGGTGCTTTTTTTTCTTTGGGCTGATAGCTTTGATGATATGATCTGATGGTGGTGAGAGATGAGCAAGACTGTCTCCGTGGCGCAATGGGCTAGCGCGATCGGCTGTTGACCGAAAGGTTGGAGTTTCGAGCCCTCCCGGGAGTGGTGTGTTGCTTTTTTCTTTGCGATGATAGCTTTGAAGATATGTTCTGATGGTGGTGAGAGTGGAGCAGGACTGTCTTCGTGGCGCAATTGGCTAGCGCGATCGGCTGTTAACCGAAAGGTTGGAGGTTCTAGCCCAACCGGTGGTGGTGCGGCGCTTTTTTTTTCTTTGGGGTGATAGCTCTGAAGAAATGTTCTGACGGTGGTGAGAGTGGAGCACGACTGTCTCCGTGGGGCAATTGGCTAGCGCGATCGGCTGTTACCCGAAAGGTCGGAGGTTCGAGCCCACCCGGTGGTGGTGCGGCGCTTTTTTTTCTTTGGGGTGATAGCTCTGAATAAATGGTCTGACGGTGGTGAGAGTGGAGCAGGACGGTCCCCGTGGCGCAATTGGCTAGCGCAATCGGCTGTTAACCGAAAAGTTGGAGGTTCGAGCCCACCCGGTGGTGGTGCGGCGCTTTTTTTTCTATGGGCTGATAGCTTTGAAGATATGTTCTGATGGTGGTGAGAGGGGAGCACGACTGTCACCGTGGGGCAATTGGCTAGCACGATCGGCTGTTAACCGAAAGGTTGGAGGTTCGAGCCCACCCGGTGGTGGTGTGGCGCTTTTTTTTCTTTGGGCTGATAGCTTTGAAGATATGTTCTGATGGTGGTGAGAGTGGAGCAGGTTTGTCTCCGTGGCGCGATTGGCTAGCGCGATCGGCTGTTAACCAAAAGGTCGGAGGTTCGAGCCCACCCTGTGGTGGTGCGGCGCTTTTTTTTCTTTGGGCTGATAGCTTTGAAGATATGTTCTTATGGTGGTGAGAGTGGAGCAGGACTGTCTCCGTGGCGCAATGGGCTAGCGCGATCGGCTGTTAACCAAAAGGTCGGCGTTTCGAGCCCACCCAGTGGTGGTGCGGCGCTTTTTTTTCTTTGGGCTGATAGCTTTGAAGATATGTTCTTATGGTGGTGAGAGTGGAGCAGGACTGTCTCCGTGGCGCAATTGGCTAGCGCGATCGGCTGTTTACCGAAAATTCGGAGGTTGGAGCCTACCCGGTGGTTGTGCGGCGCTTTTTTTTGTGGGTTGATAGCTTTGAAGATATGTTCTGACGGCGGTGAGAGTGGAGCAGGGCTGTCTCCGTGGCGCAATTGGCTAGCGTGATCGGCTGTTAACCAAAAGGTCGGAGGTTCGAGCCCACCCGGTGGTGGTATGGCGCTTTTTTTTTCTTTGGGCTGATAGCTTTGAAGATATGTTCTGATGGTGGTGAGAGTGAAGCAGAACGGTCTCCGTGGCGCAATTGGCTAGCGCGATCGGCTGTTAACCGAAAGGTAGGAGTTTCGAGCCCACCCGGCGGTGGTGTGTTGCTTTTTTCTTTGCGATGATAGCTTTGAAGATATGTTCTGATGGTGGTGAGAGCGGAGCAAGACTGTCTCCATGGCGCAAGTGGCTAGCGCGATCGGCTGTTAACCGAAAAGCTGGAGGTTCGAGCCCACCCGGTGGTGGTGCGGTGCTTTTTTTTTCTTTGGGCTGATAGCTTTGAAGATATGTTCTTATGGTGGTGAGAGTGGAGCAGGACTGTCTCCGTGGCGCAATGGGCTAGCGCGATCGGCTGTTAACCAAAAGGTCGGCGTTTCGAGCCCACCCAGTGGTGGTGCGGCGCTTTTTTTTCTTTGGGCTGATAGCTTTGAAGATATGTTCTTATGGTGGTGAGAGTGGAGCAGGACTGTCTCCGTGGCGCAATTGGCTAGCGCGATCGGCTGTTTACCGAAAGGTTGGAGGTTCTAGCCCAACCGGTGGTGGTGCGGCGCTTTTTTTTTCTTTGGGGTGATAGCTCTGAAGAAATGTTCTGACGGTGGTGAGAGTGGAGCACGACTGTCTCCGTGGGGCAATTGGCTAGCGCGATCGGCTGTTACCCGAAAGGTCGGAGGTTCGAGCCCACCCGGTGGTGGTGCGGCGCTTTTTTTTCTTTGGGGTGATAGCTCTGAATAAATGGTCTGACGGTGGTGAGAGTGGAGCAGGACGGTCCCCGTGGCGCAATTGGCTAGCGCAATCGGCTGTTAACCGAAAAGTTGGAGGTTCGAGCCCACCCGGTGGTGGTGCGGCGCTTTTTTTTCTATGGGCTGATAGCTTTGAAGATATGTTCTGATGGTGGTGAGAGGGGAGCACGACTGTCACCGTGGGGCAATTGGCTAGCACGATCGGCTGTTAACCGAAAGGTTGGAGGTTCGAGCCCACCCGGTGGTGGTGTGGCGCTTTTTTTTCTTTGGGCTGATAGCTTTGAAGATATGTTCTGATGGTGGTGAGAGTGGAGCAGGTTTGTCTCCGTGGCGCGATTGGCTAGCGCGATCGGCTGTTAACCAAAAGGTCGGAGGTTCGAGCCCACCCTGTGGTGGTGCGGCGCTTTTTTTTCTTTGGGCTGATAGCTTTGAAGATATGTTCTTATGGTGGTGAGAGTGGAGCAGGACTGTCTCCGTGGCGCAATGGGCTAGCGCGATCGGCTGTTAACCAAAAGGTCGGCGTTTCGAGCCCACCCAGTGGTGGTGCGGCGCTTTTTTTTCTTTGGGCTGATAGCTTTGAAGATATGTTCTTATGGTGGTGAGAGTGGAGCAGGACTGTCTCCGTGGCGCAATTGGCTAGCGCGATCGGCTGTTTACCGAAAATTCGGAGGTTGGAGCCTACCCGGTGGTTGTGCGGCGCTTTTTTTTGTGGGTTGATAGCTTTGAAGATATGTTCTGACGGCGGTGAGAGTGGAGCAGGGCTGTCTCCGTGGCGCAATTGGCTAGCGTGATCGGCTGTTAACCAAAAGGTCGGAGGTTCGAGCCCACCCGGTGGTGGTATGGCGCTTTTTTTTTCTTTGGGCTGATAGCTTTGAAGATATGTTCTGATGGTGGTGAGAGTGAAGCAGAACGGTCTCCGTGGCGCAATTGGCTAGCGCGATCGGCTGTTAACCGAAAGGTAGGAGTTTCGAGCCCACCCGGCGGTGGTGTGTTGCTTTTTTCTTTGCGATGATAGCTTTGAAGATATGTTCTGATGGTGGTGAGAGCGGAGCAAGACTGTCTCCATGGCGCAAGTGGCTAGCGCGATCGGCTGTTAACCGAAAAGCTGGAGGTTCGAGCCCACCCGGTGGTGGTGCGGTGCTTTTTTTTTCTTTGGGCTGATAGCTTTGAAGATATGTTCTTATGGTGGTGAGAGTGGAGCAGGACTGTCTCCGTGGCGCAATGGGCTAGCGCGATCGGCTGTTAACCAAAAGGTCGGCGTTTCGAGCCCACCCAGTGGTGGTGCGGCGCTTTTTTTTCTTTGGGCTGATAGCTTTGAAGATATGTTCTTATGGTGGTGAGAGTGGAGCAGGACTGTCTCCGTGGCGCAATTGGCTAGCGCGATCGGCTGTTTACCGAAAATTCGGAGGTTGGAGCCTACCCGGTGGTTGTGCGGCGCTTTTTTTTGTGGGTTGATAGCTTTGAAGATATGTTCTGACGGCGGTGAGAGTGGAGCAGGGCTGTCTCCGTGGCGCAATTGGCTAGCGTGATCGGCTGTTAACCAAAAGGTCGGAGGTTCGAGCCCACCCGGTGGTGGTATGGCGCTTTTTTTTCTTTGGGCTGATAGCTTTGAAGATATGTTCTGATGGTGGTGAGAGTGAAGCAGGACGGTCTCCGTGGCGCAATTGGCTAGCGCGATCGGCTGTTAACCGAAAGGTTGGAGGTTCTAGCCCAACCGGTGGTGGTGCGGCGCTTTTTTTTTCTTTGGGGTGATAGCTCTGAAGAAATGTTCTGACGGTGGTGAGAGTGGAGCACGACTGTCTCCGTGGGGCAATTGGCTAGCGCGATCGGCTGTTACCCGAAAGGTCGGAGGTTCGAGCCCACCCGGTGGTGGTGCGGCGCTTTTTTTTCTTTGGGGTGATAGCTCTGAATAAATGGTCTGACGGTGGTGAGAGTGGAGCAGGACGGTCCCCGTGGCGCAATTGGCTAGCGCAATCGGCTGTTAACCGAAAAGTTGGAGGTTCGAGCCCACCCGGTGGTGGTGCGGCGCTTTTTTTTCTATGGGCTGATAGCTTTGAAGATATGTTCTGATGGTGGTGAGAGGGGAGCACGACTGTCACCGTGGGGCAATTGGCTAGCACGATCGGCTGTTAACCGAAAGGTTGGAGGTTCGAGCCCTCCCGGGAGTGGTGTGTTGCTTTTTTCTTTGCGATGATAGCTTTGAAGATATGTTCTGATGGTGGTGAGAGCGGAGCAAGACTGTCTCCATGGCGCAAGTGGCTAGCGCGATCGGCTGTTAACCGAAAAGCTGGAGGTTCGAGCCCACCCGGTGGTGGTGCGGTGCTTTTTTTTTCTTTGGGCTGATAGCTTTGATGATATGATCTGATGGTGGTGAGAGATGAGCAAGACTGTCTCCGTGGCGCAATGGGCTAGCGCGATCGGCTGTTAACCAAAAGGTCGGCGTTTCGAGCCCACCCAGTGGTGGTGCGGCGCTTTTTTTTCTTTGGGCTGATAGCTTTGAAGATATGTTCTTATGGTGGTGAGAGTGGAGCAGGACTGTCTCCGTGGCGCAATTGGCTAGCGCGATCGGCTGTTTACCGAAAATTCGGAGGTTGGAGCCTACCCGGTGGTTGTGCGGCGCTTTTTTTTGTGGGTTGATAGCTTTGAAGATATGTTCTGACGGCGGTGAGAGTGGAGCAGGGCTGTCTCCGTGGCGCAATTGGCTAGCGTGATCGGCTGTTAACCAAAAGGTCGGAGGTTCGAGCCCACCCGGTGGTGGTATGGCGCTTTTTTTTCTTTGGGCTGATAGCTTTGAAGATATGTTCTGATGGTGGTGAGAGTGAAGCAGGACGGTCTCCGTGGCGCAATTGGCTAGCGCGATCGGCTGTTAACCGAAAGGTAGGAGTTTCGAGCCCACCCGGCGGTGGTGCGGCGCTTTTTTCCTTTGGGCTGATAGCTTTGAAGATATGTTCTGATGGTGGTGAGAGTAGAGCAGGACTGTCTCCGTGGAGCAATTGGCTAGCGCGATCGGCTGTTAACCGAAAGGTTGGAGTTTCGATCCCTCCCGGGAGTGGTGTGTTGCTTTTTTCTTTGCGCTGATAGCTTTGAAGATATGTTCTGATGGTGGTGAGAGTGGAGCACGACTGTCTCCGTGGCGCAGTTGGCTAGCGCTATCGGCTGTTAACCGAAAGGCTGGAGGTTCGAGCCCACCCGGGGGTGGTGCGGCGCTTTTTTTCTTTGGGCTGATAGCTTTTAAGATATGTTCTAATTGTGGTGAGAGTGGAGCAGGACTGTCTCCGTGGCGCAACTGGCCAGCGCGATCGGCTGTTAACCGAAAAGTTGGAGGTTCGATTCCACCCGGTGGTGGTGCGGTGCTTTTTTTTCTTTGGGCTGATAGCTTTGATGATATGATCTGATGGTGGTGAGAGATGAGCAAGACTGTCTCCGTGGCGCAATGGGCTAGCGCGATCGGCTGTTGACCGAAAGGTTGGAGTTTCGAGCCCTCCCGGGAGTGGTGTGTTGCTTTTTTCTTTGCGATGATAGCTTTGAAGATATGTTCTGATGGTGGTGAGAGTGGAGCAGGACTGTCTTCGTGGCGCAATTGGCTAGCGCGATCGGCTGTTAACCGAAAGGTTGGAGGTTCTAGCCCAACCGGTGGTGGTGCGGCGCTTTTTTTTTCTTTGGGCTGATAGCTCTGAAGAAATGTTCTGACGGTGGTGAGAGTGGAGCACGACTGTCTCCGTGGGGCAATTGGCTAGCGCGATCGGCTGTTACCCGAAAGGTCGGAGGTTCGAGCCCACCCGGTGGTGGTGCGGCGCTTTTTTTTCTTTGGGGTGATAGCTCTGAATAAATGGTCTGACGGTGGTGAGAGTGGAGCAGGACGGTCCCCGTGGCGCAATTGGCTAGCGCAATCGGCTGTTAACCGAAAAGTTGGAGGTTCGAGCCCACCCGGTGGTGGTGCGGCGCTTTTTTTTCTATGGGCTGATAGCTTTGAAGATATGTTCTGATGGTGGTGAGAGGGGAGCACGACTGTCACCGTGGGGCAATTGGCTAGCACGATCGGCTGTTAACCGAAAGGTTGGAGGTTCGAGCCCACCCGGTGGTGGTGTGGCGCTTTTTTTTCTTTGGGCTGATAGCTTTGAAGATATGTTCTGATGGTGGTGAGAGTGGAGCAGGTTTGTCTCCGTGGCGCGATTGGCTAGCGCGATCGGCTGTTAACCAAAAGGTCGGAGGTTCGAGCCCACCCTGTGGTGGTGCGGCGCTTTTTTTTCTTTGGGCTGATAGCTTTGAAGATATGTTCTTATGGTGGTGAGAGTGGAGCAGGACTGTCTCCATGGCAAAATTGGCTTGCGCGATCGGCTGTTAACCGAAAGGTTGGAGGTTCGAGCCCACTCAGTGGTGGTGCGGCGCTTTTTTTTCTTTGCGCTGATAGCTATGAAGATATGTTCTGATGGTGGTGAGAGTGGAGCACGATTGTCTCCTCGGCGCAATTGGCTAGCGCGATCTGCTGTTAACCGAAAGGTTGGAGGTTCCAGCCCACCCGGTGGTGGTGCGGTGCTTTTTTTCTTTGGTCTGATAGCTTTGATGATATGATCTGATGGTGGTGGGAGATGAGCAAGACTGTCTCCGTGGCGCAATGGGCTAGCGCGATCGGCTATTGACCGAAAGGTTGGAGTTTCGAGCCCTCCCGGGAGTGGTGTGTTGCTTTTTTCTTTGCGATGATAGCTTTGAAGATATGTTCTGATGGTGGTGAGAGCGGAGCAAGACTGTCTCCAATACGCAAGTGGCTAGCGCGATCGGCTGTTAACCGAAAAGTTGGAGGTTCGAGCCCACCCGGTGGTGGTGCTGTGCTTTTTTTTCTTTGGGCTGATAGCTTTGATGATATGATCTGATGGTGGTGAGAGATGAGCAAGACTGTCTCCGTGGCGCAATGGGCTAGCGCGATCGGCTGTTAACCAAAAGGTCGGCGGTTTGAGCCCACCCAATGGTGCTGCGGCGCTTTTTTTTCTTTGGGCTGATAGCTTTGAAGATATGTTCTTATGGTGGTGAGAGTGGAGCAGGACGGTCTCCGTGGCACAATTGGCTTGCGCGATCGGCTGTTAACCGAAAAGTCGGAGGTTCGAGCCTACCCGGTGGTTGTGTGGCGCTTTTTTTTCTTTGGGCTGATAGCTTTGAAGATATGTTCTGATGATGGTGAGAGTGGAGCAGGATTGTCTCCGTGGCGCGATTGGCTAGCGCGATCGGCTGTTAACCAAAAGGTCGGAGGTTCGAGCCCACCCAGTGGTGGTGCGGCGCTTTTTTTTCTTCGGGCTGATAGCTTTGAAGATATGTTCTTATGGTGGTGAGAGTGGAGCAGGACGGTCTCCGTGGCACAATTGGCTTGCGCGATCGGCTGTTAACCGAAAAGTCGGAGGTTCGAGCCTACCCGGTGGTTGTGTGGCGCTTTTTTTTCTTTGGGCTGATAGCTTTGAAGATATGTTCTGATGGTGGTGAGAGTGGAGCAGGATTGTCTCCGTGGCGCGATTGGCTAGCGCGATCGGCTGTTAACCAAAAGGTCGGAGGTTCGAGCCCACCCAGTGGTGGTGCGGCGCTTTTTTTTCTTTGGGCTGATAGCTTTGAAGATATGTTCTTATGGTGGTGAGAGTGGAGCAGGACTGTCTCCATGGCAAAATTGGCTTGCGCGATCGGCTGTTAACCGAAAGGTTGGAGGTTCGAGCCCACCCAGTGGTGGTGCGGCGCTTCTTTTTCTTTGCGCTGATAGCTATGAAGATATGTTCTGATGGTGGTGAGAGTGGAGCACGATTGTCTCCTCGGCGCAATTGGCTAGCGCGATCTGCTGTTAACCGAAAGGTTGGAGGTTCCAGCCCATCCGGTGGTGGTGCGGTGCTTTTTTTCTTTGATCTGATAGCTTTGATGATATGATCGGATGGTGGTGAGAGATTAGCAAGACTGTCTCCGTGGCGCAATGGGCTAGCGCGATCGGCTATTGACCGAAAGGTTGGAGTTTCGAGCCCTCCCGGGAGTGGTGTGTTGCTTTTTTCTTTGCGATGATAGCTTTGAAGATATGTTCTGATGGTGGTGAGAGCGGAGCAAGACTGTCTCCATGGCGCAAGTGGCTAGCGCGATCGGCTGTTAACCGAAAAGTTGGAGGTTCGAGCCCACCCGGTGGTGGTGCGGTGCTTTTTTTTTCTTTGGGCTGATAGCTTTGATGATATGATCTGATGGTGGTGAGAGATGAGCAAGACTGTCTCCGTGGCGCAATGGGCTAGCGCGATCGGCTGTTAACCAAAAGGTCGGCGGTTCGAGCCCACCCAGTGGTGGTGCGGCGCTTTTTTTTCTTTGGGCTGATAGCTTTGAAGATATGTTCTTATGGTGGTGAGAGTGGAGCAGGACTGTCTCCGTGGCGCAATTGGCAAGCGCGATCGGCTGTTTACCGAAAATTCGGAGGTTGGAGCCTACCCGGTGGTTGTGCGGCGCTTTTTTTTGTGGGTTGATAGCTTTGAAGATATGTTCTGACGGCGGTGAGAGTGGAGCAGGGCTGTCTCCGTGGCGCAATTGGCTAGCGTGATCGGCTGTTAACCAAAAGGTCGGAGGTTCGAGCCCACCCGGTGGTGGTATGGCGCTTTTTTTTCTTTGGGCTGATAGCTTTGAAGATATGTTCTGATGGTGGTGAGAGTGAAGCAGGACGGTCTCCGTGGCGCAATTGGCTAGCGCGATCGGCTGTTAACCGAAAGGTAGGAGTTTCGAGCCCACCCGGCGGTGGTGCGGCGCTTTTTTCCTTTGGGCTGATAGCTTTGAAGATATGTTCTAATGGTGGTGAGAGTAGAGCAGGACTGTCTCCGTGGAGCAATTGGCTAGCGCGATCGGCTGTTAACCGAAAGGTTGGAGTTTCGATCCCTCCCGGGAGTGGTGTGTTGCTTTTTTCTTTGCGCTGATAGCTTTGAAGATATGTTCTGATGGTGGTGAGAGTGGAGCACGACTGTCTCCGTGGCACAGTTGGCTAGCGCTATCGGCTGTTAACCGAAAGGCTGGAGGTTCGAGCCCACCCGGGGGTGGTGCGGCGCTTTTTTTCTTTGGGCTGATAGCTTTTAAGATATGTTCTAATTGTGGTGAGAGTGGAGCAGGACTGTCTCCGTGGCGCAACTGGCCAGCGCGATCGGCTGTTAACCGAAAAGTTGGAGGTTCGATTCCACCCGGTGGTGGTGCGGTGCTTTTTTTTCTTTGGGCTGATAGCTTTGATGATATGATCTGATGGTGGTGAGAGATGAGCAAGACTGTCTCCGTGGCGCAATGGGCTAGCGCGATCGGCTGTTGACCGAAAGGTTGGAGTTTCGAGCCCTCCCGGGAGTGGTGTGTTGCTTTTTTCTTTGCGATGATAGCTTTGAAGATATGTTCTGATGGTGGTGAGAGTGGAGCAGGACTGTCTTCGTGGCGCAATTGGCTAGCGCGATCGGCTGTTAACCGAAAGGTTGGAGGTTCTAGCCCAACCGGTGGTGGTGCGGCGCTTTTTTTTTCTTTGGGGTGATAGCTCTGAAGAAATGTTCTGACGGTGGTGAGAGTGGAGCACGACTGTCTCCGTGGGGCAATTGGCTAGCGCGATCGGCTGTTACCCGAAAGGTCGGAGGTTCGAGCCCACCCGGTGGTGGTGCGGCGCTTTTTTTTCTTTGGGGTGATAGCTCTGAATAAATGGTCTGACGGTGGTGAGAGTGGAGCAGGACGGTCCCCGTGGCGCAATTGGCTAGCGCAATCGGCTGTTAACCGAAAAGTTGGAGGTTCGAGCCCACCCGGTGGTGGTGCGGCGCTTTTTTTTCTATGGGCTGATAGCTTTGAAGATATGTTCTGATGGTGGTGAGAGGGGAGCACGACTGTCACCGTGGGGCAATTGGCTAGCACGATCGGCTGTTAACCGAAAGGTTGGAGGTTCGAGCCCACCCGGTGGTGGTGTGGCGCTTTTTTTTCTTTGGGGTGATAGCTCTGAAGAAATGGTCTGACGGTGGTGAGAGTGGAGCAGGACTTTCTCCGTGGCGCATTGGGCCAGCGCGATCGGCTGTTAACCGAAAAGTTGGAGGTTCGAGCCCTCCCGGGAGTGGTGTTTTGCTTTTTTCTTTGCGCTGATAGCTTTGAAATTATGTTCTCATGGTGGTGAGAGTGAAGCACGACTGTCTCCGTGGCGCAATTGGCTAGCGCGATCGGCTGTTAACCAAAAGGTTGGAGGATCGAGCCCACACGGTGATGGTAAGGTGCTTTTTTTTCTTTGGGCTGATAGCTTTGAAGATATGTTCTGATGGTGGTGAGAGTGGAGCAGGACTGTCTCCGTGGCGCAATTGGCTAGCTTGATCGGCTGTTAACCGGAAAGTTGTAGGTTCGAGCCCACCCGGTGGTGGTGCGGCGCTTTTTTTTCTTTGGGCTGATAGCTTTGAAAATATGTTCTGATGGTGGTGAGAGTGGAGCAGGACTGTCTCCGTGGCGCAATAGGCTAGCGCGATCGGCTGTTAACCAAAAGGTCGGAGGTTCGAGCCCACCCAGTGGTGGTGCGGCGCTTTTTTTTCTTTGGGCTGATAGCTTTGAAGATATGTTCCTATGGTGGTGAGAGTGGAGCAGGAATGTCTCCGTGGCGCAATTGGTTAGCGCGATCGGCTGTTAACCGAAAAGTCGGTGGTTCGAGCCTACCCGTTGGTTGTGCGGCGCTTTTTTTTCTGTGGGCTGATAGCTTTGAAGATATGTTCTGATGGTGGTGAGAGTGGAGCAGGACTGTCTCCGTGGCGCAATTGGCTAGCGTGATCGGCTGTTAACCGAAAAGTTGGAGGTTCGAGCCCACCCGGTGGTGGTGCGGTGCTTTTTTTTCTTTGGGCTGATAGCTTTGAAGATATGTTCTGATGGCGGTGAGAGTGGAGCAGGACTGTCTCCGTGGCGCAATATGCTAGCGTGATCGGCTGTTAACCGAAAGGTTGGAGTTTTGAGCCCTCCCGGGAGTGGTGTGTTGCTTTTTTCTTTGCGGTAATAGCTTTGAAGATAAGTTCTTATGGTGGTGAGAGTGGAGCAGGATTGTCTTCGTGGCTTAATTGGCTAGCGCGATCGGCTGTTAACCAAAAGGTCGGAGGTTCGAGCCCACCCAGTGGTGGTGCGGCGCTTTTTTTTCTATGGGGTGATAGCTTTGAAGATATATTCTAATTGTGGTGAGAGTTGAGCAGGACTTTCTCCGTGGCGCAATTGGCCAGCGCGATCGGCTGTTAACCGAAAAGTTGGAGGTTCGAGCCCTCCCGGGAGTGGTGTTTTGCTTTTTTCTTTGCGCTGATAGCTTTGAAGATATGTTCTGATAGTGGTGAGAGTGGAGCACGACTGTCTCCGTGGTGCAATTGGCTAGCGCGATCGGCTGTTAACCGAAAGGTTGGAGGTTCGAGCCCACCCGGTGGTGGTGCGGTGCTTTTTTTTTCTTTGGGCTGATAGCTTTGAAGTTATGTTCTGATGGTGGTGGGAAGGGAGCAAGACTGTCTCCGTGGCGCAATGGGCTAGCGCGATCGGCTGTTGACCGAAAGGTTGGAGTTTCGAGCCCTCCCGGGAGTGGTGTGTTGCTTTTTTCTTCGGGCTGATAGCTTTGAAGATATGTTCTTATGGTGGTTAGAGTGGAGCAGGATTGTCTCCGTGGCGCAATTGGCTAGCGCGATCGGCTGTTAACCAAAAGGTCGGAGGTTCGAGCCCACCCAGTGTTGGTGCGGCGCTTTTTTTTCTTTGGGCTGATAGCTTTGAAGATATGTTCTTATGGTGGTGAGAGTGGAGCAGGACTGTCTCCGTGGCGCAATTGGCTAGCGCGATCGGCTGTTAACCGAAAAGTCGGAGGCTCGAGCCTACCCGGTGGTTGTGCGGCGCTTTTTTTTCTGTGGGCTGATAGCTTTGAAGATATGTTCTGATGGTGGTGAGAGTGGAGCAGGACTGTCTCCGTGGCGCAATTAGCTAGCGTGATCGGCTGTTAACCGGAAAGTTGGAGGTTCGAGCCCACCCGGTGGTGGTGCGGCGCTTTTTTTTCTTTGGGCTGATAGCTTTGAAGATATGTTCTGATGGTGGTGAGAGTGGAGCAGGATTGTCTCCGTGGCGCGATTGGCTAGCGCGATCGGCTGTTAACCAAAAGGTCGGAGGTTCGAGCCCACCCAGTGGTGGTGCGGCGCTTTTTTTTCTTTGGGCTGATAGCTTTGAAGATATGTTCTTATGGTGGTGAGAGTGGAGCAGGACGGTCTCCGTGGCACAATTGGCTTGCGCGATCGGCTGTTAACCGAAAAGTCGGAGGTTCGAGCCTACCCGGTGGTTGTGTGGCGCTTTTTTTCTGTGGGCTGATAGCTTTGAAGATATGTTCTGATGGTGGTGAGAGTGGAGCAGGACTGTCTCCAAGGCGCAATTGGTGAGCGCGATCAGTGTTGACCAAAAGGTCGGAGGTTCGAGCCCACCCACTGGAGGTGCGGCGCTTTTTTTTCTTTGCACTGATAGCTTTGAAGATATGTTCTGATGGTGGTGAGAGTGGAGCACAATTGTCTCCGTGGAGCAATTGGCTAGCGCGATCTGCTGTTAACCGAAAGGTTGGAGGTTCCAGCCCACCCGGTAGTGGTGCGGCGCTTTTTTTTCTTTGGGCTGATAGCTTTGAAGATATGTTCTGATGGTGGTGAGAGTGGAGCAAGACTGTCTCCGTGGCGCAATGGGCTAGCGCGATCGGCTGTTAACCGAAAGGTTGGAGTTTTGAGCCCTCCCGGGAGTGGTGTGTTGCTTTTTTCTTTGCGGTAATAGCTTTGAAGATATGTTCTTATGGTGGTGAGAGTGGAGCAGGACTGTCTTCGTGGCGCAATTGGCTAGCGCGATCGGCTGTTAACCGAAAAGTTGGAGGTTCTAGCCCAACCGGTGGTGGTGCGGCGCTTTTTTTTCTTTGGGGTGATAGCTCTCAAGAAATGTTCTGACGGTGGTGAGAGTGGAGCACGACTGTCTCCGTGGGGCAATTGGCTAGCGCGATCGGCTGTTATCCGAAAGGTTGAAGGTTGGAGCCCACCCGGTGGTGGTGCGGCGCTTTTTTTTCTTTGGGGTGATAGCTCTGAAGAAATGGTCTGACAGTGGTGAGAGTGGAGCAGGACGGTCCCCGTGGCGCAATTGGCTAGCGCAATCGGCTGTTAACCGAAAAGTTGGAGGTTCGAGCCCACCCGGTGGTGGTGCGGCGCTTTTTTCTCTATGGGCTGATAGCTTTGAAGATATGTTCTGATGGTGGTGAGAGTGGAGCACGACTGTCTCCGTGGCGCAATTGGCTAGCGCGATCTGCTGTTAACCGAAAGGTTGGAGGTTCCAGCCCACCCGGTGGTGGTGCGGCGCTTTTTTTCTTTGGGGTGATAGCTCTGAAGAAATGGTCTGACGGTGGTGAGAGTGGAGCAGGACTTTCTCCGTGGCGCAATTAGCCAGCGCGATCGGCTGTTAACCGAAAAGTTGCAGGTTCGAGCCCTCCCGGGAGTGGTGTTTTGCTTTTTTCTTTGCGCTGATAGCTTTGAAGATATGTTCTGATGGTGGTGAGAGTGAAACACGACTGTCTCCGTGGCGCAATGGGCTAGCGCGATCGGCTGTTAACCGTAAGGTTGGAGGTTCGAGCCCACCCGGTGGTGGTGCAGCGCTTTTTTTTCTTTGGGCTGATAGCTCTGAAGAAATGTTCTGACGGTGGTGAGAGTGGAGCAGGACTGTCTCCGTGGCGCAATTGGCTAGCGCGATC
Source organism: Rhipicephalus microplus (assembly GCF_043290135.1). NCBI lineage: Eukaryota > Metazoa > Arthropoda > Arachnida > Ixodida > Ixodidae > Rhipicephalus > Rhipicephalus microplus. The sequence goes on along the minus strand of NW_027464699.1, from coordinate 100,608 downwards.
GGCTGTTAACCAAAAGGTCGGAGGTTCGAGCCCACCCAGTGGTGGTGTGGCGCTTTTTTTTCTTCGGGCTGATAGCTTTGATGATATGTTCTTATGGTGGTGAGAGTGGAGCAGGTCTGTCTCCGTGGCGCAATTGGCTAGTGCGATCGGCTGTTAACCGAAAAGTTGGAGGTTCGAGCCTACCCGGTGGTTGTGCGGCGCTTTTTTTTCTGTGGGCTGATAGCTTTGAAGATATGTTCTGATGGTGGTGAGAATGGAGCAGGACTGTCTCCGTGGCGCAATTGGCTAGCTTGATCGGCTGTTAACCGGAAAGTTGGAGGTTCGAGCTCACCCGGTGGTGGTGCGGCGCTTTTTTTTCTTTGGGCTGATAGCTTTGAAAATATGTTCTGATGGTGGTGAGAGTGGAGCAGGACTGTCTCCGTGGCGCAATTGGCTAGCGCGATCGGCTGTTAACCAAAAGGTCGGAGGTTCGAGCCCACCCAGTGGTGGTGCGGCGCTTTTTTTTCTTTGGGCTGATAGGTTTGAAGATATGTTCTTATGGTGGAGAGAGTTGAGCAGGACTGTCTCCGTGGCGCAATTGGCTAGCGCGATCTGCTGTTAACCGAAAAGTCGGAGGTTCGAGCCTACCCGGTGGTTGTGCGGCGCTTTTTTTTCTGTGGGCTGATAGCGTTGAAGATATGTTCTGATGGTGGTGAGAGTGTAGCAGGACTGTCTCCATGGCGCAATTGGCTAGCGCGATCGGCTGTTAACCAAAAGGTCGGAGGTTCGAGCCCACCCTGTGGTGGTATGGCGCTTTTTTTTTCTTTGGGCTGATAGCTTTGAAGATATGTTCTTATGGTGGTGAGAGTGAAGCAGGACTGTCTCCGTGGCGCAATTGGCTAGCGCGATCGGCTGTTAACCGAAAAGTTGGAGGTTCGAGCCCACCCGGTGGTGGTGCGGCGCTTTTTTTCTTTGTGCTGATAGCTTTGAAGATATGTTCTGATGGTGGTGAGAGTGGAGGAGGACTGTCTCCGTGGCGCAATCGGCTAGCGCGATTGCCTGTTAACCGAAAGGTTGGAGGTTAGAGCCCACCCGGTGGTGGTGCGGTGGTTTTTTTCTTTGGGCTGACAGCTTTGAAGATATTGTTACGCCACGTATGTGCCGGACGAAGAAGGAAAAAGAAGCAAGGGGTGTGAAAGAAGAAGATCATCATCATCTGCCTGCGCCGATACGGCTCGTCCCTCGAACCGTGTATCAATAAACCCCCAGACGCCTACTGAGGTCGTAACAGAGTGGTGGAAGGTGCTGGGTATAGGAACCAACGACGGGACCGCTACCCCTCGGATTTCGCCGGAGTCGTCGCCTCGCCGGCCTGCCTCCTTCTTTGGCCATCATGCCTGACGAAACAGAAGCTCGGGAACCAGTCCCCAGCAGTTCTTGGCCGTATCACAGAGAGCCACGAACCTTCTCCGGGAGGGCCAATGACGACGTGGACTCATGGCTCAAACATTTCAAGCGAGTAAGCAACTGCAACAAATGGGATGCTGCCTCCCAACTGTCACGCGTTGTTTTCTACCTCACTGATGTTGCCCTCGTTTGGTATGAGAACCATGAAGATATTCTGACAACATGGGAACGCTTTGTTGAAGAAATCAAGAAGTGTTTCGGCAACTCAGCTGCAAAAAAGAAGCTTGCCGAGCAGAGTCTTGCACAGAGGGCCCAGCTATCCGGTGAGACCTGCACCGTGTATACTGAAGAGATTTTGAGGCTGTGTAGGGAAGTCGATTCCAGCATGTCGGAAGAGGACAAGGTGGGGCATTTGCTGAAGGGAATTGCAGAAGATGTTTACAACTTCCTTATTAGCAGGGAAAGCCTGACTTCAGTGTCTGACGTTGTACGGCACTGCCGCACGTTTGAAACCCTGAAGCAGCGCAGAATAGCGCCTAAGTTTGGTCGTCTGGCAAATGTCACCTCAGTAGCCAGCATAGAAGCGGCCTCAACTGGTGACCTTTCGGCAACCATCCGCCAAATTGTTCGGGAAGAGTTACTCAGACATGGCGAAATGACACGTGAACGGGCAGCTGCCACGTCTCCATCCTATTTCCCGCAGGACACCACTGCCCCACAGCTTACAGTTTATGAACATCCATCCGTCAACGCAACGGAGGTTGCAGGGCCTCGGCGTATTCAGCAGTCAAGTCCGGTTTTTTACGAGCGATCACAGTACCCTCAACGTTTCCGTTCCGTACGCCCATACCACCCACCGACAACTGATTTCATTGAATCTCGGGCTTACGCGAACGCTCGCAGACGTGAACACTTCGAAGAACGGCGACGACCTCGTCCTGCGCCTGTGTGCTACAACTGTGGTCTGACTGGTCACATATCGAGGTATTGCGATCGTTCGCGCATACCACGCTATGATCAGTGGACAAGCTTGACCGATAAACCTGCTGTCCCACCTTTTCAAGGACACTGGCCCACCGACTCAAGACCCGGCAGCAGCTTCTGGCACGGACACTGGCGCAACAACTCCCCTGCCTCTGATCGAAGTGTGACGCCACCTCCTGCGCCTCGATCCCACCGGTCTCCATCGCCACGGCGCCGCCCATCGTCACCACATCAGGAAAACTAAACAGTGCGGCCGATGGGGGTGAGGTCGCTGGTGACTTGCTGCAAAACGAAATACCCCCGTCTGTGTTGATGTTCAAGAACAAGGTAGAAGTTTTTGTTGATGGTGTGTGTACGATGGCTTTGGTGGATACTGGTGCTACAGTTTCGATTATGAGTGCTGCTTTTAAACACCGTTTAGGACAAAAGGTGATGTTTTTGTGGGAGAAGGCAACAACATTCTGTGGCGTTGGTGGTAACTCGCTGTGTCCCATTGGTGTCTGTACCGCAGAAGTGTGCTTGGGTGATCAAGTGTTTGTCACAGAGTTTACGATTCTTCCAAGGAGCACACACGACATAATCCTGGGGATTGACTTCCTTCGAATGTGTGGCGCCACTGTTGATTGTAGAAATGGAGAGGTGTACATATGTGATGCTGCCCCTGGAGAACTATTAGAGAATTCAGACAGGGAGCACGGTGCGCTCCGGGTCAGTGAAGATAGCATTGTGCCGGCATTCTCTGCAGTCTGTGTTCCTGTATACTCTTCACGCATTGAAAACAGTGACAGTGCGTTCGACGCATTAGTGGAGCCCTTTCATCTCAGTTGCATTAAGAAGAACACATTGGTGCCGCATTGCATAGTGTCACTCGTTCAAGGACGCACAGGACTATGGGCGGTAAACTGTTCAGCTGAGTCGGTGGTTCTACCAGGAGGACTGAAGCTTGCCAAGTTCAAAACATACTCACCGATGGCAGTGGCTGCCCTCAGTGATGCTCCAGGTGGGGCCTCAGCCAATACTTCTACGGCCGATTCAAAACTTTTACCTATGATCGACAAGTCACTTACTACTGACAAACGCCGCATGCTTCTGGACGTTTTGTCGAAATACGTGGCGATTTTCGATTTTTCCCATGACCATGCGCCCTCGATTCCCGCGTCTCGGATTCTCCACAGGATAAACACGGGAACAGCACAGCCCATCCGCCAGAAACCCTACCGAGTGTCGCCGTCTGAGCGCAAGATAATTGATGAACAAGTGCGTGATATGCTGCAGAAGGGTGTCATTCGAGAATCATCGAGTCCTTGGGCGGCTCCCGTGATTCTAGTCAAAAAGAAGGATGGTACCTGGAGATTCTGTGTGGACTATCGCCGTCTAAATTCCGTCACAAAGAGAGATGTCTACCCTCTCCCACGCATTGATGACGCTCTAGACTGCCTCCATTCAGCATCCTACTTTTCGTCCATAGACTTACGCTCAGGCTATTGGCAAATACCTGTGCATTCAATGGACAAAGAAAAGACGGCTTTCGTTACTCCGGATGGACTATATGAATTTAACGTGATGCCTTTTGGTCTATGTAACGCGCCCGCTACATTTGAAAGATTCATGGACACCATTCTGCGCGGCCTGAAGTGGAACATCTGTATGTGTTATCTTGACGACGTTGTTATCTTCGGGCGTACATTCAGTGAACATAACGAAAGGGTAGAGCTGGTTTTGAAATGTATTCGAAATGCTGGCTTGGTTCTTAATGCAAAGAAGTGTCATTTCGGAGCTCGACAAACACTGGTGCTGGGACATCTCGTCAACAAGGATGGCATCAGGCCCGACCCGAATAAGACGGCGGCTGTTAAAGCTTTTAAACCACCTGGCTCAGTGAAGGAGCTTCGGAGCTTCTTGGGCCTCTGCTCTTACTTTCGCCGATTTATTCCCGCCTTTGCAGAAGTTGCCTTTCCACTGACCTGTCTTCTCCGCCAAGGTGCTAGTTTTGAATGGACTCCTGATTGTGAAACTTCTTTCAACCAACTGAAGTTCTTGCTCACGTCGCAGCCTATCCTGCGGCACTTCGATCCTTCTGCGGCGACTGAAGTTCACACCGACGCAAGCGGCATTGGCATAGGTGCAGTCCTCATACAGCGATGTAATCAAGTGGAACACGTAATCGCATATGCCAGTCGTACTTTAAGTAAGCCGGAACGCAATTACACTGTGACCGAACAAGAATGCCTTGCACTCGTCTTCGCTGTGCAGCGATTCCGCTCATACCTATACGGTCGTCCTTTCCAAGTAGTTACGGATCATCATTCTTTGTGCTGGCTTATCAACCTTCGGGATCCGTCAGGCCGTCTAGCACGCTGGGCCCTCCGGCTGCAAGAGTACAACTTCACAGTATCGTACAAGAGCGGCAGGAAACACGCGGACGCAGACTGCCTTTCAAGGATGCCAGTTGATGCTACAGTTTGCGACGCTGACGATTTCGATCATCTGATTGCGTCCGTAGCACCAGCGTTCCCGGATAAGGCCACCTTTGAAACTGAGCAGCGGAAGGACGTGAGTTTGAATCCGTTATTCGTGATCGCACAAGCATCCACTCCGGAAAGCCGCTTTTGCGTCCGTGATGGTCTACTGTACAAGAAATCCATCTCCGGCACCGGTTCCCGCTTCCTGCTGGTGGTTCCAGAGGCACTACGGTCATCTGTTTTGTACGCCATGCATGATGACGCCACTTCAGGTCACCTCGGAACGACGCGCACTCTTCATCGTACCCAGGAACGCTTCTACTGGCCACGTATGCGCCAGTCAGTTGAGTTGTACGTGGCCAGTTGTGCGCAATGCCAGGCGCACAAATCTCTCTCAGCAGCTCCGGCCGGACATCTACAACCTGTGACGCCTCCCAGTTCTCCGTTCGAACAAATTGGCATTGACCTGGTGGGCCCTTTTCCGCGTTCATCGAAAGGCAACAGATGGATTGTGGTATGTGCTGACCATCTTACTCGGTACTGCGAGACTGCTGCCCTGCCATCCGCGACTGCTGGTCAAGTGTCGTCCTTCCTTCTCCATTCTATCATACTGCGTCATGGGCCCCCTCGCGTCATCATAAGTGACCGTGGACGTCAATTCACGGCAGACGTTGTCGAACAACTTCTCCGTATGTGTGGCTCAGAGCTCAGACACTCGACGCCTTATCACCCGCAGACGAATGGTCTCGTCGAGCGAACAATTCGAACACTGGTGAATATGCTTTCTATGTACGTTGCTTCGAACCACAAGAACTGGGACGATGTCTTGCCGTTCGTCACATACGCGTTTAATACTTCCCAACATGAGACCACCGGCTACAGCCCGTTCTTCCTCCTCTATGTTCGACCCCCCCGTTATACTCTGGATACAATATTTTCCTTCTCTGATCGGGACCAATCAGAAATCTCCCTAGCAGAAACTCTTTGTCTCGCCGAAGAAGCTCGTCGTCTTGCTCGTTTACGTACAATAGCCTCGCAAGACAGATCGAAAGTTCGTTATGACAGCAAGCACCGGCAGGCCACATATATTCCGGGAGATCTCGTGTTGGTGTGGAAGCCTTTACGCAAACGTGGCTTGTGCCAAAAACTGCTCGCGCACTACATCGGACCTTTTGTTATCCTTGACCGCCTGAGCGCAGTCGACTACTGCATCGCACGTCTTACAGCTAGCGGGAGACGTTCCAGAAAGACAGAGGTCACGCATGTCGCTCGCCTGAAGCCTTTCAGTCAACGCGACACTGCATGAAACGCGCGGCGCGCTTTGTCTGCGAGGGGGGAAATGTTACGCCACGTATGTGCCGGACGAAGAAGGAAAAAGAAGCAAGGGGTGTGAAAGAAGAAGATCATCATCATCTGCCTGCGCCGATACGGCTCGTCCCTCGAACCGTGTATCAATAAACCCCCAGACGCCTACTGAGGTCGTAACAATATGTTCTTATGGTGGTGAGAGTGGAGCAGGACGGTCTCCGTGGCACAATTGGCTTGCGCGATCGGCTGTTAACCGAAAAGTCGGAGGTTCGAGCCTACCCGGTGGTTGTGTGGCGCTTTTTTTCTGTGGGCTGATAGCTTTGAAGATATGTTCTGATGGTGGTGAGAGTGGAGCAGGACTGTCTCCAAGGCGCAATTGGTGAGCGCGATCAGTGTTAACCAAAAGGTCGGAGGTTCGAGCCCACCCAGTGGAGGTGCGGCGCTTTTTTTTCTTTGCACTGATAGCTTTGAAGATATGTTCTGATGGTGGTGAGAGTGGAGCACGATTGTCTCCGTGGAGCAATTGGCTAGCGCGATCTGCTGTTAACCGAAAGGTTGGAGGTTCCAGCCCACCCGGTAGTGGTGCGGCGCTTTTTTTTCTTTGGGCTGATAGCTTTGAAGATATGTTCTGATGGTGGTGAGAGTGGAGCAAGACTGTCTCCGTGGCGCAATGGGCTAGCGCGATCGGCTGTTAACCGAAAGTTTGGAGTTTTGAGCCCTCCCGGGAGTGGTGTGTTGCTTTTTTCTTTGCGGTAATAGCTTTGAAGATATGTTCTGATGGTGGTGAGAGTGGAGCAGGACTGTCTTCGTGGCGCAATTGGCTAGCGCGATCGGCTGTTAACCGAAAAGTTGGAGGTTCTAGCCCAACCGGTGGTGGTGCGGCGCTTTTTTTTCTTTGGGGTGATAGCTCTCAAGAAATGTTCTGACGGTGGTGAGAGTGGAGCACGAGTGTCTCCGTGGGGCAATTGGCTAGCGCGATCGGCTGTTATCCGAAAGGTTGAAGGTTGGAGCCCACCCGGTGGTGGTGCGGCGCTTTTTTTTCTTTGGGCTGATAGGTTTGAAGATATGTTCTTATGGTGGAGAGAGTTGAGCAGGACTGTCTCCGTGGCGCAATTGGCTAGCGCGATCTGCTGTTAACCGAAAAGTCGGAGGTTCGAGCCTACCCGGTGGTTGTGCGGCGCTTTTTTTTCTGTGGGCTGATAGCGTTGAAGATATGTTCTGATGGTGGTGAGAGTGTAGCAGGACTGTCTCCATGGCGCAATTGGCTAGCGCGATCGGCTGTTAACCAAAAGGTCGGAGGTTCGAGCCCACCCTGTGGTGGTATGGCGCTTTTTTTTTCTTTGGGCTGATAGCTTTGAAGATATGTTCTTATGGTGGTGAGAGTGAAGCAGGACTGTCTCCGTGGCGCAATTGGCTAGCGCGATCGGCTGTTAACCGAAAAGTTGGAGGTTCGAGCCCACCCGGTGGTGGTGCGGCGCTTTTTTTCTTTGTGCTGATAGCTTTGAAGATATGTTCTGATGGTGGTGAGAGTGGAGGAGGACTGTCTCCGTGGCGCAATCGGCTAGCGCGATTGCCTGTTAACCGAAAGGTTGGAGGTTAGAGCCCACCCGGTGGTGGTGCGGTGGTTTTTTTCTTTGGGCTGACAGCTTTGAAGATATGTTCTTATGGTGGTGAGAGTGGAGCAGGACGGTCTCCGTGGCACAATTGGCTTGCGCGATCGGCTGTTAACCGAAAAGTCGGAGGTTCGAGCCTACCCGGTGGTTGTGTGGCGCTTTTTTTCTGTGGGCTGATAGCTTTGAAGATATGTTCTGATGGTGGTGAGAGTGGAGCAGGACTGTCTCCAAGGCGCAATTGGTGAGCGCGATCAGTGTTAACCAAAAGGTCGGAGGTTCGAGCCCACCCAGTGGAGGTGCGGCGCTTTTTTTTCTTTGCACTGATAGCTTTGAAGATATGTTCTGATGGTGGTGAGAGTGGAGCACGATTGTCTCCGTGGAGCAATTGGCTAGCGCGATCTGCTGTTAACCGAAAGGTTGGAGGTTCCAGCCCACCCGGTAGTGGTGCGGCGCTTTTTTTTCTTTGGGCTGATAGCTTTGAAGATATGTTCTGATGGTGGTGAGAGTGGAGCAAGACTGTCTCCGTGGCGCAATGGGCTAGCGCGATCGGCTGTTAACCGAAAGGTTGGAGTTTTGAGCCCTCCCGGGAGTGGTGTGTTGCTTTTTTCTTTGCGGTAATAGCTTTGAAGATATGTTCTGATGGTGGTGAGAGTGGAGCAGGACTGTCTTCGTGGCGCAATTGGCTAGCGCGATCGGCTGTTAACCGAAAAGTTGGAGGTTCTAGCCCAACCGGTGGTGGTGCGGCGCTTTTTTTTCTTTGGGGTGATAGCTCTCAAGAAATGTTCTGACGGTGGTGAGAGTGGAGCACGAGTGTCTCCGTGGGGCAATTGGCTAGCGCGATCGGCTGTTATCCGAAAGGTTGAAGGTTGGAGCCCACCCGGTGGTGGTGCGGCGCTTTTTTTTTCTTTGGGGTGATAGCTCTGAAGAAATGGTCTGATAGTGGTGAGAGTGGAGCAGGACGGTCCCCGTGGCGCAATTGGCTAGCGCAATCGGCTGTTAACCGAAAAGTTGGAGGTTCGAGCCCACCCGGTGGTGGTGCGGCGCTTTTTTCTCTATGGGCTGATAGCTTTGAAGATATGTTCTGATGGTGGTGAGAGTGGAGCACGACTGTCTCCGTGGCGCAATTGGCTAGCGCGATCTGCTGTTAACCGAAAGGTTGGAGGTTCCAGCCCACCCGGTGGTGGTGCGGCGCTTTTTTTCTTTGGGGTGATAGCTCTGAAGAAATGGTCTGACGGTGGTGAGAGTGGAGCAGGACTTTCTCCGTGGCGCAATTAGCCAGCGCGATCGGCTGTTAACCGAAAAGTTGCAGGTTCGAGCCCTCCCGGGAGTGGTGTTTTGCTTTTTTCTTTGCGCTGATAGCTTTGAAGATATGTTCTGATGGTGGTGAGAGTGAAACACGACTGTCTCCGTGGCGCAATGGGCTAGCGCGATCGGCTGTTAACCGTAAGGTTGGAGGTTCGAGCCCACCCGGTGGTGGTGCAGCGCTTTTTTTTCTTTGGGCTGATAGCTCTGAAGAAATGTTCTGACGGTGGTGAGAGTGGAGCAGGACTGTCTCCGTGGCGCAATTGGCTAGCGCGATCGGCTGTTAACCAAAAGGTCGGAGGTTCGAGCCCACCCAGTGGTGGTGTGGCGCTTTTTTTTCTTCGGGCTGATAGCTTTGATGATATGTTCTTATGGTGGTGAGAGTGGAGCAGGTCTGTCTCCGTGGCGCAATTGGCTAGCGCGATCGGCTGTTAACCGAAAAGTTGGAGGTTCGAGCCTACCCGGTGGTTGTGCGGCGCTTTTTTTTCTGTGGGCTGATAGCTTTGAAGATATGTTCTGATGGTGGTGAGAATGGAGCAGGACTGTCTCCGTGGCGCAATTGGCTAGCTTGATCGGCTGTTAACCGGAAAGTTGGAGGTTCGAGCTCACCCGGTGGTGGTGCGGCGCTTTTTTTTCTTTGGGCTGATAGCTTTGAAAATATGTTCTGATGGTGGTGAGAGTGGAGCAGGACTGTCTCTGTGGCGCAATTGGCTAGCGCGATCGGCTGTTAACCAAAAGGTCGGAGGTTCGAGCCCACCCAGTGGTGGTGCGGCGCTTTTTTTTCTTTGGGCTGATAGGTTTGAAGATATGTTTTTATGGTGGTGAGAGTTGAGCAGGACTGTCTCCGTGGCGCAATTGGCTAGCGCGATCTGCTGTTAACCGAAAAGTCGGAGGTTCGAGCCTACCCGGTGGTTGTGCGGCGCTTTTTTTTCTGTGGGCTGATAGCGTTGAAGATATGTTCTGATGGTGGTGAGAGTGTAGCAGGACTGTCTCCATGGCGCAATTGGCTAGCGCGATCGGCTGGTAACCAAAAGGTCGGAGGTTCGAGCCCACCCTGTGGTGGTATGGCGCTTTTTTTTTCTTTGGGCTGATAGCTTTGAAGATAAGTTCTTATGGTGGTGAGAGTGAAGCAGGACTGTCTCCGTGGCGCAATTGGCTAGCGCGATCGGCTGTTAACCGAAAAGTTGGAGGTTCGAGCCCACCCGGTGGTGGTGCGGCGCTTTTTTTCTTTGTGCTGATAGCTTTGAAGATATGTTCTGATGGTGGTGAGAGTGGAGGAGGACTGTCTCCGTGGCGCAATCGGCTAGCGCGATTGCCTGTTAACCGAAAGGTTGGAGGTTAGAGCCCACCCGGTGATGGTGCGGTGGTTTTTTTCTTTGGGCTGACAGCTTTGAAGATATGTTCTGATGGTGGTGAGAGTGGAGCAGGACTGTCTCCGTGGCGCAATTGGCTAGCGCGATCGGCTGTTAACCGAAAAGTCGGAGGTTCGAGCCCACCCAGTGGTGGTGCGGCGCTTTTTTTTCTTTGGGCTGATACCTTTGAAGATATGTTCTGATGGTGGTGAGAGTGGAGCAGGACTGTCTCCATGGCGAAATTGGCTTGCGCGATCGGCTGTTAACCGAAAGGTTGGAGGTTCGAGCCCACCCGGTGGTGGTGCGGCGCTTTTTTTTCTTTGCGCTGATAGCTTTGAAGATATGTTCTGATGGTGGTGAGAGTGGAGCACGATTGTCTCCGTGGCGCAATTGGCTAGCGCGATCTGCTGTTAACCAAAAGGTCGGAGGTTCGAGCCCACCCAGTGTTGGTGCGGCGCTTTTTTTTCTTTGGGCTGATAGCTTTGAAGATATGTTCTTATGGTGGTGAGAGTGGAGCAGGACTGTCTCCGTGGCGCAATTGGCTAGCGCGATCGGCTGTTAACCGAAAAGTCGGAGGCTCGAGCCTACCGGTGGTTGTGCGGCGCTTTTTTTTCTGTGGGCTGATAGCTTTGAAGATATGTTCTGATGGTGGTGAGAGTGGAGCAGGACTGTCTCCGTGGCGCAATTAGCTAGCGTGATCGGCTGTTAACCGGAAAGTTGGAGGTTCGAGCCCACCCGGTGGTGGTGCGGCGCTTTTTTTTCTTTGGGCTGATAGCTTTGAAGATATGTTCTGATGGTGGTGAGAGTGGAGCAGGACTGTCTCCGTGGCGCAACTGGCCAGCGCGATCGGCTGTTAACCGAAAAGTTGGAGGTTCGATCCCACCCGGTGGTGGTGCGGTGCTTTTTTTTCTTTGGGCTGATAGCTTTGATGATATGATCTGATGGTGGTGAGAGATGAGCAAGACTGTCTCCGTGGCGCAATGGGCTAGCGCGATCGGCTGTTAACCGAAAGGTAGGAGTTTCGAGCCCACCCGGCGGTGGTGCGGCGCTTTTTTCCTTTGGGCTGATAGCTTTGAAGATATGTTCTGATGGTGGTGAGAGTAGAGCAGGACTGTCTCCGTGGCGCAATTGGCTAGCGCGATCGGCTGTTAACCGAAAGGTTGGAGTTTCGATCCCTCCCGGGAGTGGTGTGTTGCTTTTTTCTTTGCGCTGATAGCTTTGAAGATATGTTCTGATGGTGGTGAGAGTGGAGCACGACTGTCTCCGTGGCGCAGTTGGCTAGCGCTATCGGCTGTTAACCGAAAGGCTGGAGGTTCGAGCCCACCCGGGGGTGGTGCGGCGCTTTTTTTCTTTGGGCTGATAGCTTTTAAGATATGTTCTAATTGTGGTGAGAGTGGAGCAGGACTGTCTCCGTGGCGCAACTGGCCAGCGCGATCGGCTGTTAACCGAAAAGTTGGAGGTTCGATCCCACCCGGTGGTGGTGCGGTGCTTTTTTTTCTTTGGGCTGATAGCTTTGATGATATGATCTGATGGTGGTGAGAGATGAGCAAGACTGTCTCCGTGGCGCAATGGGCTAGCGCGATCGGCTGTTGACCGAAAGGTTGGAGTTTCGAGCCCTCCCGGGAGTGGTGTGTTGCTTTTTTCTTTGCGATGATAGCTTTGAAGATATGTTCTGATGGTGGTGAGAGTGGAGCAGGACTGTCTTCGTGGCGCAATTGGCTAGCGCGATCGGCTGTTAACCGAAAGGTTGGAGGTTCTAGCCCAACCGGTGGTGGTGCGGCGCTTTTTTTTTCTTTGGGGTGATAGCTCTGAAGAAATGTTCTGACGGTGGTGAGAGTGGAGCACGACTGTCTCCGTGGGGCAATTGGCTAGCGCGATCGGCTGTTACCCGAAAGGTCGGAGGTTCGAGCCCACCCGGTGGTGGTGCGGCGCTTTTTTTTCTTTGGGGTGATAGCTCTGAATAAATGGTCTGACGGTGGTGAGAGTGGAGCAGGACGGTCCCCGTGGCGCAATTAGCTAGCGCAATCGGCTGTTAACCGAAAAGTTGGAGGTTCGAGCCCACCCGGTGGTAGTGCGGCGCTTTTTTTTCTATGGGCTGATAGCTTTGAAGATATGTTCTGATGGTGGTGAGAGGGGAGCACGACTGTCACCGTGGGGCAATTGGCTAGCACGATCGGCTGTTAACCGAAAGGTTGGAGGTTCGAGCCCACCCGGTGGTGGTGTGGCGCTTTTTTTTCTTTGGGGTGATAGCTCTGAAGAAATGGTCTGACGGTGGTGAGAGTGGAGCAGGACTTTCTCCGTGGCGCATTGGGCCAGCGCGATCGGCTGTTAACCGAAAAGTTGGAGGTTCGAGCCCTCCCGGGAGTGGTGTTTTGCTTTTTTCTTTGCGCTGATAGCTTTGAAATTATGTTCTCATGGTGGTGAGTGTGAAGCACGACTGTCTCCGTGGCGCAATTGGCTAGCGCGATCGGCTGTTAACCAAAAGGTTGGAGGTTCGAGCCCACACGGTGGTGGTAAGGTGCTTTTTTTTCTTTGGGCTGATAGCTTTGAAGATATGTTCTGATGGTGGTGAGAGTGGAGCAGGACTGTCTCCATGGCGCAATTGGCTAGCTTGATCGGCTGTTAACCAAAAAGTTGTAGGTTCGAGCCCACCCGGTGGTGGTGCGGCGCTTTTTTTTCTTTGGGCTGATAGCTTTGAAAATATGTTCTGATGGTGGTGAGAGTGGAGCAGGACTGTCTCCGTGGCGCAATAGGCTAGCGCGATCGGCTGTTAACCAAAAGGTCGGAGGTTCGAGCCCACCCAGTGGTGGTGCGGCGCTTTTTTTTCTTTGGGCTGATAGCTTTGAAGATATGTTCCTATGGTGGTGAGAGTGGAGCAGGAATGTCTCCGTGGCGCAATTGGTTAGCGCGATCGGCTGTTAACCGAAAAGTCGGTGGTTCGAGCCTACCCGTTGGTTGTGCGGCGCTTTTTTTTCTGTGGGCTGATAGCTTTGAAGATATGTTCTGATGGTGGTGAGAGTGGAGCAGGACTGTCTCCGTGGCGCAATTGGCTAGCGTGATCGGCTGTTAACCGAAAAGTTGGAGGTTCGAGCCCACCCGGTGGTGGTGCGGTGCTTTTTTTTCTTTGGGCTGATAGCTTTGAAGATATGTTCTGATGGCGGTGAGAGTGGAGCAGGACTGTCTCCGTGGCGCAATTGGCTAGCGTGATCGGCTGTTAACCGAAAATTTGGAGGTTCGAGCCCACCCGGTGGTGGTGCGGTGCTTTTTTTTCTTTGGGCTGACAGCTTTGAAGATATGTTCTGATGGTGGTGAGAGTGGAGCAGGACTGTCTCCGTGGCGCAATTGGCTAGCGCGATCGGCTGTTAACCGAAAAGTCGGAGGTTCGAGCCCACCCAGTGGTGGTGCGGCGCTTTTTTTTCTTTGGGCTGATACCTTTGAAGATATGTTCTGATGGTGGTGAGAGTGGAGCAGGACTTTCTCCATGGCGAAATTGGCTTGCGCGATCGGCTGTTAACCGAAAGGTTGGAGGTTCGAGCCCACCCGGTGGTGGTGCGGCGCTTTTTTTTTCTTTGCGCTGATAGCTTTGAAGATATGTTCTGATGGTGGTGAGAGTGGAGCACGATTGTCTCCGTGGCGCAATTGGCTAGCGCGATCTGCTGTTAACCGAAAGGTTGGAGGTTCAAGCCCACCCGGTGGTGGTGCGGCGCTTTTTTTTTCTTTGGGCTGATAGCTTTGAAGATATGTTCTAATTGTGGGGAGAGTGGAGCACGACTGTCTCCGTGGGGCAATTGGCTAGCGCGATCGGCTGTTGACCGAAAGGTTGGAGTTTTGAGCCCTCCCGGGAGTGGTGTGTTGCATTTTTCTTCGGGCTGATAGCTTTGAAGATAAGTTCTTATGGTGGTGAGAGTGGAGCACGACTGTCTCCGTGGGGCAATTGGCTAGCGCGATCGGCTGTTGACCGAAAGGTTGGAGTTTTGAGCCCTCCCGGGAGTGGTGTGTTGCATTTTTCTTCGGGCTGATAGCTTTGAAGATATATTCTAATTGTGGTGAGAGTTGAGCAGGACTTTCTCCGTGGCGAAATTGGCCAGCGCGATCGGCTGTTAACCGAAAAGTTGGAGGTTCGAGCCCTCCCGGGAGTGGTGTTTTGCTTTTTTCTTTGCGCTGATAGCTTTGAAGATATGTTCTGATAGTGGTGAGAGTGGAGCACGACTGTCTCCGTGGTGCAATTGGCTAGCGCGATCGGCTGTTAACCGAAAGGTTGGAGGTTCGAGCCCACCCGGTGGTGGTGCGGTGCTTTTTTTTTCTTTGGGCTGATAGCTTTGAAGTTATGTTCTGATGGTGGTGGGAAGGGAGCAAGACTGTCTCCGTGGCGCAATGGGCTAGCGCGATCGGCTGTTGACCGAAAGGTTGGAGTTTCGAGCCCTCCCGGGTGTGGTGTGTTGCTTTTTTCTTCGGGCTGATAGCTTTGAAGATATGTTCTTATGGTGGTGAGAGTGGAGCAGGGTTGTCTCCGTGGCGCAATTGGCTAGCGCGATCGGCTGTTAACCAAAAGGTCGGAGGTTCGAGCCCACCCAGTGTTGGTGCGGCGCTTTTTTTTCTTTGGGCTGATAGCTTTGAAGATATGTTCTTATGGTGGTGAGAGTGGAGCAGGACTGTCTCCGTGGCGCAATTGGCTAGCGCGATCGGCTGTTAACCGAAAAGTCGGAGGCTCGAGCCTACCCGGTGGTTGTGCGGCGCTTTTTTTTCTGTGGGCTGATAGCTTTGAAGATATGTTCTGATGGTGGTGAGAGTGGAGCAGGACTGTCTCCGTGGCGCAATTAGCTAGCGTGATCGGCTGTTAACCGGAAAGTTGGAGGTTCGAGCCCACCCGGTGGTGGTGCGGCGCTTTTTTTTCTTTGGGCTGATAGCTTTGAAGATATGTTCTGATGGTGGTGAGAGTGGAGCAGGATTGTCTCCGTGGCGCGATTGGCTAGCGCGATCGGCTGTTAACCGAAAGGTCGGAGGTTCGAGCCCACCCAGTGGTGGTGCGGCGCTTTTTTTTCTTTGGGCTGATAGCTTTGAAGATATGTTCTTATGGTGGTGAGAGTGGAGCAGGACGGTCTCCGTGGCACAATTGGCTTGCGCGATCGGCTGTTAACCGAAAAGTCGGAGGTTCGAGCCTACCCGGTGGTTGTGTGGCGCTTTTTTTTCTGTGGGCTGATAGCTTTGAAGATATGTTCTGATGGTGGTGAGAGTGGAGGAGGACTGTCTCCAAGGCGCAATTGGTGAGCGCGATCAGTGTTAACCAAAAGGTCGGAGGTTCGAGCCCACCCAGTGGAGGTGCGGCGCTTTTTTTTCTTTGCACTGATAGCTTTGAAGATATGTTCTGATGGTGGTGAGAGTGGAGCACGATTGTCTCCGTGGAGCAATTGGCTAGCGCGATCTGCTGTTAACCGAAAGGTTGGAGGTTCCAGCCCACCCGGTAGTGGTGCGGCGCTTTTTTTTCTTTGGGCTGATAGCTCTGAAGAAATGGTCTGACAGTGGTGAGTGTGGAGCAGGACGGTCCCCGTGGCGCAATTGGCTAGCGCAATCGGCTGTTAACCGAAAAGTTGGAGGTTCGAGCCTACCCGGTGGTTGTGCGGCGCTTTTTTTTCTGTGGGCTGATAGCTTTGAAGATATGTTCTGATGGTGGTGAGAATGGAGCAGGACTGTCTCCGTGGCGCAATTGGCTAGCTTGATCGGCTGTTAACCGGAAAGTTGGAGGTTCGAGCCCACCCGGTGGTGGTGCGGCGCTTTTTTTTTGGGCTGATAGCTTTGAAAATATGTTCTGATGGTGGTGAGAGTGGAGCAGGACTGTCTCCGTGGCGCAATTGGCTAGCGCGATCGGCTGTTAACCAAAAGGTCGGAGGTTCGAGCCCACCCAGTGGTGGTGCGGCGCTTTTTTTTCTTTGGGCTGATAGGTTTGAAGATATGTTCTTATGGTGGTGAGAGTTGAGCAGGACTGTCTCCGTGGCGCAATTGGCTAGCGCGATCTGCTGTTAACCGAAAAGTCGGAGGTTCGAGCCTACCCGGTGGTTGTGCGGCGCTTTTTTTTCTGTGGGCTGATAGCTTTGAAGATATGTTCTGATGGTGGTGAGAGTGGAGCAGGACTGTCTCCGTGGCGCAATTGGCTAGCGTGATCGGCTGTTAACCGAAAAGTTGGAGGTTCGAGCCCACCCGGTGGTGGTGCGGTGCTTTTTTTTCTTTGGGCTGATAGCGTTGAAGATATGTTCTGATGGTGGTGAGAGTGTAGCAGGACTGTCTCCATGGCGCAATTGGCTAGCGCGATCGGCTGTTAACCAAAAGGTCGGAGGTTCGAGCCCACCCTGTGGTGGTATGGCGCTTTTTTTTTCTTTGGGCTGATAGCTTTGAAGATATGTTCTTATGGTGGTAAGAGTGAAGCAGGACTGTCTCCGTGGCGCAATCGGCTAGCGCGATCGGCTGTTAACCGAAAGGTTGTAGGTTAGAGCCCACCCGGTGGTGGTGCGGTGGTTTTTTTCTTTGGGCTGACAGCTTTGAAGATATGTTCTGATGGTGGTGAGAGTGGAGCAGGACTGTCTCCGTGGCGCAATTGGCTAGCGCGATCGGCTGTTAACCGAAAAGTCGGAGGTTCGAGCCCACCCAGTGGTGGTGCGGCGCTTTTTTTTCTTTGGGCTGATACCTTTGAAGATATGATCTGATGGTGGTGAGAGTGGAGCAGGACTGTCTCCATGGCGAAATTGGCTTGCGCGATCGGCTGTTAACCGAAAGGTTGGAGGTTCGAGCCCACCCGGTGGTGGTGCGGCGCTTTTTTTTCTTTGCGCTGATAGCTTTGAAGATATGTTCTGATGGTGGTGAGAGTGGAGCACGATTGTCTCCGTGGCGCAATTGGCTAGCGCGATCTGCTGTTAACCGAAAGGTTGGAGGTTCAAGCCCACCCGGTGGTGGTGCGGCGCTTTTTTTTTTCTTTGGGCTGATAGCTTTGAAGATATGTTCTAATTGTGGGGAGAGTGGAGCAGGACTGTATCCGTGGCGCAATTGGCCAGCGCGATCGGCTGTTAACCGAAAAGTTGGAGGTTCGAGCCCACCCGGTGGTGGTGCGGCGCTTTTTTTCTTTGAGCTGATAGGCTTGATGATATGATCTGATGGTGGTGAGAGATGAGCAAGACTGTCTCCGTGGCGCAATGGGCTAGCGCGATCGGCTGTTGACCGAAAGGTTGGAGTTTCGAGCCCTCCCGGGAGTGGTGTGTTGCTTTTTTCTTTGCGATGATAGCTTTGAAGATATGTTCTGATGGTGGTGAGAGTGGAGCAAGACTGTCTCCGTGGCGCAATGGGCTCGCGCGATCGGCTGTTAACCGAAAGGTTGGAGTTTTGAGCCCTCCCGGGAGTGGTGTGTTGCTTTTTTCTTTGCGGTAATAGCTTTGAAGGTATGTTCTGATGGTGGTGAGAGTGGAGCAGGACTGTCTTCGTTGCGCAATTGGCTAGCGCGATCGGCTGTTAACCGAAAGGTTGGAGGTTCTAGCCCAACCGGTGGTGGTGCGGCGCTTTTTTTTCTTTGGGGTGATAGCTCTGAAGAAATGTTCTCACGGTGGTGAGAGTCGAGCACGACTGTCTCCGTGGGGCGATTGGCTAGCGCGATCGGCTGTTGACCGAAAGGTTGGAGTTTCGAGCCCTCCCGGGAGTGGTGTGTTGCTTTTTCTTCGGGCTGATAGCTTTGAAGATATGTTCTTATGGTGGTGAGAGTGGAGCAGGATTGTCTTCGTGGCGCAATTGGCTAGCGCGATCGGCTGTTAACCAAAAGGTCGGAGGTTCGAGCCCACCCAGTGGTGGTGCGGCGCTTTTTTTTTCTATGGGGTGATAGCTTTGAAGATATATTCTAATTGTGGTGAGAGTAGAGCAGGACTTTCTCCGTGGCGCAATTGGCCAGCGCGATCGGCTGTTAACCGAAAAGTTGGAGGTTCGAGCCCTCCCGGGAGTGGTGTTTTGCTTTTTTCTTTGCGCTGATAGCTTTGAAGATATGTTCTGATGGTGGTGAGAGTGGAGCACGACTGTCTCCGTGGTGCAATTGGCTAGCGCGATCGGCTGTTAACCGAAAGGTTGGAGGTTCGAGCCCACCCGGTGGTGGTGCGGTGCTTTTTTTTTCTTTGGGCTGATAGCTTTGAAGTTATGTTCTGATGGTGGTGGGAAGGGAGCAAGACTGTCTCCGTGGCGCAATGGGCTAGCGCCATGGGCTGTTGACCGAAAGGTTGGAGTTTCGAGCCCTCCCGGGAGTGGTGTGTTGCTTTTTTCTTCGGCTGATAGCTTTGAAGATATGTTCTTATGGTGGTGAGAGTGGAGCAGGATTGTCTCCGTGGCGCAATTAGCTAGCGTGATCGGCTGTTAACCGGAAAGTTGGAGGTTCGAGCCCACCCGGTGGTGGTGCGGCGCTTTTTTTTCTTTGGGCTGATAGCTTTGAAGATATGTTCTGATGGTGGTGAGAGTGGAGCAGGATTGTCTCCGTGGCGCAATTGGCTAGCGCGATCGGCTGTTAACCAAAAGGTCGGAGGTTCGAGCCCACCCAGTGGTGGTGCGGCGCTTTTTTTTTCTTTGGGCTGATAGCTTTGAAGATATGTTCTTATGGTGGTGAGAGTGGAGCAGGACTGTCTCCGTGGCGCAATTGGCTAGCGCGATCGGCTGTTAACCGAAAAGTCGGAGGTTCGAGCCTACCCGGTGGTTGTGTGGCGCTTTTTTTTCTGTGGGCTGATAGCTTTGAAGATATGTTCTGATGGTGGTGAGAGTGGAGCAGGACTGTCTCCAAGGCGCAATTGGTGAGCGCGATCAGTGTTAACCAAAAGGTCGGAGGTTCGAGCCCACCCAGTGGAGGTGCGGCGCTTTTTTTTCTTTGCGCTGATAGCTTTGAAGATATGTTCTGATGGTGGTGAGAGTGGAGCACGATTGTCTCCGTGGCGCAATTGGCTAGCGCGATCTGCTGCTAACCGAAAGGTTGGAGGTTCCAGCCCACCCGGTGGTGGTGCGGCGCTTTTTTTTTCTTTGGGCTGATAGCTTTGAAGATATGTTCTGATGGTGGTGAGAGTGGAGCAAGACTGTCTCCGTGGCGCAATGGGCTAGCGCGATCGGCTGTTAACCGAAAGGTTGGAGTTTTGAGCCCTCCCGGGAGTGGTGTGTTGCTATTTTCTTTGTGGTAATAGCTTTGAAGATATGTTCTGATGGTGGTGAGAGTGGAGCAGGACTGTCTTCGTGGCGCAATTGGCTAGCGCAATCGGCTGTTAACCGAAAAGTTGGAGGTTCGAGCCCACCCGGTGGTGGTGCGGCGCTTTTTTTTTCTATGGGCTGATAGCTTTGAAGATATGTTCTGATGGTGGTGAGAGTGGAGCACGACTGTCACCGTGGGGAAATTGGCTAGCACGATCGGCTGTTAACCGAAAGGTTGGAGGTTCGAGCCCACCCGGTGGTGGTGCGGCGCTTTTTTTTTCTTTGGGGTGATAGCTCTGAAGAAATGGTCTGACGGTGGTGAGAGTTGAGCAGGACTTTCTCCGTGGCGCAATTGGCCAGCGCGATCGGCTGTTAACCGAAAAGTTGGAGGTTCGAGCCCTCCCGGGAGTGGTGTTTTGCTTTTTTCTTTACGCTGATAGCTTTGAAGATATGTTCTGATGGTGGTGAGAGTGGAGCACGACTGTCTCCGTGGTGCAATTGGCTAGCGTGATCGGCTGTTAACCGAAAGGTTGGAGGTTCGAGCCCACCCGGTGGTGGTGCGGTGCTTTTTTTTTCTTTGGGCTGATAGCTTTGAAGTTATGTTCTGATGGTGGTGGGAAGGGAGCAAGACTGTCTCCGTGGCGCAATTGGCTAGCGCGATCTGCTGTTAACCGAAAGGTTGGAGGTTCGAGCCCACCCGGTGGTGGTGCGGCGCTTTTTTTTTCTTTGGGCTGATAGCTTTGAAGATATGTTCTAATTGTGGGGAGAGTGGAGCAGGACTGTCTCCGTGGCGCAATTGGCCAGCGCGATCGGCTGTTAACCGAAAAGTTGGAGGTTCGAGCCCACCCGGTGGTGGTGCGGTGCTTTTTTTTCTTTGAGCTGAGAGCCTTGATGATATGATCTGATGGTGGTGAGAGATGAGCAAGACTGTCTCCGTGGCGCAATGGGCTAGCGCGATCGGCTGTTGACCGAAAGGTTGGAGTTTCGAGCCCTCCCGGGAGTGGTGTGTTGCTTTTTTTCTTTGCGATGATAGCTTTGAAGATATGTTCTGATGGTGGTGAGAGTGGAGCAAGACTGTCTCCGTGGTGCAATGGGCTCGCGCGATCGGCTGTTAACCGACAGGTTTGAGTTTTGAGCCCTCCCGGGAGTGGTGTGTTGCTTTTTTCTTTGCGGTAATAGCTTTGAAGATATGTTCTGATGGTGGTGAGAGTGGAGCAGGACTGTCTTCGTTGCGCAAATGGCTAGCGCGATCGGCTGTTAACCGAAAGGTTGGAGGTTCTAGCCCAACCGGTGGTGATGCGGCGCTTTTTTTTTCTTTGGGGTGATAGCTCTGAAGAAATGTTCTGACGGTGGTGAGAGTCGAGCACGACTGTCTCCGTGGGGCGATTGGCTAGCGCGATCGGCTGTTGACCGAAAGGTTGGAGTTTCGAGCCCTCCCGGGAGTGGTGTGTTGCTTTTTCTTCGGGCTGATAGCTTTGAAGATATGTTCTTATGGTGGTGAGAGTGGAGCAGGATTGTCTTCGTGGCGCAATTGGCTAGCGCGATCGGCTGTTGACCAAAAGGTCGGAGGTTCGAGCCCACCCAGTGGTGGTGCGGCGCTTTTTTTTCTATGGGGTGATAGCTTTGAAGATATATTCTAATTGTGGTGAGAGTAGAGCAGGACTTTCTCCGTGGCGCAATTGGCCAGCGCGATCGGCTGTTAACCGAAAAGTTGGAGGTTCGAGCCCTCCGGGAGTGGTGTTTTGCTTTTTTCTTTGCGCTGATAGCTTTGAAGATATGTTCTGATGGTGGTGAGAGTGGAGCACGACTGTCTCCGTGGTGCAATTGGCTAGCGCGATCGGCTGTTAACCGAAAGGTTGGAGGTTTGAGCCCACCCGGTGGTGGTGCGGTGCTTTTTTTTCTTTGGGCTGATAGCTTTGAAGTTATGTTCTGATGGTGGTGGGAAGGGAGCGAGACTGTCTCCGTGGCGCAATGGGCTAGCGCGATCGGCTGTTGACCGAAAGGTTGGAGTTTCGAGCCCTCCCGGGAGGGGTGTGTTGCTTTTTTCTTCGGCTGATAGCTTTGAAGATATGTTCTTATGGAGGTGAGAGTGGAGCAGGATTGTCTCCGTGGCGCAATTAGCTAGCGTGATCGGCTGTTAACCGGAAAGTTGGAGGTTCGAGCCCACCCGGTGGTGGTGCGGCGCTTTTTTTTCTTTGGGCTGATAGCTTTGAAGATATGTTCTGATGGTGGTGAGAGTGGAGCAGGATTGTCTCCGTGGCGCAATTGGCTAGCGCGATCGGCTGTTAACCAAAAGGTCGGAGGTTCGAGCCCACCCAGTGGTGGTGCGGCGCTTTTTTTTCTTTGGGCTGATAGCTTTGAAGATATGTTCTTATGGTGGTGAGAGTGGAGCAAGACTGTCTCCGTGGCGCAATTGGCTAGCGCGATCGGCTGTTAACCGAAAAGTCGGAGGTTCGAGCCTACCCGGTGGTTGTGTGGCGCTTTTTTTTCTGTGGGCTGATAGCTTTGAAGATATGTTCTGATGGTGGTGAGAGTGGAGCAGGACTGTCTCCAAGGCGCAATTGGTGAGCGCGATCAGTGTTAACCAAAAGGTCGGAGGTTCGAGCCCACCCAGTGGAGGTGCGGCGCTTTTTTTTCTTTGCGCTGATAGCTTTGAAGATATGTTCTGATGGTGGTGAGAGTGGAGCACGATTGTCTCCGTGGCGCAATTGGCTAGCGCGATCTGCTGCTAACCGAAAGGTTGGAGGTTCCAGCCCACCCGGTGGTGGTGCGGCGCTTTTTTTTTCTTTGGGCTGATAGCTTAGAAGATATGTTCTGATGGTGGTGAGAGTGGAGCAAGACTGTCTCCGTGGCGCAATGGGCTAGCGCGATCGGCTGTTAACCGAAAGGTTGGAGTTTTGAGCCCTCCCGGGAGTGGTGTGTTGCTATTTTCTTTGCGGTAATAGCTTTGAAGATATGTTCTGATGGTGGTGAGAGTGGAGCAGGACTGTCTTCGTGGCGCAATTGGCTAGCGCGATCGGCTGTTAACCGAAAAGTTGGAGGTTCTAGCCCAACCGGTGGTGGTGCGGCGCTTTTTTTTCTTTGGGCTGATAGCTCTGAAGAAATGTTCTGACGGTGGTGAGAGTGGAGCACGACTGTCTCCGTGGGGCAATTGGCTAGCGCGATCGGCTGTTACCCGAAAGGTTGGAGGTTCGAGCCCACCCGGTGGTGGTGCGGCGCTTTTTTTTTCTTTGGGGTGATAGCTCTGAAGAAATGGTCTGACGGTGGTGAGAGTGGAGCAGGACGGTCCCCGTGGCGCAATTGGCTAGCGCAATCGGCTGTTAACCGAAAAGTTGGAGGTTCGAGCCCACCCGGTGGTGGTGCGGCGCTTTTTTTTTCTATGGGCTGATAGCTTTGAAGATATGTTCTGATGGTGGTGAGAGTGGAGCACGACTGTCACCGTGGGGAAATTGGCTAGCACGATCGGCTGTTAACCGAAAAGTTGGAGGTTCGAGCCCACCCGGTGGTGGTGCGGCGGTTTTTTTTTTTTTGGGGTGATAGCTCTGAAGAAATGGTCTGACGGTGGTGAGAGTGGAGCAGGACTTTCTCCGTGGCGCAATTGGCCAGCGCGATCGGCTGTTCACCGAAAAGTTGGAGGTTCGAGCGAAAAGTTGGAGATTCGAGTGGTGTTTTGCTTTTTTCTTTGCGCTGATAGCTTTGAAGATATGTTCTGATGGTGGTGAGAGTGAAGCACGACTGTCTCCGTGGCGCAATTGGCTAGCGCGATCGGCTGTTAACCAAAAGGTTGGAGGTTCGAGCCCACACGATGGTGGTGCGGTGCTTTTTTTTCTTTGGGCTGATAGCTTTGAAGTTATGTTCTGATGGTGGTGAGAAGGGAGCAAGACTGTCTCCGTGGCGCAATGGGCTAGCGCGATCGGCTGTTGACCGAAAGGTTGGAGTTTCGAGCCCTCCCGGGAGTGGTGTGTTGCTTTTTTTTTGCGCTGATAGCTTTGAAGATATGTTCTGATGGTGGTGAGAGTGGAGCAAGACTGTCTCCGTGGCGCAATGGGCTTGTGCGATCGGCTGTTAACCGAAAGGGTGGAGGTTCGAGCACACCCGGTGGTGGTGCGGCGCTTTTTTTTCTTTGCGCTGATTGCTTTGAAGATATGTTCTGATGATGGTGAGAGTGGAGCACGATTGTCTCCGTGGCGCAATTGGCTAGCGTGATCTGCTGTTAACCGAAAGGTTGGAGGTTCGAGCCCATACGGTGGTGGTGCGGCGCTTTTTTTTCTTTGCGCTGATAGCTTTGAAGATATGTTCTAATTGTGGGGAGAGTGGAGCAGGACTGTCTCCGTGGCGCAATTGGCCAGCGCGATCGGCTGTTAACCGAAAAGTTGCAGGTTCGAGCCCACCCGGTGGTGGTGCGGTGCTTTTTTTTCTTTGAGCTGAGAGCCTTGATGATATGATCTGATGGTGGTGAGAGATGAGCAAGACTGTCTCCGTGGCGCAATGGGCTAGCGCGATCGGCTGTTGACCGAAAGGTTGGAGTTTCGAGCCCTCCCGGGAGTGGTGTGTTGCTTTTTTCTTTGCGATGATAGCTTTGAAGATATGTTCTGATGGTGGTGAGAGTGGAGCAAGACTGTCTCCGTGGTGCAATGGGCTCGCGCGATCGGCTGTTAACCGAAAGGTTGGCGTTTTGAGCCCTCCCGGGAGTGGTGTGTTGCTTTTTTCTTTGCGGTAATAGCTTTGAAGATATGTTCTGATGGTGGTGAGAGTGGAGCAGGACTGTCTTCGTTGCGCAATTGGCTAGCGCGATCGGCTGTTAACCGAAAGGTTGGAGGTTCTAGCCCAACCGGTGGTGATGCGGCGCTTTTTTTTTCTTTGGGGTGATAGCTCTGAAGAAATGTTCTGACGGTGGTGAGAGTCGAGCACGACTGTCTCCGTGGGGCGATTGGCTAGCGCGACCGGCTGTTGACCGAAAGGTTGGAGTTTCGAGCCCTCCCGGGAGTGGTGTGTTGCTTTTTCTTCGGGCTGATAGCTTTGAAGATATGTTCTTATGGTGGTGAGAGTGGAGCAGGATTGTCTTCGTGGCGCAATTGGCTAGCGCGATCGGCTGTTAACCAAAGGGTCGGAGGTTCGAGCCCACCCAGTGGTGGTGCGGCGCTTTTTTTTTCTATGGGGTGATAGCTTTGAAGATATATTCTAATTGTGGTGAGAGTAGAGCAGGACTTTCTCCGTGGCGCAATTGGCCAGCGCGATCGGCTGTTAACCGAAAAGTTGGAGGTTCGAGACCTCCCGGGAGTGGTGTTTTGCTTTTTTCTCTGCGCTGATAGCTTTGAAGATATGTTATGATGGTGGTGAGAGTGGAGCACGACTGTCTCCGTGGTGCAATTGGCTAGCGCGATCGGCTGTTAACCGAAAGGTTGGAGGTTCGAGCCCACCCGGTGGTGGTGCGGTGCTTTTTTTTTCTTTGGGCTGATAGCTTTGAAGTTATGTTCTGATGGTGGTGGGAAGGGAGCAAGACTGTCTCCGTGGCGCAATGGGCTAGCGCGATCGGCTGTTGACCGAAAGGTTGGAGTTTCAAGCCCTCCCGGGAGTGGTGTGTTGCTTTTTTCTTCGGCTGATAGCTTTGAAGATATGTTCTTATGGTGGTGAGAGTGGAGCAGGATTGTCTCCGTGGCGCAATTAGCTAGCGTAATCGGCTGTTAACCGGAAAGTTGGAGGTTCGAGCCCACCCGGTGGTGGTGCGGCGCTTTTTTTTCTTTGGGCTGATAGCTTTGAAGATATGTTCTGATGGTGGTGAGAGTGGAGCAGGATTGTCTCCGTGGCGCAATTGGCTAGCGCGATCGGCTGTTAACCAAAAGGTCGGAGGTTCGAGCCCACCCAGTGGTGGTGCGGCGCTTTTTTTTTGGGCTGATAGCTTTGAAGATATGTTCTTATGGTGGTGAGAGTGGAGCAGGACTGTCTCCGTGGCGCAATTGGCTAGCGCGATCGGCTGTTAACCGAAAAGTCGGAGGTTCGAGCCTACCCGGTGGTTGTGTGGCGCTTTGTTTTCTGTGGGGTGATAGCTTTGAAGATATGTTCTGATGGTGGTGAGAGTGGAGCAGGACTGTCTCCAAGGCGCAATTGGTGAGCGCGATCAGTGTTAACCAAAAGGTCGGAGGTTCGAGCCCACCCAGTGGAGGTGCGGCGCTTTTTTTTCTTTGCGCTGATAGCTTTGAAGATATGTTCTGATGGTGGTGAGAGTGGAGCACGATTGTCTCCGTGGCGCAATTGGCTAGCGCGATCTGCTGCTAACCGAAAGGTTGGAGGTTCCAGCCCACCCGGTGGTGGTGCGGCGCTTTTTTTTTTCTTTGGGCTGATAGCTTTGAAGATATGTTCTGATGGTGGTGAGAGTGGAGCAGGACTGTCTTCGTGGCGCAATTGGCTAGCGCGATCGGCTGTTAACCGAAAAGTTGGAGGTTCTAGCCCAACCGGTGGTGGTGCGGCGCTTTTTTTTCTTTGGGGTGATAGCTCTGAAGAAATGTTCTGACGGTGGTGAGAGTGGAGCACGACTGTCTCCGTGGGGCAATTGGCTAGCGCGATCGGCTGTTACCCGAAAGGTTGGAGGTTCGAGCCCACCCGGTGGTGGTGCGGCGCTTTTTTTTTCTTTGGGGTGATAGCTCTGAAGAAATGGTCTGACGGTGGTGAGAGTGGAGCAGGATGGTCCCCGTGGCGCAATTGGCTAGCTCAATCGGCTGTTAACCGAAAAGTTGGAGGTTCGAGCCCACCCGGTGGTGGTGCGGCGCTTTTTTTTTCTATGGGCTGATAGCTTTGAAGATATGTTCTGATGGTGGTGAGAGTGGAGCACGACTGTCACCGTGGGGAAATTGGCTAGCACGATCAGCTGTTAACCGAAAGGTTGGAGGTTCGAGCCCACCCGGTGGTGGTGCGGCGCTTTTTTTTCTTTGGGGTGATAGCTCTGAAGAAATGGTCTGACGGTGGTGAGAGTGGAGCAGGACTTTTGCCGTGGCGCAATTGGCCAGCGCGATCGGCTGTTCACCGAAAAGTTGGAGGTTCGAGCGAAAAGTTGGAGATTCGAGTGGTGTTTTGCTTTTTTCTTTGCGCTGATAGCTTTGAAGATATGTTCTGATGGTGGTGAGAGTGAATCACGACTGTCTCCGTGGCGCAATTGGCTAGCGGGATCGGCTGTTAACCAAAAGGTTGGAGGTTCGAGCCCACACGATGGTGGTGCGGTGCTTTTTTTTCTTTGGGCTGATAGCTTTGAAGTTATGTTCTGATGGTGGTGAGAAGGGAGCAAGACTGTCTCCGTGGCGCAATGGGCTAGCGCGATCGTCTGTTGACCGAAAGGTTGGAGTTTCGAGCCCTCCCGGGAGTGGTGTGTTGCTTTTTTTTGCGCTGATAGCTTTGAAGATATGTTCTGATGGTGGTGAGAGTGGAGCGAGACTGTCTCCGTGGCGCAATGGGCTAGCGCGATCGGCTGTTAACCGTAAGGTTGGAGGTTCGAGCCCACCCGGTGGTGGTGCAGCGCTTTTTTTTCTTTGGGCTGATAGCTCTGAAGAAATGTTCTGACGGTGGTGAGAGTGGAGCAGGACTGTCTCCGTGGCGCAATTGGCTAGCGCGATCGGCTGTTAACCAAAAGGTCGGAGGTTCGAGCCCACCCTGTGGTACTATGGCGCTTTTTTTTTCTTTGGGCTGATAGCTTTGAAGATATGTTCTTATGGTGGTGAGAGTGAAGCAGGACTGTCTCCGTGGCGCAATTGGCTAGCGCGATCGGCTGTTAACCGAAAGGTTGGAGGTTCTAGCCCAACCGGTGGTGGTGCGGCGCTTTTTTTTTCTTTGGGGTGATAGCTCTGAAGAAATGTTCTGACGGTCGTGAGAGTGGAGCACGACTGTCTCCGTGGGGCAATTGGCTAGCGCGATCGGCTGTTGACCGAAAGGTTGGAGTTTCGAGCCCTCCCGGGAGTGGTGTGTTGCTTTTTTCTTTGCGCTGATAGCTTTGAAGATATGTTATGATGGTGGTGAGAGTGGAGCACGACTGTCTCCGTGGTGCAATTGGCTAGCGCGATCGGCTGTTAACCGAAAGGTTGGAGGTTCGAGCCCACCCGGTGGTGGTGCGGTGCTTTTTTTTTCTTTGGGCTGATAGCTTTGAAGTTATGTTCTGATGGTGGTGGGAAGGGAGCAAGACTGTCTCCGTGGCGCAATGGGCTAGCGCGATTGGCTGTTGACCGAAAGGTTGGAGTTTCGAGCCCTCCCGGGAGTGGTGTGTTGCTTTTTTCTTCGGCTGATAGCTTTGAAGATATGTTCTTATGGTGGTGAGAGTGGAGCAGGATTGTCTCCGTGGCGCAATTAGCTAGCGTAATCGGCTGTTAACCGGAAAGTTGGAGGTTCGAGCCCACCCGGTGGTGGTGCGGCGCTTTTTTTTCTTTGGGCTGATAGCTTTGAAGATATGTTCTGATGGTGGTGAGAGTGGAGCAGGATTGTCTCCGTGGCGCAATTGGCTAGCGCGATCGGCTGTTAACCAAAAGGTCGGAGGTTCGAGCCCACCCTGTGGTGGTGCGGCGCTTTTTTTTGGGCTGATAGCTTTGAAGATATGTTCTTATGGTGGTGAGAGTAGAGCAGGACTGTCTCCGTGGCGCAATTGGCTAGCGCGATCGGCTGTTAACCGAAAAGTCGGAGGTTCGAGCCTACCCGGTGGTTGTGTGGCGCTTTGTTTTCTGTGGGCTGATAGCTTTGAAGATATGTTCTGATGGTGGTGAGAGTGGAGCAGGACTGTCTCCAAGGCGCAATTGGTGAGCGCGATCAGTGTTAACCAAAAGGTCGGAGGTTCGAGCCCACCCAGTGGAGGTGCGGCGCTTTTTTTTCTTTGCGCTGATAGCTTTGAAGATATGTTCTGATGGTGGTGAGAGTGGAGCAGGATTGTCTCCGTGGCGCAATTAGCTAGCGTAATCGGCTGTTAACCGGAAAGTTGGAGGTTCGAGCCCACCCGGTGGTGGTGCGGTGCTTTTTTTTCTTTGGGCTGATAGCTTTGAAGTTATGTTCTGATGGTGGTGAGAAGGGAGCAAGACTGTCTCCGTGGCGCAATGGGCTAGCGCGATCGTCTGTTGACCGAAAGGTTGGAGTTTCGAGCCCTCCCGGGAGTGGTGTGTTGCTTTTTTTTGCGCTGATAGCTTTGAAGATATGTTCTGATGGTGGTGAGAGTGGAGCGAGACTGTCTCCGTGGCGCAATGGGCTAGCGCGATCGGCTGTTAACCGTAAGGTTGGAGGTTCGAGCCCACCCGGTGGTGGTGCAGCGCTTTTTTTTCTTTGGGCTGATAGCTCTGAAGAAATGTTCTGACGGTGGTGAGAGTGGAGCAGGACTGTCTCCGTGGCGCAATTGGCTAGCGCGATCGGCTGTTAACCAAAAGGTCGGAGGTTCGAGCCCACCCTGTGGTACTATGGCGCTTTTTTTTTCTTTGGGCTGATAGCTTTGAAGATATGTTCTTATGGTGGTGAGAGTGAAGCAGGACTGTCTCCGTGGCGCAATTGGCTAGCGCGATCGGCTGTTAACCGAAAGGTTGGAGGTTCTAGCCCAACCGGTGGTGGTGCGGCGCTTTTTTTTCTTTGGGGTGATAGCTCTGAAGAAATGTTCTGACGGTGGTGAGAGTGGAGCACGACTGTCTCCGTGGGGCAATTGGCTAGCGCGATCGGCTGTTGACCGAAAGGTTGGAGTTTCGAGCCCTCCCGGGAGTGGTGTGTTGCTTTGTTCTTCGGGCTGATAGCTTTGAAGATATGTTCTTATGGTGGTGAGTGTAGAGCAGGATTGTCTCCGTGGCGCAATTGGCTAGCGCGATCGGCTGTTAACCAAAAGGTCGGGGGTTCGAGCCCACCCAGTGGTGGTGCGGCGCTTTATTTTCTATGGGGTGATAGCTTTGAAGATATATTCTAATTGTGGTGAGAGTTGAGCAGGACTTTCTCCGTGGCGCAATTGGCCAGCGCGATCGGCTGTTAACCGAAAAGTTGGAGGTTCGAGCCCTCCCGGGAGTGGTGTTTTGCTTTTTTCTTTACGCTGATAGCTTTGAAGATATGTTCTGATGTTGGTGAGAGTGGGCACGACTGTCTCCGTGGTGCAATTGGCTAGCGCGATCGGCTGTTAACCGAAAGGTTGGAGGTTCGAGCCCACCCGGTGGTGGTGCGGTGCTTTTTTTTTCTTTGGGCTGATAGCTTTGAAGTTATGTCCTGATGGTGGTGGGAAGGGAGCAAGACTGTCTCCGTGGCGCAATGGGCTAGCGCAATCGGCTGTTGACCGAAAGGTTGGAGTTTCGAGCCCTCCCGGGAGTGGTGTGTTGCTTTTTACTTCGGGCTGATAGCTTTGAAGATATGTTCTTATGGTGGTGAGAGTGGAGCAGGATTGTCTCCGTGGCGCAATTGGATAGCGCGATCGGCTGTTAACCAAAAGGTTGGAGGTTCGAGCCCACACGATGGTGGTGCGGCGCTTTTTTTTTGGGCTGATAGCTTTGAAGTTATGTTCTGATGGTGGTGAGAGGGGAGCAAGACTGTCTCCGTGGCGCAATGGGCTAGCGCGAACGGCTGTTAACCGAAAAGTTGGAGGTTCGAGCCTACCCGGTGGTTGTGCGGCGCTTTTTTTTTCTGTGGGCTGATAGCTTTGAAGATATGTTCTGATGGTGGTGAGAGTGGAGCAGGACTGTCTCCGTGGCGCAATTGGCTAGCTTGATCGGCTGTTAACCGGAAAGTTGGAGGTTCGAGCCCACCCGGTGGTGGTGCGGCGCTTTTTTTTCTTTGGGCTGATAGCCTTGATGATATGTTCTTATGGTGGTGAGAGTGGAGCAGGTCTGTCTCCGTGGCGCAATTGGCTAGCGCGATCGGCTGTTAACCAAAAGGTCGGAGGTTCGAGCCCACCCAGTGGTGGTGCGGCGCTTTTTTTTTCTTTGGGCTGATAGCTTTGAAGATATGTTCTTATGGTGGTGAGAGTGGAGCAGGACTGTATCCGTGGCGCAATTGGCTAGCGCGATCGGCTGTTAACCGAAAAGTCGGAGGTTCGAGCCTACCCGGTGGTTGTGCGGCGCTTTTTTTTCTTGGGCTGATAGCTTTGAAGATATGTTCTGATGGTGGTGAGAGTGGAGCAGGACTGTCTCCAAGGCGCAATTGGTGAGCGCGATCAGTGTTAACCAAAAGGTCGGAGGTTCGAGCCCACCCGGTTGTGGTATGGCGCTTTTTTTTCTTTGGGCTGATAGCTTTGAAGATATTTTATTTATTTATTTATTTTCAGATTTACTGCCAGCCTTTAAAAAAGGCCTTTGGCAGGAGCGGGCAGAACAAATAAAAGAATGCGAGAACATACGCAAATACGTCCACAAAACAACCGCAACAATGAGCGGGAACAAAATAAAAACAAAAAATATACAATTACGCAATCAACAAAGTGACAGCAGGTACTTTTAACAACTTGTTTGGTACCAAGCCAGACCTACACTGATATGACCGGTCGATTTTTGTTTGTTTGCTTGCGCCCAAGTCTGTGCATTCGTTCTATTGATATCAGCTGTACGCCAAGCACATCCTTAACCACACCTTTCACAACAGCATTAGCAAGGGCATCCGCGGTTTCCTTTTCATCCTCAGGTATACCGAACACAATAATATTATTGCGCCTACTGCGGTCTTCTAAGTTAATCACTTTGTGTTCCAAATATTGGACAGTTTTTTCCAGGCTTGACAATTTCACATTTACTTCTTTAATGTCCGAGGCCACAGCTTCTACCTGCTTTAATTTTGTTTCTATCGCCTCAAGCCTAGTTTGAATGTTCCTCTGGCCAGTGAGGAGCTCATCAAGAAGTTCCTCAACCGTAGGGCCTGGGTTGGACTCGATGTCCCCACATAGCATCAGTAAACACACTACAAAATTCCGAATGACCAAACAAGCCAAAAAGACACTTTGTGGGCACGTCAGCTGAATCAAACAACGATTACTGGTTTTGACAGAATAATACTTGTTACTGACCTGTACAAAAAAGAGAAACGGATTTGGCATGTTGCTCACAGGCCAGCCGACGTGCCCACTGAAGTGGTAGGATGTTCTGATGGTGGTGAGAGTGAAGCAGGACTGTCTCTGTGGCGCAATTGGCTAGCGCGATCGGCTGTTAACTGAAAGGTTGGAGTTTCGAGCCCACCCGGCGGTGGTGCGGCGCTTTTTTTTCTTTGGGCTGATAGCTTTGAAGATATGTTCTGATGGTGGTGAGAGTAGAGCAGGACTGTCTCCGCGGTGCAATTGGCTAGTGCGATCGGCTGTTAACCGAAACGTTGGAGGTTCGAGCCCACCCGGTGGTGGTGCGGTGCTTTTTTTTCTTTGGGATGATAGCTTTGAAGTTATGTTCTGATGGTGGTGAGAAGGGAGCAAGATTGTCTCCATGGCGCCATGGGCTAGCGCGATCGGCTGTGTACCGAAAGGTTGGAGTTTCGAGCCCTCCCGGGAGTGGTGTGTTGCTTTTTTGTTTGCGCTGATAGCTTTGAAGATATGTTCTGATGGTGGTGAGAGTGGAGCAAGACTGTCTCCGTGGCGCAATGGGCTAGCGCGATCGGCTGTTAACCGTAAGGTTGGAGGTTCGAGCCTACCCGGTGGTTGTGCAGCGCTTTTTTTTCTTTGGGATGATAGCTCTGAAGAAATGTTCTGACGGTGGTTCTCCGTGGCGCAATTGGCTAGCGCGATCGGCTCTTAACTGAAAAGTCGGAGGTTCGAGCCTACCCGGTGGTTGTGCGGCGCTTTTTTTTCTGTGGGCTGATAGCTTTGAAGATATGTTCTCATGGTGGTGAGAGTGGAGCACGATTGTCTCCGTGGCGAAATTGGCTAGCGCGATCTGCTGTTAACCGAAAGGTTGGAGGTTCAAGCCCACCCGGTGGTGGTGCGGCGCTTTTTTTTTCTTTGGGCTGATAGCTTTGAAGATATGTTCTAATTGTGGGGAGAGTGGAGCAGGACTGTCTCCGTGGCGCAATTGGCCAGCGCCATCGGCTGTTAACCGAAAAGTTGGAGGTTCGAGCCCACCCGGTGGTGGTGCGGCGCTTTTTTTTCTTTGAGCTGATAGGCTTGATGATATGATCTGATGGTGGTGAGAGATGAGCAAGACTGTCTCCATGGCGCAATGGGCTAGCGCGATCGGCTGTTGACCGAAAGGTTGGAGTTTCGAGCCCTCCCGGGAGTGGTGTGTTGCTTTTTTCTTCGGCTGATAGCTTTGAAGATATGTTCTTATGGTGGTGAGAGTGGAGCAGGATTGTCTCCGTGGCGCAATTGGCTAGCGCGATCGGCTGGTAACCAAAAGGTCGGAGGTTCGAGCCCACCCAGTGGTGGTGCGGCGCTTTTTTTTCTTTGGGCTAATAGCTTTGAAGATATGTTCTTATGGTGGTGAGAGTGGAGCAGGACTGTCTCCGTGGCGCAATTGGCTGGCGCGATCGGCTGTTAACCGAAAAGTCGGAGGTTCGAGCCTACCTGGTGGTTGTGCGGCGCTTTTTTTTTCTGTGGGCTGATAGCTTTGAAGATATGTTCTGATGGTGGTGAGAGTGGAGCAGGACTGTCTCCGTGGCGCAATTAGCTAGCGTGATCGGCTGTTAACCGGAAAGTTGGAGGTTCGAGCCCACCCGGGAGTGGTGTGTTGCTTTTTTCTTCGGCTGATAGCTTTGAAGATATGTTCTTATGGTGGTGAGAGTGGAGCAGGATTGTCTCCGTGGCGCCATTGGCTAGCGCGATCGGCTGTTAACCAAAAGGTCGGAGGTTCGAGCCCACCCAGTGGTGGTGCGGCGCTTTTTTTTCTTTGGGCTAATAGCTTTGAAGATATGTTCTTATGGTGGTGAGAGTGGAGCAGGACTGTCTCCGTGGCGCAATTGGCTAGCGCGATCGGCTGTTAACCGAAAAGTCGGAGGCTCGAGCCTACCTGGTGGTTGTGCGGCGCTTTTTTTCTGTGGGCTGATAGCTTTGAAGATATGTTCTGATGGTGGTGAGAGTGGAGCAG
This sequence comes from Rhipicephalus microplus, assembly GCF_043290135.1. Lineage (NCBI taxonomy): Eukaryota > Metazoa > Arthropoda > Arachnida > Ixodida > Ixodidae > Rhipicephalus > Rhipicephalus microplus. The sequence continues at coordinate 67,033 of NW_027464699.1, read as the reverse complement.
GACTGTCTCCGTGGCGCAATTAGCTAGCGTGATCGGCTGTTAACCGGAAAGTTGGAGGTTCGAGCCCACCCGGTGGTGGTGCAGCGCTTTTTTTTCTTTGGGCTGATAGCTTTGAAGATATGTTCTTATGGTGGTGAGAGTGGAGCAGGACTGTCTCCGTGGCGCAATTGGCTAGCGCGATCGGCTGTTAACCGAAAAGTCAGAGGTTCGAGCCCACCCGGTGGTTGTGTGGCGCTTTTTTTTCTGTGGGCTGATAGCTTTGAAGATATGTTCTGATGGTGGTGAGAGTGGAGCAGGACTGTCTCCAAGGCGCAATTGGTGAGCGCGATCAGTGTTAACCAAAAGGTCGGAGGTTCGAGCCCACCCAGTGGAGGTGTGGCGCTTTTTTTTCTTTGCGCTGATAGCTTTGAAGATATGTTCTGATGGTGGTGAGAGTGGAGCACGATTGTCTCCGTGGCGCAATTGGCTAGCGCGATCTGCTGTTAACCGAAAGGTTGGAGGTTCCAGCCCACCCAGTGGTGGTGCGGCGCTTTTTTTTCTTTGGGCTGATAGCTTTGAAGATATGTTCTGATGGTGGTGAGAGTGGAGCAAGACTGTCTCCATGGCGCAATGGGCTAGCGCGATCGGCTGTTAACCGAAAGGTTGGAGTTTTGAGCCCTCCCGGGAGTGGTGTGTTGCTATTTTCTTTGCGGTAATAGCTTTGAAGATATATTCTGATGGTGGTGAGAGTGGAGCAGGACTGTCTTCGTGGCGCAATTGGCTAGCGCGATCGGCTGTTAACCGAAAAGTTGGAGGTTCTAGCCCAACCGGTGGTGGTGCGGCGCTTTTTTTTCTTTGGGGTGATAGCTCTGAAGAAATGTTCTGACGGTGGTGAGAGTGGAGCACGACTGTCTCCGTGGGGCAATTGGCTAGCGCGATCGGCTGTTACCCGAAAGGCTGGAGGTTCGAGCCCACCCGGTGGTGGTGCGGAGCTTTTTTTTCTTTGGGGTGATAGCTCTGAAGAAATGGTCTGACGGTGGTGAGAGTGGAGCAGGACGGTCCCCGTGGCGCAATTGGCTAGCGCAATCGGCTCTCAACCGAAAAGTTGGAGGTTCGAGCCCACCCGGTGGTGGTGCGGCGCTTTTTTTTCTATGGGCTGATAGCTTTGAAGATATGTTCTGATGGTGGTGAGAGTGGAGCACGACTGTCACCGTGGGGAAACTGGCTAGCACGATCGGCTGTTAACCGAAAGGTTGGAGGTTCGAGCCCACCCGGTGGTGGTGCGGCGCTTTTTTTTCTTTGGGGTGATAGCTCTGAAGTTATGTTCTGATGGTGGTGAGAAGGGAGCAAGACTGTCTCCGTGGCGCAATGGGCTAGCGCGATCGGCTGTTGACCGAAAGGTTGGAGTTTCGAGCCCTCCCGGGAGTGGTGTGTTGCTTTTTTCTTTGCGCTGATAGCTTTGAAGATATGTTCTGATGGTGGTGAGAGTGGAGCAAGACTGTCTCCGTGGCGCAATGGGCTAGCGCGATCGGCTGTTAACCGTAAGGTTGGAGGTTGGAGCCCACCCGGTGGTGGTGCAGCGCTTTTTTTCTTTGGGCTGATAGCTCTGAAGAAATGTTCTGACGGTTGTGAGAGTGGAGCAGGACTGTCTCCGTGGCGCAATTGGCTAGCGCGATCGGCTGTTAACCAAAAGGTCGGAGGTTCGAGCCCACCCAGTGGTGGTGTGGCGCTTTTTTTTCTTCGGGCTGACAGCTTTGATGATATGTTCTTATGGTGGTGAGAGTGGAGCAGGTCTGTCTCCGTGGCGCAATTGGCTAGCGCGATCGGCTGTTAACCGAAAAGTTGGAGGTTCGAGCCTACCCGGTGGTTGTGCGGCGCTTTTTTTCTGTGGGCTGATAGCTTTGAAGATATGTTCTGATGGTGGTGAGAGTGGAGCAGGACTGTCTCCATGGCGCAATTGGCTAGCGCGATCGGCTGTTAACCAAAAGGTCGGAGGTTCGAGCCCACCCTGTGGTGGTATGGCGCTTTTTTTTTCTTTGGGCTGATAGCTTTGAAGATATGTTCTTATGGTGGTGAGAGTGAAGCAGGACTGTCTACGTGGCGCAATTGGCTAGCGCGATCGGCTGTTAACCGAAAGGTTGGAGGTTCGAGCCCACCCGGTGGTGGTGCGGCGCTTTTTTTTCTTTGGGCTGATACCTTTGAAGATATGTTCTGATGGTGGTGAGAGTGGAGCAGGACTGTCTCCATGGCGAAATTGGCTTGCGCGATCGGCTGTTAACCGAAAGGTTGGAGGTTCGAGCCCACCCGGTGGTGGTGCGGCGCTTTTTTTTTCTTTGGGCTGATAGCTTTGAAGATATGTTCTAATTGTGGGGAGAGTGGAGCAGGACTGTCTCCGTGGCCCAATTGGCCAGCGCGATCGGCTGTTAACCGAAAAGTTGGAGGTTCGAGCCCACCCGGTGGTGGTGCGGTGCTTTTTTTTCTTTGAGCTGATAGGCTTGATGATATGATCTGATGGTGGTAAGAGATGAGCAAGACTGTCTCCGTGGCGCAATGGGCTAGCGCGATCGGCTGTTGACCGAAAGGGGTGAGTTTCGAGCCCTCCCGGGAGTGGTGTGTTGCTTTTTTCTTTGCGATGATAGCTTTGAAGATATGTTCTGATGGTGGTGAGAGTGGAGCAGGACTGTCTTCGTTGCGCAATTGGCTAGCGCGATCGGCTGTTAACCGAAAGGTTGGAGGTTCTAGCCCAACCGGTGGTGGTGCGGCGCTTTTTTTTTCTTTGGGGTGATAGCTCTGAAGAAATGTTCTGACGGTGGTGAGAGTGGAGCACGACTGTCTCCGTGGGGCAATTGGCTAGCGCGATCGGCTGTTGACCGAAAGGTTGGAGTTTCGAGCCCTCCCGGGAGTGGTGTGTTGCTTTTTTCTTCGGGCTGATAGCTTTGAAGATATGTTCTTATGGTGGTGAGAGTAGAGCAGGATTGTCTCCGTGGCGCAATTGGCTAGCGCGATCGGCTGTTAACCAAAAGGTAGGAGGTTCGAGCCCACCCAGTGGTGGTGCGGCGCTTTATTTTCTATGGGGTGATAGCTTTGAAGATATATTCTAATTGTGGTGAGAGTTGAGCAGGACTTTCTCCGTGGCGCAATTGGCCAGCGCGATCGGCAGTTAACCGAAAAGTTGGAGGTTCGAGCCCTCCCGGGAGTGGTGTTTTGCTTTTTTCTTTACGCTGATAGCTTTGAAGATATGTTCTGATGGTGGTGAGAGTGGGCACGACTGTCTCCGTGGCGCAATTGGCTAGCGCGATCGGCTGTTAACCGAAAGGTTGGAGGTTCGAGCCCACCCGGTGGTGGTGCGGCGCTTTTTTTCTTTGTGCTGATAGCTTTGAAGATATGTTCTGATGGTGGTGAGAGTGGAGCAGGACTGTCTCCGTGGCGCAATTGGCTAGCGCGATTGCCTGTTAACCGAAAGGTTGGAGGTTCGAGCCCACCCGGTGGTGGTGCGGTGGTTTTTTTCTTTGGGCTGATAGCTTTGAAGATATGTTCTGATGGTGGAGAGAGTGGAGCAGGACTGTCTCCATGGCGCAATTGGCTTGCGCGATCGGCTGTTAACCAAAAGGTCGGAGGTTCGAGCCCACCCTGTGGTGGTATGGCGCTTTTTTTTTCTTTGGGCTGATAGCTTTGAAGATATGTTCTTATAGTGGTGAGAGTGAAGCAGGACTGTCTCCGTGGCGCAATTGGCTAGCGCGATCGGCTGTTAACCGAAAGGTTGGAGGTTCGAGCCCACCCGGTGGTGGTGCGGCGCTTTTTTTCTTTGTGCTGATAGCTTTGAAGATATGTTCTGATGGTGGTGAGAGCGGAGCACGATTGTCTCCGTGGGGCAATTGGCTAGCGCGATCGGCTGTTACCCGAAAGGTTGGAGGTTCGAGCCCACCCGGTGGTGGTGCGGCGCTTTTTTTTTCTTCGGGGTGATAGCTCTGAAGAAATGGTCTGACGGTGGTGAGAGTGGAGCAGGACGGTCCCCGTGGCGCAATTGGCTAGCGCAATCGGCTCTTAACCGAAAAGTTGGAGGTTCGAGCCCACCCGGTGGTGGTGCGGCGCTTTTTTTTTCTATGGGCTGATAGCTTTGAAGATATGTTCTGATGGTGGTGAGAGTGGAGCACGACTGTCACCGTGGGGAAATTGGCTAGCACGATCGGCTGTTAACCGAAAGGTTGGAGGTTCGAGCCCACCCGCTGGTGGTGCGGCGCTTTTTTTTCTTTGGGGTGATAGCTCTGAAGAAATGGTCTGACGGTGGTGAGAGTGGAGCAGGACTTTCTCCGTGGCGCAATTGGCCAGCGCGATCGGCTGTTAACCGAAAAGTTGGAGGTTCGAGTGGTGTTTTGCTTTTTTCTTTGCGCTGATAGCTTTGAAGATATGTTCTGATGGTGGTGAGAGTGAAGCACGACTGTCTCCGTGGCGCAATTGGCTAGCGCAATCTGCTGTTAACCGAAAGGTTGGAGGTTCGAGCCCACCCGGTGGTGGTGCGGCGCTTTTTTTTTCTTTGGGCTGATAGCTTTGAAGATATGTTCTAATTGTGGGGAGAGTGGAGCAGGACTGTCTCCGTGGCCCAATTGGCCAGCGCAATCGGCTGTTAACCGAAAAGTTGGAGGTTCGAGCCCACCCGGTGGTGGTGCGGTGCTTTTTTTTCTTTGAGCTGATAGGCTTGATGATATGATCTGATGGTGGTAAGAGATGAGCAAGACTGTCTCCGTGGCGCAATGGGCTAGCGCGGTCGGCTGTTGACCGAAAGGTTGGAGTTTCGAGCCCTCCCGGGAGTGGTGTGTTGCTTTTTTCTTTGCGATGATAGCTTTGAAGATATGTTCTGATGGTGGTGAGAGTGGAGCAGGACTGTCTTCGTTGCGCAATTGGCTAGCGCGATCGGCTGTTAACCGAAAGGTTGGAGGTTCTAGCCCAACCGGTGGTGGTGCGGCGCTTTTTTTTTCTTTGGGGTGATAGCTCTGAAGAAATGTTCTGACGGTTGTGAGAGTGGAGCACGACTGTCTCCGTGGGGCAATTGGCAAGCGCGATCGGCTGTTGACCGAAAGGTTGGAGTTTCGAGCCCTCCCGGGAGTGGTGTGTTGCTTTTTTCTTCGGGCTGATAGCTTTGAAGATATGTTCTTATGGTGGTGAGAATAGAGCAGGATTGTCTCCGTGGCGCAATTGGCTAGCGCGATCGGCTGTTAACCAAAAGGTAGGAGGTTCGAGCCCACCCAGTGGTGGTGCGGCGCTTTATTTTCTATGGGGTGATAGCTTTGAAGATATATTCTAATTGTGGTGAGAGTTGAGCAGGACTTTCTCCGTGGCGCAATTGGCCAGCGCGATCGGCTGTTAACCGAAAAGTTGGAGGTTCGAGCCCTCCCGGGAGTGGTGTTTTGCTTTTTTCTTTACGCTGATAGCTTTGAAGATATGTTCTGATGGTGGTGAGAGTGGGCACGACTGTCTCCGTGGCGCAATTGGCTAGCGCGATCGGCTGTTAACCGAAAGGTTGGAGGTTCGAGCCCACCCGGTGGTGGTGCGGCGCTTTTTTTCTTTGTGCTGATAGCTTTGAAGATATGTTCTGATGGTGGTGAGAGTGGAGCAGGACTGTCTCCATGGCGCAATTGGCTAGCGCGATTGCCTGTTAACCGAAAGGTTGGAGGTTCGAGCCCACCCGGTGGTGTTGCGGTGGTTTTTTTCTTTGGGCTGATAGCTTTGAAGATATGTTCTGATGGTGGAGAGAGTGGAGCAGGACTGTCTCCATGGCGCAATTGGCTTGCGCGATCGGCTGTTAACCAAAAGGTCGGAGGTTCGAGCCCACCCTGTGGTGGTATGGCGCTTTTTTTTTCTTTGGGCTGATAGCTTTGAAGATATGTTCTTATGGTGGTGAGAGTGAAGCAGGACTGTCTCCGTGGCGCAATTGGCTAGCGCGATCGGCTGTTAACCGAAAGGTTGGAGGTTCGAGCCCACCCGGTGGTGGTGCGGCGCTTTTTTTCTTTGTGCTGATAGCTTTGAAGATATGTTCTGATGGTGGTGAGAGCGGAGCACGATTGTCTCCGTGGGGCAATTGGCTAGCGCGATCGGCTGTTACCCGAAAGGTTGGAGGTTCGAGCCCACCCGGTGGTGGTGCGGCGCTTTTTTTTTCTTCGGGGTGATAGCTCTGAAGAAATGGTCTGACGGTGGTGAGAGTGGAGCAGGACGGTCCCCGTGGCGCAATTGGCTAGCGCAATCGGCTCTTAACCGAAAAGTTGGAGGTTCGAGCCCACCCGGTGGTGGTGCGGCGCTTTTTTTTCTATGGGCTGATAGCTTTGAAGATATGTTCTGATGGTGGTGAGAGTGGAGCACGACTGTCACCGTGGGGAAATTGGCTAGCACGATCGGCTGTTAACCGAAAGGTTGGAGGTTCGAGCCCACCCGCTGGTGGTGCGGCGCTTTTTTTTCTTTGGGGTGATAGCTCTGAAGAAATGGTCTGACGGTGGTGAGAGTGGAGCAGGACTTTCTCCGTGGCGCAATTGGCCAGCGCGATCGGCTGTTAACCGAAAAGTTGGAGGTTCGAGTGGTGTGTTGCTTTTTTCTTTGCGCTGATAGCTTTGAAGATATGTTCTGATGGTGGTGAGAGTGGAGCAAGACTGTCTCCGTGGCCCAATGGGCTAGCGCGATCGGCTGTTAACCGCAAGGTTGGAGGTTCGAGCCCACCCGGTGGTGGTGCAGCGCTTTTTTTTCTTTGGGCTGATAGCTTTGAAGATATGTTCTGATGGTGGAGAGAGTGGAGCAGGACTGTCTCCATGGCGCAATTGGCTTGCGCGATCGGCTGTTAACCAAAAGGTCGGAGGTTCGAGCCCACCCTGTGGTGGTATGGCGCTTTTTTTTTCTTTGGGCTGATAGCTTTGAAGATATGTTCTTATGGTGGTGAGAGTGAAGCAGGACTGTCTCCGTGGCGCAATTGGCTAGCGCGATCGGCTGTTAACCGAAAGGTTGGAGGTTCGAGCCCACCCGGTGGTGGTGCGGCGCTTTTTTTCTTTGTGCTGATAGCTTTGAAGATATGTTCTGATGGTGGTGAGAGCGGAGCACGATTGTCTCCGTGGGGCAATTGGCTAGCGCGATCGGCTGTTACCCGAAAGGTTGGAGGTTCGAGCCCACCCGGTGGTGGTGCGGCGCTTTTTTTTTCTTCGGGGTGATAGCTCTGAAGAAATGGTCTGACGGTGGTGAGAGTGGAGCAGGACGGTCCCCGTGGCGCAATTGGCTAGCGCAATCGGCTCTTAACCGAAAAGTTGGAGGTTCGAGCCCACCCGGTGGTGGTGCGGCGCTTTTTTTTTCTATGGGCTGATAGCTTTGAAGATATGTTCTGATGGTGGTGAGAGTGGAGCACGACTGCCACCGTGGGGAAATTGGCTAGCACGATCGGCTGTTAACCGAAAGGTTGGAGGTTCGAGCCCACCCGCTGGTGGTGCGGCGCTTTTTTTTCTTTGGGGTGATAGCTCTGAAGAAATGGTCTGACGGTGGTGAGAGTGGAGCAGGACTTTCTCCGTGGCGCAATTGGCCAGCGCGATCGGCTGTTAACCGAAAAGTTGGAGGTTCGAGTGGTGTTTTGCTTTTTTCTTTGCGCTGATAGCTTTGAAGATATGTTCTGATGGTGGTGAGAGTGAAGCACGACTGTCTCCGTGGCGCAATATGCTAGCGCGATCGGCTGTTAACCAAAAGGTTGGAGGTTCGAGCCCACACGATGGTGGTGCGGTGCTTTTTTTTCTTTGGGCTGATAGCTTTGAAGTTATCTTCTGATGGTGGTGAGAAGGGAGCAAGACTGTCTCCGTGGCGCAATGGGCTAGCGCGATCGGCTGTTGACCGAAAGGTTGGAGTTTCGAGCCCTCCCGGGAGTGGTGTGTTGCTTTTTTCTTTGCGCTGATAGCTTTGAAGATATGTTCTGATGGTGGTGAGAGTGGAGCAAGACTGTCTCCGTGGCCCAATGGGCTAGCGCGATCGCCTGTTAACCGTAAGGTTGGAGGTTCGAGCCCACCCGGTGGTGGTGCAGCGCTTTTTTTTCTTTGGGCTGATAGCTCTGAAGAAATGTTCTGACGGTGGTGAGAGTGGAGCAGGACTGTCTCCGTGGCGCAATTGGCTAGCGCGATCGGCTGTTAACCAAAAGGTCGGAGGTTCGAGCCCACCCAGTGGTGGTGTGGCGCTTTTTTTTCTTCGGGCTGACAGCTTTGATGATATGTTCTTATGGTGGTGAGAGTGGAGCAGGTCTGTCTCCGTGGCGCAATTGGCTAGCGCGATCGGCTGTTAACCGAAAAGTTGGAGGTTCGAGCCTACCCGGTGGTTGTGCGGCGCTTTTTTTCTGTGGGCTGATAGCTTTGAAGATATGTTCTGATGGTGGTGAGAGTGGAGCAGGACTGTCTCCATGGCGCAATTGGCTAGCGCGATCGGCTGTTAACCAAAAGGTCGGAGGTTCGAGCCCACCCTGTGGTGGTATGGCGCTTTTTTTTCTTTGGGCTGATAGCTTTGAAGATATGTTCTTATGGTGGTGAGAGTGAAGCAGGACTGTCTCCGTGGCGCAATTGGCTAGCGCGATCGGCTGTTAACCGAAAGGTTGGAGGTTCGAGCCCACCCGGTGGTGGTGCGGCGCTTTTTTTCTTTGTGCTGATAGCTTTGAAGATATGTTCTGATGGTGGTGAGAGTGGAGCAGGACTGTATCCGTGGCGCAATTGGCTAGCGCGATTGCCTGTTAACCGAAAGGTTGGAGGTTCGAGCCCACCCGGTGGTGGTGCGGTGGTTTTTTTCTTTGGGCTGATAGCTTTGAAGATATGTTCTGATGGTGGTGAGAGCGGAGCACGATTGTCTCCGTGGCGCAATTGGCTAGCGCAATCTGCTGTTAGCCGAAAGGTTGGAGGTTCGAGCCCACCCGGTGGTGGTGCGGCGCTTTTTTTTTCTTTGGGCTGATAGCTTTGAAGATATGTTCTAATTGTGGGGAGAGTGGAGCAGGACTTTCTCCGTGGCGCAATTGGCCAGCGCGATCGGCTGTTAACCGAAAAGTTGGAGGTTCGAGCCAACCCGGTGGTGGTGCGGTGCTTTTTTTTCTTTGAGCTGATAGGCTTGATGATATGATCTGATGGTGGTAAGAGATGAGCAAGACTGTCTCCGTGGCGCAATGGGCTAGCGCGATCGGCTGTTGACCGAAAGGTTGGAGTTTCGAGCCCTCCCGGGAGTGGTGTGTTGCTTTTTTCTTTGCGATGATAGCTTTGAAGATATGTTCTGATGGTGGTGAGAGTGGAGCAGGACTGTCTTCGTTGCGCAATTGGCTAGCGCGATCGGCTGTTAACCGAAAGGTTGGAGGTTCTAGCCCAACCGGTGATGGTGCGGCGCTTTTTTTTTCTTTGGGGTGATAGCTCTGAAGAAATGTTCTGACGGTGGTGAGAGTGGAGCACGACTGTCTCCGTGGGGCAATTGGCTAGCGCGATCGGCTGTTGACCGAAAGGTTGGAGTTTCGAGCCCTCCCGGGAGTGGTGTGTTGCTTTTTTCTTCGGGCTGATAGCTTTGAAGATATGTTCTTATGGTGGTGAGAGTAGAGCAGGATTGTCTCCGTGGCGCAATTGGCTTGCGCGATCGGCTGTTAACCAAAAGGTAGGAGGTTCGAGCCCACCCAGTGGTGGTGCGGCGCTTTATTTTCTATGGGGTGATAGCTTTGAAGATATATTCTAATTGTGGTGAGAGTTGAGCAGGACTTTCTCCGTGGCGCAATTGGCCAGCGCGATCGGCTGTTAACCGAAAAGTTGCAGGTTCGAGCCCTCCCGGGAGTGGTGTTTTGCTTTTTTCTTTACGCTGATAGCTTTGAAGATATGTTCTGATGGTGGTGAGAGTAGGCACGACTGTCTCCGTGGCGCAATTGGCTAGCGCGATCGGCTGTTAACCGAAAGGTTGGAGGTTCGAGCCCACCCGGTGGTGGTGCGGCGCTTTTTTTCTTTGTGCTGATAGCTTTGAAGATATGTTCTGATGGTGGTGAGAGTGGAGCAGGACTGTCTCCGTGGCGCAATTGGCTAGCGCGATTGCCTGTTAACCGAAAGGTTGGAGGTTCGAGCCCACCCGGTGGTGGTGCGGTGGTTTTTTTCTTTGGGCTGATAGCTTTGAAGATATGTTCTGATGGTGGTGAGAGTGGAGCAGGACTGTCTCCATGGCGCAATTGGCTTGCGCGATCGGCTGTTAACCAAAAGGTCGGAGGTTCGAGCCCACCCTGTGGTGGTATGGCGCTTTTTTTTTCTTTGGGCTGATAGCTTTGAAGATATGTTCTTATGGTGGTGAGAGTGAAGCAGGACTGTCTCCGTGGCGCAATTGGCTAGCGCGATCGGCTGTTAACCGAAAGGTTGGAGGTTCGAGCCCACCCGGTGGTGGTGCGGCGCTTTTTTTCTTTGTGCTGATAGCTTTGAAGATATGTTCTGATGGTGGTGAGAGTGGAACAGGACTGTCTCCGTGGCGCAATTGGCTAGCGCGATTGCCTGTTAACCGAAAGGTTGGAGGTTCGAGCCCACCCGGTGGTGGTGCGGTGGTTTTTTTCTTTGGGCTGATAGCTTTGAAGACATGTTCTGATGGTGGTGAGAGTGGAGCAGGACTGTCTCCGTGGCGCAATTGGCTACCGCGATCGGCTGGTAACCGAAAAGTCGCAGGTTCGAGCCCACCCAGTGGTGGTGCGGCGCTTTTTTTTCTTTGGGCTGATACCTTTGAAGATATGTTCTGATGGTGGTGAGAGTGAAGCAGGACTGTCTCCATGGCGAAATTGGCTTGCGCAATCGGCTGTTAACCGAAAGGTTGGAGGTTCGAGCCCACCCGGTGGTGGTGCGGCGCTTTTTTTTCTTTGCGCTGATAGCTTTGAAGATATGTTCTGATGGTGGTGAGAGCGGAGCACGATTGTCTTCGTTGCGCAATTGGCTAGCGCGATCGGCTGTTAACCGAAAGGTTGGAGGTTCTAGCCCAACCGGTGGTGGTGCGGCGCTTTTTTTTTCTTTGGGGTGATAGCTCTGAAGAAATGTTCTGACGGTGGTGAGAGTGGAGCACGACTGTCTCCGTGGGGCAATTGGCTAGCGCGATCGGCTGTTGACCGAAAGGTTGGAGTTTCGAGCCCTCCCGGGAGTGGTGTGTTGCTTTTTTCTTCGGGCTGATAGCTTTGAAGATATGTTCTTATGGTGGTGAGAGTAGAGCAGGATTGTCTCCGTGGCGCAATTGGCTTGCGCGATCGGCTGTTAACCAAAAGGTAGGAGGTTCGAGCCCACCCAGTGGTGGTGCGGCGCTTTTTTTTCTTTGGGCTGATAGCTTTGAAGATATGTTCTAATTGTGGGGAGAGTGGAGCAGGACTGTCTCCGTGGCGCAATTGGCCAGCGCGATCGGCTGTTAACCGAAAAGTTGGAGGTTCGAGCCCACCCGGTGGTGGTGCGGTGCTTTTTTTTCTTTGAGCTGAGAGCCTTGATGATATGATCTGATGGTGGTGAGAGATGAGCAAGACTGTCTCCGTGGCGCAATGGGCTAGCGCGATCGGCTGTTGACCGAAAGGTTGGAGTTTCGAGCCCTCCCGGGAGTGGTGTGTTGCTTTTTTCTTTGCGATGATAGCTTTGAAGATATGTTCTGATGGTGGTGAGAGTGGAGCAAGACTGTCTCCGTGGTGCAATGGGCTCGCGCGATCGGCTGTTAACCGAAAGGTTGGAGTTTTGAGCCCTCCCGGGAGTGGTGTGTTGCTTTTTTCTTTGCGGTAATAGCTTTGAAGATATGTTCTGATGGTGGTGAGAGTGGAGCAGGACTGTCTTCGTTGCGCAATTGGCTAGCGCGATCGGCTGTTAACCGAAAGGTTGGAGGTTCTAGCCCAACCGGTGGTGATGCGGCGCTTTTTTTTCTTTGGGGTGATAGCTCTGAAGAAATGTTCTGACGGTGGTGAGAGTCGAGCACGACTGTCTCCGTGGGGCGATTGGCTAGCGCGATCGGCTGTTGACCGAAAGGTTGGAGTTTCGAGCCCTCCCGGGAGTGTTGTGTTGCTTTTTTCTTCGGCTGATAGCTTTAAGATATGTTCTTATGGTGGTGAGAGTGGAGCAAGATTGTCTCCGTGGCGCAATTGGATAGCGCGATCGGCTGTTAACCAAAAGGTTGGAGGTTCGAGCCCACACGATCGTGGTGCGGCGCTTTTTTTTCTTTGGGCTGATAGCTTTGAATTTATGTTCTGATGGTGGTGAGAAGGGAGCAAGACTGTCTCCGTGGCGCAATGGGCTAGCGCGATCGGCTGTTAACCGAAAAGTTGGAGGTTCGAGCCTACCCGGTGGTTGTGCGGCGCTTTTTTTCTGTGGGCTGATAGCTTTGAAGATATGTTCTGATGGTGGTGAGAGTGGAGCAGGACTGTCTCCGTGGCGCAATTGGCTAGCTTGATCGGCTGTTAACCGGAAAGTTGGAGGTTCGAGCCCACCCGGTGGTGGTGCGGCGCTTTTTTTTTCTTTGGGCTGATAGCTTTGATGATATGTTCTTATGGTGGTGAGAGTGGAGCAGGTCTGTCTCCGTGGCGCAATTGGCTAGCGCGATCGGCTGTTAACCAAAAGGTTGGAGGTTCGAGCCCACCCAGTGGTGGTGCGGCGCTTTTTTTTCTTTGGGCTGATAGCTCTGAAGATATGTTCTTATGGTGGTGAGAGTGGAGCAGGACTGTCTCCGTGGCGCAATTGGCACGCGCGATCGGCTCTTAACCAAAAGGTCGGAGGTTCGAGCCCACCCAGTGGTGGTGCGGCGCGTTTTTTTCTTTGGGCTGATAGCTTTGAAGATATGTTCTTATGGTGGTTAGAGTGGAGCAGGACTGTCTCCGTGGCGCAATTGGCTAGCGCGATCGGCTGTTAACCGAAAAGTCGGAGGTTCGAGCCTACCCGGTGGTTGTGCGGCGCTTTTTTTTTCTTGGGCTGATAGCTTTGAAGATATGTTCTGATGGTGGTGAGAGTGGAGCAGGACGGCTCCAAGGCGCAATTGGTGAGCGCGATCAGTGTTAACCAAAAGGTCGGAGGTTCGAGCCCACCCGGTTGTGGTATGGCGCTTTTTTTTCTTTGGGCTGATAGCTTTGAAGATATGTTCTGATGGTGGTGAGAGTGAAGCAGGACTGTCTCTGTGGCGCAATTGGCTAGCGCGATCGGCTGTTAACCGAAAGGTTGGAGTTTCGAGCCCACCCGGCGGTGGTGCGGCGCTTTTTTTTCTTTGGGCTGATAGCTTTGAAGATATGTTCTGATGGTGGTGAGAGTAGAGCAGGACTGTCTCCGTGGTGCAATTGGCTAGCGCGATCGGCTGTTAACCGAAAGGTTGGAGGTTCGAGCCCACACGGTGGTGGTGCGATGCTTTTTTTTCTTTGGGATGATAGCTTTGAAGTTATGTTCTGATGGTGGTGAGAAGGGAGCAAGATTGTCTCCATGGCGCAATCGGCTAGCGCGATCGGCTGTGTACCAAAAGGTTGGAGTTTCGAGCCCTCCCGGGAATGGTGTGTTGCTTTTTCTTTGCGCTGATAGCTTTGAAGATATGTTCTGATGGTGGTGAGAGTGGAGCAAGACTGTCTCCGTGGCGCAATGGGCTAGCGCGATCGGCTGTTAACCGTAAGTTTGGAGGTTCGAGCCTACCCGGTGGTTGTGCAGCGCTTTTTTTTCTTTGGGCTGATAGCTCTGAAGAAATGTTCTGACGGTGGTTCTCCGTGGCGCAATTGGCTAGCGCGATCGGCTGTTAACCGAAAAGTCGGAGGTTCGAGCCTACCCAGTGGTTGTGCGGCGCTTTTTTTTCTGTGGGCTGATAGCTTTGAAGATATGTTCTGATGGTAGTGAGAATGGAGCAGGACTGTCTCCGTGGCGCAATTGGCTAGCGTGATCGGCTGTTAACCGGAAAGTTGGAGGTTCGAGCCCACCCGGTGGTGGTGCGGCGCTTTTTTTTCTTTGGGCTGATAGCTTTGAAGATATGTTCTTATGGTGGTGAGAGTGGAGCAGGATTGTCTCCGTGGCGCAATTGGCTAGCGCGATCAGCTGTTAACCAAAAGGTCGGAGGTTCGAGCCCACCCAGTGGTGGTGCGGCGCTTTTTTTTCTATGGGGTGATAGCTTTGAAGATATATTCTAATTGTGGTGAGAGTTGAGCAGGACTTTCTCCGTGGCGCAATTGGCCAGCGCGATCGGCTGTTAACCGAAAAGTTGGAGGTTCGAGCCCTCCCGGGAGTGGTGTTTTGCTTTTTTCTTTACGCTGATAGCTTTGAAGATATGTTCTGATGGTGGTGAGAGTGGAGCACGACTGTCTCCGTGGTGCAATTGGCTAGCGCGATCGGCTGTTAACCGAAAGGTTGGAGGTTCGAGCCCACCCGGTGGTGGTGCGGTGCTTTTTTTTCCTTTGGGCTGATAGCTTTGAAGTTATGTTCTGATGGTGGTGGGAAGGGAGCAAGACTGTCTCCGTGGCGCAATTGGCTAGCGCGATCTGCTGTTAACCGAAAGGTTGGAGGTTCGAGCCCACCCGGTGGTGGTGCGGCGCTTTTTTTTTTCTTTGGGCTGATAGCTTTGAAGATATGTTCTAATTGTGGGGAGAGTGGAGCAGGACTGTCTCCGTGGCGCAATTGGCCAGCGCGATCGGCTGTTAACCGAAAAGTTGGAGGTTCGAGCCCACCCGGTGGTGGTGCGGTGCTTTTTTTTCTTTGAGCTGATAGCCTTGATGATATGATCTGATGGTGGTGAGAGATGAGCAAGACTGTCTCCGTGGCGCAATGGGCTAGCGCGATCGGCTGTTGACCGAAAGGTTGGAGTTTCGAGCCCTCCCGGGAGTGGTGTGTTGCTTTTTTCTTTGCGATGATAGCTTTGAAGATATGTTCTGATGGTGGTGAGAGTGGAGCAAGACTGTCTCCGTGGCGCAATGGGCTCGCGCGATCGGCTGTTAACCGAACGGTTGGAGTTTTGAGCCCTCCCGGGAGTGGTGTGTTGCTTTTTTCTTTGCGGTAATAGCTTTGAAGATATGTTCTGATGGTGGTGAAAGTGGAGCAGGACTGTCTTCGTTGCGCAATTGGCTAGCGCGATCGGCTGTTAACCGAAAGGTTGGAGGTTCTAGCCCAACCGGTGGTGATGCGGCGCTTTTTTTTTCTTTGGGGTGATAGCTCTGAAGAAATGTTCTGACGGTGGTGAGAGTGGAGCACGACTGTCTCCGTGGGGCAATTGGCTAGCGCGATCGGCTGTTGACCGAAAGGTTGGAGTTTCGAGCCCTCCCGGGAGTGGTGTGTTGCTTTTTTCTTCGGGCTGATAGCTTTGAAGATATGTTCTTATGGTGGTGAGAGTGGAGCAGGATTGTCTTGGTGGCGCAATTGGCTAGCGCGATCGGCTGTTAACCAAAATGTCGGAGGTTCGAGCCCACCCAGTGGTGGTGCGGCGCTTTTTTTTCTATGGGGTGATAGCTTTGAAGATATATTCTAATTGTGGTGAGAGTTGAGCAGGACTTTCTCCGTGGCGCAATTGGCCAGCGCGATCTTTGGCTGATAGCTTTGAAGATATGTTCTGATGGTGGTGAGAGTGGAGCAAGACTGTCTCCGTGGCGCAATGGGCTAGCGCGATCGGCTGTTAACCGAAAGGTTGGAGGTGTGAGCCCTCCCGGGAGTGGTGTTTTGCTTTTTTCTTTGCGCTGATAGCTTTGAAGATATGTTCTGATGGTGGTGAGAGTGGAGCACGACTGTCTCCGTGGTGCAATTGGCTAGCGCGATCGGCTGTTAACCGAAAGGTTGGAGGTTCGAGCCCACCCGGTGGTGGTGCGGTGCTTTTTTTTTCTTTGAGCTGATAGCCTTGATGATATGATCTGATGGTGGTGAGAGATGAGCAAGACTGTCTCCGTGGCGCAATGGGCTAGCGCGATCGGCTCTTGACCGAAAGGTTTGAGTTTCGAGCCCTCCCGGGAGTGGTGTGTTGCTTTTTTCTTTGCGATGATAGCTTTGAAGATATTGTCACGTGATCACAGAACGACCACAACGTCTGTTCACAGGAGCAGCACTGGACGTCGAGCCGAACCGAACGTTAGAGCACGAGCACACACCAACCGTCTTCTTCTTCTTTCCCACCATGGCACATACCCGCATTGGCAGGGCTAAACCTCGTTCAATGCCTGTGGCACTACCCCCCCTTCGAAAAAAAAAAGTACCACCCCGATGACCAATGCCGATTAAAAGTTAAAGTAGTCGCGTACACGCACAAAGACGCGTGAAGAAGCAGTGTCAGGTGGCTCGGGGGTAGTGTGGCTTCATCCGTGACACATGAACAATGTCGGCCTGTTGGGAACGTCGAGATCGCTGAGCTGTGTCTTCAAGCAGAATTTCGTAGTTGACATCTGTGAGGCGCCGTAGTACTCTATAGGGACCGAAGTAGCGGTGAAGTAACTTTTCCGATCGGCCCCTTTGGCGAACGGGTATCCACAGCCAGACCAGATCACCGGGTTGGTAAATGACATGGCGATGACGGGAGTTGTACCTCTGCGAGTCGATTCGTTGTTGTTTTCGGATCCGCTTGAGTGCAAGCTGGCGGGCCGCGTCGGCGAGCCGGATAAAGTCGTTCGCATCAGTAGTAATATCGGTCGTGTCAGGCAACAGCATGGCATCAAGCATCGTAATTGCTTCTCGGCCGTGAAGCAACCGGAATGGAGTGAAACCCGTAGTCTCTTGAACCGCAGTGTTGTAAGCGAACGTTACGTATGGCAAAATTGCATCCCAGTTCTTGTGATTACGGTCGACGTACATGGATAGCATGTCAGCGAGCGTCTTGTTTAATCTCTCCGTCAGACCGTTGGTTTGTGGATGGTATGCGGTTGTTTTGCGATGAGCTGTTCCACTAAGTCTCGTGACGTGTTGCATCAATTGGGCTGTAAAGGCTGTTCCACGGTCAGTGATAAGAACTGTTGGCGCTCCATGGCGGAGGACGATGTTGTTGATAAAAAAATACGCAACCTCATTGGCGGTGCCTCGTTATAGGGCTTTCGTTTCGCAGTACCTCGTTAAATAGTCAGTAGCGACTACGATCCAGTGGTTGCCATCATGTGACTTCGGGAAGGGCCCAAGCAAGTCCATGCCGATTCGTTCAAACGGTTGTGACGGGGGTGCAACAGGCTGTAATAAACCAGCAGGGCGCACAGGTGGGGCTTTACGGCGCTGGCAATGATTGCATGTTTTAACGTAATGCTTGACATCCTGGGTGAGCTTTGGCCAGTAGTAGCGAGTCCGAATCCGGGCAAGGGTGCGTGCGAATCCTAGGTGGCCGGAGGAAGGCTCGTCGTGGCAGGCAGATAAAATGTCAGCACGTAGCCCTGGTGGAACGACGAGGAGGTACTCAGTCGCATAAGGTTCGAAGTTCTCTTTGTAGACGATGTCGTTGCGGAGACAAAATGACCCTGAACGTGCAAATGCCGATGGTGGACTCGAGCTGCGACCTTGAAGGTATTTGATAAGTTGTTGGATCTCTGAATCATTCCACTGTTGTTGGGCCAAGTCGGATTCACTGACTGCACAAAGAAAATGGCCATCGGTATCATCGTCCCTTGATGTCGTCGCGAGGGGTGCGCGCGAAAGGCAATCAGCATCAGTGTGCCTGCGGCCCGACTTGTAGACGACTGTAACCTCAAATTCTTGAAGGCGTAAGCTCCACCTCGCGAGGCGCCCTGAAGGGTCCTTGAGATTGGCCAGCCAACAGAGGGCATGATGGTCCGTAACTACTCTGAATGGACGGCCATACAGATACGGTCGGAACTTTGTTATCGCCCAAATAACAGCAAGACATTCCTTCTCCGTGGTCGAGTAGTTAGTTTCCGCAGATGACAAAATGCGGCTAGCATAAGCGATGGGACGTTCAGCGCCGTCTTGCCACTGGACGAGTACTGCACCAAGACCGATGTTGCTTGCGTCAGTGTGAAGTTCGGTGGTGGCATCTTCATCAAAGTGCCCTAGTAAGGGTTCACTCTGAAGGCACTGCTGAAGCTGGGAAAAGGCGGCTCTCTGCTCTGGACCCCACACAAAAGGAGTATCCTCCTTCGTTAAACGGGTAAGGGGTTCAGCGATGTTGGCAAAGCTCTGGACAAAGCGCCTGTAGTAGGCGCAGAGACCCAAAAACCGGCGCAAATCCCGTTTGTTCGAAGGTGGAGGAAATGCAGCAACAGCCATGGTCTTTTCTGGGTCTGGTCTAATGCCATCGTGACTGATAAGGTGGCCGAGGAACTTTAGTTCTTCGTAGCCGAAATGACACTTCTCCGGTTTTAGAGATAGGCCTGCGGATCGAATAGCGACGAAGACGGACTGAAGTCGTTGTAAATGTTGCTCAAATGTTTTGGAAAAAACAACGACGTCGTCTAAATACACGAGGCAGGATTCCCACTTCAGACCGGACAGGACGGTGTCCATCATCCTTTGGAACGTTGCCGGTGCAGAGCACAATCCAAATGGTAACACTTTGAATTCGTAGAGGCCATCGGGAGTTATGAATGCTGTTTTTTCCCTGTCCCGTTCATCGACCTCGATCTGCCAGTAGCCGCTGCGTAAATCCATTGAGGAAAAATATCGGGCATGTCGAAGTCGATCCAGTGAATCATCTATGCGTGGGAGAGGGTAGACGTCTCTCTTCGTCACTTTGTTGAGCTTCCGGTAATCGACGCAAAATCGAAGAGTGCCGTCTTTCTTTTTAACAAGTACGACGGGTGACGCCCATGGACTGTTCGAGGGTTGGATGACGTCGTCGTCGAGCATCTGTTTCACTTGAAAACGTATTGCCTCTTGTTCTTTTTGCGACACGCGGTAGGCGTGCTGTCGTACAGGCCGTTCGGTACGGTCCGTTATAATGCGGTGCTTCACGGTTGAGGTCTGCTTGATTTTGGAGGTGGACGCAAAGCAATCACTATACGTACGTAAAATCATGCGTATCTGGTGTTGCTGCGCACAGGATAGCTGGCAATTTACGTCAACCGTACTGGCTATATCAGAGTTACCTTCGGCAGCAGTGGCAATCGGAGCGATAGTGGAACATTCTGCGTCATCGATGGCTTCAAAGTTCGCGATTGCTGTTCGCTTTGCTAAGTGTTGGTACTGGCCGCCGAAATTCGTGATCAGAAGCTGAGTCCGCCGATGTTTCAGTTTGACGATAGCACGCGCGACACAAATCTGCCGAGCCAAGAGCACCGAGAGGTTAGTTTCCGCGATGCCACTACTCTTGTTGTCACAGTCGCTCTCCACCGTTACCAACATACTGGCTCGCGGCGGCAGTGCGATGGTGTCGTCAGCAATTCGAAGTGTTGTGGTCGGCGCAACTGCATCCTTTCGTAGGGCTGTATGGTCGTTGGATAACGTTATGAGCAGGTCGCGAAGGTTAATAATGGCTCCATGCTCGTGAAGAAAATCCATTCCGAGAATCAGGTTTTGGGAGCATTCGCGCAATACAACGAAGGAAACAATGTACGTCGACTCACGAATTCGGAGGCGGGCAGTGCACATTCCTAGTGGTGTCAATAGGTGACCTCCCGCAGTCCGGAGGTTGGTTCCATGTCCCCAAGGTGTCGTTACCTTTCTTAGCTGTGCAGCGAGGTCAGCGCTTATAACAGAATAATCGGCACCCGTATCTACCAGAGCGGTCAGCGGGTGGTTGTCGAGAAGAACAGTGATACGAGCAGAGACCTGTTTGTCGTCGATGGCACACGTCGGTGAAAGAATGTCGTCGGATGTCGGCAGGCAAATCGGGGGAGGGTCTTGTAACGGTCGATCAACAGCGGCCTCACCCCCAGAGGTCGCTGTTCTTAGTTTCCCCGGCGCGGGCTTGTGGATCTAGGTGATCTTCCTGCAAGGACGTCCGCAAAGGTTGATTGTTGGCCAGGAGACGTGGAACGCCGTGGAGATGGTGAGCGGGATTGGCGACGCGGAAGGTTCGAGGATCGTTGGCTTGCCAAGTATTCGACGATAGCACGGGGCCGCTCACCATCTCTGGGTCAACGAGCATCCGGACGAAAGCCGGGAAGACCCATGCGCCTGTAGGCGCACTCACGGTAGATGTGACCTGGTTCACCACAGTGATAACAAAGAGGCCGGTTGTCGGGAGCACGCCATACACTGGATTTCCGTGTAAGGGGTGGGTTGCCGTACTGCGGTGGTCCCGAGTAGAACGACGGTGCCGTCTGCAGGGTGGGCGGACGGGACGGATAGCCAACAGCCGGTGCAGGAGTACGCAGTGCTTCCGCGTACGTTAATAGCGGAGCTTCGGCTGGACGCGGGGCCGTCATGGGTTGAACTTCGGCTGCACGCAGAGTCGTCATGGGGTGCACCAGCTGCCGGACCTCTTCGCGAACGACATCCGTTAAAGCAGCAACATGGGGCGGAGAAGACACCACGTGCAGCTTTTGCAGCTCCTCGCGCACAATACTGCGCACGAGCTCCGTCAGGTCTTTTACAGTCGCGACGTCAGGTGTTTGTAGGGCCGACGACACTGACGAAAGACTGCCAGGACGGTCATACTGGTACGAACGCTGCCTTATCATTCTCTCCATTGTCGTGGCTTCGCGAAGGAAATCCTCTACAGTGCCGGGAGGGTTCCGCACTAGTCCCGCGAACAGCTGCTCCTTCACTCCACGCATTAGGAGGCGCACCTTCTTTTCTTCCGTCATTGAAGAGTCGGCTCGCCTGAACAGCCGCGTCATGTCCTCAACGAACATGGCAACACTCTCGTTCGGACGCTGGTTTCGGGAATTGAGGAGTCGTTCCGCTTGCTCCTTTCGGTCAGAGCTTCGGAAAGTATTTCGCAACTGGTTGCAAAACTCTGGCCAGGTTGTCATAGTGGCTTCATGGTTTTCGAACCAAGTGCGCGCAGAGTCTTCGAGATAAAAGTAGACGTACCGAAGCTTTCGCTGCTCGTTCCACTCGTTGACGCTGCCGCAACGGTTGTAGTCGTCGAGCCAGTCATCGACGTCCTCATAAGGGTCACCGTGGAACGGCTTCGGAGTACGCGGGACGTTGAAGAACCACGGAGGAGGCAGCGTTGATGTTTCTTGGGTTTGCGTTCCCGCACTAGCCATAGTACTGCCGAGTTGAGGAAATGGTCCGAATTCAGGAGGTAGGCCTAGTTGTCGCCTGCTACGCCGTAGGTCAGCTGGTTCTTCCAAGTCGTGGCTAGTGTCGGGACCTTGCTGCTGATTGCAGTGCATACAACACTACCCCGCACCTCTACCAGAAAATGTCACGTGATCACAGAACGACCACAACGTCTGTTCACAGGATTAGCACTGGACGTCGAGCCGAACCGAACGTTAGAGCACGAGCACACACCAACCGTCTTCTTCTTCTTTCCCACCATGGCACATACGCGCATTGGCAGGGCTAAACCTCGTTCAATGCCTGTGGCAATATGTTCTGATGGTGGTGAGAGTGGAGCAAGACTGTCTCCGTGGCGCAATGGGCTCGCGCGATCGGCTGTTAACCGAAAGGTTGGAGTTTTGAGCCCTCCCGGGAGTGGTGTGTTGCTTTTTTCTTTGCGGTAATAGCTTTGAAGATATGTTCTGATGGTGGTGAAAGTGGAGCAGGACTGTCTTCGTTGCGCAATTGGCTAGCGCGATCGGCTGTTAACCGAAAGGTTGGAGGTTCTAGCCCAACCGGTGGTGATGCGGCGCTTTTTTTTTCTTTGGGGTGATAGCTCTGAAGAAATGTTCGGACGGTGTTGAGAGTGGAGCACGACTGTCTCCATTGGGCAATTGGCTAGCGCGATCGGCTGTTGACCGAAAGGTTGGAGTTTCGAGCCCTCCCGGGAGTGGTGTGTTGCTTTTTTCTTCGGGCTGATAGCTTTGAAGATATGTTCTTATGGTGGTGAGAGTGGAGCAGGATTGTCTTGGTGGCGCAATTGGCTAGCGCGATCGGCTGTTAACCAAAAGGTCGGAGGTTCGAGCCCACCCAGTGGTGGTGCGGCGCTTTTTTTTCTATGGGGTGATAGCTTTGAAGATATATTCTAATTGTGGTGAGAGTTGAGCAGGACTTTCTCCGTGGCGCAATTGGCCAGCGCGATCTTTGGCTGATAGCTTTGAAGATATGTTCTGATGGTGGCGAGAGTGGAGCAAGACTGTCTCCGTGGCGCAATGGGCTAGCGCGATCGGCTGTTAACCGAAAGGTTGGAGTTTTGAGCCCTCCCGGGAGTGGTGTTTTGCTTTTTTCTTTGCGCTGATAGCTTTGAAGATATGTTCTGATGGTGGTGAGAGTAGAGCAGGACTGTCTCCGTGGTGCAATTGGCTAGCGCGATCGGCTGTTAACCGAAAGGTTGGAGGTTCGAGCCCACCCGGTGGTGGTGCGGTGCTTTTTTTTCTTTGGGATGATAGCTTTGAAGTTATGTTCTGATGGTGGTGAGAAGGGAGCAAGATTGTCTCCATGGCGCAATGGGCTAGCGCGATCGGCTGTGTACCGAAAGGTTGGAGTTTCGAGCCCTCCCGGGAGTGGTGTGTTGCTTTTTTCTTTGCGCTGATAGCTTTGAAGATATGTTCTGATGGTGGTGAGAGTGGAGCAAGACTGTCTCCGTGGCGCAATTGGCTAGCGCGATCGGCTGTTAACCGAAAGCTTGGAGGTTCGAGCCCACCCGGTGGTGGTGGGGTGCTTTTTTTTTCTTTGGGCTGATAGCTTTGAAGTTATGTTCTGATGGTGGTGGGAAGGGAGCAAGACTGTCTCCGTGGCGCAATTGGCTAGCGCGATCTGCTGTTAACCGAAAGGTTGGAGGTTCGAGCCCACCCGGTGGTGGTTCGGCGCTTTTTTTTTCTTTGGGCTGATAGCTTTGAAGATATGTTCTAATTGTGGGGAGAGTGGAGCAGGACTGTCTCCGTGGTGCAATTGGCCAGCGCGATCGGCTGTTAACCGAAAAGTTGGAGGTTCGAGCCCACCCGGTGGTGGTGCGGTGCTTTTTTTTCTTTGAGCTGATAGCCTTGATGATATGATCTGATGGTGGTGAGAGATGAGCAAGACTGTCTCCGTGGCGCAATGGGCTAGCGCGATCGGCTGTTGACCGAAAGGTTGGAGTTTCGAGCCCTCCCGGGAGTGGTGTGTTGCTTTTTTCTTTGCGATGATAGCTTTGAAGATATGTTCTGATGGTGGTGAGAGTGGAGCAAGACTGTCTCCGTGGCGCAATGGGCTCGCGCGATCGGCTGTTAACCGAAAGGTTGGAGTTTTGAGCCCTCCCGGGAGTGGTGTGTTGCTTTTTTCTTTGCGGTAATAGCTTTGAAGATATGTTCTGATGGTGGTGAAAGTGGAGCAAGACTGTCTTCGTTGCGCAATTGGCTAGCGCGATCGGCTGTTAACCGAAAGGTTGGAGGTTCTAGCCCAACCGGTGGTGATGCGGCGCTTTTTTTTTCTTTGGGGTGATAGCTCTGAAGAAATGTTCTGACGGTGGTGAGAGTGGAGCACGACTGTCTCCGTGGGGCAATTGGCTAGCGCGATCGGCTGTTGACCGAAAGGTTGGAGTTTCGAGCCCTCCCGGGAGTGGTGTGTTGCTTTTTTCTTCGGGCTAATAGCTTTGAAGATATGTTCTTATGGTGGTGAGAGTGGAGCAGGATTGTCTTGGTGGCGCAATTGGCTAGCGCGATCGGCTGTTAACCAAAAGGTCGGAGGTTCGAGCCCACCCAGTGGTGGTGCGGCGCTTTTTTTTTCTATGGGGTGATAGCTTTGAAGATATATTCTAATTGTGGTGAGAGTTGAGCAGGACTTTCTCCGTGGCGCAATTGGCCAGCGCGATCTTTGGCTGATAGCTTTGAAGATATGTTCTGATGGTGGTGAGAGTGGAGCAAGACTGTCTCCGTGGCGCAATGGGCTAGCGCGATCGGCTGTTAACCGAAAGGTTGGAGTTTTGAGCCCTCCCGGAAGTGGTGTTTTGCTTTTTTCTTTGCGCTGATAGCTTTGAAGATATGTTCTGATGGTGGTGAGAGTGGAGCACGACTGTCTCCGTGGTGCAATTGGCTAGCGCGATCGGCTGTTAACCGAAAGGTTGGAGGTTCGAGGCCACCCGGTGGTGGTGCGGTGCTTTTTTTTCTTTGGGCTGATAGCTTTGAAGTTATGTTCTGATGGTGGTGGGAAGGGAGCAAGACTGTCTCCGTGGCGCAATGGGCTAGCGCGATCGGCTGTTGACCGAAAGGTTGGAAATTCGAGCCCTCCCGGGAGTGGTGTGTTGCTTTTTTCTTCGGGCTGATAGCTTTGAAGATATGTTCTTATGGTGGTGAGAGTGGAGCAGGATTGTCTCCGTGGCGCAATTGGCTAGCGCGATCGGCTGTTAACCAAAAGGTCGGAGGTTCGAGCCCACCCAGTGGTGGTGCGGCGCTTTTTTTTCTTTGGGCTGATAGCTTTGAAGATATGTTCTTATGGTGGTGAGAGTGGAGCAGGACTGTCTCCCTGGCGCAATTGGCTAGCGCGATCGGCTGTTAACCGAAAAGTCGGAGGCTCGAGCCTACCCGGTGGTTGTGCGGCGCTATTTTTTCTGTGGGCTGATAGCTCTGAAGATATGTTCTGATGGTGGTGAGAGTGGAGCAGGACTTTCTCCGTGGCGCAATTAGCTAGCGTGATCGGCTGTTAACCGGAAAGTTGGAGGTTCGAGCCCACCCGGTGGTGGTGCGGCGCTTTTTTTCTTTGGGCTGATAGCTTTGAAGATATGTTCTGATGGTGGTGAGAGTGGAGCAGGATTGTCTCCGTGGCGCAATTGGCTAGCGCGATCGGCTGTTAACCAAAAGGTCGGAGGTTCGTGCCCACCCAGTGGTGGTGTGGCGCTTTTTTTTCTTTGGGCTGATAGCTTTGAAGATATGTTCTTATGGTGGTTAGAGTGGAGCAGGACTGTCTCCGTGGAGCAATTGGCTAGCGCGATCGGCTGTTAACCGAAAAGTCGGAGGTTCGAGCCTACCCGGTGGTTGTGCGGCGCTTTTTTTTCTTGGGCTGATAGCTTTGAAGATATGTTCTGATGGTGGTGAGAGTGGAGCAGGACTGTCTCCAAGGCGCAATTGGTGAGCGCGATCAGTGTTAACCAAAAGGTCGGAGGTTTGAGCCCACCCGGTTGTGGTATGGCGCTTTTTTTTCTTTGGGCTGATAGCTTTGAAGATATGTTCTGATGGTGGTGAGAGTGAAGCAGGACTGTCTCCGTGGTGCGATTGGCTAGCGCGATCGGCTGTTAACCGAAAGGTTGGAGGTTCGAGCCCACCCGGTGGTGGTGCGGTGCTTTTTCTTCTTTGGGATGATAGCTTTGAAGTTATGTTCTGATGGTGGTGAGAAGGGAGCAAGATTGTCTCCGTGGCGCAATGGGCTAGCGCGATCGGCTGTGTACCGAAAGGTTGGAGTTTCGAGCTCTCCCGGGAGTGGTGTGTTGCTTTTTTCTTTGCGCTGATAGCTTTGAAGATATGTTCTGATGGTGGTGAGAGTGGAGCAAGACTGTCTCCGTGGCGCAATGGGCTAGCGCGATCGGCTGTTAACCGTAAGGTTGGAGGTTCGAGCCTATCCGGTGGTTGTGCAGCGCTTTTTTTTTCTTTGGGCTGATAGCTTTGAAGATATGTTCTTATGGTGGTGAGAGTGGAGCAGGTCTGTCTCCGTGGCGCAATTGGCTAGCGCGATCTGCTGTTAACCGAAAAGTCGGAGGTTCGAGCCTACCCGGTGGTTGTGCGGCGCTTTTTTTTCTGTGGGCTGATAGCTTTGAAGATATGTTCTGATGGTGGTGAGAATGGAGCAGGACTGTCTCCGTGGCGCAATTGGCTAGCGTGATCGGCTGTTAACCGGAAAGTTGGAGGTTCGAGCCCACCCGGTGGTGGTGCGGCGCTTTTTTTTCTTTGGGCTGATAGCTTTGAAGATATGTTCTTATGGTGGTGAGAGTGGAGCAGGATTGTCTCCGTGGCGCAATTGGCTAGCGCGATCGGCTGTTAACCAAAAGGTCGGAGGTTCGAGCCCACCCAGTGGTGGTGCGGCGCTTTTTTTATGGGGTGATAGCTTTGAAGATATATTCTAATTGTGGTGAGAGTTGAGCAGGACTTTCTCCGTGGCGCAATTGGCCAGCGCGATCGGCTGTTAACCGAAAAGTTGGAGGTTCGAGCCCTCCCGGGAGTGGTGTTTTGCTTTTTTCTTTACGCTGATAGCTTTGAAGATATGTTCTGATGGTGGTGAGAGTGGAGCACGACTGTCTCCGTGGTGCAATTGGCTAGCGCGATCGGCTGTTAACCGAAAGGTTGGAGGTTCGAGCCCACCCGGTGGTGGTGCGGTGCTTTTTTTTTTCTTTGGGCTGATAGCTTTGAAGTTATGTTCTGATGGTGGTGGGAAGGGAGCAAGACTGTCTCCGTGGCGCAATTGGCTAGCGCGATCTGCTGTTAACCGAAAGGTTGGAGGTTCGAGCCCACCCGGTGGTGGTGCGGCGCTTTTTTTTTCTTTGGGCTGATAGCTTTGAAGATATGTTCTAATTGTGGGGAGAGTGGAGCAGGACTGTCTCCGTGGCGCAATTGGCCAGCGCGATCGGCTGTTAACCGAAAAGGTGGAGGTTCGAGCCCACTAGGTGGTGGTGCGGTGCTTTTGTTTCTTTGAGCTGATAGCCTTGATGATATGATCTGATAGTGGTGAGAGATGAGCAAGACTGTCTCCGTGGCGCAATGGGCTAGCGCGATCGGCTGTTGACCGAAAGGTTGGAGTTTCGAGCCCTCCCGGGAGTGGTGTGTTGCTTTTTTCTTTGCGATGATAGCTTTGAAGATATGTTCTGATGGTGGTGAGAGTGGAGCAAGACTGTCTCCGTGGCGCAATGGGCTCGCGCGATCGGCTGTTAACCGAAAGGTTGGAGTTTTGAGCCCTCCCGGGAGTGGTGTGTTGCTTTTTTCTTTGCGGTAATAGCTTTGAAGATATGTTCTGATGGTGGTGAGAGTGCAGCAGGACTGTCTTCGTTGCGCAATTGGCTAGCGCGATCGGCTGTTAACCGAAAGGTTGGAGGTTCTAGCCCAACCGGTGGTGATGCGGCGCTTTTTTTTGTTTGGGGTGATAGCTCTGAAGAAATGTTCTGACGGTGGTGAGAGTGGAGCACGACTGTCTCCGTGGGGCAATTGGCTAGCGCGATCGGCTGTTGACCGAAAGGTTGGAGTTTCGAGCCCTCCCGGGAGTGGTGTGTTGCTTTTTTCTTCGGGCTGATAGCTTTGAAGATATGTTCTTATGGTGGTGAGAGTGGAGCAGGATTGTCTTCGTGGCGCAATTGGCTAGCGCGATCGGCTGTTAACCAAAAGGTCGGTGGTTCGAGCCCACCCAGTGGTGGTGCGGCGCTTTTTTTTTCTATGGGGTGATAGCTTTGAAGATGTATTCTAATTGTGGTGAGAGTTGAGCAGGACTTTCTCCGTGGCGCAATTGGCCAGCGCGATCTTTGGCTGATAGCTTTGAAGATATGTTCTGATGGTGGTGAGAGTGGAGCAAGACTGTCTCCGTTGCGCAATGGGCTAGCGCGATCGGCTGTTAACCGAAAGGTTGGAGTTTTGAGCCCTCCCGGAAGTGGTGTTTTGCTTTTTTCTTTGCGCTGATAGCTTTGAAGATATGTTCTGATGGTGGTGAGAGTGGGGCACGACTGTCTCCGTGGTGCAATTGGCTAGCGCGATCGGCTGTTAACCGAAAGGTTGGAGGTTCGAGCCCACCCGGTGGTGGTGCGGTGCTTTTTTTTTCTTTGGGCTGATAGCTTTGAAGTTATGTTCTGATGGTGGTGGGAAGGGAGCAAGACTGTCTCCGTGGCGCAATGGGCTAGCGCGATCGACTGTTGACCGAAAGGTTGGAAATTCGAGCCCTCCCGGGAGTGGTGTGTTGCTTTTTTCTTCGGGCTGATAGCTTTGAAGATATGTTCTTATGGTGGTGAGAGTGGAGCAGGATTGTCTCCGTGGCGCAATTGGCTAGCGCGATCGGCTGTTAACCAAAAGGTCGGAGGTTCGAGCCCACCCGGGAGTGGTGTGTTGCTTTTTTCTTTGCGATGATAGCTTTGAAGATATGTTCTGATGGTGGTGAGAGTGGAGCAAGACTGTCTCCGTGGCGCAGTGGGCTCGCGCGATCGGCTGTTAACCGAAAGGTTGGAGTTTTGAGCCCTCCCGGGAGTGGTGTGTTGCTTTTTTCTTTGCGGTAATAGCTTTGAAGATATGTTCTGATGGTGGTGAAAGTGGAGCAAGACTGTCTTCGTTGCGCAATTGGCTAGCGCGATCGGCTGTTAACCGAAAGGTTGGAGGTTCTAGCCCAACCGGTGGTGATGCGGCGCTTTTTTTTTCTTTGGGGTGATAGCTCTGAAGAAATGTTCTGACGGTGGTGAGAGTGGAGCACGACTGTCTCCGTGGGGCAATTGGCTAGCGCGATCGGCTGTTGACCGAAAGGTTGGAGTTTAGAGCCCTCCCGGGAGTGGTGTGTTGCTTTTTTCTTCGGGCTGATAGCTTTGAAGATATGTTCTTATGGTGGTGAGAGTGGAGCAGGATTGTCTTGGTGGCGCAATTGGCTAGCGCGATCGGCTGTTAACCAAAAGGTCGGAGGTTCGAGCCCACCCAGTGGTGGTGCGGCGCTTTTTTTTGTATGGGGTGATAGCTTTGAAGATATATTCTAATTGTGGTGAGAGTTGAGCAGGACTTTCTCCGTGGCGCAATTGGCCAGCGCGATCTTTGGCTGATAGCTTTGAAGATATGTTCTGATGGTGGTGAGAGTGGAGCAAGACTGTCTCCGTGGCGCAATGGGCTAGCGCGATCGGCTGTTAACCGAAAGGTTGGAGTTTTGAGCCCTCCCGGAAGTGGTGTTTTGCTTTTTTCTTTGCGCTGATAGCTTTGAAGATATGTTCTGATGGTAGTGAGAGTGGAGCACGACTGTCTCCGTGGTGCAATTGGCTAGCGCGATCGGCTGTTAACCGAAAGGTTGGAGGTTCGAGCCCACCCGGTGGTGGTGCGGTGCTTTTTTTTTCTTTGGGATGATAGCTTTGAAGTTATGTTCTGATGGTGGTGGGAAGGGAGCAAGACTGTCTCCGTGGCGCAATGGGCTAGCGCGATCGGCTGTTGACCGAAAGGTTGGAAATTCGAGCCCTCCCGGGAGTGGTGTGTTGCTTTTTTCTTCGGGCTGATAGCTTTGAAGATATGTTCTTATGGTGGTGAGAGTGGAGCAGGATTGTCTCCGTGGCGCAATTGGCTAGC
This sequence comes from Rhipicephalus microplus, assembly GCF_043290135.1. Taxonomy (NCBI): domain Eukaryota; kingdom Metazoa; phylum Arthropoda; class Arachnida; order Ixodida; family Ixodidae; genus Rhipicephalus; species Rhipicephalus microplus. Next base: position 37,920 of record NW_027464699.1, on the reverse strand, counting down.
GCGATCGGCTGTTAACCAAAAGGTCGGAGGTTCGAGCCCACCCAGTGGTGGTGCGGCGCTTTTTTTTTCTTTGGGCTGATAGCTTTGAAGATATGTTCTTATGGTGGTGAGAGTGGAGCAGGACTGTCTCCGTGGCGCAATTGGCTAGCGCGATCGGCTGTTAACCGAAAAGTCGGAGGCTCGAGCCTACCCGGTGGTTGTGCGGCGCTATTTTTTCTGTGGGCTGATAGCTTTGAAGATATGTTCTGATGGTGGTGAGAGTGGAGCAGGACTTTCTCCGTGGCGCAATTAGCTAGCGTGATCGGCTGTTAACCGGAAAGTTGGAGGTTCGAGCCCACCCGGTGGTGGTGCGGCGCTTTTTTTCTTTGGGCTGATAGCTTTGAAGATATGTTCTGATGGTGGTGAGAGTGGAGCAGGATTGTCTCCGTGGCGCAATTGGCTAGCGCGATCGGCTGTTAAACAAAAGGTCGGAGGTTCGAGCCCACCCAGTGGTGGTGCGGCGCTTTTTTTTCTTTGGGCTGATAGCTTTGAAGATATGTTCTTATGGTGGTTAGAGTGGAGCAGGACTGTCTCCGTGGAGCAATTGGCTAGCGCGATCGGCTGTTAACCGAAAAGTCGGAGGTTCGAGCCTACCCGGTGGTTGTGCGGCGCTTTTTTTTTCTTGGGCTGATAGCTTTGAAGATATGTTCTGATGGTGGTGAGAGTGGAGCAGGACTGTCTCCAAGGCGCAATTGGTGAGCGCGATCAGTGTTAACCAAAAGGTCGGAGGTTTGAGCCCACCCGGTTGTGGTATGGCGCTTTTTTTTCTTTGGGCTGATAGCTTTGAAGATATGTTCTGATGGTGGTGAGAGTGGAGCACGACTGTCTGCGTGGTGCAATTGGCTAGCGCGATCGGCTGTTAACCGAAAGGTTGGAGGTTCGAGCCCACCCGGTGGTGGTGCGGTGCTTTTTTTTTCTTTGGGCTGATAGCTTTGAAGTTATGTTCTGATGGTGGTGGGAAGGGAGGAAGACTGTCTCCGTGGCGCAATTGGCTAGCGCGATCTGCTGTTAACCGAAAGGTTGGAGGTTCGAGCCCACCCGGTGGTGGTGCGGCGCTTTTTTTTCTTTGGGCTGATAGCTTTGAAGATATGTTCTAATTGTGGGGAGAGTGGAGCAGGACTGTCTCCGTGGCGCAATTGGCTAGCGCGATCTGCTGTTAACCGAAAGGTTGGAGGTTCGAGCCCACCCGGTGGTGGTTCGGCGCTTTTTTTTTTCTTTGGGCTGATAGCTTTGAAGATATGTTCTAATTGTGGGGAGAGTGGAGCAGGACTGTCTCCGTGGCGCAATTGGCCAGCGCGATCGGCTGTTAACCGAAAAGTTGGAGGTTCGAGCCCACCCGGTGGTGGTGCGGTGCTTTTTTTTCTTTGAGCTGATAGCCTTGATGATATGATCTGATGGTGGTGAGAGATGAGCAAGACTGTCTCCGTGGCGCAATGGGCTAGCGCGATCGGCTGTTGACCGAAAGGTTGGAGTTTCGAGCCCTCCCGGGAGTGGTGTGTTGCTTTTTTCTTTGCGATGATAGCTTTGAAGATATGTTCTGATGGTGGTGAGAGTGGAGCAAGACTGTCTCCGTGGCGCAATGGGCTCGCGCGATCGGCTGTTAACCGAAAGGTTGGAGTTTTGAGCCCTCCCGGGAGTGGTGTGTTGCTTTTTTCTTTGCGGTAATAGCTTTGAAGATATGTTCTGATGGTGGTGAAAGTGAAGCAAGACTGTCTTCGTTGCGCAATTGGCTAGCGCGATCGGCTGTTAACCGAAAGGTTGGAGGTTCTAGCCCAACCGGTGGTGATGCGGCGCTTTTTTTTTCTTTGGGGTGATAGCCCTGAAGAAATGTTCTGACGGTGGTGAGAGTGGAGCACGACTGTCTCCGTGGGGCAATTGGCTAGCGCGATCGGCTGTTGACCGAAAGGTTGGAGTTTCGAGCCCTCCCGGGAGTGGTGTGTTGCTGTTTTCTTCGGGCTGATAGCTTTGAAGATATGTTCTTATGGTGGTGAGAGTGGAGCAGGATTGTCTTGGTGGCGCAATTGGCTAGCGCGATCGGCTGTTAACCAAAAGGTCGGAGGTTCGAGCCCACCCAGTGGTGGTGCGGCGCTTTTTTTTTCTATGGGGTGATAGCTTTGAAGATATATTCTAATTGTGGTGAGAGTTGAGCAGGACTTTCTCCGTGGCGCAATTGGCCAGCGCGATCTTTGGCTGATAGCTTTGAAGATATGTTCTGATGGTGGTGAGAGTGGAGCAAGACTGTCTCCGTGGCGCAATGGGCTAGCGCGATCGGCTGTTAACCGAAAGGTTGGAGTTTTGAGCCCACCCGGAAGTGGTGTTTTGCTTTTTTCTTTGCGCTGATAGCTTTGAAGATATGTTCTGATGGTGGTGAGAGTGGAGCACGACTGTCTCCGTGGTGCAATTGGCTAGCGCGATCGGCTGTTAACCGAAAGGTTGGAGGTTCGAGCCCACCCGGTGGTGGTGCGGTGCTTTTTTTTCTTTGGGCTGATAGCTTTGAAGTTATGTTCTGATGGTGGTGGGAAGGGAGCAAGACTGTCTCCGTGGCGCAATGGGCTAGCGCGATCGGCGTTGACCGAAAGGTTGGAAATTCGAGCCCTCCCGGGAGTGGTGTGTTGCTTTTTGCTTCGGGCTGATAGCTTTGAAGATATGTTCTTATGGTGGTGAGAGTGGAGCAGGATTTTCTCCGTGGCGCAATTGGCTAGCGCGATCGGCTGTTAACCAAAGGTCGGAGGTTCGAGCCCACCCAGTGGTGGTGCGGCGCTTTTTTTTCTTTGGGCTGATAGCTTTGAAGATATGTTCTTATGGTGGTGAGAGTGGAGCAGGACTGTCTCCGTGGCGCAATTGGCTAGCGCGATCGGCTGTTAACCGAAAAGTCGGAGGCTCGAGCCTACCCGGTGGTTGTGCGGCGCTATTTTTTCTGTGGGCTGGTAGCTTTGAAGATATGTTCTGATGGTGGTGAGAGTGGAGCAGGACTTTCTCCGTGGCGCAATTAGCTAGCGTGATCGGCTGTTAACCGGAAAGTTGGAGGTTCGAGCCCACCCGGTGGTGGTGCGGCGCTTTTTTTCTTTGGGCTGATAGCTTTGAAGATATGTTCTGATGGTGGTGAGAGTGGAGCAGGATTGTCTCCGTGGCGCAATTGGCTAGCGCGATCGGCTGTTAACCAAAAGGTCGGAGGTTCGAGCCCACCCAGTGGTGGTGCGGCGCTTTTTTTTCTTTGGGCTGATAGCTTTGAAGATATGTTCTTATGGTGGTTAGAGTGGAGCAGGACTGTCTCCGTGGAGCAATTGGCTAGCGCGATCGGCTGTTAACCGAAAAGTCGGAGGTTCGAGCCTACCCGGTGGTTGTGCGGCGCTTTTTTTTCTTGGGCTGATAGCTTTGAAGATATGTTCTGATGGTGGTGAGAGTGGAGCAGGACTGTCTCCAAGGCGCAATTGGTGAGCGCGATCAGTGTTAACCAAAAGGTCGGAGGTTTGAGCCCACCCGGTTGTGGTATGGCGCTTTTTTTTCTTTGGGCTGATAGCTTTGAAGATATGTTCTGATGGTGGTGAGAGTGAAGCAGGACTGTCTCTGTGGCGCAATTGGCTAGCGCGATCGGCTGTTAACCGAAAGGTTGGAGTTTCGAGCCCACCCGGCGGTGGTGCGGCGCTTTTTTTCTTTGGGCTGATAGCTTTGAAGATATGTTCTGATGGTGGTGAGAGTAGAGCAGGACTGTCTCCGTGGTGCAATTGGCTAGCGCGATCGGCTGTTAACCGAAAGGTTGGAGGTTCGAGCCCACCCGGTGGTGGTGCGGTGCTTTTTCTTCTTTGGGATGATAGCTTTGAAGTTATGTTCTGATGGTGGTGAGAAGGGAGCAAGATTGTCTCCGTGGCGCAATGGGCTAGCGCGATCGGCTGTGTACCGAAAGGTTGGAGTTTCGAGCCCTCCCGGGAGTGGTGTGTTGCTTTTTTCTTTGCGCTGATAGCTTTGAAGATATGTTCTGATGGTGGTGAGAGTGGAGCAAGACTGTCTCCGTGGCGCAATGGGCTAGGGCGATCGGCTGTTAACCGTAAGGTTGGAGGTTCGAGCCTATCCGGTGGTTGTGCAGCGCTTTTTTTTTCTTTGGGCTGATAGCTTTGAAGATATGTTCTTATGGTGGTGAGAGTGGAGCAGGTCTGTCTCCGTGGCGCAATTGGCTAGCGCGATCTGCTGTTAACCGAAAAGTCGGAGGTTCGAGCCTACCCGGTGGTTGTGCGGCGCTTTTTTTTCTGTGGGCTGATAGCTTTGAAGATATGTTCTGATGGTGGTGAGAATGGAGCAGGACTGTCTCCGTGGCGCAATTGGCTATCGTGATCGGCTGTTAACCGGAAAGTTTGAGGTTCGAGCCCACCCGGTGGTGGTGCGGCGCTTTTTTTTCTTTGGGCTGATAGCTTTGAAGATATGTTCTTATGGTGGTGAGAGTGGAGCAGGATTGTCTCCGTGGCGCAATTGGCTAGCGCGATCGGCTGTTAACCAAAAGGTCGGAGGTTCGAGCCCACCCAGTGGTGGTGCGGCGCTTTTTTTATGGGGTGATAGCTTTGAAGATATATTCTAATTGTGGTGAGAGTTGAGCAGGACTTTCTCCGTGGCGCAATTGGCCAGCGCGATCGGCTGTTAACCGAAAAGTTGGAGGTTCGAGCCCTCCCGGGAGTGGTGTTTTGCTTTTTTCTTTACGCTGATAGCTTTGAAGATATGTTCTGATGGTGGTGAGAGTGGAGCACGACTGTCTCCGTGGTGCAATTGGCTAGCGCGATCGGCTGTTAACCGAAAGGTTGGAGGTTCGAGCCCACCCGGTGGTGGTGCGGTGCTTTTTTTTTTCTTTGGGCTGATAGCTTTGAAGTTATGTTCTGATGGTGGTGGGAAGGGAGCAAGACTGTCTCCGTGGCGCAATTGGCTAGCGCGATCTGCTGTTAACCGAAAGGTTGGAGGTTCGAGCCCACCCGGTGGTGGTGCGGCGCTTTTTTTTTCTTTGGGCTGATAGCTTTGAAGATATGTTCTAATTGTGGGGAGAGTGGAGCAGGACTGTCTCCGTGGCGCAATTGGCCAGCGCGATCGGCTGTTAACCGAAAAGTTGGAGGTTCGAGCCCACTAGGTGGTGGTGCGGTGCTTTTGTTTCTTTGAGCTGATAGCCTTGATGATATGATCTGATAGTGGTGAGAGATGAGCAAGACTGTCTCCGTGGCGCAATGGGCTAGCGCGATCGGCTGTTGACCGAAAGGTTGGAGTTTAGAGCCCTCCCGGGAGTGGTGTGTTGCTTTTTTCTTCGGGCTGATAGCTTTGAAGATATGTTCTTATGGTGGTGAGAGTGGAGCAAGATTGTCTTGGTGGCGCAATTGGCTAGCGCGATCGGCTGTTAACCAAAAGGTCGGAGGTTCGAGCCCACCCAGTGGTGGTGCGGCGCTTTTTTTTCTATGGGGTGATAGCTTTGAAGATATATTCTAATTGTGGTGAGAGTTGAGCAGGACTTTCTCCGTGGCGCAATTGGCCAGCGCGATCTTTGGCTGATAGCTTTGAAGATATGTTCTGATGGTGGTGAGAGTGGAGCAAGACTGTCTCCGTGGCGCAATGGGCTAGCGCGATCGGCTGTTAACCGAAAGGTTGGAGTTTTGAGCCCTCCCGGAAGTGGTGTTTTGCTTTTTTCTTTGCGCTGATAGCTTTGAAGATATGTTCTGATGGTAGTGAGAGTGGAGCACGACTGTCTCCGTGGTGCAATTGGCTAGCGCGATCGGCTGTTAACCGAAAGGTTGGAGGTTCGAGCCCACCCGGTGGTGGTGCGGTGCTTTTTTTTCTTTGGGCTGATAGCTTTGAAGTTATGTTCTGATGGTGGTGGGAAGGGAGCAAGACTGTCTCCGTGGCGCAATGGGCTAGCGCGATCGGCTGTTGACCGAAAGGTTGGAAATTCGAGCCCTCCCGGGAGTGGTGTGTTGGTTTTTTCTGCGGGCTGATAGCTTTGAAGATATGTTCTTATGGTGGTGAGAGTGGAGCAGGATTGTCTCCGTGGCGCAATTGGCTAGCGCGATCGGCTGTTAACCAAAAGGTCGGAGGTTCGAGCCCACCCAGTGGTGGTGCGGCGCTTTTTTTTCTTTGGGCTGATAGCTTTGAAGATATGTTCTTATGGTGGTGAGAGTGGAGCAGGACTGTCTCCGTGGCGCAATTGGCTAGCGCGATCGGCTGTTAACCGAAAAGTCGGAGGCTCGAGCCTACCCGGTGGTTGTGCGGCGCTATTTTTTCTGTGGGCTGGTAGCTTTGAAGATATGTTCTGATGGTGGTGAGAGTGGAGCAGGACTTTCTCCGTGGCGCAATTAGCTAGCGTGATCGGCTGTTAACCGGAAAGTTGGAGGTTCGAGCCCACCCGGTGGTGGTGCGGCGCTTTTTTTCTTTGGGCTGATAGCTTTGAAGATATGTTCTGATGGTGGTGAGAGTGGAGCAGGATTGTCTCCGTGGCGCAATTGGCTAGCGCGATCGGCTGTTAACCAAAAGGTCGGAGGTTCGAGCCCACCCAGTGGTGGTGCGGCGCTTTTTTTTCTTTGGGCTGATAGCTTTGAAGATATGTTCTTATGGTGGTTAGAGTGGAGCAGGACTGTCTCCGTGGAGCAATTGGCTAGCGCGATTGGCTGTTAACCGAAAAGTCGGAGGTTCGAGCCTACCCGGTGGTTGTGCGGCGCTTTTTTTTCTTGGGCTGATAGCTTTGAAGATATGTTCTGATGGTGGTGAGAGTGGAGCAGGACTGTCTCCAAGGCGCAATTGGTGAGCGCGATCAGTGTTAACCAAAAGGTCGGAGGTTTGAGCCCACCCGGTTGTGGTATGGCGCTTTTTTTTCTTTGGGCTGATAGCTTTGAAGATATGTTCTGATGGTGGTGAGAGTGAAGCAGGACTGTCTCTGTGGCGCAATTGGCTAGCGCGATCGGCTGTTAACCGAAAGGTTGGAGTTTCGAGCCCACCCGGCGGTGGTGCGGCGCTTTTTTTCTTTGGGCTGATAGCTTTGAAGATATGTTCTGATGGTGGTGAGAGTAGAGCAGGACTGTCTCCGTGGTGCAATTGGCTAGCGCGATCGGCTGTTAACCGAAAGGTTGGAGGTTCGAGCCCACCCGGTGGTGGTGCGGTGCTTTTTCTTCTTTGGGATGATAGCTTTGAAGTTATGTTCTGATGGTGGTGAGAAGGGAGCAAGATTGTCTCCGTGGCGCAATGGGCTAGCGCGATCGGCTGTGTACCGAAAGGTTGGAGTTTCGAGCCCTCCCGGGAGTGGTGTGTTGCTTTTTTCTTTGCGCTGATAGCTTTGAAGATATGTTCTGATGGTGGTGAGAGTGGAGCAAGACTGTCTCCGTGGCGCAATGGGCTAGGGCGATCGGCTGTTAACCGTAAGGTTGGAGGTTCGAGCCTATCCGGTGGTTGTGCAGCGCTTTTTTTTTTCTTTGGGCTGATAGCTTTGAAGATATGTTCTTATGGTGGTGAGAGTGGAGCAGGTCTGTCTCCGTGGCGCAATTGGCTAGCGCGATCTGCTGTTAACCGAAAAGTCGGAGGTTCGAGCCTACCCGGTGGTTGTGCGGCGCTTTTTTTTCTGTGGGCTGATAGCTTTGAAGATATGTTCTGATGGTGGTGAGAATGGAGCAGGACTGTCTCCGTGGCGCAATTGGCTATCGTGATCGGCTGTTAACCGGAAAGTTGGAGGTTCGAGCCCACCCGGTGGTGGTGCGGCGCTTTTTTTTCTTTGGGCTGATAGCTTTGAAGATATGTTCTTATGGTGGTGAGAGTGGAGCAGGATTGTCTCCGTGGCGCAATTGGCTAGCGCGATCGGCTGTTAACCAAAAGGTCGGAGGTTCGAGCCCACCCAGTGGTGGTGCGGCGCTTTTTTTATGGGGTGATAGCTTTGAAGATATATTCTAATTGTGGTGAGAGTTGAGCAGGACTTTCTCCGTGGCGCAATTGGCCAGCGCGATCGGCTGTTAACCGAAAAGTTGGAGGTTCGAGCCCTCCCGGGAGTGGTGTTTTGCTTTTTTCTTTACGCTGATAGCTTTGAAGATATGTTCTGATGGTGGTGAGAGTGGAGCACGACTGTCTCCGTGGTGCAATTGGCTAGCGCGATCGGCTGTTAACCGAAAGGTTGGAGGTTCGAGCCCACCCGGTGGTGGTGCGGTGCATTTTTTTTCTTTGGGCTGATAGCTTTGAAGTTATGTTCTGATGGTGGTGGGAAGGGAGCAAGACTGTCTCCGTGGCGCAATTGGCTAGCGCGATCTGCTGTTAACCGAAAGGTTGGAGGTTCGAGCCCACCCGGTGGTGGTGCGGCGCTTTTTTTTTCTTTGGGCTGATAGCTTTGAAGATATGTTCTAATTGTGGGGAGAGTGGAGCAGGACTGTCTCCGTGGCGCAATTGGCCAGCGCGATCGGCTGTTAACCGAAAAGTTGGAGGTTCGAGCCCACTAGGTGGTGGTGCGGTGCTTTTGTTTCTTTGAGCTGATAGCCTTGATGATATGATCTGATAGTGGTGAGAGATGAGCAAGACTGTCTCCGTGGCGCAATGGGCTAGCGCGATCGGCTGTTGACCGAAAGGTTGGAGTTTAGAGCCCTCCCGGGAGTGGTGTGTTGCTTTTTTCTTCGGGCTGATAGCTTTGAAGATATGTTCTTATGGTGGTGAGAGTGGAGCAGGATTGTCTTGGTGGCGCAATTGGCTAGCGCGATCGGCTGTTAACCAAAAGGTCGGAGGTTCGAGCCCACCCAGTGGTGGTGCGGCGCTTTTTTTTCTATGGGGTGATAGCTTTGAAGATATATTCTAATTGTGGTGAGAGTTGAGCAGGACTTTCTCCGTGGCGCAATTGGCCAGCGCGATCTTTGGCTGATAGCTTTGAAGATATGTTCTGATGGTGGTGAGAGTGGAGCAAGACTGTCTCCGTGGCGCAATGGGCTAGCGCGATCGGCTGTTAACCGAAAGGTTGGAGTTTTGAGCCCTCCCGGAAGTGGTGTTTTGCTTTTTTCTTTGCGCTGATAGCTTTGAAGATATGTTCTGATGGTAGTGAGAGTGGAGCACGACTGTCTCCGTGGTGCAATTGGCTAGCGCGATCGGCTGTTAACCGAAAGGTTGGAGGTTCGAGCCCACCCGGTGGTGGTGCGGTGCTTTTTTTTCTTTGGGCTGATAGCTTTGAAGTTATGTTCTGATGGTGGTGGGAAGGGAGCAAGACTGTCTCCGTGGCGCAATGGGCTAGCGCGATCGGCTGTTGACCGAAAGGTTGGAAATTCGAGCCCTCCCGGGAGTGGTGTGTTGGTTTTTTCTGCGGGCTGATAGCTTTGAAGATATGTTCTTATGGTGGTGAGAGTGGAGCAGGATTGTCTCCGTGGCGCAATTGGCTAGCGCGATCGGCTGTTAACCAAAAGGTCGGAGGTTCGAGCCCACCCAGTGGTGGTGCGGCGCTTTTTTTTCTTTGGGCTGATAGCTTTGAAGATATGTTCTTATGGTGGTGAGAGTGGAGCAGGACTGTCTCCGTGGCGCAATTGGCTAGCGCGATCGGCTGTTAACCGAAAAGTCGGAGGCTCGAGCCTACCCGGTGGTTGTGCGGCGCTATTTTTTCTGTGGGCTGATAGCTTTGAAGATATGTTCTGATGGTGGTGAGAGTGGAGCAGGACTTTCTCCGTGGCGCAATTAGCTAGCGTGATCGGCTGTTAACCGGAAAGTTGGAGGTTCGAGCCCACCCGGTGGTGGTGCGGCGCTTTTTTTCTTTGGGCTGATAGCTTTGAAGATATGTTCTGATGGTGGTGAGAGTGGAGCAGGATTGTCTCCGTGGCGCAATTGGCTAGCGCGATCGGCTGTTAAACAAAAGGTCGGAGGTTCGAGCCCACCCAGTGGTGGTGCGGCGCTTTTTTTTCTTTGGGCTGATAGCTTTGAAGATATGTTCTTATGGTGGTTAGAGTGGAGCAGGACTGTTTACGTGGAGCAATTGGCTAGCGCGATCGGCTGTTAACCGAAAAGTCGGAGGTTCGAGCCTACCCGGTGGTTGTGCGGCGCTTTTTTTTCTTGGGCTGATAGCTTTGAAGATATGTTCTGATGGTGGTGAGAGTGGAGCAGGACTGTCTCCAAGGCGCAATTGGTGAGCGCGATCAGTGTTAACCAAAAGGTCGGAGGTTTGAGCCCACCCGGTTGTGGTATGGCGCTTTTTTTTCTTTGGGCTGATAGCTTTGAAGATATGTTCTGATGGTGGTGAGAGTGAAGCAGGACTGTCTCTGTGGCGCAATTGGCTAGCGCGATCGGCTGTTAACCGAAAGGTTGGAGTTTCGAGCCCACCCGGCGGTGGTGCGGCGCTTTTTTTCTTTGGGCTGATAGCTTTGAAGATATGTTCTGATGGTGGTGAGAGTAGAGCAGGACTGTCTCCGTGGTGCAATTGGCTAGCGCGATCGGCTGTTAACCGAAAGGTTGGAGGTTCGAGCCCACCCGGTGGTGGTGCGGTGCTTTTTCTTCTTTGGGGTGATAGCTTTGAAGTTATGTTCTGATGGTGGTGAGAAGGGAGCAAGATTGTCTCCGTGGCGCAATGGGCTAGCGCGATCGGCTGTGTACCGAAAGGTTGGAGTTTCGAGCCCTCCCGGGAGTGGTGTGTTGCTTTTTTCTTTGCGCTGATAGCTTTGAAGATATGTTCTGATGGTGGTGAGAGTGGAGCAAGACTGTCTCCGTGGCGCAATGGGCTAGCGCGATCGGCTGTTAACCGTAAGGTTGGAGGTTCGAGCCTATCCGGTGGTTGTGCAGCGCTTTTTTTTCTTTGGGCTGATAGCTTTGAAGATATGTTCTTATGGTGGTGAGAGTGGAGCAGGTCTGTCTCCGTGGCGCAATTGGCTAGCGCGATCTGCTGTTAACCGAAAAGTCGGAGGTTCGAGCCTACCCGGTGGTTGTGCGGCGCTTTTTTTTCTGTGGGCTGATAGCTTTGAAGATATGTTCTGATGGTGGTGAGAATGGAGCAGGACTGTCTCCGTGGCGCAATTGGCTAGCGTGATCGGCTGTTAACCGGAAAGTTGGAGGTTCGAGCCCACCCGGTGGTGGTGCGGCGCTTTTTTTTCTTTGGGCTGATAGCTTTGAAGATATGTTCTTATGGTGGTGAGAGTGGAGCAGGATTGTCTCCGTGGCGCAATTGGCTCGCGCGATCGGCTGTTAACCGAAAGGTCGGAGGTTCGAGCCCACCCAGTGGTGGTGCGGCGCTTTTTTTTTATGGGGTGATAGCTTTGAAGATATATTCTAATTGTGGTGAGAGTTGAGCAGGACTTTCTCCGTGGCGCAATTGGCCAGCGCGATCGGCTGTTAACCGAAAAGTTGGAGGTTCGAGCCCTCCCGGAAGTGGTGTTTTGCTTTTTTCTTTGCGCTGATAGCTTTGAAGATATGTTCTGATGGTAGTGAGAGTGGAGCACGACTGTCTCCGTGGTGCAATTGGCTAGCGCGATCGGCTGTTAACCGAAAGGTTGGAGGTTCGAGCCCACCCGGTGGTGGTGCGGTGCTTTTTTTTTCTTTGGGCTGATAGCTTTGAAGTTATGTTCTGATGGTGGTGGGAAGGGAGCAAGACTGTCTCCGTGGCGCAATGGGCTAGCGCGATCGGCTGTTGACCGAAAGGTTGGAAATTCGAGCCCTCCCGGGAGTGGTGTGTTGCTTTTTTCTTCGGGCTGATAGCTTTGAAGATATGTTCTTATGGTGGTGAGAGTGGAGCAGGATTGTCTCCATGGCGCAATTGGCTAGCGCGATCGGCTGTTAACCAAAAGGTCGGAGGTTCGAGCCCACCCAGTGGTGGTGCGGCGCTTTTTTTTCTTTGGGCTGATAGCTTTGAAGATATGTTCTTATGGTGGTGAGAGTGGAGCAGGACTGTCTCCGTGGCGCAATTGGCTAGCGCGATCGGCTGTTAACCGAAAAGTCGGAGGCTCGAGCCTACCCGGTGGTTGTGCGGCGCTATTTTTTCTGTGGGCTGATAGCTTTGAAGATATGTTCTGATGGTGGTGAGAGTGGAGCAGGACTTTCTCCGTGGCGCAATTAGCTAGCGTGATCGGCTGTTAACCGGAAAGTTGGAGGTTCGAGCCCACCCGGTGGTGGTGCGGCGCTTTTTTTCTTTGGGCTGATAGCTTTGAAGATATGTTCTGATGGTGGTGAGAGTGGAGCAGGATTGTCTCCGTGGCGCAATTGGCTAGCGCGATCGGCTGTTAAACAAAAGGTCGGAGGTTCGAGCCCACCCAGTGGTGGTGCGGCGCTTTTTTTTCTTTGGGCTGATAGCTTTGAAGATATGTTCTTATGGTGGTTAGAGTGGAGCAGGACTGTCTCCGTGGAGCAATTGGCTAGCGCGATCGGCTGTTAACCGAAAAGTCGGAGGTTCGAGCCTACCCGGTGGTTGTGCGGCGCTTTTTTTTTCTTGGGCTGATAGCTTTGAAGATATGTTCTGATGGTGGTGAGAGTGGAGCAGGACTGTCTCCAAGGCGCAATTGGTGAGCGCGATCAGTGTTAACCAAAAGGTCGGAGGTTTGAGCCCACCCGGTTGTGGTATGGCGCTTTTTTTTCTTTGGGCTGATAGCTTTGAAGATATGTTCTGATGGTGGTGAGAGTGAAGCAGGACTGTCTCTGTGGCGCAATTGGCTAGCGCGATCGGCTGTTAACCGAAAGGTTGGAGTTTCGAGCCCACCCGGCGGTGGTGCGGCGCTTTTTTTCTTTGGGCTGATAGCTTTGAAGATATGTTCTGATGGTGGTGAGAGTAGAGCAGGACTGTCTCCGTGGTGCAATTGGCTAGCGCGATCGGCTGTTAACCGAAAGGTTGGAGGTTCGAGCCCACCCGGTGGTGGTGCGGTGCTTTTTCTTCTTTGGGGTGATAGCTTTGAAGTTATGTTCTGATGGTGGTGAGAAGGGAGCAAGATTGTCTCCGTGGCGCAATGGGCTAGCGCGATCGGCTGTGTACCGAAAGGTTGGAGTTTCGAGCCCTCCCGGGAGTGGTGTGTTGCTTTTTTCTTTGCGCTGATAGCTTTGAAGATATGTTCTGATGGTGGTGAGAGTGGAGCAAGACTGTCTCCGTGGCGCAATGGGCTAGCGCGATCGGCTGTTAACCGTAAGGTTGGAGGTTCGAGCCTATCCGGTGGTTGTGCAGCGCTTTTTTTTCTTTGGGCTGATAGCTTTGAAGATATGTTCTTATGGTGGTGAGAGTGGAGCAGGTCTGTCTCCGTGGCGCAATTGGCTAGCGCGATCTGCTGTTAACCGAAAAGTCGGAGGTTCGAGCCTACCCGGTGGTTGTCGGCGCTTTTTTTTCTGTGGGCTGATAGCTTTGAAGATATGTTCTGATGGTGGTGAGAATGGAGCAGGACTGTCTCCGTGGCGCAATTGGCTAGCGTGATCGGCTGTTAACCGGAAAGTTGGAGGTTCGAGCCCACCCGGTGGTGGTGCGGCGCTTTTTTTTCTTTGGGCTGATAGCTTTGAAGATATGTTCTTATGGTGGTGAGAGTGGAGCAGGATTGTCTCCGTGGCGCAATTGGCTCGCGCGATCGGCTGTTAACCAAAAGGTCGGAGGTTCGAGTCCACCCAGTGGTGGTGCGGCGCTTTTTTTTATGGGGTGATAGCTTTGAAGATATATTCTAATTGTGGTGAGAGTTGAGCAGGACTTTCTCCGTGGCGCAATTGGCCAGCGCGATCGGCTGTTAACCGAAAAGTTGGAGGTTCGAGCCCTCCCGGGAGTGGTGTTTTGCTTTTTCTTTACGCTGATAGCTTTGAAGATATGTTCTGATGGTGGTGAGAGTGGAGCACGACTGTCTCCGTGGTGCAATTGGCTAGCGCGATCGGCTGTTAACCGAAAGGTTGGAGGTTCGAGCCCACCCGGTGGTGGTGCGGTGCTTTTTTTTTCTTTGGGCTGATAGCTTTGAAGTTATGTTCTGATGGTGGTGGGAAGGGAGCAAGACTGTCTCCGTGGCGCAATTGGCTAGCGCGATCTGCTGTTAACCGAAAGGTTGGAGGTTCGAGCCCACCCGGTGGTGGTGCGGCGCTTTTTTTTTCTTTGGGCTGATAGCTTTGAAGATATGTTCTAATTGTGGGGAGAGTGGAGCAGGACTGTCTCCGTGGCGCAATTGGCTAGCGCGATCTGCTGTTAACCGAAAGGTTGGAGGTTCGAGCCCACCCGGTGGTGGTTCGGCGCTTTTTTTTTTCTTTGGGCTGATAGCTTTGAAGATATGTTCTAATTGTGGGGAGAGTGGAGCAGGACTGTCTCCGTGGCGCAATTGGCCAGCGCGATCGGCTGTTAACCGAAAAGTTGGAGGTTCGAGCCCACCCGGTGGTGGTGCGGTGCTTTTTTTTCTTTGAGCTGATAGCCTTGATGATATGATCTGATGGTGGTGAGAGATGAGCAAGACTGTCTCCGTGGCGCAATGGGCTAGCGCGATCGGCTGTTGACCGAAAGGTTGGAGTTTCGAGCCCTCCCGGGAGTGGTGTGTTGCTTTTTTCTTTGCGATGATAGCTTTGAAGATATGTTCTGATGGTGGTGAGAGTGGAGCAAGACTGTCTCCGTGGCGCAATTGGCTAGCGCGATCTGCTGTTAACCGAAAGGTTGGAGTTTTGAGCCCTCCCGGGAGTGGTGTGTTGCTTTTTTCTTTGCGGTAATAGCTTTGAAGATATGTTCTGATGGTGGTGAAAGTGGAGCAAGACTGTCTTCGTTGTGCAATTGGCTAGCGCGATCGGCTGTTAACCGAAAGGTTGGAGGTTCTAGCCCAACCGGTGGTGATGCGGCGCTTTTTTTTCTTTGGGGTGATAGCTCTGAAGAAATGTTCTGACGGTGGTGAGAGTGGAGCACGACTGTCTCCGTGGGGCAATTGGCTAGCGCGATCGGCTGTTGACCGAAAGGTTGGAAATTCGAGCCCTCCCGGGAGTGGTGTGTTGCTTTTTGCTTCGGGCTGATAGCTTTGAAGATATGTTCTTATGGTGGTGAGAGTGGAGCAGGATTGTCTCCGTGGCGCAATTCGCTAGCGCGATCGGCTGTTAACCAAAAGGTCGGAGGTTCGAGCCCACCCAGTGGTGGTGCGGCGCTTTTTTTTCTTTGGGCTGATAGCTTTGAAGATATGTTCTTATGGTGGTGAGAGTGGAGCAGGACTGTCTCCGTGGCGCAATTGGCTAGCGCGATCGGCTGTTAACCGAAAAGTCGGAGGCTCGAGCCTACCCGGTGGTTGTGCGGCGCTATTTTTTCTGTGGGCTGATAGCTTTGAAGATATGTTCTGATGGTGGTGAGAGTGGAGCAGGACTTTCTCCGTGGCGCAATTAGCTAGCGTGATCGGCTGTTAACCGGAAAGTTGGAGGTTCGAGCCCACCCGGTGGTGGTGCGGCGCTTTTTTTCTTTGGGCTGATAGCTTTGAAGATATGTTCTGATGGTGGTGAGAGTGGAGCAGGATTGTCTCCGTGGCGCAATTGGCTAGCGCGATCGGCTGTTAACCAAAAGGTCGGAGGTTCGAGCCCACCCAGTGGTGGTGCGGCGCTTTTTTTTCTTTGGGCTGATAGCTTTGAAGATATGTTCTTATGGTGGTTAGAGTGGAGCAGGACTGTCTCCGTGGAGCAATTGGCTAGCGCGATCGGCTGTTAACCGAAAAGTCGGAGGTTCGAGCCTACCCGGTGGTTGTGCGGCGCTTTTTTTTTCTTGGGCTGATAGCTTTGAAGATATGTTCTGATGGTGGTGAGAGTGGAGCAGGACTGTCTCCAAGGCGCAATTGGTGAGCGCGATCAGTGTTAACCAAAAGGTCGGAGGTTTGAGCCCACCCGGTTGTGGTATGGCGCTTTTTTTTCTTTGGGCTGATAGCTTTGAAGATATGTTCTGATGGTGGTGAGAGTGAAGCAGGACTGTCTCTGTGGCGCAATTGGCTAGCGCGATCGGCTGTTAACCGAAAGGTTGGAGTTTCGAGCCCACCCGGCGGTGGTGCGGCGCTTTTTTTCTTTGGGCTGATAGCTTTGAAGATATGTTCTGATGGTGGTGAGAGTAGAGCAGGACTGTCTCCGTGGTGCAATTGGCTAGCGCGATCGGCTGTTAACCGAAAGGTTGGAGGTTCGAGCCCACCCGGTGGTGGTGCGGTGCTTTTTCTTCTTTGGGGTGATAGCTTTGAAGTTATGTTCTGATGGTGGTGAGAAGGGAGCAAGATTGTCTCCGTGGCGCAATGGGCTAGCGCGATCGGCTGTGTACCGAAAGGTTGGAGTTTCGAGCCCTCCCGGGAGTGGTGTGTTGCTTTTTTCTTTGCGCTGATAGCTTTGAAGATATGTTCTGATGGTGGTGAGAGTGGAGCAAGACTGTCTCCGTGGCGCAATGGGCTAGCGCGATCGGCTGTTAACCGTAAGGTTGGAGGTTCGAGCCTATCCGGTGGTTGTGCAGCGCTTTTTTTTCTTTGGGCTGATAGCTTTGAAGATATGTTCTTATGGTGGTGAGAGTGGAGCAGGTCTGTCTCCGTGGCGCAATTGGCTAGCGCGATCTGCTGTTAACCGAAAAGTCGGAGGTTCGAGCCTACCCGGTGGTTGTCGGCGCTTTTTTTTCTGTGGGCTGATAGCTTTGAAGATATGTTCTGATGGTGGTGAGAATGGAGCAGGACTGTCTCCGTGGCGCAATTGGCTAGCGTGATCGGCTGTTAACCGGAAAGTTGGAGGTTCGAGCCCACCCGGTGGTGGTGCGGCGCTTTTTTTTCTTTGGGCTGATAGCTTTGAAGATATGTTCTTATGGTGGTGAGAGTGGAGCAGGATTGTCTCCGTGGCGCAATTGGCTCGCGCGATCGGCTGTTAACCAAAAGGTCGGAGGTTCGAGTCCACCCAGTGGTGGTGCGGCGCTTTTTTTTATGGGGTGATAGCTTTGAAGATATATTCTAATTGTGGTGAGAGTTGAGCAGGACTTTCTCCGTGGCGCAATTGGCCAGCGCGATCGGCTGTTAACCGAAAAGTTGGAGGTTCGAGCCCTCCCGGGAGTGGTGTTTTGCTTTTTCTTTACGCTGATAGCTTTGAAGATATGTTCTGATGGTGGTGAGAGTGGAGCACGACTGTCTCCGTGGTGCAATTGGCTAGCGCGATCGGCTGTTAACCGAAAGGTTGGAGGTTCGAGCCCACCCGGTGGTGGTGCGGTGCTTTTTTTTTCTTTGGGCTGATAGCTTTGAAGTTATGTTCTGATGGTGGTGGGAAGGGAGCAAGACTGTCTCCGTGGCGCAATTGGCTAGCGCGATCTGCTGTTAACCGAAAGGTTGGAGGTTCGAGCCCACCCGGTGGTGGTGCGGCGCTTTTTTTTTCTTTGGGCTGATAGCTTTGAAGATATGTTCTAATTGTGGGGAGAGTGGAGCAGGACTGTCTCCGTGGCGCAATTGGCTAGCGCGATCTGCTGTTAACCGAAAGGTTGGAGGTTCGAGCCCACCCGGTGGTGGTTCGGCGCTTTTTTTTTTCTTTGGGCTGATAGCTTTGAAGATATGTTCTAATTGTGGGGAGAGTGGAGCAGGACTGTCTCCGTGGCGCAATTGGCCAGCGCGATCGGCTGTTAACCGAAAAGTTGGAGGTTCGAGCCCACCCGGTGGTGGTGCGGTGCTTTTTTTTCTTTGAGCTGATAGCCTTGATGATATGATCTGATGGTGGTGAGAGATGAGCAAGACTGTCTCCGTGGCGCAATGGGCTAGCGCGATCGGCTGTTGACCGAAAGGTTGGAGTTTCGAGCCCTCCCGGGAGTGGTGTGTTGCTTTTTTCTTTGCGATGATAGCTTTGAAGATATGTTCTGATGGTGGTGAGAGTGGAGCAAGACTGTCTCCGTGGCGCAATGGGCTCGCGCGATCGGCTGTTAACCGAAAGGTTGGAGTTTTGAGCCCTCCCGGGAGTGGTGTGTTGCTTTTTTCTTTGCGGTAATAGCTTTGAAGATATGTTCTGATGGTGGTGAAAGTGGAGCAAGACTGTCTTCGTTGCGCAATTGGCTAGCGCGATCGGCTGTTAACCGAAAGGTTGGAGGTTCTAGCCCAACCGGTGGTGATGCGGCGCTTTTTTTTTCTTTGGGGTGATAGCTCTGAAGAAATGTTCTGACGGTGGTGAGAGTGGAGCACGACTGTCTCCGTGGGGCAATTGGCTAGCGCGATCGGCTGTTGACCGAAAGGTTGGAGTTTCGAGCCCTCCCGGGAGTGGTGTGTTGCTTTTTTCTTCGGGCTGATAGCTTTGAAGATATGTTCTTATGGTGGTGAGAGTGGAGCAGGATTGTCTTGGTGGCGCAATTGGCTAGCGCGATCGGCTGTTAACCAAAAGGTCGGAGGTTCGAGCCCACCCAGTGGTGGTGCGGCGCTTTTTTTTTCTATGGGGTGATAGCTTTGAAGATATATTCTAATTGTGGTGAGAGTTGAGCAGGACTTTCTCCGTGGCGCAATTGGCCAGCGCGATCTTTGGCTGATAGCTTTGAAGATATGTTCTGATGGTGGTGAGAGTGGAGCAAGACTGTCTCCGTGGCGCAGTGGGTTCGCGCGATCGGCTGTTAACCGAAAGGTTGGAGTTGTGAGCCCTCCCGGGAGTGGTGTGTTGCTTTTTTCTTTGCGGTAATAGCTTTGAAGATATGTTCTGATGGTGGTGAAAGTGGAGCAAGACTGTCTTCGTTGCGCAATTGGCTAGCGCGATCGGCTGTTAACCGAAAGGTTGGAGGTTCTAGCCCAACCGGTGGTGATGCGGCGCTTTTTTTTCTTTGGGGTGATAGCTCTGAAGAAATGTTCTGACGGTGGTGAGAGTGGAGCACGACTGTCTCCGTGGGGCAATTGGCTAGCGCGATCGGCTGTTGACCGAAAGGTTGGAAATTCGAGCCCTCCCGGGAGTGGTGTGTTGCTTTTTGCTTCGGGCTGATAGCTTTGAAGATATGTTCTTATGGTGGTGAGAGTGGAGCAGGATTGTCTCCGTGGCGCAATTCGCTAGCGCGATCGGCTGTTAACCAAAAGGTCGGAGGTTCGAGCCCACCCAGTGGTGGTGCGGCGCTTTTTTTTCTTTGGGCTGATAGCTTTGAAGATATGTTCTTATGGTGGTGAGAGTGGAGCAGGACTGTCTCCGTGGCGCAATTGGCTAGCGCGATCGGCTGTTAACCGAAAAGTCGGAGGCTCGAGCCTACCCGGTGGTTGTGCGGCGCTATTTTTTCTCTGGGCTGATAGCTTTGAAGATATGTTCTGATGGTGGTGAGAGTGGAGCAGGACTTTCTCCGTGGCGCAATTAGCTAGCGTGATCGGCTGTTAACCGGAAAGTTGGAGGTTCGAGCCCACCCGGTGGTGGTGCGGCGCTTTTTTTCTTTGGGCTGATAGCTTTGAAGATATGTTCTGATGGTGGTGAGAGTGGAGCAGGATTGTCTCCGTGGCGCAATTGGCTAGCGCGATCGGCTGTTAACCAAAAGGTCGGAGGTTCGAGCCCACCCAGTGGTGGTGCGGCGCTTTTTTTTCTTTGGGCTGATAGCTTTGAAGATATGTTCTTATGGTGGTTAGAGTGGAGCAGGACTGTCTCCGTGGAGCAATTGGCTAGCGCGATCGGCTGTTAACCGAAAAGTCGGAGGTTCGAGCCTACCCGGTGGTTGTGCGGCGCTTTTTTTTCTTGGGCTGATAGCTTTGAAGATATGTTCTGATGGTGGTGAGAGTGGAGCAGGACTGTCTCCAAGGCGCAATTGGTGAGCGCGATCAGTGTTAACCAAAAGGTCGGAGGTTTGAGCCCACCCGGTTGTGGTATGGCGCTTTTTTTTTCTTTGGGCTGATAGCTTTGAAGATATGTTCTGATGGTGGTGAGAGTGAAGCAGGACTGTCTCTGTGGCGCAATTGGCTAGCGCGATCGGCTGTTAACCGAAAGGTTGGAGTTTCGAGCCCACCCGGCGGTGGTGCGGCGCTTTTTTTCTTTGGGCTGATAGCTTTGAAGATATGTTCTGATGGTGGTGAGAGTAGAGCAGGACTGTCTCCGTGGTGCAATTGGCTAGCGCGATCGGCTGTTAACCGAAAGGTTGGAGGTTCGAGCCCACCCGGTGGTGGTGCGGTGCTTTTTCTTCTTTGGGATGATAGCTTTGAAGTTATGTTCTGATGGTGGTGAGAAGGGAGCAAGATTGTCTCCGTGGCGCAATGGGCTAGCGCGATCGGCTGTGTACCGAAAGGTTGGAGTTTCGAGCCCTCCCGGGAGTGGTGTGTTGCTTTTTTCTTTGCGCTGATAGCTTTGAAGATATGTTCTGATGGTGGTGAGAGTGGAGCAAGACTGTCTCCGTGGCGCAATGGGCTAGCGCGATCGGCTGTTAACCGTAAGGTTGGAGGTTCGAGCCTATACGGTGGTTGTGCAGCGCTTTTTTTTTCTTTGGGCTGATAGCTTTGAAGATATGTTCTTATGGTGGTGAGAGTGGAGCAGGTCTGTCTCCGTGGCGCAATTGGCTAGCGCGATCTGCTGTTAACCGAAAAGTCGGAGGTTCGAGCCTACCCGGTGGTTGTGCGGCGCTTTTTTTTCTGTGGGCTGATAGCTTTGAAGATATGTTCTGATGGTGGTGAGAATGGAGCAGGACTGTCTCCGTGGTGCAATTGGCTAGCGTGATCGGCTGTTAACCGGAAAGTTGGAGGTTCGAGCCCACCCGGTGGTGGTGCGGCGCTTTTTTTTCTTTGGGCTGATAGCTTTGAAGATATGTTCTTATGGTGGTGAGAGTGGAGCAGGATTGTCTCCGTGGCGCAATTGGCTAGCGCGATCGGCTGTTAACCAAAAGGTCGGAGGTTCGAGCCCACCCAGTGGTGGTGCGGCGCTTTTTTTATGGGGTGATAGCTTTGAAGATATATTCTAATTGTGGTGAGAGTTGAGCAGGACTTTCTCCGTGGCGCAATTGGCCAGCGCGATCGGCTGTTAACCGAAAAGTTGGAGGTTCGAGCCCTCCCGGGAGTGGTGTTTTGCTTTTTTCTTTACGCTGATAGCTTTGAAGTTATCTTCTGATGGTGGTGAGAGTGGAGCACGACTGTCTCCGTGGTGCAATTGGCTAGCGCGATCGGCTGTTATCCGAAAGGTTGGAGGTTCGAGCCCACCCGGTGGTGGTGCGGTGCTTTTTTTTTCTTTGGGCTGATAGCTTTGAAGTTATGTTCTGATGGTGGTGGGAAGGGAGCAAGACTGTCTCCGTGGCGCAATTGGCTAGCGCGATCTGCTGTTAACCGAAAGGTTGGAGGTTCGAGCCCACCCGGTGGTGGTGCGGCGCTTTTTTTTTCTTTGGGCTGATAGCTTTGAAGATATGTTCTAATTGTGGGGAGAGTGGAGCAGGACTGTCTCCGTGGCGCAATTGGCCAGCGCGATCGGCTGTTAACCGAAAAGTTGGAGGTTCGAGCCCACTAGGTGGTGGTGCGGTGCTTTTGTTTCTTTGAGCTGATAGCCTTGATGATATGATCTGATAGTGGTGAGAGATGAGCAAGACTGTCTCCGTGGCGCAATGGGCTAGCGCGATCGGCTGTTGACCGAAAGGTTGGAGTTTCGAGCCCTCCCGGGAGTGGTGTGTTGCTTTTTTCTTTGCGATGATAGCTTTGAAGATATGTTCTGATGGTGGTGAGAGTGGAGCAAGACTGTCTCCGTGGCGCAATGGGCTCGCGCGATCGGCTGTTAACCGAAAGGTTGGAGTTTTGAGCCCTCCCGGGAGTGGTGTGTTGCTTTTTTCTTTGCGGTAATAGCTTTGAAGATATGTTCTGATGGTGGTGAGAGTGGAGCAGGACTGTCTTCGTTGCGCAATTGGCTAGCGCGATCGGCTGTTAACCGAAAGGTTGGAGGTTCTAGCCCGACCGGTGGTGATGCGGCGCTTTTTTTTGTTTGGGGCGATAGCTCTGAAGAAATGTTCTGACGCTGGTGAGAGTGGAGCACGACTGTCTCCGTGGGGCAATTGGCTAGCGCGATCGGCTGTTGACCGAAAGGTTGGAGTTTCGAGCCCTCCCGGGAGTGGTGTGTTGCTTTTTTCTTCGGGCTGATAGCTTTGAAGATATGTTCTTATGGTGGTGAGAGTGGAGCAGGATTGTCTTCGTGGCGCAATTGGCTAGCGCGATCGGCTGTTAACCAAAAGGTCGGAGGTTCGAGCCCAACCAGTGGTGGTGCGGCGCTTTTTTTTTCTATGGGGTGATAGCTTTGAAGATGTATTCTAATTGTGGTGAGAGTTGAGCAGGACTTTCTTCGTGGCGCAATTGGCCAGCGCGATCTTTGGCTGATAGCTTTGAAGATATGTTCTGATGGTGGTGAGAGTGGAGCAAGACTGTCTCCGTGGCGCAATGGGCTAGCGCGATCGGCTGTTAACCGAAAGGTTGGAGTTTTGAGCCCTCCCGGAAGTGGTGTTTTGCTTTTTTCTTTGCGCTGATAGCTTTGAAGATATGTTCTGATGGTGGTGAGAGTGGAGCACGACTGTCTCCGTGGTGCAATTGGCTAGCGCGATCGGCTGTTAACCGAAAGGTTGGAGGTTCGAGCCCACCCGGTGGTGGTGCGGTGCTTTTTTTTTCTTTGGGCTGATAGCTTTGAAGTTATGTTCTGATGGTGGTGGGAAGGGAGCAAGACTGTCTCCGTGGCGCAATGGGCTAGCGCGATCGACTGTTGACCGAAAGGTTGGAAATTCGAGCCCTCCCGGGAGTGGGATTTGCTTTTTTCTTCGGGCTGATAGCTTTGAAGATATGTTCTTATGGTGGTGAGAGTGGAGCAGGATTGTCTCCGTGGCGCAATTGGCTAGCGCAATCGGCTGTTAACCAAAAGGTCGGAGGTTCGAGCCCACCCGGGAGTGGTGTGTTGCTTTTTTCTTTGCGATGATAGCTTTGAAGATATGTTCTGATGGTGGTGAGAGTGGAGCAAGACTGTCTCCGTGGCGCAATGGGCTCGCGCGATCGGCTGTTAACCGAAAGGTTGGAGTTTTGAGCCCTCCCGGGAGTGGTGTGTTGCTTTTTTCTTTGCGGTAATAGCTTTGAAGATATGTGCTGATGGTGGTGAAAGTGGAGCAAGACTGTCTTCGTTGCGCAATTGGCTAGCGCGATCGGCTGTTAACCGGAAGGTTTCAAAGTTTATTTGCAGGAAAATACAAAAACTTCCCTGCGGGAGGCAAAGACTAAAGGCTAAATAGCCTGACGAGGTCTTGACCTCCTGATACAGTCTGCATCAGTGCCATATTACACATATTCACACAGCAGTAACATACATATACAAATAAGTGACATTATACATATCTTATTTAGTTACATAGTATACATTCAGAATATGTTTTACATAAACAGGAAACAATTTTGGTATCGAACGATTCTGTTTAAGTATCATTGTTCACAGTAAGAAAAAAAAAATCAACTCAGTATACAAGTATTCCCAAATATAAAAGCCTATGGATCTACTATGTCTTTAGTCAAAAGAAGAAAGGATTTATGATGACATTTAAATTGTTTAGTTTTCAGAGTAAAGTCTATATTCGATTCGTGAAGGTTTAGCAATTGTATGATCTTATAATCAATAGCCTGCTTGCCATAGTTCGTGCGTGTTTTCTTAGTTTTGCGGGTAGAATTTCTGAAGCCATATGTGTTGATACAGTACGTGGAAAGGAATCCTGTAGTTTATGTTTGTGGATGTGTTGCATCAGTTTAAGATTATATACTTTCCTAGCAGATAGAATTCCATGTTTAAGAAAAAGCGGCTGAGTGTCTAAGTCCTTGGGGTGACCTTTATATTTTTCTATTACACGGAGCGCGCGCTTTTGCAAGATTAATATTCGATCGTAATTGGTCTTAGTTGTTGTTCCCCATACAAGCATTCCGTATAGAAGCTTGGAGTAAAACATGCTATAATATAACGATTTACATAACCTTGAAGGGAGGAGGAAAGCAATTTTACTCAAGCACCCTACAGAACGAGCTAGATCTACCAAGAGACTATTTACGTGCGGTGTCCATGTTAAGTGCTCATGAAACCAGACTCCAAGGAATTTTTGTGTGCTGACTTGTTCGAGTCGCTGATTGTCAAACAAGATTACTATATTATCACTGATGTGCTTGTTAATGGGCCTGAACATAATAAATTTTGTTTTTTGTGTGTTTAATTTTAGTTTGTTTTTTGTTAGCCAGCCTGAAAGTTTCGAGAGATATACATTTGTCGAAGCTTCTACTTCCTGAATGGTGGAGCCTGTGAAGAATATACTTGTGTCGTCAGCAAACATTTTAATTTTGGGTGTATACTGAACCTCTGTAATATCATTTATATATAAAAGGAAAAGCACGGGGCCTAAAATGGACCCCTGCGGAACTCCTTTGGAGGTTCTAGTCCAACCGGTGGTGATGCGGCGCTTTTTTTTTCTTTGGGGTGATAGCTCTGAAGAAATGTTCTGACGGTGGTGAGAGTGGAGCACGACTGTCTCCGTGGGGCAATTGGCTAGCGCGATCGGCTGTTGACCGAAAGGTTGGAGTTTCGAGCCCTCCCGGGAGTGGTGTGTTGCTTTTTTCTTCGGGCTGATAGCTTTGAAGATATGTTCTTATGGTGGTGAGAGTGGAGCAGGATTGTCTTGGTGGCGCAATTGGCTAGCGCGATCGGCTGTTAACCAAAAGGTCGGAGGTTCGAGCCCACCCAGTGGTGGTGCGGCGCTTTTTTTCTATGGTGTGATAGCTTTGAAGATATATTCTAATTGTGGTGAGAGTTGAGCAGGACTTTCTCCGTGGCGCAGTTGGCCAGCGCGATCTTTGGCGGATAGCTTTGAAGATATGTTCTGATGGTGGTGAGAGTGGAGCAAGACTGTCTCCGTGGCGCAATGGGCTAGCGCGATCGGCTGTTAACCGAAAGGTCGGAGTTTTGAGCCCTCCCGGAAGTGGTGTTTTGCTTTTTTCTTTGCGCTGATAGCTTTGAAGATATGTTCTGATGGTGGTGAGAGTAGAGCAGGACTGTCTCCGTGGTGCAATTGGCTAGCGCGATCGGCTGTTAACCGAAAGGTTGGAGGTTCGAGCCCACCCGGTTGTGGTGCGGTGCTTTTTCTTCTTTGGGATGATAGCTTTGAAGTTATGTTCTGATGGTGGTGAGAAGGGAGCAAGATTGTCTCCGTGGCGCAATGGGCTAGCGCGATCGGCTGTGTACCGAAACGTTGGAGTTTCGAGCCCTCCCGGGAGTGGTGTGTTGCTTTTTTCTTTGCGCTGATAGCTTTGAAGATATGTTCTGATGGTGGTGAGAGTGGAGCAAGACTGTCTCCGTGGCGCAATGGGCTAGCGCGATCGGCTGTTAACCGTAAGGTTGGAGGTTCGAGCCTATCCGGTGGTTGTGCAGCGCTTTTTTTTTCTTTGGGCTGATAGCTTTGAAGATATGTTCTTATGGTGGTGAGAGTGGAGCAGGTCTGTCTCCGTGGCGCAATTGGCTAGCGCGATCTGCTGTTAACCGAAAAGTCGGAGGTTCGAGCCTACCCGGTGGTTGTGCGGCGCTTTTTTTTCTGTGGGCTGATAGCTTTGAAGATATGTTCTGATGGTGGTGAGAATGGAGCAGGACTGTCTCCGTGGCGCAATTGGCTAGCGTGATCGGCTGTTAACCGGAAAGTTGGAGGTTCGAGCCCACCCGGTGGTGGTGCGGCGCTTTTTTTTCTTTGGGCTGATAGCTTTGAAGATATGTTCTTATGGTGGTGAGAGTGGAGCAGGATTGTCTCCGTGGCGCAATTGGCTCGCGCGATCGGCTGTTAACCGAAAGGTCGGAGGTTCGAGCCCACCCAGTGGTGGTGCGGCGCTTTTTTTTTATGGGGTGATAGCTTTGAAGATATATTCTAATTGTGGTGAGAGTTGAGCAGGACTTTCTCCGTGGCGCAATTGGCCAGCGCGATCGGCTGTTAACCGAAAAGTTGGAGGTTCGAGCCCTCCCGGAAGTGGTGTTTTGCTTTTTTCTTTGCGCTGATAGCTTTGAAGATATGTTCTGATGGTAGTGAGAGTGGAGCACGACTGTCTCCGTGGTGCAATTGGCTAGCGCGATCGGCTGTTAACCGAAAGGTTGGAGGTTCGAGCCCACCCGGTGGTGGTGCGGTGCTTTTTTTTTCTTTGGGCTGATAGCTTTGAAGTTATGTTCTGATGGTGGTGGGAAGGGAGCAAGACTGTCTCCGTGGCGCAATGGGCTAGCGCGATCGGCTGTTGACCGAAAGGTTGGAAATTCGAGCCCTCCCGGGAGTGGTGTGTTGCTTTTTTCTTCGGGCTGATAGCTTTGAAGATATGTTCTTATGGTGGTGAGAGTGGAGCAGGATTGTCTCCATGGCGCAATTGGCTAGCGCGATCGGCTGTTAACCAAAAGGTCGGAGGTTCGAGCCCACCCAGTGGTGGTGCGGCGCTTTTTTTTCTTTGGGCTGATAGCTTTGAAGATATGTTCTTATGGTGGTGAGAGTGGAGCAGGACTGTCTCCGTGGCGCAATTGGCTAGCGCGATCGGCTGTTAACCGAAAAGTCGGAGGCTCGAGCCTACCCGGTGGTTGTGCGGCGCTATTTTTTCTGTGGGCTGATAGCTTTGAAGATATGTTCTGATGGTGGTGAGAGTGGAGCAGGACTTTCTCCGTGGCGCAATTAGCTAGCGTGATCGGCTGTTAACCGGAAAGTTGGAGGTTCGAGCCCACCCGGTGGTGGTGCGGCGCTTTTTTTCTTTGGGCTGATAGCTTTGAAGATATGTTCTGATGGTGGTGAGAGTGGAGCAGGATTGTCTCCGTGGCGCAATTGGCTAGCGCGATCGGCTGTTAAACAAAAGGTCGGAGGTTCGAGCCCACCCAGTGGTGGTGCGGCGCTTTTTTTTCTTTGGGCTGATAGCTTTGAAGATATGTTCTTATGGTGGTTAGAGTGGAGCAGGACTGTCTCCGTGGAGCAATTGGCTAGCGCGATCGGCTGTTAACCGAAAAGTCGGAGGTTCGAGCCTACCCGGTGGTTGTGCGGCGCTTTTTTTTTCTTGGGCTGATAGCTTTGAAGATATGTTCTGATGGTGGTGAGAGTGGAGCAGGACTGTCTCCAAGGCGCAATTGGTGAGCGCGATCAGTGTTAACCAAAAGGTCGGAGGTTTGAGCCCACCCGGTTGTGGTATGGCGCTTTTTTTTCTTTGGGCTGATAGCTTTGAAGATATGTTCTGATGGTGGTGAGAGTGAAGCAGGACTGTCTCTGTGGCGCAATTGGCTAGCGCGATCGGCTGTTAACCGAAAGGTTGGAGTTTCGAGCCCACCCGGCGGTGGTGCGGCGCTTTTTTTCTTTGGGCTGATAGCTTTGAAGATATGTTCTGATGGTGGTGAGAGTAGAGCAGGACTGTCTCCGTGGTGCAATTGGCTAGCGCGATCGGCTGTTAACCGAAAGGTTGGAGGTTCGAGCCCACCCGGTGGTGGTGCGGTGCTTTTTCTTCTTTGGGGTGATAGCTTTGAAGTTATGTTCTGATGGTGGTGAGAAGGGAGCAAGATTGTCTCCGTGGCGCAATGGGCTAGCGCGATCGGCTGTGTACCGAAAGGTTGGAGTTTCGAGCCCTCCCGGGAGTGGTGTGTTGCTTTTTTCTTTGCGCTGATAGCTTTGAAGATATGTTCTGATGGTGGTGAGAGTGGAGCAAGACTGTCTCCGTGGCGCAATGGGCTAGCGCGATCGGCTGTTAACCGTAAGGTTGGAGGTTCGAGCCTATCCGGTGGTTGTGCAGCGCTTTTTTTTCTTTGGGCTGATAGCTTTGAAGATATGTTCTTATGGTGGTGAGAGTGGAGCAGGTCTGTCTCCGTGGCGCAATTGGCTAGCGCGATCTGCTGTTAACCGAAAAGTCGGAGGTTCGAGCCTACCCGGTGGTTGTCGGCGCTTTTTTTTCTGTGGGCTGATAGCTTTGAAGATATGTTCTGATGGTGGTGAGAATGGAGCAGGACTGTCTCCGTGGCGCAATTGGCTAGCGTGATCGGCTGTTAACCGGAAAGTTGGAGGTTCGAGCCCACCCGGTGGTGGTGCGGCGCTTTTTTTTCTTTGGGCTGATAGCTTTGAAGATATGTTCTTATGGTGGTGAGAGTGGAGCAGGATTGTCTCCGTGGCGCAATTGGCTCGCGCGATCGGCTGTTAACCAAAAGGTCGGAGGTTCGAGTCCACCCAGTGGTGGTGCGGCGCTTTTTTTTATGGGGTGATAGCTTTGAAGATATATTCTAATTGTGGTGAGAGTTGAGCAGGACTTTCTCCGTGGCGCAATTGGCCAGCGCGATCGGCTGTTAACCGAAAAGTTGGAGGTTCGAGCCCTCCCGGGAGTGGTGTTTTGCTTTTTCTTTACGCTGATAGCTTTGAAGATATGTTCTGATGGTGGTGAGAGTGGAGCACGACTGTCTCCGTGGTGCAATTGGCTAGCGCGATCGGCTGTTAACCGAAAGGTTGGAGGTTCGAGCCCACCCGGTGGTGGTGCGGTGCTTTTTTTTTCTTTGGGCTGATAGCTTTGAAGTTATGTTCTGATGGTGGTGGGAAGGGAGCAAGACTGTCTCCGTGGCGCAATTGGCTAGCGCGATCTGCTGTTAACCGAAAGGTTGGAGGTTCGAGCCCACCCGGTGGTGGTGCGGCGCTTTTTTTTTCTTTGGGCTGATAGCTTTGAAGATATGTTCTAATTGTGGGGAGAGTGGAGCAGGACTGTCTCCGTGGCGCAATTGGCTAGCGCGATCTGCTGTTAACCGAAAGGTTGGAGGTTCGAGCCCACCCGGTGGTGGTTCGGCGCTTTTTTTTTTCTTTGGGCTGATAGCTTTGAAGATATGTTCTAATTGTGGGGAGAGTGGAGCAGGACTGTCTCCGTGGCGCAATTGGCCAGCGCGATCGGCTGTTAACCGAAAAGTTGGAGGTTCGAGCCCACCCGGTGGTGGTGCGGTGCTTTTTTTTCTTTGAGCTGATAGCCTTGATGATATGATCTGATGGTGGTGAGAGATGAGCAAGACTGTCTCCGTGGCGCAATGGGCTAGCGCGATCGGCTGTTGACCGAAAGGTTGGAGTTTCGAGCCCTCCCGGGAGTGGTGTGTTGCTTTTTTCTTTGCGATGATAGCTTTGAAGATATGTTCTGATGGTGGTGAGAGTGGAGCAAGACTGTCTCCGTGGCGCAATGGGCTCGCGCGATCGGCTGTTAACCGAAAGGTTGGAGTTTTGAGCCCTCCCGGGAGTGGTGTGTTGCTTTTTTCTTTGCGGTAATAGCTTTGAAGATATGTTCTGATGGTGGTGAAAGTGGAGCAAGACTGTCTTCGTTGTGCAATTGGCTAGCGCGATCGGCTGTTAACCGAAAGGTTGGAGGTTCTAGCCCAACCGGTGGTGATGCGGCGCTTTTTTTTCTTTGGGGTGATAGCTCTGAAGAAATGTTCTGACGGTGGTGAGAGTGGAGCACGACTGTCTCCGTGGGGCAATTGGCTAGCGCGATCGGCTGTTGACCGAAAGGTTGGAAATTCGAGCCCTCCCGGGAGTGGTGTGTTGCTTTTTGCTTCGGGCTGATAGCTTTGAAGATATGTTCTTATGGTGGTGAGAGTGGAGCAGGATTGTCTCCGTGGCGCAATTCGCTAGCGCGATCGGCTGTTAACCAAAAGGTCGGAGGTTCGAGCCCACCCAGTGGTGGTGCGGCGCTTTTTTTTCTTTGGGCTGATAGCTTTGAAGATATGTTCTTATGGTGGTGAGAGTGGAGCAGGACTGTCTCCGTGGCGCAATTGGCTAGCGCGATCGGCTGTTAACCGAAAAGTCGGAGGCTCGAGCCTACCCGGTGGTTGTGCGGCGCTATTTTTTCTGTGGGCTGATAGCTTTGAAGATATGTTCTGATGGTGGTGAGAGTGGAGCAGGACTTTCTCCGTGGCGCAATTAGCTAGCGTGATCGGCTGTTAACCGGAAAGTTGGAGGTTCGAGCCCACCCGGTGGTGGTGCGGCGCTTTTTTTCTTTGGGCTGATAGCTTTGAAGATATGTTCTGATGGTGGTGAGAGTGGAGCAGGATTGTCTCCGTGGCGCAATTGGCTAGCGCGATCGGCTGTTAACCAAAAGGTCGGAGGTTCGAGCCCACCCAGTGGTGGTGCGGCGCTTTTTTTTCTTTGGGCTGATAGCTTTGAAGATATGTTCTTATGGTGGTTAGAGTGGAGCAGGACTGTCTCCGTGGAGCAATTGGCTAGCGCGATCGGCTGTTAACCGAAAAGTCGGAGGTTCGAGCCTACCCGGTGGTTGTGCGGCGCTTTTTTTTTCTTGGGCTGATAGCTTTGAAGATATGTTCTGATGGTGGTGAGAGTGGAGCAGGACTGTCTCCAAGGCGCAATTGGTGAGCGCGATCAGTGTTAACCAAAAGGTCGGAGGTTTGAGCCCACCCGGTTGTGGTATGGCGCTTTTTTTTCTTTGGGCTGATAGCTTTGAAGATATGTTCTGATGGTGGTGAGAGTGAAGCAGGACTGTCTCTGTGGCGCAATTGGCTAGCGCGATCGGCTGTTAACCGAAAGGTTGGAGTTTCGAGCCCACCCGGCGGTGGTGCGGCGCTTTTTTTCTTTGGGCTGATAGCTTTGAAGATATGTTCTGATGGTGGTGAGAGTAGAGCAGGACTGTCTCCGTGGTGCAATTGGCTAGCGCGATCGGCTGTTAACCGAAAGGTTGGAGGTTCGAGCCCACCCGGTGGTGGTGCGGTGCTTTTTCTTCTTTGGGGTGATAGCTTTGAAGTTATGTTCTGATGGTGGTGAGAAGGGAGCAAGATTGTCTCCGTGGCGCAATGGGCTAGCGCGATCGGCTGTGTACCGAAAGGTTGGAGTTTCGAGCCCTCCCGGGAGTGGTGTGTTGCTTTTTTCTTTGCGCTGATAGCTTTGAAGATATGTTCTGATGGTGGTGAGAGTGGAGCAAGACTGTCTCCGTGGCGCAATGGGCTAGCGCGATCGGCTGTTAACCGTAAGGTTGGAGGTTCGAGCCTATCCGGTGGTTGTGCAGCGCTTTTTTTTCTTTGGGCTGATAGCTTTGAAGATATGTTCTTATGGTGGTGAGAGTGGAGCAGGTCTGTCTCCGTGGCGCAATTGGCTGGCGCGATCTGCTGTTAACCGAAAAGTCGGAGGTTCGAGCCTACCCGGTGGTTGTCGGCGCTTTTTTTTCTGTGGGCTGATAGCTTTGAAGATATGTTCTGATGGTGGTGAGAATGGAGCAGGACTGTCTCCGTGGCGCAATTGGCTAGCGTGATCGGCTGTTAACCGGAAAGTTGGAGGTTCGAGCCCACCCGGTGGTGGTGCGGCGCTTTTTTTTCTTTGGGCTGATAGCTTTGAAGATATGTTCTTATGGTGGTGAGAGTGGAGCAGGATTGTCTCCGTGGCGCAATTGGCTCGCGCGATCGGCTGTTAACCAAAAGGTCGGAGGTTCGAGTCCACCCAGTGGTGGTGCGGCGCTTTTTTTTATGGGGTGATAGCTTTGAAGATATATTCTAATTGTGGTGAGAGTTGAGCAGGACTTTCTCCGTGGCGCAATTGGCCAGCGCGATCGGCTGTTAACCGAAAAGTTGGAGGTTCGAGCCCTCCCGGGAGTGGTGTTTTGCTTTTTCTTTACGCTGATAGCTTTGAAGATATGTTCTGATGGTGGTGAGAGTGGAGCACGACTGTCTCCGTGGTGCAATTGGCTAGCGCGATCGGCTGTTAACCGAAAGGTTGGAGGTTCGAGCCCACCCGGTGGTGGTGCGGTGCTTTTTTTTTCTTTGGGCTGATAGCTTTGAAGTTATGTTCTGATGGTGGTGGGAAGGGAGCAAGACTGTCTCCGTGGCGCAATTGGCTAGCGCGATCTGCTGTTAACCGAAAGGTTGGAGGTTCGAGCCCACCCGGTGGTGGTGCGGCGCTTTTTTTTTCTTTGGGCTGATAGCTTTGAAGATATGTTCTAATTGTGGGGAGAGTGGAGCAGGACTGTCTCCGTGGCGCAATTGGCTAGCGCGATCTGCTGTTAACCGAAAGGTTGGAGGTTCGAGCCCACCCGGTGGTGGTTCGGCGCTTTTTTTTTTCTTTGGGCTGATAGCTTTGAAGATATGTTCTAATTGTGGGGAGAGTGGAGCAGGACTGTCTCCGTGGCGCAATTGGCCAGCGCGATCGGCTGTTAACCGAAAAGTTGGAGGTTCGAGCCCACCCGGTGGTGGTGCGGTGCTTTTTTTTCTTTGAGCTGATAGCCTTGATGATATGATCTGATGGTGGTGAGAGATGAGCAAGACTGTCTCCGTGGCGCAATGGGCTAGCGCGATCGGCTGTTGACCGAAAGGTTGGAGTTTCGAGCCCTCCCGGGAGTGGTGTGTTGCTTTTTTCTTTGCGATGATAGCTTTGAAGATATGTTCTGATGGTGGTGAGAGTGGAGCAAGACTGTCTCCGTGGCGCAATGGGCTCGCGCGATCGGCTGTTAACCGAAAGGTTGGAGTTTTGAGCCCTCCCGGGAGTGGTGTGTTGCTTTTTTCTTTGCGGTAATAGCTTTGAAGATATGTTCTGATGGTGGTGAAAGTGGAGCAAGACTGTCTTCGTTGCGCACTTGGCTAGCGCGATCGGCTGTTAACCGAAAGGTTGGAGGTTCTAGCCCAACCGGTGGTGATGCGGCGCTTTTTTTTTCTTTGGGGTGATAGCTCTGAAGAAATGTTCTGACGGTGGTGAGAGTGGAGCACGACTGTCTCCGTGGGGCAATTGGCTAGCGCGATCGGCTGTTGACCGAAAGGTTGGAGTTTCGAGCCCTCCCGGGAGTGGTGTGTTGCTTTTTTCTTCGGGCTGATAGCTTTGAAGATATGTTCTTATGGTGGTGAGAGTGGAGCAGGATTGTCTTGGTGGCGCAATTGGCTAGCGCGATCGGCTGTTAACCAAAAGGTCGGAGGTTCGAGCCCACCCAGTGGTGGTGCGGCGCTTTTTTTTTCTATGGGGTGATAGCTTTGAAGATATATTCTAATTGTGGTGAGAGTTGAGCAGGACTTTCTCCGTGGCGCAATTGGCCAGCGCGATCTTTGGCTGATAGCTTTGAAGATATGTTCTGATGGTGGTGAGAGTGGAGCAAGACTGTCTCCGTGGCGCAGTGGGTTCGCGCGATCGGCTGTTAACCGAAAGGTTGGAGTTGTGAGCCCTCCCGGGAGTGGTGTGTTGCTTTTTTCTTTGCGGTAATAGCTTTGAAGATATGTTCTGATGGTGGTGAAAGTGGAGCAAGACTGTCTTCGTTGCGCAATTGGCTAGCGCGATCGGCTGTTAACCGAAAGGTTGGAGGTTCTAGCCCAACCGGTGGTGATGCGGCGCTTTTTTTTCTTTGGGGTGATAGCTCTGAAGAAATGTTCTGACGGTGGTGAGAGTGGAGCACGACTGTCTCCGTGGGGCAATTGGCTAGCGCGATCGGCTGTTGACCGAAAGGTTGGAAATTCGAGCCCTCCCGGGAGTGGTGTGTTGCTTTTTGCTTCGGGCTGATAGCTTTGAAGATATGTTCTTATGGTGGTGAGAGTGGAGCAGGATTGTCTCCGTGGCGCAATTCGCTAGCGCGATCGGCTGTTAACCAAAAGGTCGGAGGTTCGAGCCCACCCAGTGGTGGTGCGGCGCTTTTTTTTCTTTGGGCTGATAGCTTTGAAGATATGTTCTTATGGTGGTGAGAGTGGAGCAGGACTGTCTCCGTGGCGCAATTGGCTAGCGCGATCGGCTGTTAACCGAAAAGTCGGAGGCTCGAGCCTACCCGGTGGTTGTGCGGCGCTATTTTTTCTCTGGGCTGATAGCTTTGAAGATATGTTCTGATGGTGGTGAGAGTGGAGCAGGACTTTCTCCGTGGCGCAATTAGCTAGCGTGATCGGCTGTTAACCGGAAAGTTGGAGGTTCGAGCCCACCCGGTGGTGGTGCGGCGCTTTTTTTCTTTGGGCTGATAGCTTTGAAGATATGTTCTGATGGTGGTGAGAGTGGAGCAGGATTGTCTCCGTGGCGCAATTGGCTAGCGCGATCGGCTGTTAACCAAAAGGTCGGAGGTTCGAGCCCACCCAGTGGTGGTGCGGCGCTTTTTTTTCTTTGGGCTGATAGCTTTGAAGATATGTTCTTATGGTGGTTAGAGTGGAGCAGGACTGTCTCCGTGGAGCAATTGGCTAGCGCGATCGGCTGTTAACCGAAAAGTCGGAGGTTCGAGCCTACCCGGTGGTTGTGCGGCGCTTTTTTTTCTTGGGCTGATAGCTTTGAAGATATGTTCTGATGGTGGTGAGAGTGGAGCAGGACTGTCTCCAAGGCGCAATTGGTGAGCGCGATCAGTGTTAACCAAAAGGTCGGAGGTTTGAGCCCACCCGGTTGTGGTATGGCGCTTTTTTTTTCTTTGGGCTGATAGCTTTGAAGATATGTTCTGATGGTGGTGAGAGTGAAGCAGGACTGTCTCTGTGGCGCAATTGGCTAGCGCGATCGGCTGTTAACCGAAAGGTTGGAGTTTCGAGCCCACCCGGCGGTGGTGCGGCGCTTTTTTTCTTTGGGCTGATAGCTTTGAAGATATGTTCTGATGGTGGTGAGAGTAGAGCAGGACTGTCTCCGTGGTGCAATTGGCTAGCGCGATCGGCTGTTAACCGAAAGGTTGGAGGTTCGAGCCCACCCGGTGGTGGTGCGGTGCTTTTTCTTCTTTGGGATGATAGCTTTGAAGTTATGTTCTGATGGTGGTGAGAAGGGAGCAAGATTGTCTCCGTGGCGCAATGGGCTAGCGCGATCGGCTGTGTACCGAAAGGTTGGAGTTTCGAGCCCTCCCGGGAGTGGTGTGTTGCTTTTTTCTTTGCGCTGATAGCTTTGAAGATATGTTCTGATGGTGGTGAGAGTGGAGCAAGACTGTCTCCGTGGCGCAATGGGCTAGCGCGATCGGCTGTTAACCGTAAGGTTGGAGGTTCGAGCCTATACGGTGGTTGTGCAGCGCTTTTTTTTTCTTTGGGCTGATAGCTTTGAAGATATGTTCTTATGGTGGTGAGAGTGGAGCAGGTCTGTCTCCGTGGCGCAATTGGCTAGCGCGATCTGCTGTTAACCGAAAAGTCGGAGGTTCGAGCCTACCCGGTGGTTGTGCGGCGCTTTTTTTTCTGTGGGCTGATAGCTTTGAAGATATGTTCTGATGGTGGTGAGAATGGAGCAGGACTGTCTCCGTGGTGCAATTGGCTAGCGTGATCGGCTGTTAACCGGAAAGTTGGAGGTTCGAGCCCACCCGGTGGTGGTGCGGCGCTTTTTTTTCTTTGGGCTGATAGCTTTGAAGATATGTTCTTATGGTGGTGAGAGTGGAGCAGGATTGTCTCCGTGGCGCAATTGGCTAGCGCGATCGGCTGTTAACCAAAAGGTCGGAGGTTCGAGCCCACCCAGTGGTGGTGCGGCGCTTTTTTTATGGGGTGATAGCTTTGAAGATATATTCTAATTGTGGTGAGAGTTGAGCAGGACTTTCTCCGTGGCGCAATTGGCCAGCGCGATCGGCTGTTAACCGAAAAGTTGGAGGTTCGAGCCCTCCCGGGAGTGGTGTTTTGCTTTTTTCTTTACGCTGATAGCTTTGAAGTTATCTTCTGATGGTGGTGAGAGTGGAGCACGACTGTCTCCGTGGTGCAATTGGCTAGCGCGATCGGCTGTTATCCGAAAGGTTGGAGGTTCGAGCCCACCCGGTGGTGGTGCGGTGCTTTTTTTTTCTTTGGGCTGATAGCTTTGAAGTTATGTTCTGATGGTGGTGGGAAGGGAGCAAGACTGTCTCCGTGGCGCAATTGGCTAGCGCGATCTGCTGTTAACCGAAAGGTTGGAGGTTCGAGCCCACCCGGTGGTGGTGCGGCGCTTTTTTTTTCTTTGGGCTGATAGCTTTGAAGATATGTTCTAATTGTGGGGAGAGTGGAGCAGGACTGTCTCCGTGGCGCAATTGGCCAGCGCGATCGGCTGTTAACCGAAAAGTTGGAGGTTCGAGCCCACTAGGTGGTGGTGCGGTGCTTTTGTTTCTTTGAGCTGATAGCCTTGATGATATGATCTGATAGTGGTGAGAGATGAGCAAGACTGTCTCCGTGGCGCAATGGGCTAGCGCGATCGGCTGTTGACCGAAAGGTTGGAGTTTCGAGCGTCCCGGGAGTGGTGTGTTGCTTTTTTCTTTGCGATGATAGCTTTGAAGATATGTTCTGATGGTGGTGAGAGTGGAGCAAGACTGTCTCCGTGGCGCAATGGGCTCGCGCGATCGGCTGTTAACCGAAAGGTTGGAGTTTTGAGCCCTCCCGGGAGTGGTGTGTTGCTTTTTTCTTTGCGGTAATAGCTTTGAAGATATGTTCTGATGGTGGTGAGAGTGGAGCAGGACCTGTCTTCGTTGCGCAATTGGCTAGCGCGATCGGCTGTTAACCGAAAGGTTGGAGGTTCTAGCCCGACCGGTGGTGATGCGGCGCTTTTTTTGTTTGGGGCGATAGCTCTGAAGAAATGTTCTGACGCTGGTGAGAGTGGAGCACGACTGTCTCCGTGGGGCAATTGGCTAGCGCGATCGGCTGTTGACCGAAAGGTTGGAGTTTCGAGCCCTCCCGGGAGTGGTGTGTTGCTTTTTTCTTCGGGCTGATAGCTTTGAAGATATGTTCTTATGGTGGTGAGAGTGGAGCAGGATTGTCTTCGTGGCGCAATTGGCTAGCGCGATCGGCTGTTAACCAAAAGGTCGGAGGTTCGAGCCCAACCAGTGGTGGTGCGGCGCTTTTTTTTTCTATGGGGTGATAGCTTTGAAGATGTATTCTAATTGTGGTGAGAGTTGAGCAGGACTTTCTTCGTGGCGCAATTGGCCAGCGCGATCTTTGGCTGATAGCTTTGAAGATATGTTCTGATGGTGGTGAGAGTGGAGCAAGACTGTCTCCGTGGCGCAATGGGCTAGCGCGATCGGCTGTTAACCGAAAGGTTGGAGTTTTGAGCCCTCCCGGAAGTGGTGTTTTGCTTTTTTCTTTGCGCTGATAGCTTTGAAGATATGTTCTGATGGTGGTGAGAGTGGAGCACGACTGTCTCCGTGGTGCAATTGGCTAGCGCGATCGGCTGTTAACCGAAAGGTTGGAGGTTCGAGCCCACCCGGTGGTGGTGCGGTGCTTTTTTTTTCTTTGGGCTGATAGCTTTGAAGTTATGTTCTGATGGTGGTGGGAAGGGAGCAAGACTGTCTCCGTGGCGCAATGGGCTAGCGCGATCGACTGTTGACCGAAAGGTTGGAAATTCGAGCCCTCCGGGAGTGGGATTTGCTTTTTTCTTCGGGCTGATAGCTTTGAAGATATGTTCTTATGGTGGTGAGAGTGGAGCAGGATTGTCTCCGTGGCGCAATTGGCTAGCGCAATCGGCTGTTAACCAAAAGGTCGGAGGTTCGAGCCCACCCGGGAGTGGTGTGTTGCTTTTTTCTTTGCGATGATAGCTTTGAAGATATGTTCTGATGGTGGTGAGAGTGGAGCAAGACTGTCTCCGTGGCGCAATGGGCTCGCGCGATCGGCTGTTAACCGAAAGGTTGGAGTTTTTGAGCCCTCCCGGGAGTGGTGTGTTGCTTTTTTCTTTGCGGTAATAGCTTTGAAGATATGTGCTGATGGTGGTGAAAGTGGAGCAAGACTGTCTTCGTTGCGCAATTGGCTAGCGCGATCGGCTGTTAACCGGAAGGTTTCAAAGTTTATTTGCAGGAAAATACAAAAACTTCCCTGCGGGAGGCAAAGACTAAAGGCTAAATAGCCTGACGAGGTCTTGACCTCCTGATACAGTCTGACATCAGTGCCATATTACACATGATTCACACAGCAGTAACATACATATACAAATATAGTGACATTATACATATCTTATTTAGTTACATAGTATACATTCAGAATATGTTTTACATAAACAGGAAACAATTTTGGTATCGAACGATTCTGTTTAAGTATCATTGTTCACAGTAAGAAAAAAAAAATCAACTCAGTATACAAGTATTCCCAAATATAAAAGCCTATGGATCTACTATGTCTTTAGTCAAAAGAAGAAAGGATTTATGATGACATTTAAATTGTTTAGTTTTCAGAGTAAAGTCTATATTCGATTCGTGAAGGTTTAGCAATTGTATGATCTTATAATCAATAGCCTGCTTGCCA